>NC_091125.1:83036620-83771620 GCF_040183065.1 Periplaneta americana | reverse complement strand
GCTTTTATGTTACAGGACAGGACAACAAGAGAAGCTCCAGACGAGTTTCATCGTCGTCATCCTGACATTCCAAAACCATCATATCAAAGTGTATCCAAATTACCGCATAAATTTAAAACAACTTTCAGTGTACTGGATACGAATTTGTCATCCCAAATCTGCTACTGACGGACAGCATTCAATAGACGTGATTGCGAAGATGACGGCCAGCCCTAAAAGGTCAGGGCGCTATGTGGCTCGAGAAAGTGGTATCTGTAGAATATTGAAATCTGCACGTTTCCACCCCTACAAATTATAGCATTTACACACAATGCAAGAAGAGGATTCACTCAAGAGGCGAACATATAGCAACTGGATCACACAGCGTTTGCGTACTGATCGATCATTCTTTCAGCATGTTCTGTTCAGTGACGGATGCTTATTGTTTCTTTGTGGATGGGCACGCTCCTATACAAATGCACAATACTGGTCCAAAGAAAATCCAAGATGGATGCTTGAAGCTAACAACCCTGTTGCTCCAAAAGTTATGGTGTGGTGTGGAATACTAGGTGTTATGGTTGTGGGACCATATTTCTTTCATGGAAATGTAAACCAACACGCATATGGGGAATTGTTAGACAGCACTGTAATGGAGTTCCTGTATGATTTGCCACTGAACAAACGGACATGAATGTGGTTTCAACAAGATGGGGCCACGGCACAGTAACCTCTAACAGTTCGCCAAAAACTAAATGAGATGTTCGGTGTGTACTGAGTTAGACGAGGTGAACTTCAATGTTGGGCTACACTGTCACCAGACCTCTCACCCCTTGATTTTTTCTATGGACATTTGTGAAACAGCACGTTTTTTAGATATAGCCTACATCTATAGATGACTTGAAACAAAGGATCAACTATGTTATCCAGCACATTCCACCTAAAACACTTTTAAGTATGACAGAAGAATGTCAGGACCGAATGAGGCATTGTCTTCAAGTAAATGGAGCACATTTTGAACATTTGCGGTGGTGAACGTACTGTATATAATTGTATTTCCAATTAGAGTAATGTTTCCCATTTGTCAACTGGCATCTTTGTCACACGGTATAATGCGGGCTGTTTTCAAATACTATTCATTTTTACTTGCATGTTTCACTGTGAAATAATGCAAGTACTACTTTTGCCGGAATATATTAGCTAGCCTATATAGTCTAATTTACGTAAGGATTGACATGCGTTTACAGAAGATTTTCTTTATAATCAACTAATTCTAATATATATTTGTGATTTTATTCCATATTCACCTACAGATGGATATGCTATCGTATAGGCTTATGTTTATTGATTTTAGTTTTGTTTATTATATTTTTTCTTCCTCTACCAGGTAAAATAAAACCATTATTATTATTATTATTATTATTATTATTATTATTATTATTATTATTATTATTATTATTATTATGTTTAGATAACATATTAAACTTGTAATTCTTCCTATGTTCTGGGAAGAAATAATAATTCCATAGCAGTAATCAGTACTAAACTAATTTTAACTACAGTGTATTGTCAATCAATGTATAACGCTGAACGTTTATATGGCAGCAAAAAACAAAGTTATGATTTTCATCTGAGATAAAAAAAACTAACGAAATGATGACTGAACACTGTATTACCGGCCCTTGAAAATCATGTTAATTATGTATATAAAAATGGTGTATAATTTGTTTATACCTGTTATACACATGCTGAGCACTGCAACTCCCCAGTCAATGCTTTTCTTCGTGAGCATATGGATGAGGATCGCGATTTGGAGAATCAGGAACACAAGGAACAGCACGAGCCACAGGATAACCATCCATGACTTGCTCTGCAAAACATGGAAGGGAACATGATGGTAGTAAAAGATTAATGGATTGGTAAATTGAAATGTATGACTAGCTATTGCTTAGGGGCATACTACTCATAGATATAGAGGGTGTCTCACCTAACTCTACGACCTCAAATATTTTCGAAATGAAACAAGATGTGAAAAATCTACTTGCGCAGGCATGTACCCATGTCAGGGGCTCACAAATGGAACACGTATGTTTTTCCTAGCGAACTGAAAACTGAGGTACAACTAGTGATGAAAGAATTGATTTCACTAACAAAATTGCATTTTGAAATACGAGGTAAATGTTGTCTGCAGATCTCTCATTCTGGACGAGTTTCGTTTACTTGCTCTAAATATAGGATATGAACTCACGGCTTTCCTCTCTTCCAAAAGATATGGACTTATTTTGCCTTTGAAAATCTATCGTCTCCAGTCAAGTTTGAACGGTCACTAAAAACTCAAAATGGATTATTTTTTATTGTTTCAAAAATGTTATATAGTTTCGATAACTTTTAGGTACCGGTATCATATATTTTTTTTCTATTTTCACGTTCGTCAAAACTTATAACTACTGTAGTAATTTTATCGTTCATTGGGATTCTTACACAAGAACTTCATGCGAAGATAAGATACTGGCTTGAGGCGGAATTTAGATTTTAGGGATTGCACACATTGGCGTTGAATTACAATAATAATTGTAAAAGAAAGATAAATGTTCATTATTTATTTGATAAAATTTTCGATGTGTGAATTTTAATTGCATTTATAAGCAGTAACTTATGGATGGCTATTACGAAGGAACTTACGAACACTACACTGCCGATGACTAGCAAGGAAGCCAACGAATATATTCCACTGACAACGGCTACTCCCACTGCTGCATCTGGAACATGTAATTGCAGTGCAATGTAATAAGATGTATCATAAACATAATGTCATTATTTCACTTACATACGCGCAACTTACCTCCCGTTCGATTTTTTGCTTCTTCTGTGTCAAATAACCGGTCAAATATTCCATCTTGAACACCAACACTCACAAGGAATAACACTAAGCAGAACACCTATAACATTAATAATAATAATAATAATAATAATAATAACAATAATAATGATAATAATAATAATAATAATCCCCACCGTTGGTTTCTCTACTTTGACGAAGTGGTGGGGCTTGCGTGGTCAGATGATCACTAGAGCGATGCTGACGGTAGCCTAGCTACTGGTAGGGGCACCCTTGTCAGTAAGGTCTAGTGTGATGATCCAGACAAAAAGGGAAACCCTGGTCCTCCAGGTTGGAGGTTGGGCTTGTCGGCTGACAACCGCACACCGTAAAAATATTGTCTCGAAACCTCAGAGGAGGCCAAGGCTCAAATTTGGCTGTAGCGCCATAGCAGCAGCAGCAGCAATAATAATAATAATAATAATAATAATAATAATAATAATAATAATAATAATAATTTAATAATATAATTAATAAATTACTAGTTGGCGAAGAAAAAATAATGCTGAAACTGATCAGGAAGCGAAAAAGAAGTTGGTGGGTCACTGGCTAAGAAGAAACTGACTACTGAAGATTCACTGGAAGAAATAGTGAACGGAAGAATAGTTCGGGACAGAAGAACATATCAGATGATAGACAACATTAAGATATATGAATCGTATGCGGAGACTAAATTAGTTTGGGTAAATTAGTTTATATTGAAAATTACGAAAAATGTAATTGCCAATTATTGTTTTTTGCACAATGTTAAATTGTTCATTTTGTTTCTGATTCTAAGGCCAGCTTGAACAGAAAGAGACGTTCCTTTCATTGGGAATCTTGAATAATTCCAAATGTAGTGACGGTACTTGTTCTGTTCCCTTTGTAAATAGTTCTCTTATTGTAGCATAAAATGCTTCAATCCCCAGTAATTTCATACCTAGATAATTATTCTACGCTTAATTTATACTTCAGCAAGTAATAGGCTAATTTCTTTGTTTTTAAATTATACAGCAAATTGTCTGAACAGATGGTACTTTGGTTTTATTATAACTGTAAATTTAATTATTATAGTCATTTTAATTTCAATTGAATTCTTGATATTGTAGTTGTAATCCCCCGTTAGAAGGGAAGAATAGGTCTGATGGCCTTATCCCTATCGGATTAAGTAATAAATAAAGAAAGGTATAAATAAATAGATAAATTTAATAGATAAAATAAATAAATAGAAAAATAGAAAGAAAGGAAGAAGTAACAAATAAAGAAATAAAAAAAGAAAAAATAATAAAGAAATAAAGAAGTAAAGAAAGAAATAAAGGAAACAAGTACTGGTAACTAAATGAGTAACAGAGTAATAAATAAGTAAATGAATGAATGAATGAATGAATGAATACCGTATCATTAGACCTATCCATTTTACAAACCGCCAGCGATGTTATTTCTTGGTTACGCTACGCTTGAATGCGCGACACTGTTTACATTTCCATCAGGTTTCCAGCGTCCGCCCACCAAGTGCCCGAGGTCTAAAGTGCAAAATGCCCTCCGTGAGCACGTTTGATACAGAGGGTCCGGTGCAAGAAAGATTTAAGACTTATGGACTGAAACTAAAGGTGTTCCGTAATAGGTTCAAAATAAGTTCTCTAGAAGCTGTTAAATGACTTACAGGCGCAAACAAGAATAACTGTTTTGCAAAGCATGATTAATTTCCGGAGAAGTCGTGGAATAAAAAATACAATTTAAGTTGTTGCGATGTTACTTCTTCTTCTTATACTTATTCTCTGATGGCTTAGGTCGATGTCTGCTCTGTTGTCACATCTCTGCTTTCCATCATTTTTAGATAGTCCAGTGGATCGTTATTCTTTGGATTTGTAATTTACTTAATTATATATTTTTTTCTGCAATTCGTTGTAGATGGCTAATCTTTTTCATATAATTATAGTCTTCAATTAATTGCATTGCTCGTTGAATGTTTATCTCTGCTCTAATTTCTTCAATCTGTTACTGATCCTAAAAAGCGTATTTCAGCTGCTTGTATCTTATTTTCATATTTCTCTTTTACAACTCATACTTCACCTTCCAAAGTAATAATGTAAGATTCGAATATTGAGGAAGATAATGAAGGTCACATTGTAGAAATTGATTAATTGAAGTTCGGGTAAAGGAAGTATAATAAAGAGAAACGTGTCGGAGACCAATGGATGTTTGATGGATTTCACCATGATGTCATGTCAAACAATTTCTTTTTGGTCCAGTGAAAATACTCATCTTTCATTCTCTTATTATTTTTTGTGCAAGAGAAAGTATAATTTATTGGCACAGGGAAAATGTCGCCTTTCATTGTATGATTATATTTTTGGTGTGAAGGGAAGTACTATTTTTTGTCCAGGGAAAATACTCGCTTTTATTTCTTAATGAAACATTTACTCATTGCAACTTGGTGTTTTCAGCCACATCTACTAAGCTAGGAGTCATTAAATTAGTATGTTTTTATGAAATTAGTGAAACAAGTTAACAACCAAATCACACGCCACTTTTTTTTTTCATCTACTGATCGGCACTTGTTTTTTTTTCCGGCTTGACACGGAACTGTCACGGTTACTAATGGCAGAACAGTTTGTTTACCTGATTCTAGAGTTTAGCAAAAATATAACTGGTAGGTATAATGCAATAATTGAGTGAAATCGTGCTTTTATGGTTAATTTTTGCACAAAAAACTTCTCTGAATTATCTAGTACAGACACAAGCTCTTCAACGATTAAACATCCATTTATCTAACAAGAAATTAACTAATTATGAAATTGACACAATAGTGTCTGACTTACAAACGACACAACTCCAACAGTGAAGGCTCCAATTCTCAGAGGCAAGCAATAACAAAACTTGGTCAACATTTTTCTGTTTGTGATATATTAATGCTTAAGATTTGCGTTGCTATAGATATACAACAATGAAAACTTCATTGTTTATCTCCAGTTACCAAAAAATGCTTTAATAAAAGATATTTTGTAATTTAAAATAATCAGTTTCATTATGACTTCTGAGTTAGACTATATATTAAGGTCACCGTACAAGGAGGAGTGACATTAACTGTGCAGATGGAAGGGGACAATAGAATACATTGACATAAATAAAATTCTATTGTATGTTTAGTAATGAAGTGCATGAATAATTAGAAAATTAGGCTGAAAGTCTGTGTAGTTTCGCAACAGCGCATCGCCTGTTCACCTACGATACAATACGAACTCCGTCGGAATAGCAGCATTAGGATTGTCAGATTTTCTAATGACAGGAAATAATGATACGTATTAATTTTTTTATCTAATTTTTAAGAAAATCGTTTATTTTATTTAAAAACTGCAAAGGGATAAATTATTCGTTATCGGGTTAAAAGATAACAGTAAAAATCAGAATCGTAAAAGATTTTTTCTGAGAAAGTAGTAATTTGTGACTAATGCGGTATTGAAATTTTTTGTTGTCCTCTATCCCAGGAATAAGCTGTTAAAATATAGGCCTACTCAGTTACGGTGTATTACTTTCACCAAGTAGTCTATATTTCCCAGTGTTTCTCTTAAATCAAATTTAAAACTTGTATTTAATATAAGAAGAACATTCTATATAGGATTGGCCACCGAGAATGAGATCGAACCTCATACCTGATTACATGGTGTGGTTTCTCTGAGGTTTTCCCAACTTAAGGCGAATGTCGGTAAACCCATGGCAAATACTGTAACTCATATTGCCGAAATATAGCTATTATTTAGAAACCATTAATTCCATCGACGCTAGATAACTTCACAGTTGAAATAGCGTCGTTAAATGACATATTTATTGATATATTTATAAAGAAATGCCTTTGACACGAAGCAACAACGTCAATACGGACATAAGAGACTGGTTTAGGTACTGATAAAGATAATCTCCTTAAGTTATTAAGTTTGGATATAACTTAGTTTTTCATTCCTGAATGCACTAAGCACGATTTAGAACAGCAGATAACTAGATATAACATTTTATTATCTAAATATCCTAGGTTTGGGTAAAGAACGTCAAGGGCTGGTATTAACTCTTCACGCAAAAATTCTAAATACCGGTCCCCATTAAGTGTATCATTAAAAAAGTAGCAATCCACAACTCTGCATCCTAGAATCTCTTCTGGGGAAATTGCGTGTGAGTTTCTACCATTCAGCGTGGGTTAGTTTCTGACCAGTACCTGCAATTTTGTCTGTTCACTTCTCCATTCAGACAAAATGTAGATTCATAAGAGAAAAACAAGCTTGATACGAAATTGGGGTCTCTGTTGCAGAGGTTGTCATTGCCTCACAGAATTGTAATCTTGTCTCCGTCATCTTCCATTCGCTCCTGCAAGGGCTGCACTTTATAAGGATGATATTTATTACGACGCAGCAGTCTCCAGATATTTGTTCTCGATACATCAAATGTAGGCTATATTGTAATTCAGTATAAGTGAAGAATACGTATTATCTTTCACTGTTATCAAAATGTCTAGCTCCAATTCTTCAATAGTTGATGATGGTTTACTAGAATTTTAGACATCTCTGACACGTCCATCTTCATTGAATTTGTTTTGTATTCTACTCACAGTAGATTGATAAATAGGAGGTCGATCTGGATGGGTTTTTCACTGAAAAGTGCACATACTTCGTCTTTTGTACGATTCCTGTCGTCCAGTCATCATTAAAATCTCAATTCTCTCACTTCCACTTAATAACATCGTTAGTTTTTGCTAATTTCTGCGAATAAACTGCTTCCATAACACCAGGAAATCCGACTATTAATTTTGTTACCATAGTAACTTTTGTTGTGTAAAACAATTGGTAGCTTGTGTAACCATGGAGAATAATAAAATCTTTCAGATGGTATACAGAAAAATACAGGATGTCATTTAAAAATGTTTCCGATGACGTCACTTTTTATTATTTTATTTTATTGGGTTATTTTACGACGCTGTATCCACATCTAGGTTATTTAGCGTCTGAATGGAATGAAGGTGATAATGCCGGTGAAATGAGTCCGGGGTCCAGCACCGAAAGTTACCCAGCATTTGCTCGTATTGGGTTGAGGGAAAACCCCGGAAAAAACCTCAACCAGGTAACTTGCCTCGACCGGGATCCGATGACGTCACAACTCGTACAACAATGATATAAAGAATGGTTTGCCACCAGCGTGCGACATTTTTTATTGGCACCAACTGAGACGTCTTGCACACGCAATCCAAGAAAAATGATCAAGACTGCGTGAAGTGATGCTACTCCACGATAACGCCTGTCCGCACTCTGCTAACCAGACACAAAACACTATCCAGGAGTTGGGTAGGGAAGTCATTCCGCACCCATCTTATTCACCAGATCTTGCGCCCTCAGATTTTCACCTTTTCCTCTCTCTATCGAACAACCTTCAAGGAACTTACTTTCCGGATGAAAATGCGCTCCGAACTTGACGACTTCTTTAACTCAAAATCACCGGATTTCTACATACTTGGAATCGAAAAACTACTCCAGCGTTGGCAAACTGTTGTAAATAGTGAAGGAGAATATACTGTATTGTTGATGATTAACTTCTCTCTTATGTGTATCTGATGTGTTTAATAAACTTATGAAAAATCGCTCCGGAATTATGCACCAACCTAACACTTGGTTCATATTGGTTCATTGTACGCCCTATGTTGTTGTTTAGTCATCTGTCCGAAGACAAGTCTGAACCTCACAAGTGATACCAATACGGCACCACATGTTATGAGGTAACTAGGCCAGAAGATAATTGGGTAAGATAGCAAGTTCCTTTTCCCTTCCATTGCATACATCACCAATTAGCTACATATTACACTAATCAGACTTCAGATTCATACAAACATATTACAACAGAAAATTTCATATATTCAAAGCTTCTGCCATTTTCCAAAAACCTCTGTGTTACTGTTACTCTTAGCCCTTCATATGGACTTCACAATTTCCTCATTACAACATCTTGTCTTCTTATAAACATTTAGCAAGAGTTTTAAGAATGTCTCTTCATCCTTTCTTAGATAGTCAAACTGGTCATCTTTTTCAAATTTGAGAACCTTTAAAAGACTAACATGAGAAAATATTTCACACAGGCCCTTTAAACCAGTTGTTATCATGTTACGTTATTGAAAGTCTGTGTCTTGACATATTGATAGTGATGAGATAATGAAAATGAACGTTGTGTGTCGTTAATTGACCAATTGGACACGGTAAACACTCAAGCATTATACATATATATATATATATATATATATATATATATATATATATATATATAGCCTATAGGTGGGAGGAGGACAATGACTTGACCAACTTGCAAAAATCATAGCTGCGACAGAGTACTGCGTTCAGTGTAGGTTCTGTAGTAGAGAAACTTGTATTCAGTACCCGTTGTTTTGCTGCGGAAAGCTCTAAGAATTTTCTGTACAGTCGGGGAAGTTTGATTTGCATAAATAAATCATGTTGTTCTTCGAATTAGGTTATAACTAAATAAATCCATTCTACACTAATCTGTTTTCCTGTTTTGGGCACATTTTTTACGTATAATATCTACAGCAACTATTTACTGCAATGTTTGAATTATACAAACTATGTAAACAATGCAATTTCTAAGTATCTACAGGAAAAACAAAGATAATGACATTCCGAGAAAGCAACAGATTAGACCTACATAAAAACATAATGATAAGGAATAAGATTTTAGAACACGGAAGGCATTCTAACTATCTGGACTGTGGCGTTCAATTTGATTACGATCATGATAATATAACAGATAAAATACAAAATTTGAAGACATTTGCGGAACAATGAAAAGGACGTTGAATAAAATCACAACAGAAGCCACTCAATTAAATTCTTATGAAACTATAACCGTGCCCCTTCTTCTGAATGGTTCGAAAGCCTGGATACTCACACAACAGAAAATAGGTAAAATTTAATAATGACAGCAGAGATGAAATTAAGGTGTTCCCTGGAATAACAACTCAACGTACGATACATCGTTTTTCCGTTTCCAGCATATACCGGTATTGAATCTTTAATAACGCATCTCCCTCCGGACAAATTATTATTATTTTCTTTCAACAAACACAGCGTCCTCTAGAAAATATATGATATTGGCTGAACTAAGAGGTCGGAACAATTCAAACGACCTAATCCAAGAAGGAAAGAGAAGTGAAACGTATGTTTAAATATCCTCTACAAAAACTATGATCCCTAGAAAAGATACCTCGCAACCCATGACTCGTTCACCCCCGTTTAAGAACCACTGATACAAACTATACAATGAATGCATTGTTGAATGTTATATGACCATTTTCGGAAAACTTTATCAGTGTTATAATATTTAACTCTACAATCTTTATCTGTAAATTGTATTATAAAGTAAAAGTCCATCTAGGAAGGCATTGTTTATAATGATGGGACTTAGTTTTTGCCTAAATATATTAATCTTATCTCTGAAATCTCAATAAACAAGGCCGATGTTGTGTTAAATATTCCAGAAAACTCTTCTTTTTTATTATTTCAGAAACTGAGTCGTGAAGCCAGGAGTTCTCCCCACGTTTAATATCCTAGATTATGAGGCATGAAGGAATCAAGAGTAGATTCTTTTCGATTTATTGAATCGCGATGTTCATTGACCCGACTAGAAATGCTATCGATTTCTCCTTCCTGCTCGACTGTTGAAGAAGCATCAAAGAGGCTGCCATTATTTCCCGCTTTGTACTACCGTCCTTCTGCTTGAATTCCCTTCCTTCTCCACACATACACACACAAAACTTTCCAATTTCTACATTCTATCTATATAGCTACCAACCGCGTTTCTTTCATTCCTCCTCTCCGATATTATTGTTAGCGTCTGTTTGGAAAGACCTGCGTTTCAACTCCACCTTTATGCTTTCTGTCCAAATATGACTTGACCTCTTTCTATGGGTATAAAAGTTGTGACCGATATCGATTTCTTAAATGGCAATGTCTCTCAAGCTTTTATCCAGGTCGTTTTGTGCTATCCTAAGCTCTTTTATGTGGTTCTCGTGTTCGAAGACCGTGGGTTCGGCTTCATATAACAAATAAACTTTTCTACTTGCTGACTTATAGGGCAGCGTTGTCGGACTTTTAAAGTAAGAACCAGTTTGCAGAATTAAATAAAGTCTGCAGACTGTCACAAACTATTGAGCTATTACAACAAGCTTTTTCTTAAAAAAAAAAAAAAAAAAAAAAAAAAAAAAAAAAAAAAAAAAAAAAAAAAAATCCTTCTACAAGTTTTTGTTTTTTGGTTTTGTTATCTATTGCCTTATATTACGGAACTTCATGAGCTGTGATCTAAAATAGCCTTAATGTTAGCCAAGAATACTTGTCACTTTGAAATCTTTATAATGGACAAAGTGGGAGCAGACCATAATTCCCAGCCCAAATCTAAGACAGGACAGCTGTGTTTCATGGACTAGTACTTAACTATAGGGCTCTCTATTTTGTGTGTGTATGTGTATCTGTGTGTTGTGTGTATGTATTTGTTTATTTATTTCCTGCACTTTGGAGTAATACTACATGTATTACAATATCCGTTTTACAATTTAGTTTACATATAAATTGTGGATGTGGTATTGTGATATAGCCTACTAAGTACAGTCCTAGATCATATATGTAACAGATAGCTCATCCCTATGTTAAAATCGGCAGCACTTTGAAGAGAACAACCGCCAGGATCGCCACCCGTCCGCCGTAAACGAACACGAGATGGCAGTAAGTAGCTAATGCAATTCAAATGGGAATTATGACGTGACTCCTTATGTAACAACTAGATGGCAGCATAGTAAACCTGATAAAAGTTGTTACCATCAAAGCCTATAATGCCGAGCTATCTGGGTATATATGATCTAGGGCATGGGCGTCCAAAAGGATCGTCTGTGCCGAATCACTTGCAAGACGCTACTTGCATAAGCTTATGACCTCGGGTAGAAGGGTTGAAGACGTGGATAGCGACAGATGTATTAACTAGAACAGTGGCGGGTTTATTGTACGCTAGACATCACTGGGGAAGCTCGTGTACTTTCGCTTGATGCAAAATCACAATTTGTTAATTAATACAAGTAAATACATAAACTATAGACGTAGAACAGTATGATGATTACTCGTAGTATAAACCATTAAATAGATTCAAAATACTTTGGAAACAAACAATTATTAGGAACTACAAGTCCCATGTGAATTGAAATTAAATACATAACCATTATTAGTCTGATGTAAAAATAAACCAATATTTATGTCTACATATAATAAGGAATGAAATGCATTCTGCTGAAATTAGCCTTCTTCAGTTTCACATATTTTTTTAAGCAATATTGAATTGAAATCCGGAGTTACATCACACACTGCCAACCGTCCGTAATGTGGGTCCTACATTTTGACTTTGCGCTGTTTCGAATTTTGTTTATATTACGTATCACCACATCTATGACGTGCTGAAAATTCAAAGTTTTCGCACAAAGGGCTTCTTGATGAAGAATGCAATGTACTTTGTAGAAATCTGATACACTTCTTTCGTTAAGAAACACTTTTAGTCTGCCAATTAAACACTTTTTCTCGGCAACAATGGAATGGACTCCATCAGTTGCTATGGACACTAGCTTCGATTACTGTAAATTATGCACGAGCAAAGGCCATTGAATACTTCTTCTCCAGTGGTGTTATTTTTTAAAGGAATCAGGTCTAATGAATACTCCTCAACATTAAGCTGTTTGTCAACACCGCGTATAAATACAGATAACTGAGCAGTATTTGTCAAATCATTACTTTCATTATAAGGGAGAGAAAAATGTATAAAGTTATGAATTGTAGCATCAATTTGCCTAGATATGTCATTAGACATGATTTTAATTCTTCGTGCAACAGTTTGTCGAGAAAGGAGTAAATTGCGAAAGTGTTGCAGTTCTTTGGGGCACAAAATTTCTGCAACTTTAACCATGCATGTTTTTACAAACTCCCTTTCCTGAAATGATTTGAGACATTTGGCTATCTCCCATGACACAATGTAACTAAAAAGTGTCTTTTTCTGTCATGTCAGGTGCAGGAACGTCAATATGCAGAGCATGCTTACTTAACAGGTTACTCAATTCTTTTGCCCGATCTATTCCTGGAATAATGTGAGAATAATAATAATAATAATAATAATAATAATAATAATAATAATAATAATAATAATAATATAATAACAGTAAATATAATGTCCAATAACGCTAATATAATAATATTAATTTATAGTAATCAATAATACTTTTGAATGCCGTGCAACATAGTGACGTTGTACATTCCCTCGAAACATGCCGGAAATTGTCTTGGAACATATAAAACATTTTATATTATCACAATCTTCACTTTAGTTCTCATTATACATTAAATTTGGAGATCGAAGGCTTGGACAGAGACATTCGTAAACCACCTTATACGTCCGGTACGGCCGCCACTGCCTTGTTTACTGTATCAAGCACACGCTACAGCAGTCAGGGTGCCTTACGGGGGAGGAGGGCGAACAGAGGAGGTTACATTGCAGGTTGCATAGTGACTACACAGTGATTCGCGAATCACCTTTTGGACATCTCTGATCTAGGGTACAGTGCGCCAGGAAAGTCTCTCCGCACTGGAGACAATGGAGTGTAAGCACTCGCAACTGCTATTATGTTGGTAGCATCAGCCGGGCCGGGTCACATCCTTGAGTGGGAGTTGCTTAGCTAACGGTATCAGTTTAGGTCAGACGGGGTGTACTGCAGTCTAATTGTGAGTGAGTGGTGGCTAAAGACTACTCGCGACAATGCTTTCTATTGAAGAAAGAGCATTTTTCGCGAAGGTGATAACTGATAAGTTTAAGGAAAATGTGAAACAGAAATTTCGTATGCGTTTTCCTACTTCCAAATCACGTTACTGTACGTGATTTGATCAATAAATTCGGTGAAACCGAGTCAGTTCTCGATGTACCAAGAAATGGCAGGCCTACAATTTTAGCGACAGAAAAACTTTATGAAATCTCGGATATACAGTAGCGGAGTCCTACAAAATCAACGCTCAAATTAGCACAAGAGGCCAGAATCTCTAAGTGGACAGCACATAAGGCTGTAAAAAGCGAACTTCAACAATTATTGTACCCCCTAAAATAATTACAGTGGTTCATGAATTAAAAGAAAGTGATTAAGAAAAGATTACCCATTGGGATGCGGCAAAATCTGCGGTATATGGTAATAATCCTGAAACAATCAATGAACTTAAGCCGAATATAATTAATTATGTGCAGTCGATTACGCAAGAAAAATTAGTGAAACTGTTTGCAAATTAGTGTAATAGAGTCGAACTGTGCCTTCAAGAACGAGGAAAACACTTCCAGCACCTGTTATGATTGTGGTGAGTACACAGTTTACGTTTTGTTCCTAGCGTAAGTTCCAGCTACTGCCAACATTACTGCAGTTGCTAGCGCATACACTCCGCTGTCTCCAGTGCGGAGAGACTTCCCTGGTGCACTGTATTATACGGTATAAGATGGCGATACTATTTTACAATTAATTTGAATTATTACAATTTATCCAATGGTAGCCTATAATGTTTATGAAATTATTAAATTCTTTAATGTATTTTTAATTAGGACCTCTTTTATCGATGGCCAATTCTAATTTCTTAAGTTTCTTAACCCTTAACTTGGCAAAGCTTCCTTACACTAATTTATTAAACCTTGTCGGACCGTAAAGAAAACAACTATCGCAATGTCCATATTTTTATGTGTTGTACAATATTATAGTATTGTGGAATTTTAATTACCCTACCAATTTTTCTCTATTGTTCTATTAAAATTATAGCATACTAGCTGAAAGTACCCGGCGTTGCCCGGGTTTTTCTTTCTGCTTCTGTTTTCAAATGAACTGGTTGTTAAATTTTCGGAAATTTCGGAAACTCAACTATAGACAACCAAAACGAATTGTTTTACTAAGCTTTCCTCGCACATAAAGATGAATCTTTATTTAACTTCACTTACATGAATTAATACTCCTTAGCCAAATGCCTGCTAGGTTTAACTAAATTTAAACCAGTTGTATATCAGGCACCGAAAAGAAAACATTTCATCATGTGCCTGACGTTAAACTGCTGTTTTAAATTTATATATTTATTTGTTTTTATTTATTTATGTATTTGTTTTTATTTATTTATTTATTCATTTATTTATTTATTCTGGTGTAGTTAAGGCCATTAGGCCTTCTCTTCCACACCTCCAGAAATACAAATAAAGTAATAGAAAAATCAAACTATAAACAAAGTAAAACCCAACGAAAATATAATTCCTTATCTTCTTTCTGATCAGTTTCAGCATCGAATCAATATATACATATATAATTTAATTTATATTGGAAGATTTTTTACCTCCTGACCGCTGTACACCCACCTATCATACCCAGTTTTTTTAATATAACTTGAAACTATATCTCATAAATTCAGAACATATTATATTAATTCTAATTTTATACACAGAATACAGATACAATATAAACTCGCAACAAGTCATTTTTTAACATAAAGACTAAGGGCCGTATTCATAGACATTCTTAGCGCGGGCTTCCGGTGGATGATCAGCGAACTAACGTGTTAGCGATATGATATGATATGAATCCCGTACAAGTAACCAGTCGATAGCCGGGGTTAGTTTAGCACGCTCGTAGCGCAGGCTAGCGAAATGTCTATGAATAGCACCTTAATATTCTGAGAAACGTACAGGTCTACCGGTATTTTAGAAATTAAGAAATTTTTATTTCGACAACGCTTAACATACTAAATTTTCAACGTGATTATACAGATATAATTTCGCAGCAACACATTTTCGGACGTGAACAACAATATTTTGAGAATTAATACAATATTATTTTCAATGGGCTTATGTACATTCACATACTACATTAACAACATGACAAAAGTAGCATTGAATTGCTTATTGATATGTGTAAAATCTTTTTTTTTTTTCACTTCTTTGTATAAAATATAGTTGAGGATATGAAAAACACGCAGTTTTCAAGTTGATGTCTGCAACTTTGAGCGACTGTCCTTGAGGTTCATTTTAATATGGGCATTACAAATGCTAGTGGCATTGAAATTGCAGTTGCTTAAAATTGAATGAGTATCCTAGCAATACGTGGAATAAAAACATCTCCTTTTATTTTTGCAGTTAATATTGCCAATTCTTTTACGTTTCGTATGAGCTTTTCACACCAATTCTTATTCGTGCATAATTTTGGTGGATTGATATTTCGCAATAGTACTATTGGTTATTCAATATTAAGTAAATTATGTGGTAGCAATCCTTGTAGTTTCAAAGAATTCTAGAATTCAGTTGTATAAAACAGTCTGCTCACTATCCTCAAAACTGCATTGAGGAATTCATAATACGGTCCTGGAATGCGTAAAGATACCGGTACTTATTGCATGAATTATCTACTTTTAGCCTTCATGATGTGTAACAACAATGTAATTTAATTTCGTGTTAAAATTTCCAAGGCCTCGTGAAAGTCGATGTTGAATACAACAGACAATAATAAAGAACAACTGACTGTAGAAGATTTTGCATTTTAATAATTATACATGAATATTTGAGCTATTTAGTTTTATTTTTTACATTTTTAATTAGTTTAACTTCCATTTGCACAATTTTAATGTAGCCTATGTTCTTCTCCTGGTTATGAAGGTTAAATGTGCAAACTTTGGCACATATCGGTCAAAGCGTGTAGATTTGTATAGAGAACATACACATACATACATACATACATACATACATACATACATACATACATACATACATACATACATACATACATACATACATACATACATACATACATACATACATACATACATACCACATTCAATCTATATATATAATTTGAACTGGTAATGGAAATTACGGGAAAACGGCTGAACGGATTTTAATAAATGGCCCCTCATTTTGATGCTTGGAACCCAAAGTTTTTCGGAAAAGTAGTAGTTTTCAGTGAAATGTCAATTTTCCTACATAATTTTCCTACTTTCCAAAATCCATCTGTTGTCAGTTTTGAGAACTAATTTTATTGAATCACGGCCGACTTGATTGAATTTCAGAACAAAACACACACTACAATAAACAATAGGCTATTACACGAAGGCCATGACCTGCAGGCTTGCCGATATATTTCGAGCTCAATTCAATTTGTTATTAAAAACTGATTCTGCAGTGTATAATTTTCTGAGTACAGCTGTGTATTGGATATTCAAATCTACGAAACTTGAGGTGGTTTGATGTCATTATTACTATTAGAAATTAAATATTATTATAGTTAGTATCATGATGCTTCTATTCTTCATTAATTGTACATAATATTAATGCTATATTGATGACATAAAAGTGAAACGCTTTGAGGTTATGTAAGTAAATGTAGAGAATATCTTAATTTAGATCTTCATTTCTATAATTTATTGAGTGACTGCTATACAGTATATAACTACAAAACTTAAGTAAGATAATAATATTGTTACTAAAAATCAAATATTTTTATACTTATTAGACCAGTGGGGTTAGGTCTTTTTCATATACGGTGTAGTGTAGTTATTGATATGTGTCATTGTCTTCAGTATTGGCTCGAGAGAGCGCAAAAATTACAGTTCCTAAGGAAAAACTAAAAGGTATTACTTACTGATAAAATAAGAGACCTAGAAAATTTTGTAGTCTGCAGATCATTTCAGCAAGATCTCTTAGTAGGATAAAATGATTTTACGCTCTACATTTCAAGTTCTACATGCAACAGCTATACGAAAATGCTATTGTTCGAAAGCATAGCAAACCTGACATTTTTTTTTAACTTTTGCCTACAATCCACAATGACCTGAAATAGCTACTGCTATCGTCCCGACATTAATACTTGCGTTTTCGCGTTGAAAATCTAAAACTGAAGTTGGATAGGTTCAAGGAAAAGTATTTGGCCTAAAAAATCCTTTCAGGGGGAGTATGTTTCATTATTATGGAAGCAAATAACTATCAAAAAGACACGTATTCTTCATTGAAAATAAATCTGAAAAATTTTTATTTGAACGTCTAACGAACTTAGTTTGCAGCAGCATTTGCTGCACAAGCCACTAGTTTTATATATTAAGATAGCCTATTAACCTGTTGTATCCTATAGGATACATTGTCAATTTAAGAGTTAACACTAGATATTAGTCTATCTCGTTCTGTGTTTAATAATTTACATTCTAATATCAAATGGTCGATTGATTCTTGTCCAGTTTTACAAGGACATGTCGAACTTTCCATCATTTTGGATCTTTGTAGGTATGCTCTGATATTTCCGTGTCCTGTAACTACTGCTGTAATGCAGGGATTCTATTGAGTTTTAGTTTTAGTCTGTCTCATAATTTTGGAAAAAATTATTTAGTAATTGCACTTTTTGATATTTGATCCCATTCACTTTGTCACTTGCGCACAATTAGGTCACGTAATATTACAATTTTAGAATGTTGTCGTAGCACTCAATTAGGTCTCTGCTTGTCGCCGTCCCCTTTGCCAGTTGATCTGCAAGCTCGTTTCCCTGATCCCCAACGTGTGCCTTGATCCAGCTGGTCTATTTTCCAGCTCTATTTTTATAGAGATGACACTGTTCTCCTTATTTCTTCTATTAGGTACGTATGATTCCTGCTGTTATTAAGTGAGTCTCGTGTAATGGGGCTATCAGTGAATATTGAAGCGGGTTTTTATTCGCTTTCCATTGATTCTCTGTACTGTAATGCTTTTAGTATTGCTAATTGTTTGGCTTAATTATTTTTGCATTTACCATTTAGCTTGTGTTTGAAATGATGTGCTAGGACATTTTCTTTAAATATGGCTATTCACGATCCCACCCCTTTCTGACTCTTGCTTCCTTCGGTGTAGATTTTAAATGTGGCTGAATCAGATTTCTATGATTTTTGTTTACTCTAGTACAGCCGTGGCAAGAACGTGACTCGCGAGACATTATGGCTCGCAGTGATAGCTGTACATTTCGCTTGCTTCTAACTTCCGCCAACACCTACCCTCTCATTCACTGGAGTCAAACTCCGTTCCTTTTGTATTTGTCTCTGACCTGCGAGTGGCATATGCCTTTCTCGAAACCATGTACGAAAGTTCCAAGTAGGATGGGAGGACGCATTTTTTTGCTGTCAATATGATGAGAATATTAAATGTATGATTTGTTCACAAGTATCACGAGGAAAACGGTTGTATAACATAAAACGGCATTATACTACATGTTACTGATGAAACATTAAAAGGTTAAGTGTTATTGTCGTCGTCGTCGTCGTCGTCGTCATCATCATCATCATCATCATCATCATCATCATCATCATCATCATCATCATCATCATCATCATCATCATCATCATCATCATCATCATCTCTGTACGTCGACCCTTTTTCAGCAGATGTACGAATAATGCGGTTAGCTCTTCAATTTGAACTCACTGATTTACTATGTGATGTCAAATGAAAGCTAGATGTAAGGACTTGACAAATGTTAAACTTTCAAATATTTGCCAAAAAATAAATATCCGAAGCTTCGATCTTTCGCTTGCTCTGTTGAAGCCATGTTCGCTACAACTTACGTTTGTGAAAAATTATTTTCAACAATTAAAATAGTAAAAACCAAATTTAGATCACGACTGACAGACAAATACTTTCGTGATCAACTACGACTGGCAGTAAGTGACATAATTCCTGATTTTGAAACTTTGTTGCAGAGACATTCTGAAGACAGTTAATTTTAGGTTGTGATATTGTTCATTTATTGTTCATTTCTTTCTTCGTTACACGTACTAAACATTAGTTTGTAGCCTTGTACTGTATAAAATTATATTTAAGTGCTTGACGTAAGGAAAATGAAAATCCGTTAATAAGTCAGACAGTTGCTTCACTTCCTCTTCGGGTGTCCGCCTCCCTCCATAGGTGCTATGCACATTGCAGGTTACACAGTGGCTCGGCGCACGATTACATTTTCGCCACCGCTGCTCTAGTATATTCGAATAAACGCTGTCTCTTCTATTTTAATTGTGATGGGTTGTACCTGTTATGACGAAGAGCGCTTCATTCGATAGTGTACGATAAGCCTTCGCTATTCTTATATTGATGTCTTTGCATTCTGGTAATTTTATTCTTATAGAAGGCCTTATCTAATGCTTTTAAACATATAGGTGCCCCGTATAATATCAGTGACAAGCTATACAGAGTGATTGAGACCACCTGTAACAGTCATTTAACTACCTGCGTGGCTCAGTCGGTTGAGGCGCTTGCCTGCCGGTCTGAAGTTGCGCACGGGCGCGGGTTCGATCTCCGCTTAGGCTGATTACCTGGTTGGGTTTTTTCCGAGGTTTTCACCAACCGTAAGGTGAATGCCAGGTAGTCTATGGCGAATCCTCGGCCTCATCTCGCCAAATACCATCTCGCTATCACCAATCTCATCGACGCTAAATAACCTCGTAGTTGTTACAGTGTCGTTAAATAACCAACTAAAAAAACAGTCATTTATTTCGGAGACTAATGAATTAAAATTTTCAAGACAAAAATATTTGTAATTGAAACACGTGAACTTTCACTTGAGCTTCATTTCATCAATCAGCCCTAATAAGAAGTAAAATAGGGTCAGTGAAGTATCACTTTAAAATTTAAAATGGGAGTCGGAGTCAAACAGGGTATCATTTGATAGGACTCTTCTAAACAAACAACTTTCGTAGGAAACGTTTTTATTAATTCGTACTCTTTCAAAGAGAAAAGGTATGAAAAGACAATGACATTAATATTGAGAAATGTTACAATAACAAAATGTAAAGAAGGCAATTAATATTGACAAATGTTATTAAAAGATTGAAAAAGTCATTAAATTTTACAAATGTTCAAACTGTCAGCCGTTCTGAGCAACACACATCAGTACTCTTCTTCTAACACTTCCAGTGAGTCCTAACACTTCGGCGTGGCCAAGAGACTAGCAGGCCACCCGGATTCGCTGTTTCATGTCATCTCTTGTTGTGGGACGATCTTGATGGACGATGTTTTTGAACCGTCCCCAAAGATAGAAATCCAAAGAATTCAAGTCAGGAGATCCTATTGGCCATGCCACAGGATCGCTTCTTCCAATCCATTGCTCAGGGAAGAGCTGATTGGCTGCGTCAACTGCCACCAAACAGAAATTGTCTTGGCAACCATCTTGCTGCAGCCACATTATTGCTCGTGTTGCCAGTGGCACGTCTTTCAAAAACTGGTTGAGGATGCTCTTCAGAAAGTCAGCATACATGACACCATTCAGAGGACCTTAAAAGAAACAAGACCGAGTGATTCGGTGTCCGAGGATGCCACACCAGACATTGACACTCCACCTAAGCTGGTTGTCTAGTTCTCTCAGCCTGTGAGATTTTATTTGAGACCAGTAGTGAGTATTATGGATATTGACATCACCATTGCTCCTGAATGTCGGTTCATCACTCCAGAAAATATTGCGATGGAACTGGCGGTTTTTCCCTGACAACCAATTGCAGAAAACCACACGACTCTGATAATCTTCTCCTTGAAGTTGCTGGTGCATATTGATCTGGTAAGGACGGTATATACTGCCATTCAGCAAAACCCTCGACACCGTTGCCTGACTAATGCCAGATTCCCTAGCAATTCTCCTGATCGAGTCATAAAGATTGACAAGAACGGCAGCAATGTCATCAGCTGATCTCTCGTCTTGCACAGATCGTCTGATACGTCTATTTTAATTGTGGTTAGGCTGCAGCTCGCCAGTTGCTTGTAGACGAGCAGCAAGACTCCTGAAAACATTGCAACATTGACGAGTACGTTGCGGGTATCTTTTTGCGTACAGATGCTCGGCAGCCCGGAAGTTTTTACGAGATTCGCCCACTACCATCAACATAATATAAAAACTGTCCTGATTTGTGTAAGTAATCCGTCACCGTTTGTAGTACGTAGAAGTAAGGTATTTTTAATCACTCTGAACTTTTAGATAGATATTTTATTAGCTACAAAAGTAATTGCACAACTTGAAAAAATGTACATGCATAGGTACAGAGAAAACAAAATACTTAATTCTTATTGTACCTTGTTGGGCAAGGGCACCTGGTTAAGCGCAATGTAAATACATACATGTACATGATCTGGCCGTATGTACTGTAGGTACTGTATTGCTGTGACAAGGAAACACTGCTGAGCAAGCAAAGGGGGAGGTAGTTTACTTGTATTCACTTCTCGACGGTGCTGCCGGCTACCAGGTCTACACTTCGCTTATCCAGGTGAATGTATGTATGTACGTACTATGTCAACATTAAATTGAATTGTCTTGTTTAAATTTTCTTCTTGTAGCATTTCTCAATATTAATGTTTTTTCGTTACTTATTCTCCTTAAAAGTGTAGGAATTAATGAAAACGTTTCCCAAGAAAGTTGTTTATTTTGAAGAGCTCTATCAAATGGTACCTTATTACATTCCGACTCCCATTAATTGAAATTTTAAGTGATACCCATATGATACTACTTTCTGTCTGGACTGATTGATGAAATCAAGCTTAAGTGAAAGCTCATATGTGCTTTAAAATAATCCGTGGCGCTACAGCCCGTGAAGAGCCTAGACTGACCAGCCGGCTGCTGGCCTCACGCCTACATGCCGAAGCAGAGGTGGACGATCATCCAACCAGAATGGAGGTATCGTGTGGTTAGCTGGTATTCGCAACCGAATTTCGCTACCTATCGTAGCTCCCCAAGTGCATCACGATGCTGGATGGGCACCGGTCCCATACACTGGCAGAAATTTCATGAGAAAATTTCTTCCCCCATGAGGACTCGAACCAGCGCGCATTCCGTAACGCGAGTCCTAGGCAGGATGCCTTAGACCACGACGCCACGGCTCATATGTACTTTAGTTACAAATATTTTTGTCTCGAAGATTTTAATGCACTAGTTTCCGAAATAAGTGACTGATACGGATGGTCTGAATCACCCTATATGTGTGTGTGCGTGTGTGTGTTTTTTTCGAGGTTGTCGTAAGCCAGCACTCTGCCGAGCCACCAATGTGGCTATGCATACGAGTATACCTAATAGATCTGTATCTGTACTTGCGTGTAAGTATAGTTTCGTGTTTGTGTATGTATACTATGTGCATGCGCATGCTTAAGTGTTTTCGTTTGTGTATGTGTGTCATCATCATATCAACATAATCATAATAATCATAATCGTCATCATTAGGATAGCAGTAAAGATTAGACCTAATGTCTACCTCATCTTCTGAACGAGAATTTTAATTCTGGACGTTTTCAAGGCTTCATGGTTATTTCTGTTTCTTTTGTCAATTTTTGTGGTTGTTTCTTGCAGTACCTTGTGTTACATTCCTAATAAGATGTCTTTCTAACTGTTCTTTTATATGAGAATGCTATCAGTTATAAGTTACTTTAATATTTTATCTAGTTATAAATTATTGAAATTTTTGTCTTGTAGTTTTTAGTCTGTTTTTTTTCTCTTGTACGGAAGAGGGACCCAAAGGCTTGCACTGCAGCGTGAGGCTTATTTTGCTATTCTGTGAATGATTGCGTAGCCGAACGGCCGCACTCTTGTACACTATTGTATGGACGATGATATGTGAATTAATAGTGACGAAATGAGTCCGAGGTCCAACGCTGAAAGTTACCCAGCAATTATACTTCAATTGGTTGAGAAAAACCCCGAAAAAAAACTCAACCAGGTAACTTGTCCCAACCAGGATTTGAACCCGAGCCCGCTCGTTTCATGGGCAGACGTGCTAACCATTACGCCTCAGAGGTGGTTTTTCAGTCTGATACAGCTCTCAAGAGTGACATTTATACATTTTATCCTTTCTAATTTATTAATCCACTTTAAACCAATTTTCTCAGAGACATAAAGTGTTTTTGAAATCAGCGTCACTTGCAATATTTACGAAATATTTGCGTATTTAATTTATTAGCGTGCGTGTCCGTCTTTCACTAAATGTTCTGAATTTGTTTAATAAAAAATATCATCTCTTTAATAAATCTCACGTGCGAAATGATTAGAAGAATTCCTTTATTCTATTGTATTTTTTTCGAAAGAATTTTTGCTGTGATGCATTCAGTACAAAAATACCATCTCCATTATTTTCTTTGCAGTTATCTTCGTATTGAAATGATTTGCTGATTTAACAATTTTAAAACAGTATATCGCGATTCATCTTTAGATTTTGAAATTAACACTAAACTTGATCTTATATATAGAAAACAACAGGTATATAGCCATTTTTTCTATGCCAGGAGCTGAAGACAGGCATTTCCATCCAGATCTCGACATAGAGAAGGTTGTTGAACCATCGTAATATTATGTTGGCTACTAATTATATTCTACGTACACTGTACTGTATATCCTATGCGCAGTATGTAATATATTTAATGAAGATCCTAGGTTCAAATCTCGGGTGGTGAAGGGATTTTCTCGTTGCCAAAACTTCCAGAACGACCCCAAAGTTCACTCAGCCACCTATCAAATTGAGTACCGGGGCGTTCACTGGGGTTAAAAGGAGTTTGGAACGTGATGCCGATCACACAACCTCATTGTAATACCGAGGTCAAGAAAGCATGGAGCTCTGCTATCATGCCCCCTCCAAGCGTCTTCATAGCGTACAGACAGATTATTTAGTCCTGACAGCTCAGCGACGCGAAAGAGGGGAAGAAATAGTAGTGGGGAGAGCTCTGGAATAGAGATAAGGGCGAGCGGTCGGTAAAGGAATGCAGCACAGCTTAAGTGTACTGGAAACACAACGCTATACCGCATGCGTGACATCCGATCGCTCTTACTGTAGGCGACAGACTACCCTGAACGTCCCTTGGCGTAGCTTAATGGACTCGCCTGACTCAGGCGCACACGACTGGTGACTGTCAGGACTAAATAATCGTACTGCACGTAGCGTATATAGGGAAAGATAATTTTAACTTTTATAATATTCTTAACAACAAAATTGTCAAATAATGGGATATTGAGTTAAGTTTTGAATTTGAATTGATCGATTCCAAGCTCTAAATTCCATAGTAAGTAATAAATAATCATTAGAGCATGATTAATATTATTTAAATGCGTATATTTACGTTCCAGACAGCAGTCGAACGTGCCTGATTACAGATAAATAGAGAGTGGTTCACTTAGTACGGACGCACCACTGCGAAAATGTTGGAAAATAATACAGTATAAAAAGAAGGGATATCATTTTATTTATAGCCCGGAGAAAAACTACCGCTAATTTTGAGCTACATACGTGTGATTTGAAACGAAATCATTTGTTCGTTTGTGCACTTGTTCCTTTCTTTTCGTTTGTTTGTTTGCCTGTTCCTTTCTTTTCGTTTGTTCGTTCGTCTGTTCGTTTTTTCGTTTGTTTGTTCGCCTGTTCCTTTCTATTCGTTTATTCGTTGGTCTGTTCGTTTCTTTTGCTTTTGCTCGTTCTTTCGTTCGCCTGTTAGTTTGATTTCATTTGTTTGTTCTTTCGTTCGCCTGTTAAGTGTTATTTCATTTGTTCTTTCGCTCACCTGTTAGTTCCATGTCATTTGTTCCTTCGTTCGCCTCTTAAGTGTCATTTCGTTTGTTCGTTCATTCGTTCTCCTGTTAGTTTTATATTTGTGTTTGTTCGTTCGCCTGTTTGTTTATTTTCGTTAGTTCGTTCGCATGTTAGTTTCTCTTTGTTTGTTCCTCCACCTGTCTGTTCGTTTCCTTTCCTTTCGTTCGTTTGTTCACTTATTGGTTTGTTTCGTTGTTCGTTAACATGTAGTTTTTTTGATTCATTCACTCATTCGCTTCTTGTCGTTAGTTGTTCATTTTTTGTTTGTTTGTTTCTTTCGTTCTGTTGCTTTGATGCTTTCGTTTGCATGCCCGTCTTGTTTCTTCCCTTGGCATTTTCGTTTTCTTTTCGTACGCATATATCTTTTGCTTCTTTCGTCCGCATGTTTGTTTTCTTTATTTCGTTCGCTTCTTTCCTTGGCTTTCCCATTTTCTTTTCTTACGATGTTCGTTTCCTTTCTTTGGCATGTTCGTTTTATTTCTTTCGTTGGCATGTTCGTTTTTTCTCTTCGTTCGCATGTTAGTTTTGTTGGTTTTATGTTCCCTTTCCGTTTATAAATTTTTCGTTTCTTTTTTGTATCTTCGTTTATTGTTAATTCATTAATTCGTCCGTTAATTGTCTACCCGTTCGTTAGTCTGTTCATTTCTTTTCCGTTAGTTTCTTCTTCCACTTACTTAGTTCTTTTGCATGTTCACTGGTTCAAAAATAATTTGTTCATTCGTTCACTTCTTCCAATTTGTCACGTTGGGAATCAAACCTATGCTTCCTATGTTTAAAGTCGACACTCTACTTAGGCGTTCGCCCAACGGTGCATTTGACAAATAGTGCGATTGTGCGATACGCATGTTAACACACGCACTCTCATCGCAGACTTTTTAGTAGCTGGCTGTACTGGATGTAATTTAAACACCCGTGAGAAATTACTTGTTGAACCCCTTTTACCCCCCTCTCCCCCCCAGTGCTTGGAATTAGCACGGCGCGGCGCGGGCTGGTGGAGCGCTGCTTTTTGAATCCTGCAAATATTTCATCGTTAATTTTTTCCTTTTTGTTTCGCGCCTGTTGTTAGTGCTCCCTTTTTTCATTAAGTCCAGTGGTGTGATAAATTATGTATTCATAAGCCGCGAGAAGGAGCCCCGTTGTTTTCACGGGCTTGTACTGACGCAATTCGTTGCTTCTTTTTTGTTTTGTTCGTCTTTTGTTTTATTTCCACGGCCTTATCGAACTCGGAGCTACACGTTCGTTGCTGCATTATTAACTAATGCCCGATTATCTTCACAAAAAGTATGTACAGGCAGACGAGTCATTATTCTGAGCAACGTAATTCCCTAATGGGGAAATTCAATATTAATGCGAGAGTACTTCAGGCGTCCGTCGTAGTTTCCTTTTGTTTACCGAGCACGTCGACCAGGAGTTCTACTTCGAGTGGAAACATATGTTCACTTTTCGCCATCATTAAATAATAATAATAATAATAATAATAATAATAATAATAATAATGATGATGATTAAAATATTGGGTAGGTGGTTCATTTTGGCGAACAAAAGAACTTTACCTCTCTAACGCTGATGAGGTCTCCTAGTCAGTAATTTAAAATCAACATAACACATGTATAACACATATGATCTGCAGTTCGCTTTGGTCGATCAGATGGAACGTACACTCGTGCTGACGCTCTTTATATTTCCGGTGTCGTTTAAAAAGAAATGCATATTAATCCCAGACCTGCAGAACCTGTAAGTAGGGGAAATATGATGTCAGCCTCACTCCACTTCTGATCGACTTCTGTGTAGAGTTGTTTACATTCTTTGCGCATGGAAGGTCCATCAGTGGCGGCACTGTAATTTTCAAAAAGGACTGTAATAGAGCATTCTATTTATAGTGCGTTATCTCGTTTCAAGGTTTACAATTGTGCTAGAATTCCTGTCGGTAGTTTCTTTGAGATTTCTTTGCATCTAGACTGCTTTTGATTTTCAAAAACTTTCCTCCTATCATCACCTACAGAAACATAAATTTGTAGGATTTAAGTAATGAACCTTGAAAGTCAATATTCATTTCAATACAAAATGAACACAACGAGTGATGTCCTTAATTTAAGAGTATATAAATAAATAATCAATATACAATTCGTAATAGTGAACTTACCGACTTATTCCATTTTAGTAGAATACAGAGCACGGAAAGACAAGTCGGGGACTGTACTTAACTTATTTTACACAAAAAGTGGACTTAATCAGTTTTACTAGTAATAGGACGATATACAGTAGTCGGGGACGGTCTACAGCAGTCATGTCAATTGATGCCCATAGGAGGAAGCGCGCGCTTTAGGGCTCAGGAGAGCCTGAGCGCTTTACAGCGGAAAGGAAAGAGACAGACGAAAGAGGTCCCGAATTCATACGCGAACTTATTAAAACTGTATCCATGTTAATTTTTAGATTTTTCTGAGAAGTATGAGTGTATTATAAGAATGTAAGTTTTAATTTTAATATTAATTTTTCACAAGTTTCATTTTTTTGTTCAAAAGAAATATTTTCTCAACTGTATTTTATTGAAAAGTGAAATTTTCAGATATAGACCTATTTATTTAGTAGCCTTACAGAATATTTTCGTAAATCTAATATACCGTAAATACATATTACTGAAGATAGTGCATTGAAAATTTTGAAAATATTCGCATGGAAATTGTTTGTAAGGAAATTAATTAACAAAGAAATACTGTTACATCATAAGCAAAAGATATGTGCCTACGTGTTGTATAGCTTCAGCACATTTCGATAAAATTATTTAATATTCTGATGATAGGAAGTTGCTCACCAATATCACATTAAAAGCATAATGCGATGAAAGTTTTGTTATGGAATGTTAGTTACACTTTAAACATATACAACACCTAGGTAACTTTGTTTTGTACTGTAATATTGTTTTGATTAGTTTATTGATTACTTTTATAAGGCTAAAGGTACCATCAATAACAATTCCAACTTATCATGTCATACTCAATCTCTTTTTTTTTTTTGGGAAATCACTTTCTTTATGAATGATGTGTTTCATCCATTTAGTACAGTATAGTTGTACTACTATGGAATTTTATGTGAATATTCCTTCTTAACTCTTTATTATGTTATTAACATTTAAAATACAGCTGCAATATTAAGAAATTGGTATTAGTACTTTTGTTTTACAGACAATATAGATAATATCATACAGAAAGAAGCCATATAAAAATAACGACATAAAATTTCACGTTCCGTTTGAAGTTTGTGCACCACGGTTTTCTTAATCCAACAGGCTGCTTATTCATATACACAATCCTTCCTGTTTCCATACTTAGCGCTTGATGCCCGCGCACGACGTCGAGGTCAGAAAAATGCGCTTGCTTTGACATTACTGGTCTACAGGATCAAAAAATGTCCATACAACATAGGGTCAAAACTTGATAGTTTTCCAAGAAAAAATATTTCTTCTCTTATTTTATTCGCGTTGTACTGCTTATATCGTTAGTAAAATTACGAAAACAGTTACATCAGTAGGTATATGTAGCAAATAGTTAATATTAGTTTAAATACATATTTGTGTGTTCTATTACGTTTTCGTGTAATTAAATAAAATTGCAAGCATAAATTTGTTAATATTCTGGCGTGAGAGACGTGGGAAGGTGTTCAGCAGGCATTACTCTGCACAGACGTACGTACACATCAGCTGAGTTCAAGCTCCCTGTCCATAGGTCTATTGCCGAGCGGATGACAGTTCGGTACAGGGTATTCAATAAACAACTTACAGTTCATTCACAGTTTAGGAATAGACCTATCATTTATGTCATTAATTTATGGAGAAAGTCGTCGTAATTCAAGTAAGGCAAGAAGATGTACCGTCAATGTTTTCCGCAAAGAAGGTTACCTATTCGTCGAACTTTTGTAGCAGTTTCTCAACGATTATTAGAAACTGGGAGTCTCTTACCCCGTTTAGAAAATCACACAAATAGAAATTTCTTGAAAAATGGCACTGCTTTATGGAAGCGGGAGAGATTAAAATGTTGCATTAGAAAAAAAGTTCGTGTGATTTTGTGCAGTAAACCATTATTGTTTATTTTTTTAGACGTACAATAAAAAATGGACCAATATTGCCAATATTGTTAAATAAAATGGAAATTTACCATAAAGTTCTATTAATGAGTTTGAAAGTTTGTATTTGCTAATCGCTTTATGTACAGAGCATCTGTTTCGTACCGGTATGTCTGTATCCGCTTGAGCTGTATTGTGTACTTGTAAACTCCCTCCACCCCATCCAGGAACGTTGCCAAACGCCTAATATTGTAAACTTTAATACATTAGTTGAATATTGCAATTAGAAAAAAATTGTTAGGATATTTTTTTTACCTTATGACATGAACAATCATCAGTTAAAATAATAGCACTTATACCCCTTACATTCTGTATATATAGGTAGACCTTCTTACATTATATGCACACATACATTTTAAAATTTATTTTACATGTCTTTTAACTTATTTATTTCCCTCATTCGTTTTCCCTTACTTTCCAATGGTATGTTGCTAAGGATTTTATTATCTGTTCATTTGTAATTATTGATATCGTATTGTGTACCTGCCGCCGCGAGAATGAATGTTGATGCAGCTAAGCGTAACTAGAACGCTATGACCACACTGGTAGAGAAGATGGGCCAGAAGGGGTACGAAGGCCGTCGCTCTGAGGAGCTACAGTTCTGCAGGTCTGCTCTAAGTCATTATTGTATTATTGTTATTAGATTTATAAATTGCCGGTATTGCTCAATCAACAGTAATTACGGCAAATCCAACATTATGATTAGCATGGTAGTTGAGTGCCTCTTAAGACAGCACAAGGAGTCAATCAGCTTTCAGAGAAGATAAATAAATTTTCACTTCTTTGCCGGAAATGAATCCGGGCACTCTGGATTTGCAGTCGAGAACGCTAACTGAGGTAAGGAGTCGCCATTACTTCCGTTCTTAAAACTTTCGCGTCATTGTGGTGCTAAGATAAAAACAATCTTCGTTCGGCTGTGTTGTGTACAGTCTCCATTTTCTTTAAAAATCGACGCTAGTTTGTCTGACCTTTTTACTGTCTCTACGACGACAAGAAATAAAGTGCTCCCAGGTTAGATATGTCCCGAATTCATACGCGAACTCACCAAGTGCAGAATGTTTCATGCTTGTAGATGGATAGAGTAGACTGGAAAAGGAGATTTCTTTTTAAGAAGATAGAATAATACACTGCGTGAGTTTAATGTCAACTCTACACGTAATTCCTTTCAGTGTTCTTAACTTTTCATTCAAAAAACGTCACAGCACTCCTGAGAACAGAGGAAAGCTGTTATAGGATAAAACTCTGGAAGTCTGTCGCTTTCGCAACTAGCGTAATATGAATTCAGTATCGGAATACAAGAGCAGAGAGGGTCTGCTATTATTTCACTTGTCTCTTTATAAATCCTCCTCCGGACATGTGTGTTGGAAGTTAGATAGCAGAGATATCTATTTTCTTTGTCTCAACTTCAGAGATATTTAATTATGTACGAAATGCAAATTGCAAAGTCAGCCGAATTGATATTGCATCAGATTCCCAGCTCGGAGGGTGAAATTTTTATGATTTGTTATTAATCCACAGGAAGTATGCAAATACTGTTCCTGGGAATATACAGTACAATAATAACAACTTTTTGAACTTACTTTTAAGACAAGAAATAAATTACAACAAAAATATATTTCGAAGAATATCGTATTCATCAGTGTTCTTTGATATTGGCTCTGTGCAAAAGAGTTGCAGTCTCATGACCCGTTCGTCATGCAGACTGTTCCGGTACTCTGACGTGTTGAAATGTATTACAGCAAGCCCAGTTTCACATAGGCCAATACTCACAGTCTGTGGTTTCAAGGCAATCGGTGATATGTCAATTTTTGGCGAACATTTGGTTTTGCGATATGTTGTGAGGACATGCATATCTCTATAATTTTTCTCACGAGCCAGTTGTTATGAAACATGATTACTATGGTTTTGTACGGTTGCCAGCTTCTGAAACAAAACAAGAAATGACGTATCACATTTTGCCTTGAAGCCACAGAAATGAAAAGGTTATTGAAAAATCTTACCATGTCAATTGTAAAGTCTTCTCTTTTATGCTGCATCAACATTTTTTACAGGGATAGGTTCTCAAATTCTGTTTGTAGTGAAGAAGTTTACATCATGTTGATGAATTTAACACGTTACATTGTGAAATATAGAGATTTTTCCTTAGCAATAAGTGGACTTTTAATAATGGACAGTAATATAACTTCTCTATGTTCACCTCTAAGTTGAGAAGGACCCGTAAGAATATCACCATCCAGGAGTATACATTTGAAGGTGTATCCCAATTCAGACATTTTGGAATTATTATTAATAATAACTGTGATGTGAGTGGTTGTGTCAATGACAGAATACAGGCTGGAAACCGGGCTTATTACGCTAATCTTCCACTGTTTAAAAATCAGTTGTTATCGAGGATGGCAAAGATTAAAGTTTATAAAACATTAGTTTGTCCTGTAGTTACCTTTGGTTCAGAGACATGGACATTTACAAAGAAAGAAGAGAACTCCTTAAGAAGTTTTGAACGGAAGATTCTGCGTAGAATCTTTGGCCCAGTCAATGATCATCAAGGATGGAGGATACGCTCCAACAATGAACTTCTTAACCTGATAGGAGGTCAAGATGTTGTAAAATTTATGAAAGCTCAAAGACTGAGATGGCTAGGACATGTAAACAGGATGCCTGAAACACGCACTCCTATTAAAATGTTAAAGGGTAGACTATATAACAGGAGGAGAAAGGGTAGACCAAAGTTAAGGTGGATGGATGGGGTATCCAAAGATCTTGAAATTATGGGAGTGAGAGGATGGACTAACATGGTAAAGGACAGAGTAAGATGGGAGGCTGTTGCTAAGGAGGCCAAAACCCACCCTGGGTTGTAGCACTAACTGATGATGATGAATATAACTTATCACTATTTTCATTTGCGAATTACTGCTTAAGAGATCCAGTAAAGTCTTACAAATGTCGAGTAATTCCACCATAGAACTCGTCAAGTTATTGGATTTTGCCATCAGTCTCTTCTAATAGGTTTTTTTAGTTATGAATGTCAAGTAAGTTATCAAAAAATGTAATTTTCTTTTGAAAGTGAGAAAGTTGTCCTTGGCTATGAAAATAATTGTGCGTTTCTGTCAGAGCTAGATTTTTATTTCATTTACTGTATTTATATGAAAATATAAGTTAAAATTAAAGTATAACCAACTTCCATAGATCTGTTGATTTAGCAAATCAAAATGGTTATCCAAGAAGGAAGTGCACACCGGGCTCAAAATTAAACTTCACTTATCTTTCTCGTGAAAACTATTGTAGCTTTGCATAGAATAACATGGATAGCCTATGTGAATGCTTCTTACTCTTCTTTACTTCACCTTGTTCTTCTTGCAGTCCGTTGTTCTCTTTTATTTCAATTGTTCTTTCTGTCTTCTTTCCTTATTTCCCTAGTCTTTCCCTGTTCTTCTCGCATTCCCCATACACTCTATTACTTCTCTCTTTTCTTCCACCAACCCTCTTGTTCTCCGTGTAATCTCATTGTTCCCTCTGTCCTTCTGTTCTCCTTGTCTTCCCTCTGTTCTTTTCGCATTAACCTCATTCTCATTTACTTCTTGTTGTTCTCCTTGTCTTCCTTTTCTCCTTGCATTCCCCTTATTCTCCTTGTATTCACATTATTCTCCGTATCCTTTCCGCAGTATCTTGCTCGCATTCACTTACTTTCCTTTAATTTCCCTTTTTCTTCTTGCACTCCTCTTGTTTTTCTTGTATTCTCATTATTCTCTCTGTCTTCCACTTGTTCTCCTTAGTGTTACAAATTAGTATTACTTGTAAGAGAAATACATGCTTTTCATTGCAACAGTGGAGAAATTCTTTTGAATTCTTTTATGCCCACATAGTTTCGAAATTGTCATCCTACAAAATACTTTTGAGCGATACTGTATCACACTTCGGTTGAAGTATCACCGCATAGGTGATCGTGTGTCAGATGGTAGTGACTAACCTACAACCGCGTAAGAAATCTTCTTCATGCCGTGACGTTCTTATGGACGAATCCCAAATTCAAATCGTATCCTTTATGCTCCATAATTTATTTCTCTGTTGTGCAGAGCATTCTCCTTCCCATTGCCACTCAATATTATATTAAATAATTCTGTATGTCACAGCCAACACGTACTACATTCGGACAATTACGATTTTGAAACTGTCGTGGTTTCTGGCACGTAACATTTTGAAAAAAGAATCCACATTGTTTCCTGGCTTAGTTACTTCATGAATGATATCTTATTGGTATCACTTATGAGGTACCAACATGTCTTCGAACAGTTGACTAAACAGCAAACTTTCGAATTACAAATTGATATGATTATAATGATTTTTTCGTGATTTTCGTACGAATTGAGAAAGATGCCCGTGATTCTTTGAAATGACAATGAAAATGTTACTTTAGATTTTATTTAAAATTTTCTGTTTCTTTGACATACTTGACAATTGAAGACCTCCCCGGAATAAAGATGTAACCAACAAAAATATTTATTCATATTTCAGAAGAAAGGGAAATAATTTTAGAGGCATAGTTTATTAGGACTAGGCCTACATGCTGTTTACTAGCAAAACCTTTAGACTATCAAGGTTACAAGTTTATTCAGCGATTGAATTGAATAATTTGTTATAAATTAATGCTTCAAAATTACTTTTTCCGCTCATGTCACATATTTCAATAATTTAATGTTACATCCTTTTTCCCAAAAGGTCTTCAATTATATAGATTTTCTTTTTATTTGGAAACTCTGATTACAACTATTGAGTTTCGATTATTCGGCTTAAACGAGGACGAAGGTGAACTGAATGTCAGAAATTACCAGGCAATCTAGAATCGATCAGTAATAGTAATGAAATGAAAGGTAAAGTTTATAAAAGCTTTTATGTATTTCAAGTAATAATGTACTTGACACTAAGTTCTTTAAACATTTCAGTGGCTTTGAACTGTACAACAAACCACACCAAACTGGCACTAATATTGAGACAGTAATAAGCCATAATTAGACCACGGAAATTTATGCACTAAAAAACCTGAAAATATGCGCAACTATGCCGTAAAAAGTTTTGAAATATACGCTAAAAATTGAAATATATCCAGTAGAAAATACACTTTAGGGGTTTATTTCGTTTAATAATATGAAGTAAATGAAAACAATTTAAAGCAACCATAATGTTTATTAAACCTTTTTTGTATAAATGTATTAATTATTCATTTTACATAGGGTAGACTGTATAGTTATTGACACATTAAGCACTTTTCTTTACATTTGTCTCCTGCAATTCTTTATTTTCAGTAACTAAGGTGTTTTACATTTTGTTACTAGTTCTAAAGAACTTCTATGTTATCTTGGGTGAGTCAGATATTTTCAAATACACTTTAATGGTCATTAATTGATTAATAAATAAAAAATTACAAAAAGTATAATTATTGACACTCGTTTGATAGATATTGACACATTTGATACAGTTGTTGACACAAAAGTATTTTATTTACATACAGACCTAGCCTAGCTGTTTTTAAGTCCACTTTTACACAAAATGAAATGAAGGATATTTAGACCACATTACACTTACAGTACATAATAAATTATGTAGTCTATCCACATAAAGGTCAACAATTGGTTATGAGAAATGAACATGGAATCCTACATACGATCATATAGAATGTCATCCATAAATGTTTTACAATGGTCACAATAGCGAATACTACTGTCGGAATTTGATGTTGAATGGAGATTTGAGAAACATTTGTCATAAAACAATCTTTCACAGAAGTCACACTCTGTTACATAATTCTTTACATTCGCTGCACATTTAAAACATTGTCCATTTAAAGTGGGTTTTTGCTTTTTCTCCTGACTACCTTAGTTTTTTCTTGTACCAGATTCGCAGTTTCATTTTTTTTCTGTAGAATTTCATTCTATTTTAGCTTCTTATTTTTACTTTCTTCTACCCGATTTTCAGTTACAGTCTTCTTTACGTTTTGTTTCTGTAAACCTTTGTTCTCTTTTCGGACTGCTTTACTTATTTCTTTTTGTTTTTTTCTTCTTTCTTTTCTTCTCTTTTTCTCTTCCTTTCCAATTTCTCTTTTTCTAATGTAAGCTTCTTCATTTCTTCCTCATTGTGTAACTCATGCCATTTATCTGAAGTCAGTACAAAAGGCATTCTTTCAATATTTCTTTTCCCCTTCCTCTTAGGGGTATTTGGCCATACAAGCATATCTGACAGTGGTTATTTTGTGTTGGTAGACTATTATCAACCAAAGCCGGGTTATCATTTACACATCATTGAATTGATTTTGATTCACCTTTATTGATTTGCATCTGAGATATACGTTTCCTCTTCGAGTACAGAAACATTATCTTCCTCTTGAGTCAAATCTCTTTCTTTGCTCCCATCATTCTCTGCTGGTAATTGTGTTTCCAACATTTCAGTCGGACTTTCATGGGAAGATACTAGCTTCATCCATATTGTAAACAACATTTTAGACTCTTCATTCTCCGAAGTACATATCTTGTTGTTTCTGTCTACAGACTCAAATTTTGAAAGAAAATATTGGCCAATAATTTCCTTGAATCTGTTGTATGTGAGAACAGAGTTGGATGTTCTCTGTTCATTGGTATCTCTACTAGGTAAATCATTTCATTTGGCTTTTATTTTATGGCTGTCACCCAAACATGTTGAATAATCTATAGCATTGCTATCCCAAGGATATAGACCAAAAGCTCTGAAACCTTTTTGCATGTTTCAGCCTTTATTGTGTCTTCACCACTTTTTCCAGGATTGCAGCAAGGAATTTCTTGGTCAATGCTTCTGATGGGTGTGCCCTTCGCCATTCTAACACAGCATACTTCCATCCACACTTAAGGGGAAAGGAAGCAGATACATCTGCTGGCTGTATGATTCTCGTAGAATTTGGGTACAGAGCAATCAGAATTATTTTTAATTCAGAACATAGTTCACTCAACTGATATGTGAGATGAGTTTTATACACATCCACAGCGTCTATAGCAGTTTCTAATGCTTCAGAAGAGTACCGATGTTTTTGTTTATTCATATTAGGCCTAGGTGTGAATAAGAATAAGAGAGTTGTTGACACACAACACACAGTTATTGACACCCAGTGACAATAACTGTAAGAAGTGAAATTAGCACTTCTAAAATCCGTATTATGGTTTCATTATGGCGATACCTATAAAATTCCGTTAAAATTCTAGCTGTAAATAAATTTCTCAAAAATACAGTTGTTGACATAGGATGTCAGTGACTGAGTTTAATAGATATAACGTTCTAGTTATTGCCACTGAGAATAAATCATCACAATATAGTTAAAAAAAGTGGTAGATATAGTTTTAATATATTAGGTAGTTTCATTATCATAATACTAATTGAAATTATGTCTTACCTGATACTAATATATACGCAGGAACACAAAGAATAAATGTAAATTCTTAAGAAAATATTTAAAATATGCACTCATTTTTACACGCCCTATGAAAGTTGAGAATTATTCGACAATGCAACCAACTATTTAAAACGAATTACCAGTGTTGTTTTAGGATTGAAATGTACCATGAGATAATGAAAGTACCTTCTTTCTCTTTGCAGTAGGAACCTTATTATGTACACAAGAATGGAAAAGTGTCGATAACTGTAACAGTGTCAACAACTATACAGTCTACCCTATTTATTTTAATTGGTACATCTTAACTTTCTAACTTTCCAATTTCTTTGAAAACTTCCTTTGCCTATCATGCAATTATTATGACAGTGAACAACCAACTGTTTCTCCAGGTTCTTTACTGTGAAACTTCTTCTCTTATCTATCAGAATTAGTTCAAATGCCGAGTACAATCTCTTGACATCACATGATGTGACAAGTGACTTCATTGTCGCAGGTGTTTAAATACATTCAGTTTTGTTTCTACGAAATCAAAGTAAAGTCTGAATGACATTTAGGCGACGTGTATTTTCGCACGGCTCCTGAAACATACTTACAAGGCTACTACGCACACACGTTAATGTGGAAAACGATCCAACTTACACACTACAGAGAAGTATACATTATCGTCGCAGCAATTTCATGTCCTCAACAGTAATTAACTAATTATTGGTTTTATTTCTCACATAATGTTTATATTTCTTGGAAATGATTCTTATTTTTATCAGAAACAAACGTGAAATTAGATAATAAATCGGGCAAAGCAAGAAAATATGTTAATATATGAATTCAAATATTCAGAATAAAAAATATATTTAAAAAGGAAAACCCTAAAAATATGCATTTATGCACAATAAAGTTGGCTTCATTCGAACCAAAAAATCGTAATCGACAAAGATCCAGTGCTATAAGCTATAGTGCAGACATTTTTGCAGACTAATTATTGACAAGCAACAGTTTCAAATATGAACAGCAGTTTCTTTTACATTTTGCATTCATTTTCTCTAGTTTAACTATTAACAGAACTAGTACATAATAACAACAATAATAATTATACACACACGAATTCATGACAAATCATCATGCAATGCTATGTAATTCACCTCCATGTTACACCGAAGGCAAGACTAAAGCGGCCGCGGCGGCAAGAATAACTACTTCGACGCGTCACTCCTATATAGAGACGTTTGTGTAAATGAGCTGAGTCAAGTATTCGTCATTTAGGAGGGGGGGGGATTACAATCTTATAGTCACATTGGAACCACTTGACCATAATTCTAACAGAACAGAATATAGTGTGTACATTTTTAATCTTCGCACCGTTTCACAGATATAGAAATATTCAAAGTTTAGGGGCCAGGAATCACCTTTAGAATCAGGAAAGGCAAGGAAAAGGAAAATCATCTGTTGGATCTTTTACCAACTGTTCTTCAGGATTGATACAGCTCTTGGTAACATATTGAACAAATGGATTCTCCTTTCTTTGTCTTAATTGATTTTGGGACCTATATGTAGTTGTGAAAAGTTGGATGTTTATACTGAAGGCTACATCTGTAACACTGTACAAAAATTTTAAAATTTCTCTTCATTTTGAACACTGCGAATTTATAAAGCAATACAAAGCTGAAAATGTTTACCATTGCCGCAATATGTCCCAATATTTTGAATCTGAAGATAATAAAATTCACTTTGAGATATTATTTAGTACAATATCAATAATTGGTTTGTTTAATTTTTAAAGTCACTTTCGTGTGTTTGTACAGACCACTTCAAATATGGAGAGGCATACTTTATGATCATGTGTGGGCCACTCAGGGTGCGAATTAATGGGGGGATTTTCTCCTGTTGGAAAGTTATCCCCTCTCATAAATTCATATTAACATCCCTGCAAGGGATAACTTCTATCCCTCTTCACAAAATATAATTGTTTTAATACGAGTATAATGTACTGTATAAAGTATAAAGTAAACAAAGAAAATAACAATGATGTATTATGACCACCGACGAGCTGATAACAATCAATAACTTAGGAATTACGCATCTTATCTTAAGCCTGCTCATGGATATAATTATTATTATGATCAAGATGCAAGACAAGCAACTCAGTGCGACCAAGCGTTGAGCCGTATCGAATGAGGATAATGATAATTTTATGTGTGGTATTCTCTATCTAGGAATCTATCTCCACCTCATCAGAAATCTTAATTCGCACCCTGGGGCCACCAGAATATTAATCTGTAAAATAGTAATCAGGCTGCTTTTCTGAATATTATGAAACAATCGTTCGCGAAATTACTGAAGGCCGCTCTTGGAACTTAATTTTTCCTGAGAGTATCACATTTTGAAATAGTTCTAGTTGCAGAGCTGTTTCAAGATAACTGCTACAGTTTTATCCTACCTCTCCTTCTGCATCGAAGTATCGAGAGCTCGATTCTTGCCGAGTGCGATGGATTTAGAAGAAAGAATCGTAGCGGCTTCGTGATGGAGTAAAGTTAATAATTTTAAAATACCTTGGTTCAAATATAAAAATGAATAGGAATAAAGGACAATTTTTATGTCCAGGTAATTTATTTTTAACGTTTGGTAACAAGTGCTTTACGATAATAATAATAATAATAATAATAATAATAATAATAATAATAATAATAATAATATTCTGCAAGCCTTTGATGAAATAAAAAAATAAAAAATATTGATTGAAAATCTCACTAGTCCAAAATCTCTTACATTGACCGGTAAAAAAGATTAGGCCTATATAAAATTTTGCGATTCAAAGTTAGAATATCAATTTGAATGAATATTTTCTAATAATAAGTAAGGAGTGTTTTATTGAATGTAGTAAAAGTTACTGAACGTGCGATTTCCTCTTTCCATTCACTTTACTTTTCGCAGCAAATCTCTTCACAAATTGAGGCGTATTTTGCGGTTTCCGGGTGTCACATGTGCAACAGACGATCACAAAGACTTTCAGCTGTTTTACTGCGCGTCTGCATTCTGGTAATTGAATAACATCATTCGCAACAGCTGTGTTTTGTAATTTCATCGCTGAATTCAATTTAGAAGAAGCATTTAAGCCACGAAGAATTTGCAGTGCCTGTCGTCCTGGTTGACAAACATTTGAAACCTCCATTATACAGCCTTTTCTCTATTTGCTGTATTGTGCGAGTACATAATTCAAGAAGCCGTGAAATTCAGTTACTCAATTACTCAAGAAACTTTAGACTGGGGAGAATATATGAATTTAAAGGCATGATGACCGATTTTTCGTTAGTCATGATTTAAGAAATGTGCATACAGCGGTGGTGGAGGTTCGGAACCAGCTGTGTTAGTGTCAGGGAAGACTTTAGAGCCGATTTGGAAAATAACACGTTAAGTCCCTTTGGTTTGCTTCACGCCCAATATAAATCTAAAAATATACTGTAGCTCATCTGTCTCATCTGTTGGCACGCAGACTCGGTTATGCAGCATTTGTATTATGTATTGTTCGCCGAATCCGGCTCTTCATAAAATTTCCAGATGTCAGGGAGTGAGTGAGTGTGATCTGTCACAGCATATATTGCAGTTGGTTTAGCCTTCCACTGCTCTTCTATACCGATTTTACAAGCCATGAATATCGAGAAATTGACAATAATGGGATTTACGCTTCTTGCCCGATTTAAGTGTTCTCGAGAGATTCTTGAACTGTTGTATAAAGCTACATATCCACGAAGCGAGGCTGCCACGCACGGCCGTCTCTCGCGCCAACTTCGCTTGTTGTTTGCCTCGCGGTTTTATTCTTTTAGTAGCGATGCAAGAACGCAAAGCAGCGGTAGCCACCAGCTAGTGCGCACTCACATCGGGTTGTGTGATAGCCATCTTTATCAACGAACAGTCCAATCGGAGCAAGTTAATCACTACGAGGCACTTCTGATCTCACTTAAAACAGACTGGAATTGGCTCACAGTAGTGGCAAGAAAAACCGGACCGACCCTTGTAGCTGATTTCAGAGCCTTGTTCACTCCAGGGCACGATAGACTGGTAACTAAGACTTTCGTGGTTCGAATCCTGCCTGGGAATGAAACTTTTTCGTGTTCCTTATTCAAATTTATTCCCAATACTTTTCGATTGCTGGTAAAATTTATATTCTGGGAATAATAAGTTAATTAAGTAGTAAAATATCGCTGCAATCGAAAAATATTGGGAATAAATTTGAATAAGGAACAAAAAAAAATTTCCTTCCCAGGCAGGATTCGAACCACGAAAGTCTTGGTTACCAGTCTATCGTGTTATGGAGTGCACAAGACTCCGAAATCAGCTACAAGGGTTGGTCCGATTTTTTTTGCTACTACTGTACATAATGCAAGAAGACTTGAAACGTTGTGAGGAACATGAGCCCTATAGGCATATATACGATGATTTTCCTAGTACGGGTGGTCTGGGTAACATTGGTGAATACGATGCTGACAGGCGGGCAATCTTACCTGAGTCCTGATAGAGCCGGGTCCTGTCCCCAGACGAATACCTGATGAACTCCAGGTTCCGAAGCCGTAAGCGCTTAAATCTTATATTAGCATAGGAGATGCGTACTACCCTCAAAACTCTAACTTATTTTAACTATTGTAGATATATTAAATTAGGAGGAAGTGAAGAGTGTTAGTGGAATGAAAGAGAGAAACGGAAATACTCGAGAAAATCTCTGTAACGTCTGCTTTGTTCACCACAGAATTATATCATGTCCTGGCCGGGGAAAGGGCCCTGGGCCACTACATACGTAGATGGAATTAAGCTACAAAAGCGGCATACAGCTAGAACTGCATAATGAAGTCCTCTGCTATTGCCAATAAGAGCGATAGCAATAATTGCAACACTTTAGGAAAACAATGAAGTAACAAAACAGTAGAAATGTTCTCTGAACACGTATGCCGGGCGAAAACAACAAAAATCCGTTCCAATTTGTAAACAAACTCATTATATTTCATTTTTTCTCTCTGTATCTTTTATTCTATTTCACTGTGTTTATTAAAACTTTTTCTGTTATGCCACTGTTATTTTCTGTTCTATTCTGTTACATGTCTTTCTTTACTTTTTATTTATCTCATAATATCTCATTGCATTCTTTTTTTGTTCCAACCTCTATTCTATTATAGGCCATTATATTTCTTCCTCTTCAATTTATGTTATACATTAGCAGTATATATTCTATTCTGTCTAATTATACTCTTTCTTATTCTGTTCTATTATAGCCCACTATACTATTTTCTGTTCCGCTCTGGTGTAAATTAGTAGCGTATGTTCTGTTCTGTTGAATTCCTTTCTATCTTACACATTTTCATGTTCTGTTACAGCCCATTATTCTCCTTCCTTGTTCCATTCTGTTATATATAATTCATTGTACATTAACAGTGTCTATTCTATTCTATTCTATTCTATTCTATTCTATTCTATTCTATTCTATTCTATTCTATTCTATCTCATTTCCCATTAATTTTTTTATAATCTATTATACTCATTGTTCCATTCTGTTCCATTCTTGTATGACACATTACACTTTTTCCTGTTCCATTATTATTATACATTAGCCATACCTGTGCGCTTCGCTGCACTTGTTAGATATAAATATTGACTTAAATCTAAATACAGGCTTGTAATTACTTAGTGAATAATAGCATTTTGTATGTTGTAAGTCGTTTGCTCCTGAATCATTTTGAAAGTTGTGTTTAAAACTATGAATTTAACTGTTATTATCAGCAATATTTTCTGGAGTTGTTCAGTCAATTCCACTTTTGAGATTGATATTATATTACACCTAATAGGCAATTGGTCAGCGTCTGAAATGGAATATACTTTTAAGAACTGAAGGCTTTTACTCTCAGTTGGAAGATTTTCAGTTAAATGATAAGCCTATGCTTGAACTTTAAATGACGCTGTGGAATTGACTTTATGTATTTCTTTTGCACGAAACGATGCCACTTGAAATGAGGTGTTGTACTGTATTATACCTAGGTATTATTTAAAAAGTGTGTTGATAATGGATGTACTCCGATAAGTAAGTTCTTTATTGGTTGTGGGACTCTTGAATCTCAGGAGGAACAACTTTTACAGCAGCGCAACATAATCCATTTGTCTCATTACCCCATCTTTTTGCATTGCATTTATTGCATAGTTTATTCGTTTTATCTATTTTAATACAATTCAAATGAGCATAGTTAATATTTGGATTACAAAATAATGGAATGCTAAGTACGTACTATTACTACATATTAAATCATTACACTCTCGTTGTTCGTTAATTCTCCGAGATGAAAATTAATATGGTATATAAATATTATTTTAAGAAACACAAGAAACGAACGAATATGGGTAAATTATGAGCGCAGGAACACTATTTCGTGACACTTTGTAAAATAACTCAGCTCCAGTGAGCTCAACGGTAAAATACTAATCTTTACTCCATATGTGCTATATTTTTGGTCCCGGGAAAATACTCATCTTTACGACAAAACTCTTAAAAATACCATTATGTTCAGTGGACAAATAGAAACTGAAGTGTATGAAATTAGAGTATTTTATGTGGACCAAATAAATTTTAAATAATCAAGTAATATAATAGCCTATTGTTTATATTTAAAGTTTTCTGTGTGTAAGAATCTATTTTAATCTTACCTGTCCTCGAGTCACTCAGGAGTTACCGTAATAGCATAAACATTATGTCCACCTAGAGAAACCACACTTTCCAATGGTGAAGACTGCAAACACGTAGGATTGATATCTCTACTGCTACTAATTCCGATTTTCTGGAAAGGTGGAAAACTTAAGCTGTCGTTACCCTGTGGGTCTCTTAGGCCTTTAATAGCGATCACTTTATCTTTACTTATTACAGTACGGTACGTATATATATTTTTTGTTTTGTTATACTCCTTTGTATTATATGCTATATTTTGTTACATGCGATTTTATTATTTTCTCCTCTATTGTAGCATATTCGTTTCTATTTTATTCTTTCATATAACATTATGCTCTTTAAAATGAAATATAATTCTGTCACTTTCTTTTTTTGTTGTGGTATATTATTTTCAAATTTATTCCTTTACATCCCATTGTATCCTTTTATGTCCTTTTCTGCCGTAGTATATTCTTTCCTTTTTATTTGACTATTTTTTTCTACTCTTGTCCATTGCGATATATTCTATTGTAGTCTTCTCTATTCTCCAGTGCCGGTTTAGCGGGTGAGCCCACCAAGCAATTTTAAAGCAACTTTGCTTTCGTTATTGAATATGCTTGTTTCATTTACCAATAAATGAGTGAATGCAAACACTTATTTCTCTCAACTGAATTCTTATAGCCTACCTTACTGGTATTAGGATGTTCATATTCATATATTTGTTACAGAGAAATAGTTGAATATGCAAGATCGAGCCCATCCGAAATATTTTCCCTAGAACCGTAATTTCTTCGTTGTATAATATTCTTTCATCTTCTTTTTACTCCATTCTTTTCGTATTACTCATGTTTGTTATTTTAATCTATATATTTCCAAGCAACGTTAGAACGACGCCTCAGGCTGCGATCACATTGGAGGCACGCTTGGGCAAGTAAAATGGAAGCCCCTGCGTACCCAAGTGTGCCTAGAAGCTTGCTCTGAAAGTGTGGTCACTTACTTACTTACTTACAAATGGCTTTTAAGGAACCCGCAGGTTCATTTCCGCCCTCACATAAGCCCGCCATCGGTCCCTATCCCGTGCAAGAGTAATCCAGTCTCTATCATCATATCCCACCTCCCTCAAATCCATTTGAATATTATCCTCCCACCTACGTCTCGGCCTCTCCAAAGGTTTTTTCCCTCCGGTCTCCCAACTAACACTCTATATGCATTTCTGGATTCGTCCATACGTGCTATATGCCCTGCCCATCTCAAACATCTGGATTTAATGTTCCTAATTATGACAGGTAAAGAATAAAATGCGTACAGCTCTGCGTTGTGTAACTTTCTCCATTCTCCTGTAACTTCATCCCTCTTAGTCCCAAATATTTTCCTAGGAACCTTATTCTCAAACACCCTTAATATCTGTTCCTCTTTCAAAGCGACAGTCCAAGTTTCACAACCATACAGAACAACTGGTAATATAATTATTTTATAAATTCTAACTTTCAGCTTTTCTGACAGCAGACTAGATGACAAAAGCTCAACCGAATAATAACAGGCATTTCGCATATTTATTCTGAGTTTAATTTCCTCCCGAGTGTCATTTATATTTGTTACTGTTGCTCCAAGATATTTGAATTGTTCCATGTCTTTGAAGGATAAATCTCCAATTTTTATATTTCCGTTTCGTACAACATTCTGGTCACGAGACATAATCGTATAGTTTGTATTTTCTGGATTTACTTCCAAACCTATCGCTTTACTTGCTTCAAGTAAAATTTCCTTCTTTTTCCCTAATCGTTTGTGGATTTTCTCCTAACATATTCACGTCATCTGCATAGACAAGAAGTTGATGTTCACACTGGATGCAAGTAACCGCTTCAACTTCCAGTCTAGTTGTCGAAATGGATTCCTCGAATGAAGAGCATTTAGTTTTAGAAAATGGAGTGTTGAAATTTTTAATGATAGATGAGGATGCATTAAGGACAGGGAGGAAGATGGAGAATATAAACGAATTTCTCCCGATCTTCTTAAACAGCCAGAGTTATTCTTTCATTATTCTCGAATGATGCCAGAAACATTTTATTACGAGTACATACTTGAAAAAGTAAATCACTCACAAAAACAGCTACAAATATCACGTCACACAGGCAAGCGTGCTAGAAAAACAAATTTATTTGATCGGCGGAGACGGGTGAACGAGCGTGCACAAGCTTGCGCTTGTAACTTGATTCCAGTGTGAACAACTTCGCCGCGCCAGCAATAGTTTCAAACGGATATTCACTAATTTTTTTTCTTCAGGCACGCTTGGGCACGCATTTTCCTTTTCCAAGCGTGCCTTCAATGTGACCGCAGCCTTAGTCATTGCATACAACATTCACCGCGGTCAGCGATATCATATCGTGCTATTCCGTATTTGCTGCTGGTACTGGAAGCCACAGGACATCCTCGGGTCACTTCTTCCTGTCGCCTGGTTATCTTTACTGGTGTGTTATCTACAACTACGCCGATCCCTATCCTTTGCTACGGATGCATGTCTTCAGTGATCTAATACATATATCGTGGGCTTACAAGGAAAAGGTGTTAAGTCCAAAAATATAAATCAACTTGAAAGTTTTAATGTTTATGAAAAATCTCGTTTTGCATTTAAACACATTTACTTCATTTTGTTAAATAATGCATGTATCAAGCTACATATTAGCACATTTTGCAGACTGCATTAAGATTTTAACACAACTAGGGCTGAATTGAATGAAACTATATATACCCTCCTCCATGTATTGTGGGACCCTATCACCACGACATGGCGCGTCCTCAGGCTGCGGATAGAGGTGGCGGCCTCCAGATTTGGAGGGTAGCTGCGAATATATTGAAAAAGCAATCGCGGACAGCCAATAAGGGGTGGTCCTTCAGCTTGGGGGTTGGGCGAAGGGCTAACAACCCATCACCGTAAAGAACAGTTTGTTACGAACCCCCAAAATAAGCCTCGGAATGGGACTGATTCTCTGACACGACCACAGCATAGGAAAAAGTTTTTGAGATTTGGTACTTGGAATGTTACAAGTCTATATAGAACAGAAGGGGTAACATTAGTAGCAGAAGAACTAGATAGAGTGTTAGTTGGGAGGCCGAAGGGGAAAAAGACCTTTGGGGAGTTCGAGACATAGATGGGAGGATAATATTAAAATGGATTTGAGGGAGGTGGGATAGGGTGGTAGGGACCAATGGCGGGCTTAAGTGAGGGCGGCAGTGAACTTCCGGGTTCTCTAAAAGTCATAAGCAAGTATCATAATGAAACCAGGATATTCATTAGTTCACTGACATTAAAAAAATTCAAAGGTGCTTACTGTGCATTCACAGTATGTTATAACCAGACACGGCATCTTGAGGACCGATTGAGGGGAACACTGTGTATGCAAGTTAACTGAATGCTGGAGCATGTGGTTGTGTATAGCTGCAAGAGCGGCACATGTACACAACAGACTCTGTAGGGAGCAACACTATGAAACAACAACTGTTTGTTCACCACGAGACACACATAGTTTGTAACTACTCGTCAGTACGCTACTTATCCGCATATATATACATACATACATAATATGTAGTGCACCTGTAGTACATCATGACGAAGAAAAAGGGATCTAAGAAGCATCAATTTGTGACAGAATTTGGAGACAAGTGTTTTGAAGTGAATGAGGAATATATACTTGCAAGCTGTGTAGCATAAACATGGGGGATGACAAACGTCAATATATAACAGAGACATTGTAACACTAGAAAACACACAGAAAATAGAAAACTTGCATCGAAAAATGAAAGTGAAGATCTGCCAATAGGTAATTCTACTTCAAATGAACAATAAAAATTTAACTATATTTGTGTGGGATTATTTTAAAGGCTGGCATCCCGTTCTTTAAACTACGTACAAAATCTTCACTTTAAAGTTTTTATTGAAAAATGCACAACTAAAAAGTTGCCAATCTATGTAACATAATTATTTTAAAATACGTTACGATAGCACATTGCATTAAATAAGACAGATGTATTTAGGTTACTTTCATTTTAATATATTATTTATTTAATTTTCTATAAATGTTCTTATGTAATCCATCGTTCCTTGCAAGTAGGTTTATGTTCATTAGACGACCAGCATACAGTAGTTGTACGAGTATAATATTAAAACTCAAAGATCCGTGCCTGATTCTAAACAAGTTCAACATACATTCAGCAGTAAACAATGCTTCTTGAGTTTTGATGTTTCTATACCTCCACCTTCTGCTACTAGCAACGAAGCCTCAGTGTATACTCCGCGTTGCAGTCAACTTAACTCATCGGTCCTCAAGATGCTGTGTCTGGTTATAACTGAAACTTGGAAAATTCAGGTGGCCTAAATTTTGTTTCTGGGTCTGTACATAAATTAAGTACACTTCCATGTTCATTTCAAAATTTTCCACCTTGAATAATTTTAGATGTGCAGGGGGACATGATTTTGAGGGAAAACACGTCGCTTTAGTTTTTGAGGTGAAGTTCAAAACCACTGCTAATTTAATTTTCTGTTCCATCCCTTCACCTCACCTACTCACACTTTTGAAATTTAAATGTCACTCCCTTTATTCTGACTCATCATTTTTAAGGGAATGAGAAATTCTATTCATCTGCAGTAAATAAATAAATAAATAAATAAATAAATAAATAAATAAATAAATAAATAAATAAATAAATAAGTAAGTAAGTAAGTAAGTAAGTAGATAAGTAAGTAAATAAGTAAGTAAGTAAATAAGTAAGTAAATAAGTAAGTAAATAAATAAGTAAGCAAATAAGTAAGTAAATAAGTAAGTAAGTAAATAAGTAAGTGAGTAAGTAAGTGAGTAAGTAAGTAAGTGAGTAAGTAAGTAAATAAGTAAGTAAGTAAGTAAATATGTAAGTAAGTAAATAAGTAAGTAAATAAATAAGTAAATAAGTAAATAAATAAATAAGTAAATAAATAAGTAAATAAATAAATAAGTAAATAAATAAGTAAGTAAATAAGTAAATAAATAAACAAGTAAATAAATAAATAAATAAGTAAATAAATCAGTAAATAAATAAGTAAGTAAGTAAATAAATAAATAAATGAATAATTAAACGAACGTGCGAATGAATGAATGAATGGACGAATAAATAAATAAATGAGTGAATGAATGGATGAATGAATGAATTAATATATAAATGAATGAATGAATAAATGAATAAATCGTTCCTTAAATTTATGAGATAGATCCAGAAACATAACATTTAATGAATGACTATAATACAATTACAGGAATATATGCCATTTGTAACAAATGACAATATAAACAGAATCACAACAATAATTTACGGCCTACTGATAAATACCCAAATGCGGCTAACGAGAAAGACAGGCTACGACGCGACGTCACATTCTTAGTCATAACGTGGCCAACATTGAACAAATTTATATATAAATGCACGTTTAACATGAGTTTAATATAAAAATTCCTTTGCTTTTTAGGACTTTGAACATGTATTTATATTAAGCGATTGTCAAGATAGCCATGACTAGAACATGATAACCACGTGACTCCGATTCATGCCGAAGCCTGGCTTTCTCGTTAGCCGGGCTACTTAAAGAACCTACACACGATTTGACCTAAGATGTTAAAGCGTGTATAAAAATTTAAAAATAAAGCAACAGGACAATTCCACAACAGTAACTCCAGTCATACCAGACAAACAATAGATTTGTTTTCTAGTAAATATGCAGTAATAGCACAGTATCTTCATCTCTATCTCAGAAACGACGGATTGAATTATTATTATTATTATTATTATTATTATTATTATTATTATTATTATTTTTTTTTTTGGTAGAGTTGGGTAGAGTTTTATTATTCCCTTTAAAATTACGTGTCTGAAAATAGGAATGTAAAAATGTTCAACATTTTTATATCCGTTACTTAACAACATTATAAAATCTGAGAGGCTATCTGTCGATATAATTGGTAAGAACAAAGTGAGTTAGATGATTCGCCATGATCTTACATGACATTCATTTTACAGTTGTGAAAGACCTTAAAAAATCCCAACCAAGAAGTCAGTTCAATCGAACTCGAACCCATGCTCAAATGCAACCTAGGTGTACGAGTGCGGCTCGATATCAATAGAGCATACCGGTAACCAAAATTCAATTATTGTTAATCATATCTGTGATAGTAATTTTTTGTAAGATTAGAGCGTCAAATTTCTACTTCCAGAACTCGCGAGACTGTGGTTTATGGCGGACAAACGAAAGTTCCCTGTCATAATCGCCGTTTTTCATGTTACTAAATGGAGATATAAAACTATGTATTCATACATACATGCACAGATGTAATGTTATACAACATAGTAAAATATAGTGCTATGTATTGTATGTCCAAGTATAAGAGAATAATATGCGTAATTTCATTGCATTGATTTTTTTTTGTAAAATAAAACACAGTTGAAAGATAACTGAAGCTGTTTTTGAGTCCTCCCCGGAAGTCGGCATGAGTAAAGTAATCTAGAAATAGACTTTTGATTATCTTATTTTCTTCTTTCTTTCTGAGGGGAATACCACATCCTTTATGGATGCTGTTTGCCCATTACTATAATATGCTACGTTTTTCCTTATTCCGGCTGCTGCACCCTGATCTTATCTTGTTAGTTCTTTTATAACAAAAATATCTCTCCTCTATTGCATTCTGACATAAACAAGCGGCTAACCAAATTGCTTGCATCGTCGCTTCACCAAACGTGCCAGCGAAGAATTACGAAGTCATGCTATTGTAGAAGATTACATACAGTAAACAAAGGAGATTGAGGGGAATAACTGACGGTTGAAGAAAATAAGGAAATAATTTGATTTCGTCTGAAGTAAGTAAATGTTAAATTATATTTTAAAATTAAATTGTAATTTTAGAAATAGGTTTTATTTTATTTTTTTTCAGACAATTACTTCAGATTATGATTAATTTATTTCTTGAAAGGGAAGGCTAATTTTATATAATCTATAGTTTAACACGTTTTAAATAATTATGTAATCACATCATCTTCTATCATTGAAGCCGTAGAGTACAGGGTGTAAGAGGTATAAGTGTCGTCCTTTTCATAGTGGTCGGGGACAATCTACAGGATCAAAAATGTCCCTACAACATAGGGTCAAAACTTGATAGTTTTCCCAGAAAAAATATTTCTTCTCTTATTTTATTCGCGTTATACTGCTTATATCGTTAGTAAAATTACGAAAACAATTACATCAGTAGGTATATCTAGCAAAGAGTTAATATTACTTACTTACTTACTTACAAATGGCTTTTAAGGAACCCGAAGGTTCATTGCCGCCCTTACATAAGCCCGCCATCGGTCCCTATCCTGTGCAAGATTAATCCAGTCTCTATCATCATACCCCACCTCCCTCAAATCCATTTTAATATTATCCTCCCATCTACGTCTCGGCCTCCCTAAAGGTCTTTTTCCCTCGGGTCTCCCAACTAACACTCTATATGCATTTCTGGATTCGCCCATAGGTGCTACATGCCCTGCCCATCTCAAACGTCTGGATTTAATGTTCCTAATTATGTCAGGTGAAGAATACAATGCGTGCAGTTCTGTGTTGTGTAACTTTCTCCATTCTCCTGTAACTTCATCCCGCTTAGCCCCAAATATTTTCCTTAGCACCTTATTCTCAAACACCCTGAACCTATGTTCCTCTCTCAGAGTGAGAGTCCAAGTTTCACAACCATACAGAAGAACCGGTAATATAACTGTTTTATAAATTCTAACTTTCAGATTTTTCGACAGCAGACTGGATGATAAGAGCTTCTCAACCGAATAATAACACGCATTTCCCATATTTATTCTGCGTTTAATTTCCTCCCGAGTGTCATTTATATTTCTCAAATCCTTATTCTAGCAAAGAGTTAATATTAGTTTAAATAAATATCTGTGTGTTCTATTACGTTTTCGTGAAATTAAATAAAATTGCATGCTTAAATTTGTTAATATTCTGGCGTAAGAGACGTGGCAACGTGTTCAGCAAGCAGTACTCTGCACAGACGTGCGTACATGTCAGCTGAGTTCAAGCTCCCTGTCCATAGCTCTACTGCCGAGCGGATGACAGTTCGGTACCAGGTATTCGATAAACAACTTACAATGTCATTCACAGTTTAGGAATAGATCTATCATTTATGTTATTAATTTATGGAGAAAGTCGTCGTAATTCAAGTAAAGCAAGAAGGATGTACCGTCAATGTTTTCCGCAATGAAGGTTACCTAATCGGCGAACTTTTGTAGCGGTTTCTCAACGATTATTAGAAACTACCTTACCTTGTTTCAAAAATCACGCAAACGGAAATTTCTTTAAAAATGGTACTGCTTTATGGAAGCGGGAGAGATTAAAATGTTGCATTTAAAAAAAGTTCGTATGATTTTGTGCAATAAACCATTATTGTTTATTTTTTAGACGTAGGTACAATAAAAAATGGACCAATATTCCCAATATTGTTAGATAAAATAAAACTTTACCATAAAGTTCTATTAATGAGGTTGAAAGTTTGTATTTGCTGTTCGTTTTATATAGCCTAAACAACAGTTGTTCTGGTCCTCCCCTGCATTAGAACAGAGCATCTGTTTTGTACCGGTATGTCTGTAGCTATCCGCTTGAACTGTACTGTGTACTTGTAAACTTCCTCCTCCACATCCAGGAACGTTGCCAAACGCCTAATATTGTAAACTTTAATAATCAGTTAAATATTGCAATTAGAAAAAAATTGTGAGGACATTTTTTCTTCCTTATGACATGAACAATCATCAGTTAAAATAATGGCTTTTATATCCCTTACATCCTCTATTCTGTTGTGAGCTCATAAACTTCATCTAGCCCTCAGCCTGCCTATGTTAGTACAATATTTTAAATTCATTAAGTTAATTGTAATGCTATATTGGTTTGTTGCTAACATCTCTTGTCATCCATGATGGTCTCGTGGTTATCATACTGGCCTTTGGATTTGGGTTGATTTTTTTATAGTACTTTCATTTTCATATTGTAATAAATATAAGTTTAATATTAAATCCTAATTCCTCTAAATAAGTTTATTGCCAGAAAAATATTGATATATTGTAATAAATATAAGTTTAATATTAATTCCTAATTCCTCTAAATAAGTTTATTGCCAGAAAAATATAATACGAGAGTATTTCTTTTGATAAACTGAAAACGTACTGTACATTATTAAGTACTGTAAAAGTCTAGATATATATTCTAGATTTTTTACTTTTATACGTATGAAGATAGCGTATAATATAATTTCACTTGGATAATAAAATGTTAGTTGAAAGTATGATGTATATCTCGCAGTTGTACAGACTTACGCTTATTTAGAAATAACAATTACATCTCGTGCTAAGTTTATTTAAAAACTTATCTGGAACAGAATTTCAACGAAATTTTATGTAAGTTTTCAATTAAATTTAACGAAATTCGTGTTGGGATAAAATCAATTATTTCGCAGTCTTACAACAAAATCGTACATGCTGTTGTATTAATACTTTTTCAGTAACAGGATATAGTCATACGCATCGTATCTATGGCCACAATAAAGAAATTATCTTTTTATATTTAAATTAGGCGGACAAATTTTGAGCTTGTGAAGAAGTTATAATAAACAATAATCAGTCCAAAATTCTTGAACTCATTCCTTTGAAGAGTAAGTCGGCCATTTTCCATTAGATATCTTGTCTAGTCCTAGGCCGGACGACAAGTGTAGTGAGAATGGTAGAAGTTTCAAGGACATTCTGTCTCTATCAATATACTGTGATGTGGATTTATTTCTTTAATGCAGTAAATTTTCGATTGTGTTGCAAACAGGCATTTTTATAAACATTTGATGTAGGATTTTGTTGCATTATACTATCGATATTAAAAAATCTGTCTCTATGATTATATTATGGTATTTTTAAAATGCTTCCACTAATTATTTTAGTGGGGGAACCAAAGTCCTCAGCTGTGGAGAAGAGAGTTAATTTAGGAAAAGGCGACCCCGAAATGAAATCTGGTTCTCCGTAAGAGTATTTCACAACTACTACGAGTACGATTATATATATATATATATATTTTAATAACTTAGCATTATATGTAAAATACCAATAAAGAGATATGTTATTCAATTTCAGGTCCTGAATATAGAAACATCTTATAACAGGGTGTAACTGTGACTTTGTTACGAACTTTTGAGAGTGGTAGAGATAGTTTAATAGTTTAAATTACATGTCTAAAAACAATATGCATATACAAGATCAGTTAAAATGAAACAATTACAAAGATATTGCACAATAAAAAAATTCGTCAAGATTATACAACGGATTTAAAATTAACCAACTAGAGGTGTAAAATTTGAGAGCAGCTCTGCTTAAATTAAAAATATGTGATGGAAATATATTTGCAACCTTCAATGATATTTGACAAAAGTTTTTTTTGGGGGAGGATTTAGCAAGTCTACATGTTATGATATTAAAATAATTTCCTTGTCTTGTGTCATAGGAATGAATATTATTTCATAATGTTAAAGTTGGAAGATTATCTTTAACATACAAAATTAACTCTAAAATATATAAATTTATTACAGTCATGATTTTGTTTTTCACGAATAATGGTTTACAATGTTCATTAAAATCTGCATTTGATATAATTCTGTTGGCCCTTTTTTGAAGCAGTAGGACCCTATTTATAAAAGTACTGTTGCCCCATAGCAATATTCCATAGGTAAGAGTACTTTGAAAGTAAGCAAAATATGCATCACGAATATAGTTTTCAGGTACAACAGTTTTTAATCTCTTAAGGAGAAACAAAGTACTTGAAAGTTTAGTAGAAAGAGGATCAATATGAATACTTTTCACATAGCTACACATGACGGAAAATGTTCTACTTAATTAGAAACTTTTATGTGTACTTTAATTGATCTAAGCAACATTGTAGAATAATAACCCAAACCTTTGACTAAGCCATTATGAACCTTTAATTAATAGATATTGACTTAATGATTCAAATACAGTCTATTAGTACTCATTACAGTGTTCAAAATATTTTCCACCAGTCTCAATACATGCATTACAATACCGTTTCATCGAATGACACAGTCATTTAGAGATTCCTGGCGTGTTATATTGGTGTCACAGGCAATTTAATTTGTCAGTCTTGAACACTGTAATGGGCTTTGCCTCTTATGTTCAATAACAAATATAAATAAATAAATAAATAAATAAATAAATAAATAAATAAATAAATAAATAAATAAATGAATGAATAAATGAATGAATGGTGTTCCTATAACAACAAAAAACTAAGGAAAAGAAAATTACTAAATGTACAGTGCGTAATGCTTAACTAAAATAAGATTAACGTCAGCTGCCTCTGTGGCTCAAATGATAGGCGGCCCGGATTCGATCACTGGCCAGGTAGTGATGGAATTTGTGGTAGACAATGTAGAAGTTGCAGGGGTTTTTCTCGGGGTACTTCTATTTGCTGGTTGAGTGGAAGAGAAGGCCTTACGGCCTTAACTCTGCCAGCTAAAATAAATTATTATTATTATTATTATTATTATTATTATTATTATTATTATTATTTCCGTCTATCATTCCACTAACGTCCTCCTCCTCCCCATCATTTGCAATAGTAATAGTAATAGCTCACTTGTCAGCGTCGGATTCACTACCCAAGTCACCTATCAGACTTGGACAATTATCGCATGTTTAGGGACAAAGCGTGCCTAAGTGTACGTATCCGTCCCGGGTGCAGCCCTTATAAAGCCAAGCCAAGCAAGATTTTCATGTACAAAGGACAGCTACGTTTAAACTGAGGTGAAGTTCCATTGACATTGAGTTCTATGTCAGCAGGATATTGAAATCTACGCTATAAACAAGGATCTACACAGTATAAAAGCTTCCATTAAAGGAGAAAAAATTATTTACTATAGCCCATTTATCTCGCTAGAATGAAAAAAAAAAACTATACACATCAAGGTGTGTAACTATCAAACGAAATGTTTCCGGACATGGATTCCGATATGAAAATTGTTTATATTGGTCACCTCTACCACTTCTATTAGTTCGTAACAAAGTAACGGTTACAATCTGTAAAATTAGTTCGACATTTTCTCAAGAGCAACAAATGTTACTGGGAAGAGAACATATAGCACTTATAATAATATTATATGACTAGGCACAAATTTATTTAGATTGTTAATACAAAATTTTGAGTGAGTGTAGAGTTATTGTTTTAGTTCAGAATTATCACAAAACTACCGTAGGCTAAATATATTTTACTGTGTGTGATGTTCTGATGTATACCTATTAAAATTTCTAATGTTAAAATAATGTTATTACCAAAGGTTTTTTGTTACAGGATCTTTGACGCAACAGTCATGAACTTCAAATATATTTTCGTATTTCTGCTGCTGCTTTCAATGGTAATATGCAATGACATCATAATTTATTTAGAATTAATATAGACTTGCATTTTATTTTAATAGTTTTTTGGATAGCCTATATGAAATAATATTAATTCCTAGCACAAAATCTATCATTATACATTGTCTTCATATTTCACTCTCCACATGAGTGGTAAAACAAAACGTACAGTGTAGTTATTTAAAGTGCTTACGAAGGTTCAGCGCTTGCCGGCACGCGTTATAGTGAATTCGCATTGTAGAATGGTTAATATCAAAGTCAGAATTAATATGAAAACTAGTATAACTATGAAATGAAAAAAAAAAACCTTAGTATGGATTGTAACCTTGATCATAACAGTTGCTCGAAGTGCTGACCATTCATACGTAAATATTATTTACATCTTCTAGTCCAATTATGACGAACTCTGGTCAGTAGTCCGTCACTGTTCCGAATTTCTTCCGCGGCCTGGAAAATACGTTCGCGAAGAGTTTCAACATTCGGAATGTCCGTATTATAAATTCTTCTTCTCATATATCCCCCCAAAATCAAGTGGATTTAGATCTGGTGTTCTAGCAGGCCAACTAACGGGTCCAAAATGTCCAATTCACCTGCCAGGAAAAGTACGGTTTAAATGGTCACGAACTGTACGCGTAATATGCTGTAGGGCACCATCATGTAAAAACCACATGTTCCTCCTGATGATTAAGGGTACATTGTCTAGCAGATCTAGAATTATAGCTTGCAGGAATGCTAAATAAGAATCGCCATTTAGCGCGCGGGTTGAATGTAAGGACCAATTAAGAAATCATTGACGGTTCCTGCCCATACATTTACAGCAAATCTCTGTTGAAAATGATGTTCACATGTTCTACGAGGATTGTCTTCCGCCCAAGTATGGCTATTGTGGAAGTTGAAAAGACCATGCCTTTTAAACGTGACTTCTTCAGTTGCAAAGATTAGGTGCGGAAAATCTAGGCCCCGTTCAAGGAACCAATTACAAAATTCTAGTTTTGGGGCATAGTCTGCTTCTGTGAGACACTGGACTCGCTGGAAATGATGTGGTCGCAACAATTATTGCTCTTTCAAAATCCTCAGAACTATCCAATGGGATGCGTCAACAATGCGAGCTATTTCACGACTGCTTATAGTGGGGTCATCGTCTACAAGATGTAACATTTGTTCCTCAGCTTGATCTCTGGTTCGTGGTCGTCCTACTTCATACTTAGGGATTACGCACTGTAGCAACGAAAGTCCTAGAATTTGGTGGCCTTCTATTCGAAAATCTTTGTTGATATAATCTGGCAGCTTCAGGAGCATTTTCAAATGTTTCCCCGTAAATCAGTATCATGTCTAAGCATTCACGATTTGTGAACTCCGGCATCTCGTAGTTTTGAAATAAACTAAACTGTATCGCTGTACGTCCAGCTGCACTCTAATGCAATGTAAACATCACAATATTTGATCAGTTGCGAATACTACGCGAACTGTCTGCCGTCCCGACAGCGATGCCAGATTTTTAGATCTTCTGTACGTGACTCGACAATCAATCTGTGAATTTTCTAATTAAAATACTGCTGCAACGTGAACATGACAAACGTTCTCTTCGTTGTTATACAAGAAATTATACCATATTTTAAACAGTATTCGTAAAATTCGCGATCGAAATGTTGGCATAAAAGTATTATTTCTTCAAAAACCTCGCAAAAACGAGGAAAATGGTATTGATCGTTATATTTTAAGGAATCACATCTTACAATTAATGTAATACCTTACTTTCCACTCTATATTTACCCTATTTATCCATATGTTATTTTCAAGAAAGTTTTCTCTCTGAAGTTGTGGAGGAAAGCTTCATTTTCGTTAACACAAAAATTACTCGAATAGACGTCGTAATCGTGTTAGTACATGGATCTTTTGTAAAACAAATATCTTTGCTCTTTTATAATATGCATTACAGTTAGTAGATGAAACTTGAGTTCAGGCTAATATTGTTTCATTAACACGTATTATAGGTCATGAATCACGATAATGAAGATATAGTAAAATATTCTCTCTCCGTTATACAGCCGATAGCCAGAAAATCTGTTAAAAACGATACATCATTATATATAAGTTCTTTTTTCTTCAATTTCATCATCCCTTATGGTTTAAGTATAGCTACTGCTACCCTAACGAAAAGGCAGACTCCTGATATCTCTATAATAAAGGCAGAAGGAATGGGCGACTTCTATATTACCCCTTAAGGTGATTACTAGGGATCACAAGTTTAGGAAAATGGCTGTTTTGTTTGAATGTACGTATTTTAAGGCTGTTAGTTTATGTTTACGAATCACGAAAAATTAAATGTTGTGGTGAAGTTTTATATTGCCTATATTTGCCTTTTTTACAGTTTGTGCCTTTTTTTGTTTTCATTTATTCTTTTTTCCCTTTTCTGTATAGGCATATATAGTTAACAGCACTCATTATTAATTTCTTTTGCTTGAAACCGAAAAAAAACTGATAGTTCTTATAGTATACAAAGATTTCGGACACTCTATTGTGATGGAATTCTTAAGACCCTCTACCTAACTAGTCCCATCGTTCATACCGACCAGTCACCTTCTTGAGTTCAGATAACGGTTTACTTTATTATTTACCCTTCTCCTGCATAACATAGACGACATGTCTGGCTGAAGCACGCAGTCTAGGATTATCTTTGTATTTAGAGAGAAGTTACCTGACACTCCCCTACCCCCTTACGAGGTGGGGGACATGGTTGAGAGCAGTAAAATACTTTGCGAACAACTTTGAACAAATAGCACTAATTGCTAAGGAATTTTCAGAGAATGATTCTCTGTCAATCAAAGAAGCTCAGTATGTGTTTCAAGAAAAAAGACTTAAAGAAGACTTAGCATATATCGCTGCGCATTTCACTTTTGTAGCAGATACCATTCAACAACTGGAATCCAGCAGTCTGTCATTTTGTGAATCCATGTCCCTGTTTTTGAATGCAAAGAACTATTTTTTACTTATTTATTTATTTATTTACTTATTTATTTACTTATTTATTTATTTATTTATTTATTTATTTATTTATTTATTTATTCTGGCAGAGTTAAGGCCATGAGGCCTTCTCTTCCACACTACCAGAAGTAAAATACATATTGAAACAATGACAGAAATAGGAAAGTCATACATAAATATAAAAATAATTTTCATTCACATTAACAAACTTACATGGGCTATAATGAAATATTAACTAAACATGATACATAATTAAGTTATTTACAATTCATATCCTAATTCTACTTTATGATAGGCCTAAATGACAGTTTATATACACGCAGAATAACCTATAAAAATCGGCTAACAATCACAAATCGATTTCATGTAAAAGTATGTAGTTCTTAATTCTTAATTTAAATTGATTAACCGTTCGGCAATCTCTGACATGACGAGGTAAGGAGTTCCATAGACGACAAACTGACACTGTGAAAGAGGATGAATAGAAAGATGTACGGTGACGAAGAATGGATAATAAGGCCTGATATTGATTCCGTAACGTTGTAAGATATTCAAAGCGAGTTCTCAGATATTTTGGAGTAGAAGTGAATAATATTCAAAACAGAACAGATAAGGAATGTGCTATTCTACGTTCCTTTAGGCGGACCCAAAAAGAACTTCAAAAGATGGCGTTATATGGTCAAATTTACGAGTATTGCATATGAAGCGGACACACACATTATGAACACGTTGTAGTCTTTCAACTAAATTGACAGTTAGGGCCTATATTATGTGTAGTCCTGGCAAGTATGCTGCTCAAATATATGAGAACCTAGAAAGTGTTATTTCAAGAAATCCTGGATATGAAACCATTAATTCTGTGTATAAAGTTCTAAGTGGGACCAGTGGTGAGCTTCCTGAGGGGTTTAATATAGCCGGGATAGTACTGTATAAGCACATCCCAGTCAGTTCAGTGCATGTTGAGATATCCTTTTCGGCATATAAATTTTGTCCAGTAGACGTCACAAGAGCGAGTGTTTTAATCTTGAAAAGTTGCTTGTTGTGTACTGTCATTCAAATTATGAACATGGAGACGAATAAGTGCGCACTAAATTAAACACATTATGTGTGATGTATTTCTGTGAAGAGTTATGTCGTGTACTAGAAACCATTGATATTAAAGCGTGTGTAAATAAACTAAAAACAAAATAGTTTTTATGAATATTTTCTGCTACGATGTCTATTTTATTAAATTTATATTAATTGTTGTAATTGATTTCGCATATATATCGGGTGGAAGTTATATAACTGCATATTTTAATAGTTTATTCCTTGGATAGAGTGCAATAAAAATTCTAATACCATGTTAGTCCCCAATTAAAACTTTTCCCAGAAAAAATAATTTTCCCCCAAATATTAACACTGCTTTATTTGTTAAGTTCCATGCGTACGATTCTGATTTTTACTCTTATAATTAGAGAAAGTGATAAAGAATGATTTATACCTATCTAGTTTTTAAATAAAATGGACTATTTTCTTGCAAATTAAATCCAAGGATTAAATGCAGAAAATAGAAAAGATTGAAGAAAGTTGGGTTTGCAGTGAAAGACCTGCCCTTGGGCAGAACACTAAATGAATGAATAAACACATCGTTATTTTCTGCCATTAAGAAGTCGGTTAACTCTCTGCGGTGACTAGAGGGACCGCTGCTATTCAGACCGAGTGCGTGTGTGTTTTCATAGTTAAGTCGGTGATGCGCTGTTGCCAAACTACGTAAACTTCAGTCAAATTTTCTAATTAACCATGCATTTAATTACAAAACACATAATAGGTTTTTACAGTATTTTATTTTAATGCATTCTATTTCCCCCGTCAATCTATGCATTTATATCACTTCCATCCTGTATATATTCAAACTTCAGTTATATTTATTAGAATAGATTATAATGTAAAGTGACCACCTCTGTGGTGTACGGGTCAGCTTGCTGTCTATTATGCAGAGAGCCCGTGTTCGATTCCCGGTTGGGTTGAATTTTCTGATTAAGGTTTTTCAAGGTTTTCTCTCAACCGTAAAGCAAATCCAGGAAATTCGGACCACGACATCCTTGAATATCACCGGCTTCATTCATCACCAAGATCATATTTATAACAAATCAGTTAATACATCTACAGACGCCATCTAGTTCACAACAATAGAACCAGTCTCAACAATAGTACACAGACCTTCGGATTTCACCCAAAAGATTAACTAGCGATATGACTAGAGATGTTAAAGCGAGTATAAATAACAGCAATATATATATATATATCTGGAGTTACGGGCAGTGTTTGTGTGTGTGTGTGTGTATGTGTGTGTGTGTAAAAGAGAAAACTCAGAAAATGTGATATTAATTCTTACATGAAATATGCTATACAAGAACTCCTCCTCATATTGTTAGGAAAAATTATTTGCTGTATTGAAATATATGACTTTGTTGCAGGTATATGTTTCTGAAGAAAGCTTCTTTAGGAGACTGAAGCAAAAAGGAAAGAAAATCTTTAAGAAACTGGGTCCTGCTCTTATAAATAAGGGTTTGGCAAAACTAGGATAACCACGATCCTCGCTGGGTTTACTGTTGGGTTGCTGAGAAACATTGTTAATGTTTCATTGCTTTGAAATATGTAATATACAATTTAATATGTGTAATTATTGTATCAAAATCACTTTTCAAATGCCATTTTTTGAATATCTTAATTGATAGTTTTGAATCGAGGGCTTAGTGTGAAACTAACGTAACTACGAAAATTGGCATTTTTAGATTTTACATACATCTTTAGCAAAAAAGAGGACTATTATATTATAGTCCTCTTGGATAGCAAATTCGTTCTTCTACTTGGTCACAAAAATCGTAACTCAGTTCCGAACAGTCTTATGTATAATACAATTCACAACTACAAAACATGATGGTATAGTTAATGTGAAATAAGCGTATTGCCTGTGAAGAATTTACATAGATTGTAGACCTAGTAGTTGCATTAGTTTCAAATAAAGCCCTGGAATTATTATTATTTCCCTGAATACGTAGAAGTGTGTCTATGAATGAAATTAAATTGTTGACTTGTTAATTTTTATTTTGAAAATGTTTAAATTTTCTAATCAGTCACACGACATTATTTGGTTTCTTAGATTACTAAAATAACTACAAAATATATCATTTCATCTTTTAAGTACAAAGTAAAACGAGTAACCTACTCTTAATCAATTGTGAACGAGCAACCCATTTGTGAATGCATCTTACTTTATTGTAATTATTTTTCAGACGATGTTAAGATGTCATTATCATTATTATGTTCATATGTATATTTTAATAAAGCTTTTATTCATTTTTATTTATTGGAGTTATTAGTCACAATTTTTTCCATTAGCATTTTCATATACAGTTATTACCTTCAAATAAACATGTAAAGGTAAAGTCAACCCCATGACAGGCCAGATCGGTCCAGAGGGTGACAAAAGGTTAAGGTTAAGGTTAAGGTTACGGAAAATCGGAATTTAATGGCAGTAGGGATGTCAGTTCTATGTGCCCGCCGCTTTTACCCCAAATAAACTTGTGTTAATATCGAAACTCCAGTACGTTTCTGCAAGATATACAGGGTGATCCGTTCGGGAAGACAAAATAAAAACGTGATAAAATGATAACTGTTGCTATTTATTGTTAAATAATTTGTACATGCTTTCTAGAAAAATGAGAGTTATGTCCACATTAAACCTCAACGTGCCCACCATTGCGACACAGTTAATATCTTGAGGCTAATTCCTTCCAAGTGTTGCCTAAAATCTCAGGGGTAACTTCCTCCAAAGCTGAGAAAATCTTTGCTCTGAAATCATGAATATCCCTGGGTCGCTGTGCATACACATCATTCTTCACGAAACCCCAGTGAAAAAAATCGAGTGGTGTCAGGTCTGGGGAATTTGGAGGCCACATAATTGGCACTCCTCGACCACACCAGTTTTTACCAAATGTGTAATTCAAATAATCACGGACGTCTGTTGCCCAATGAGGATGCCGTCACACCTGTACATACATAAATTCGAACTATTTAAATAAGGCTATCATTTTGACACAATTCACTTAAACACGCTGTTTAAAGTAACAAATTCTAGAATTAACGTATGAAAAACAAAGAACACTAAACAATTGTACCTCACAAATACAAAAACTCTATTGAAACTATAAGTTATTATAATTTTATACATTCCCAAATGTCATAAAGCAGGTGCATAACATATATGATCTTTGATGTGAACAATTACTATCTTGCAACATGTGCAAAACACGTTTCTCGCCACGCCGAAAATATATTGCTCGTTATCGATATTCTCGTAACTTTTAACTGATATCGCAAAACGGATTTCACTTTCGCAATTAGAACATGAAAATGCATTACAATAATGTTTTTCTTATCAGGTCCAAATTTCAATGTTGTACAATGTTGTCAATGTTTTGTTTAAGTTTCCTGTATTAAATCTTTCACAAAGTCTTACCACTAATTTCTTTTTGGAAAAAATAGCCATAATAAATATACGCACAAAATAAAAAAGGGACATAAAAAGTAAATATATGAAGATATCAAAGATATCAGTTATCACATAGAGGTGAGGATTCCGATATCAACATAATTAAATTTCGACTAATTATTATTAAAGTTTTACTGTAATCACCATGGTTCAAAATTGCTGGGTTCTTTCACCATTTCGCATACTTACTTATTTACTTACTTACAAATGGCTTTTAAGGAACCCGAAGGTTCATTGCCGCCCTCACATAAGCCTGCCATCGGTCCCTACCCTGCACAAGATTAATCCAGTCTCTATCATCATATCCCACCTCCCTCAAATCCATTTTAATATTATCCTTCCAACTACGTCTCGACCTCTCCAAAGATCTTTTTCCCTCCGGTCTCGCAACTAACACTCTATATGCATTTCTGGATTTGCCCATACGTGCTACATCCCCTGTCCATCTCAAACGTCTGAATTTAATGTTCCTAATTATGTCAGGTGAAGAATACAATGCTTGCAGTTCTGTGTTGTGTAACTTTCTCCATTCTCCTGTAACTTCATCCCTCTTAGCCTCAAATATTTTCCTAACAACCTTATTCTCAAACACCCATAATCTCTGTTTCTGTCTCAATGTGAGAGTCCAAGTTTCACAACCATACAGAATAACCGGTAATATAACTGTTTTATAAATTCTAACTTTCAGATTTTTTGACAGCAGACTAGATGACAAAAGCTTCTCAACCGAATAATAACTGGCATTGCCCATATTTATTCTGCGTTTAATTTCCTCTCGAGTATCATTTATATTTGTTACTGTTGCTCCAAGATATTTGAATTTTTCCACCTCTTCGAAAGACAAATCTCCCATATTTATATTTACATTTCGTAGAATATTCTGGTCACGAGACATAAACATATACTTCGTCTTTTTGGGGTTTATTTCCAAATCTATCGTTTTACTTGCTTCAAGTAAAATTTCCGTGTTTTCCCTAATCGTTTGTGGATTTTCTCCTAACATATTCACGTCATCCGCATAGACAAGAAACTGATGTAACCCGTTCAACTCCAAACCTTGTGTGTTATCCTGAACTTTCCTAATGGCATATTTATAGCTAAGTTAAAAAGTAAAGGTGATAGTGCATCTCCTTGCTTTAGCCCACAGTGAATTGGAAAAACATCAGACAGAAGCTGGCCTATACGGACTCTGCTGTAAGTTTCACTGAGACACATTTTAATTAATCGAACTAGTTTCTTGGGAATACCAAATTCAATAAGAATGTTATATGAAACTGCTCTTTTAACCGAGTCATATGCCTTTTTGACATACGATGAGATGAATGGTTTTTCTTTCCTTTATGCTTCACTTAAGTGATCAGTAATGATCCACATAGAAGTGGTGGTATGATTGTAGAGGTAGTGGACATTTTGTTACTGTGTTATGGCCTCTATTTGTCCACCAAACCCGCATCTCTGGCGTGAAATGCAAGCGCTTTGACTGTTGAACTAACGGTGTGTCACGACATGTTAACCTTGTACAACTTAATTTGCAAGATTTTTTGCACACATGCTATACACAATGATTTCTTTTTTCGTATTAGGAGTGATAGGTCTTTCCATGTACGTGGAAATTTAGTACCACATAAATATTACTTTTTATAGTAGTTCCTGTGGGACGTCATGCTTCATAAACAGCGATGCAATGCAAGCAATGATAATGTCACGTAAAAACTGATTTGGAGTGAAATATGTAATCACACCTGCTCGTATTGAAGTTACAGAAGATTTTATAGGAAAGTCCATTTATTCGACGAGTAATGAGCGTAATGTCGCCAGGAATTGTTTAATGAAACTTCTAAATGAAGTTACTGGTGTTTCTATTGCTGCTACTATTGCTTTTGTCACTGCAAATGTCGATGCTCTTGTTTTTCGCTCGTACTCACTTTCTAGATGTAACAGTTGCTGTTGCTATTTTTGTTTCCGATATTACTATTATTGTTGGCACGGCTTTTTGCTGCTCTTGTTGTTGCTACTGGTATTATTGCTGCTGCCTTTGCTGTTACCATTCTAACTGTTTCTATTTGTGCTGGTTTTTTGTTGTTACTAATAATGTTATCTCTGATTCAGTTTCTGATTGATATGTACAGTAGTGGCAAAAAAAAAAAAAAACCCGGACCGGCCCTTGTAGCTGATTTCAGAGCCTTGTTCACTCCAGAGCACGATAGACTGGTAACTAAGACTTTCGTGGGTTCGAATCCTACCTGGGAAGGAAACTTTTTTTTTGTTCCTTATTCAAATTTATTCCCAATACTTTTGGATTGTTGGCAGAATTCATGTTCTGGGAATAATAAGTTAATTAAGTAGTAAAATATCGCTGCAATCGAAAAGTATTGGGAATAAATTTGAATAAGGAACAAAAAAAGTTTCCTTCCCAGGCAGGATTCGAACCACGAAAGTCTTAGTTACCAGTCTATCGTGCTCTGGAGTGAACAAGGCTCTGAAATCAGCTACAAGGGTCGGTCCGGTTTTTTTTGCCACTACTGTACATGTATTTTCAGGCAGTACATCTCACTTGACGATATGTGTCAGAGGAAGAACAATAATGTTTGTATAAATTTGGAGTCTGATTAGTGTAATATGTTACTATTATCTGTGCATTTCTAACTGGCGGATCAAGGTCACGTACAAACGTACAAAAGTACAGACCACGCAGTTCGAAATGCACAGATAATAGTCAGCGATGTATGCAATGGAGGGGGAAGGGAATTTTTCACCCTATCCTATTATCTCCCCGACTGATTTGCCTCATGAGTGATACCTTATTACAGCGTCTACTCTGAATATTTATTCGGAATAAGTTGACTAGCATGACCTTGAGGGTACACTACTACCAGCATTACTATTATTATTAATACTACTATTAATACCGTCGGTAATAATATGAGTAGAAAATTGGTAGAAAGATACAGCAGAACGTGAGCGCCGTGCCCTGCTTCGTCCACTACACGTTCCACGCAGCATTACACATGATTTCAACCTGTTCTGTCAGCATAGAAAATCGTTGCATAGATGTTCTAGTAATAGTAAGCTCAGGAATCTATGTGAATAACATTCTTGTGTCCTTACTACTGTGATCAATATTATTATCGTGATTTCTATAATATTGATTAGTGTAGAGCACAAGCGTACAAATGATATATGAATTTCATATGATGAATCAAAGGTAGTAGAAAGTTCAGTATTTGAACAAGTGATGCAGACGGAACTAATAAAAGGAAATAAAGAATTCATGCAAACATTTATTGTTGTTATTTTTTTTTAAATTCTCCTTTTATTATTATTATTATTACAAACAGGGTTTTCAATGTAATATTACATCTTTCTGTGACCAATGTCCTACGTTCTTATTTTTTTCTCCAATTCTCTCTATCTTCCCAATTCCGTTCTTGCAGTCCTTTCTTTGCCAACGCTTTTTTTTATGTCTTGCAACCAGGTGTTTTGCGGTCTACCTCTGCCTCTCCTTCCCTCTGGAATCCAATCTAAAACTCTTCTTGGTAGCCTTCTATCATCCATTCGCTTTACATGCCCATACCATTCTAACTGTCTATATTTTACGAAATATAAAATTGAATTTTCTTTATTCATTTATTGCCTGATCACTTCATTTTTTTATATATTTTTTTCAAGTTTAGAATGTCTGGGCGAACGTCGTAAAAGATCCATTTCCAACGCTATTAATTTTGACCGCAAATTTTTATTTAGCTTCCATGTTTCCGCTCCATATGTTGTCAAACTTTGGACTATAGACAGATAAATATTTATTTTTGTTTCCTTAAAAATTCTCTTTTTACATTACAGTATAAATTGAAAATTTCTCAAATTTCTTATAGTATTTAAATGACTATGAATCTCACTCACTCACTCACTCACTCACTCACTCACTCACTCACTCACTCACTCTTCTGTTCTTTTTTTTGCTGATGTCAATATTAGTGTCTTCGTCATGTAAAGTACAAAATACACCTAAGGACAAAGCATGCTTGTATTGGTTTGTTTTCACACTATCTTACTCTAACTTCCATAAAAGCGACGATTTGTTTTTATGGACGTCGTGAGTTAAGGAAGTTTGACCAACATTCTGTGCAAGAAATACTTCATGCAGTCAGAACACCTTAAACTGTCATTGCACCTGTGGCATCCGAAGCGGTAAGTACATTTCTGTCTGACGGGGTAAAACGGCTCTATGTTTGGAGATAATGAGACAAATTGAAACATATCGATAATACCTAAAGCAGCATCTTTTCTGCAGATAAGAGCTATACGGCAGATATGAAGCGCACAGCACTTCTCTTCTTGCTGATGCTGACAGAACACGTAAGTTGATATCACTCGTTCAAATTCTTCATAACTATTTTGTAATGTATGTAAGTAAACCTCTGTGAAATTAGTGAACTGGTCGCTTTCGATTCCTAAATTTGAACTACTGTCATTTTGATTTTACCATTCTATAATGATGAAGCAAATTGGACCTTCTATTAGCGGAACGCCAATATTGCAATATTAAATTCTGCATTTTATTTGGGAAAAGTGCTTGTGAAATTCTTCACCTCGGTAATCAAGCCTGACGTAGGTGTCAAATAATAGAAACACTGTAATGTTGGTGACTAATGAATGTGAAAGATAATCCTGTTACCGATAGGCCTGGAAATGTGGAGAGAGGACGGAAGTTACTTTTTAAAGATAGAAGATTGTTTTTACGGTAAATATACGTTGTTAGGAGTGTCATGAGAGAGGGCTCATCATACCGTCACATCATTTTAATGAAGATAAAAAAGAAAACGAGTCTAGTCGATATCTGTCTCGTCTTCATGAAGCATAATCTCAGATAGATCTCGAAATTCTCAATAGCATCGTCGTATATTATGAGAGTTTGGTGAGATGCTTTTAACCTGAAACAAACAGCGATATCCAGTAAGCCAATAGAGCTACATAGATTCTCCTGCATCCAAAGAATTAGCATAAATCCTTACGTTTAAACATAGGTACTTTTTTACTTCAGATTGATTATTATGGTTCTGAGTGTCTTATGAATAGTAGCCTAAGTATTTCAATGAAGTTATCTCGCTACCCGTCTTATAAGTCATTTTCAAAGCGCAATGAGAAAAGAAATGGCTTATTTTTCGAGAAAAGTAGTTTCTATTTCAAGTTAACGTAAGACTACGTAAGTCACTGAGAGTGGGAGTGCTTGCAAAAATCGGTAGAACGTCTTTAAAGCATCCTTCATACAGGAGACATCTCGCCAATTACGATATTTTAGCATTTCCAGTCCTGAGAAAATGTAGCGAGGCAAGCGATGAAAGCCCCCTACTCAGAAGTTTTATTGAAGCCGATAACAAATTTAAAACGCGTGTTTCAGAAGTAGATAGAAAAATCGCTTGCTTTTAAAATAATTTTTTTAACGACTTCTGTATAATCTACAAGGTTAACAAGCGTCGGTGGAATTTGTGATGACGTGATGAGACAGAAGATTCGCTTTTGATTTCCTGGTATTCGCCTTAGAGTTGGGGAAAACCTCGAAAAGAAACTGTGTAGTCAACCCAAGTGAGATACGAACTCACGACTTAGTGCAGCTTCAGATTGGTCCCTTAGCACGGAGCCTTGACAGTGTCGTTGTGTCACTTCTTAAGTAATCTATTCTTTGAAAGTGCCACCAAGCTGGCAACAATCTTTGATTCTGAGTAATAAAGTGAATCCACGGGTTTTAAAGGAGCTTTAATATGTCAGTATTGCCTAGAAGACAAGGAAAGTGTAAAGGGGAAGTTTAGATAGGCTACGTACTGACTGACAGACGCTCTTCCAAACAATGGTAATCGAGATAGTTATTTTCCATATATTTTCTCTTAATTTGTAATATATCTCAACATTCTACTATATTTTATTCAACGACGCTTTCATCTATAGAGATTATCCAGCGTCGAAATTCAAAGTGGACGAAAAATGGTCGAAAAATTTTCACTGAACTCACTATTGGTGACAGATTTCTTTTCCGTGGCGTAAATCTGGAAGGACGTCATGTTACGGACTTCTATTGCCTACCGCTCTTGGCTGGGTTTGGAATTACGAATCGTGGATAACGCCCATTTTGTTCTAGAGGAGATACTTTTAAAAATAACATTGATCTGTTAGTCTGGATAATGGTTACTGCAATTCTGATGAAGTTTGTGTGACAGCAGGGTTGTGAGGAAAGTTCGCTCCGATCATCTTCTTTCCCCTTGCTTCTATCGCTTGCTCCATATTGTCGTTCAACAGTCATCATCCTATCAAGTAGCTGGCTGTGAACAGCCTCTGTAGCTCACAAGGAATATTAAATGAGCTAATTGAAAATTTTTATATGCTATTAAACATCACAAATTATACAGGATATTAAAATATCCAATGTCTTGAGAGATGGTAGAATTCATCAAAACAAGGGAAAAGTCTAATAACAAACACGAGTCCTAAAATCAATATTTCCCGAGTTATGAGTCCTTGTTCATCAACATCACATGCGATGTTAAGTGTGATTTACATTTTGAAAAAGAGCAAGCTCAATACTGGGCACACTTATCTAGTCAATAAGAGAGGAAGAAAAGTATGCTTTATTCTGCTGGGACCAACAAGGTACCCCGGATTTGTAGCTGCAGAGGCTACGATTTGAATCTCAGTGATAAACGCTATTACTGATGAAATGATGATAAAAATAAAAATAGTAATCAAAGTAATAATGATACTGTTATTACTGTACACTACTACTACTACTACTACTACTACTACTACTACTACTACTACTACTGTCCCGCGCCGTGGCGTCGTGGTCTAAGGCATCCTGCCTAAGACTCACTTTACGGAATGCGCGCTGGTTCGAGTCCTCGTGGGGGAAGACATTTTCTCATGAAATTTCGGGCAGTGTATGGGACCAGTGCCCACCCAACATCGTGATGCACTTGGGGAGCTACGATAGGTAGCGAAATCCTGTTACGTAAACCAGCTATAACGGCTGGGGTGCTCATCGTGCTAACCACACGATACCTCCATTCTGGTTGGATGATCGTCCACCTCTGCTTCGGCATGTGGCTGTGAGGCCAGCAGCCGGCTGGTCGGTCTTGGCCCTTCGTGGACTGTAGAGCCACGGATTATTATTATGTACTACTACTACTACTACTACTACTTAAAAATGGTTTTTCGATAACCCAGAGGTTTATTGCCATCCTCACATAAGCTCGCCATCGATCCCTATCCTGAGCAAGATTAATCCAGTCCCTAGCATCATATCCAACCTTCCTCAAATCCGTTTTAATATTATCCTCCCACCTCTGTCTCGGCCTCAGGTCTCCCAACTAACACTCTATATGCATTTCTGGATTCACCCGTACGTGCTGCATGCCCTTCCCTCTCAAACGTCTGGATTTAATGTTTTTTAACTTGGTTATTTAACGACGCTGTATCAACTATAAGGTTATTTAGCGTCGATGAGATTGGTGATAGTGAAATGATATTTGGCGAGATGAGGCCGAGGATTCGCCATAGATTACCAGACATTGGCCTTACGGTTGGGGAAAACCTAGGAAAAAACCCAATCAGGTAATCAGCCCAAGCGGGAATCGAACCCGCGCCCGAGCATAACTCCGGATTGATAGGCAAACGCCTTAGCCGACAAAGCTACGCCGGTGGTTGATTTAATATTCCTAATTAGAGTATACCATTAGGAAAGTTCAGGATAACAGAGAGGGTTTGGAATTGAACGTGTTACATCAGCTGCTTGTCTATGCGGATGACGTGAATATGTTAGGAGAAAATCCACAAACGATTAGGGAAAACACGGGAATTTTACTTGAAGCAAGTAAAGAGATAGGTTTGGAAGTAAATCCCGAAAAGATAAAGTATATGATTATGTATAGTGACGAGAATATTGTACGAAATTGAAATATACAAATTGGAAATTTATCCTTTGAAGAGGTGAAAAATTCAAGTAACAGTAACAAATATAAATGATACTCGGGAGGAAATTAAACACAGAATAAATATGGGAAATGCCTGTTATTATTCGGTTGAAAAGCTTTTATCATCCATCTGTTGTCAAAAAATCTAAAAGTTAGAATTTATAAAACAGTTATATTACCTGTTGTTCTTTATGGTTGTGAAACTTGGACTCTCACTTTGAGAGGTTAAGGGTGTTTGAGAATAAGGTGCTTAGGAAAATATTTGGGGCTAAGAGGGATGAAGTTACAGGAGAATGGAGAAAGTTACACAACACAGAACTGCACGCATTATATTCTTCACCTGACATAATTAGGAACATTTGTGATGGTCAGGGCATGTAGCACGTATGGGCGAATCCAGAAATGCATATGGTGTGTTAGTTGGGAGGCCGGAGGGAAGAAGACCTTTGGGGAGGCCGAGAAGTAGATGGGAAGATAATATTAAAATGGATTTGAGGGAGGTGGGATATGATGATAGAGACTGGATTGATCTTGCTCAGGATAAGACCAATGACGGGCTTATGTGACGGCGGCAATGAACGTCCGGGTTCCTTAAAAGCCAGTAAGTAAGTATATTACGTGAAGAATACTACTACTACTACTACTACTACTACTACTACTACTACTACTAATAATAATAATAATAGTAATAATAATAATAATAATAATAATAATAATAATAATAATAATAATAATAATAGTGTGGGTGAAGACAAATAGTACACAGCTTTTCCGACTTAGTAGAATGCGTTCGAGTCTAAGAAAGCAGCAAAGCAGTACAACGTGGTCTGTTGTGACGGGAACCCATGCCCCCCCCTCATAACGGTAAGGCATCATGTCACAAAAACCGTTCACGTCTGAACATTTAACACAAAGTAAATATTATTCAACGCATTGAAAACGACGCAAATATTAAACATATTGCTAGGGAGTTTAATGTAATTTTATTTATCTACGTATTTATATATAGGCTATATGTTATTTATTTATTATTGTATTTTATAGATAGATATATTCCAGTAAATACAATTAATTTGTATTAACTTTGTATCAGATTTACTTTTTTAAAAATAAATTAACAGCTCTTAAATACCCATTCCCGTATGGTCGAATTTTACTGTCCATAATACTCGCATTACTCGACATTCATGCTGTAACTAAAATGATGTCTGCCGATTGCAGCGAACTTATTCCGCGTATTAAATCTAAATAGGTAAACATTGGCTTTCTCCTATATCGATGGAGCAGTGTATTTGTATACAGCCTGAAAGTGATATAACTCACCAGATTGAAACGGGAAATAGAACAAATTAAAGTGAATAAAAATCGATTAGTCTTATGCGTTTTGTAATTAAGTGCATGGTTAATTAGAAAATTAGGCTGAAAGTATGCGTAGTTTGGCAACAGCGCATCGCTGGCTCATGTACGAATAACGCACTCACTCGGTCTGAACAGCAGCGTCGATCGAAGTCAACAGTCAAATGCTTTACTGAAATCCAATAATGATAGTATAATAGCTTATCGTTTATCCATGGCCTCAGTTACATTTAACAAAGCAGTAGAACTGCTATAGTCATTTCTTAATTCTGACTGTAAAGGATCTATGAGATTAAATTCGATTAGATAGCCTAACAATTGCTTATGAATGATGGGTTCAAGGGCTTTAGACAAAACAGGAAGAATGGAGATTGGCCTATATCTTTGGCAGAAGTAGATGAATTTAATTTAGGAAGTGGACGTACCAAAGCTGTTTTCCAGAGTTTCGGATAAATAGACGTGATAATGTAATTTTCATATATGAGGTGCACAGCGCACAAATGGCCGAACTCACAAAATTACTCGTATATTTCCACTTTATCTCTTTGTAACAGTGCGTGAAGTGCGATATACAAACGAAAATTGTGCTGAAATCTCATGGAAAAACTGGGAATGATTATTAGGCCGTTTTACACTTTGAAGAGAACAATATGAGGAGCTCTTCAAAGCAATAAACTCAATATGCAAATTTTGTGAGTTGGGTCATTTGTGCGCTGAGTGCCTCGTATGTACTTAGGAAATGACAGATCATTAGTTGGTGCTATGGCTAACAATGCTGCCAACTACATCAGGAGGTAATAACGGCAGACCGAAAAAATAATGAAGCCACTTCCCCACTTGCGACTTGGAATCTAAATATTCTTTCCTCGATTGAGTCGTCTTAAATAAAACTACATTTTCTCCAAAATTATGAACAAATAGGATTAAGATATTTTTCAGTGCAGGATTTAGCAGGGAATGTGTTAAACTATTCGGTTTAAAATGGAGCGATTGAGTTTGACTCCATGATTGACCAGTCATCTCTCATTCTCGGAAATATTTTGTTGCCTCTAAAGTGAATCAGTTGTGTATATTCTGATATAAGATGTATAATGAAGCCATTCGTTATCTCGTGGAACCTACCTACGCTCAGGGGAAGAAGAAATTGTACTGGGAAACTTTCCTCCCTCATTTTGCTTCCACTTACAGGTGGCTAGCTCACTTATCCCCACCATAAAGTTCTGACTGTTGCTACGGGGCACGCATGCATTTATTTTCACGAGATAACTAATAGCCTATACTGTAGTTTTGTTCAACTGTTACAATGCACTTAAGTGTCACTTCAAATTTGTATTGTAATACGATACAAAAAAGAATGTGTGACTTACATACTTATAAAGAGAAATTACTAAATTTATAAAAAGAAATTAGCAATGTCAAAGATTTGAAAATTTACTGGAGATGGGATGGGACCTATTCCATTCAGGCATTCAATTCTAAGATGCTATATTGGATGCCTTCCTTAGTGTTTTAAATGTAATTTTTCTAGAATGTTGTTGTTTAGTCAGCTATTCCGAAGACAGGTCAGAACCTCACAAGTGATATCAACAAGGCATCGCTTATGAGACAACTAGACCAGGAGATAATGGGGTAGGTTGACCAGATTCTTTCCCTCTCCACCGATTAGCTACATATTTTCTTAATACTTATTTAAAAATGTGTTAATGTCTTGAAGTGCTATGCATTTTGATAACATTACTAAAGAATTGATTTTGAGAGAAAATCTTATTTTTTTATAATGAATTATTACAAATTTCTTATTTATACACTTTCCTGGCACGTACCACCTAAAAAACTAATAATAAAATTATAAATTGGAGTCAAACTGCACATTATCCACTTTGCTTAGAATCAAACTGCACTCTATCCACAGTTTGGTAGTAAAGTGAACTATCTCCTAACAAAAATCGCTTACAATTTTTCAGTACATCAATAAAATCGGAGCTCTTCCACTTTAAGTACACTTTTGAAGGTTACATTTTTAATTGGTTGTATTTGTTTCCTCCAATAACTTTCAGACAAGTTTTTTTTTTTTTTTTTTTTTGGAAAAAGTGCAGTTTAATTCTAGACGACTCAATTGTGGAAACTTTTTCATTTTTCTGTGTTATTTCTAGATGGGATCTACAGCAATGGATGATGCATTTAGGAAAGACAGATTTCACCGCTGTATGTGCTGTTTTTTTATAATCTGGGCAAGGTCAATCTTGTCAAGGTGAAAATAGATTCCAGAAACCGTTAGAACAGTCTTTTTATTTCTCTACACTTTCCAATTTATTGTTGAACAATTTTCGAAACGATAAATGCGTTACAAACATTGCCTCTTCTTGTAGTCAATACGTGTTCTATAGCAGGAATCTCCATTTCACAGTCAAGCTATCTCACCACATACTGACTACTAGCCTACTAGCGTTGTTTATGTGAGAGTTACCGGATCCCAAACGACCGCTGTTATTCAGGTAGTAAACCAATACACTATCCGTCCCAAACGACCTTTGTTATTCAGGTAAATCAACACACGATCCTTTAAACTGACCGTTCCAAACGACTTCTGTTATTCAGGTAAATCAACACACGATCCTTTAAACTGATCGTTACAAACGACTTCTGTTACTCAGGCAAATCAACACACGATCCTTTAAACTGACCATTCCAAACGACTTCTGTTGTATTGTATTGTATTGTATTTATTAACATTCCATGGTATTCATACATGCTTACAGCTAGAATATGGAACAAGTCAAAAAACTTAATACTATTATAAAATCCTAATTTATAGTCACAGTCTAGATGAAATATATACACACGAGATTTACAATATAGTCTACTAGTACAACATATAGTTTTAGTATCAATTTCATGAAGTGTTATTGAATGATGAATTCACCTATAGAATAGAAGGCGTGAGAAATTAGGTACTTCTTTAATTTGGCCCTAAATAATTTTATGTTTTGAGTTTCATTATTTATATCGATAGGGAGGCTATTAAACATTTTTACTGCCATATAACGCACTCCTTTTTGATAGCACGATAGACTTGCCGATGGAGTATGAAAGTCATTTTTTTGACGTGTATTTATGCTATGAACTGTTGAATTAGTTACAAAGTTTTCACGATTACATACGAGGAAGACTATTAATGAAAAGATATACTGACAAGCCATGAGCATTATTTGTAGTTTTTTGAAAATAGTCCTATACGATTCCCTAGATTTGTTACCTACTATTATTCTAATTACTCTTTTTTGTAATAGAAATATATTGTTTCTATCTGTGGAATTTCCCCAGAATATTATTCCAAAACTCATTACCGAGTGGAAGTATGCAAAGTATATTGTTTTTAAGGTATTGATATTTACTATCTTTTGCATAGATCTAATAGCAAAACAAGCTGAATTTAGTTATTCAGGTAAATCAAAACACGATCCTTTAAACTGACCGTTCCAAACGACTTCCCTTATTCAGATAAATCAACACACGACCGTCCGAAACGTCCTACGCTCCTTAATGGCAGGAAAGGGCGATATGTATTAACCTTTTTCTTTAATTTGCCCATTTTATTTAAAAAACTGTAAAGGGATAAATAATTCCTTATTAGTTTCTTTAATGAAAAGAGTAAAAATCAGAATCGTACGGATAATAATTATCGAGTAAAAGTATTAATCATTAGGATTTCTTCTTATGAGAAAAGTTTTCTTTTGAGACTAATATGGTATTCGAATTTTTCATTACTCTATCCAAAGAATAAACTGTTAAAATATACTTACACTCTGATTTTACAAATGAAACACATTCGAGTCGATACATATTTATTAAGGTACATAAAAAGTATAATAGTTATATAAAGATCAGTGTTTAAGAATACATGCATGCAGTAGATTTCCTTAGAAATCTCTGTATGCATTTCCGCTGACGTTCCATTTTGTGGAGGGGCGTTAGGTACCCTCAGCTGGTCACATAAATGCAGTAGGTTTCTTTAGAAGAAGTCTCTATAGACATTACACAAACATCCAGTGTGTGACGAGACGAAAAAAAAAAAAACCTTTTGCCTCCACTTCACTATCTTTGCAGAATCTATGCCTCTTTAGAGCTTTCTTTAAGGAGTAGAACATAGTGACAAATCGGGACTGTAAGTGTCTTCTACTGCTAAGAACTGAATCATCGCTCGCTGGTCACCTTTGGATGAATTTGGAATAATATTAATATTGTTAACAGGCGCCCAAAATTTACACATTTCCTCTGTATAGACATAGAATCAAACTGTTTTCTATTATTCTACGTAAGGCGACTATGACGTCACATACCACGTACGGGCTAACGAGAGAGACAGGCTGCGGCACGATTCGGAGTCACATGGTTATCATGGTCTAATCATGGCCATCTTGACAATCGCCTAATATTAATACATGTTCAAAGTTCTAAAAAATAAAGGAATAGCTATATCAAACTCATGTTAAATGTGCATTTATAGATAAACTTGTTCAATGTTGGCCATGTTATGATGAAGAATGTGACGTCGCGCCGTAGCCTGTCTTTCTCGTTAGCCACGATACACGATCATACGTCAAATACAGTAGATGAAATGAGATGGGGTCTCATTTGACCATGCTTCGTGTAAATACATATTGACATCGACAATCAAAATACCAAATCACATAGTAAACAAATAAACAGAGTAGTTCGATCGAGAGTCAAAATATCTTAGGGGCAGTGAGAACATAAATATTCCTCTTTTCGTCTTGTCGCCAACTGATCTTGCACCAAAACCATTTATTACAAATTTTAGCATACAGATTCCATCTTGTTAAGCACACATCTTCACATGAAACATTGGCACTCTCAACCAATCTAATATTGCAGATCTTTCGTGAATGTGTGATTTTGATTGGAATGTAGCTAATGTCCGTGTAGTCCACCGCTGTGGAGTAACGGTTAGCATGCCTGACCGTGGAACGAGCGGATCTGGGTTCAGATCCTGATTTAGACAAATTACCTGGTTCAGATTTTTCCGGGGTTTTTCCTCAACCTATTAAGAGCAAACGCTGGGTCATTTTTCGGCTCTGGACCCTGGACTCATTTCGCAGGCATTATCACCTTCATCTCATTCAGACCTAGATTAGTCATAGTGGGCACAAATTAAAATGTAGCTCTTAAATATACAGCATAATTTCTTAAATTGAACTTTTCGTAATGACAAATGCACATAATAAAATATGAAAAAAATATGAATTGCTTTATAAGCAAACTATATCATTTTCAAGACTTAAATTTAGGAATAAAATAATAATATTAATGATGGTGTTAATATTAAGTTACTACTAATAATAATTTGTGTTATTATGTTCATGAGAATGATGATAATGTTAATAACAAACTTTTGTACGTCACAGAGAAAAATTCGTAGATAGAGATGTTAACGAGGATGATGATAAATTCGTAACGGTGCAAGTAATATAGATAATAAAATAACGATTCTCATGTTTTAATGTTACAGATACTGTCAAAGGATGCATTGGCAATCGAGAAGGAAGCTTACAAAAAATATGACAAGGGAATTGCAAAAACCGAATATGTTAAGGAAGACATTCCCAAGAAAGACAATAAGGTATATACTACCAAAGCATATGGAAAGAAAGATTCTCCTAAAATTGTCTACAAAGAATATAGTAAACAGGAAGGTCCAAAAATCGAGTATAAAGAATACACTAACAAAGCTTACGGAAAGGAAGTGGTTCCAAAAATTATCAACAAAGAATATGGGAAACACGAAGCTCCGAAAAGCTATTACAAAGAGTATACTAAGAAAAGCTTCGGAAAAGAAGGAACCCCGATTTTTTATTTTGAACAGAATAACAAAGGTTACAATAAGAATGAGAATCCGAAGAAATATTATGAAGAATATTACAATAAAGAAAATGGCAAGGAAGAGGTTCCCAAGGAATACTCTAACGGCTATGCTAACAAAGAGTATAAAAAAGAAGAAATTCCTAAAATCTACTACAAAGAACATACTAGTAAAATTTACGGAGAAGAAGAGAGCCCCAATAAATACCACAAAGAATATGCCATTAAAAATTACGGAAAGCAAGAGAGTCCGAAGAAAAATTATAATGAATATAATAGCAAAGAATACGACAAGGAAAAATCTCCTAACAAACATGATAAATATTTTAACAAAGAATATCTCAAAGAAGAGGCTCCGAAAAGTTATTATAAAGAATATGAAAACAAAGAACCTCCAAAAACGTATTATAAAGAGTATGAAAACAAAGAGTTTCCAAAAACCCATTACAAAGAATATGTAAACAAAGAGTCCCCAAAAACTTACAAAGAGTATGAAAAGAAAGAGTCTCCAAAAACGTATTATAAAGAATATGAAAACAAAGAATCTCCAAAAATTTATCATAAAGAGTATGTAAACAAAGAGTCCCCAAAAACGTATTATAAAGAGTATGAAAATAAAGAGCCTCCAAAAACTTATTATAAAGAGTATGTAAACAAAGAGACTCCAAAAATGTATTATAAAAAATATGAAAGTAAAGAGCCTCCAAAAATTTATTACAAAGAATATGTAAACAAGCAGCCTCCAAAAACCTACTATAAAGAATATGGACACAAAGAAAGTATCCCTAAGAGCTACCATAAAGAATATGCCAGCAATGTTTATGGAAAGGACGAAATACCAAACAAGTACCATAAAGAAAGTAATGATAAAGGAACTGTGAAAGAATATGCTCCCAAAAGTCTCTATAAACAAGAGTCTTCAAAATCATACTTCAAAGAAGATGACAAAGTTCCCAAAAAATATTACAAGGAACATATCGCCAAAGAATATAACGACGAAGAGAAACCAAAAGTTTACAAAGAAACAATTCCCGTAGTGTACTATAGTGAAGAAAGTCCCAAGAAGGAGTACGAATCTAGTTCAGATCTGTTTTCCTTCCCTGATTTGTTATCAACTATGCGGAGTGGTATGAAAAGGGCAGCCTCTAGTATGAGGAACAGACTGGGGAGGAGTAGGAAAGTTGGTAGAGACTTTTTAGGAGGTGTTGTGGATCTGGGAAAGGCATCTGCGGACGTGGTGACAAAGCCACACGAACATTATAAAAAATAATCACAAGTAAATCACATTTGTAAATACTTATTGTACATTATTATAACATATTTTGTAAGGATATGTCGTAATTCACGTCATAATACATTGGCTACGTTATTACAGAAGAAAAATAGCTCTCGAATAGGATTGGTAAGGTAGTTCAACACCACACCGCTAGAGTAAAAAAATACCAAGTAAATGCAATATGCTGACAGTAGGCCTATAGGCCTATTAAATAGTGTTTGAAATAGCCTATATAGACTAAAGAAAATAATGAACACGTAACTTGAAAATTTAAAGATTAATATGTAAGCCTAATAGATAATATATGAAATAATCATGTTAAGCAGGGCTGATTTTTTTTAGCAATAATTTCCTAACAGACCCTCCTCGGCACTTTTAATGAACTAGTGACGTGTCTTTTACTGACAGTTACGAGACGGCTCATATTTTTACAAGATGCAGTTTCGGGTAGAGTAATTTCGGAGGAAAGGTTTCGGAATGTTGTTGTTGTGCTCTAATGTGTTCCCGCTAGCATAGTTGGTATGTAAATAGTTAATAATTTATTATTTATGAGTAAAATTAATAGGACGTAAAGAAATTAATAAGATATATTAAATATTAAGTAAGAAACATGCATGAGAAATTAATGAATGTAAAGTGAAATGTATATCTACTGTATGTAATTAATACACTTAAATGAAATAAAGTTGTAATAGTATATTACGATACCAGATTGAGAAATGCTTTTTACAAAATCGAGGAAAAGTCTGAAATACGAGAGAGCGAGTTTTTCAATTTCCGAGATTTTGTAATGAACTTCACAAAAGTGTACTGTACAGTATTTCTTGCAGGATAGTATATTTTGAAAATAGTATTTTAAATAATCTTAATATACAGTACGTACATTACACTATGAACAGCTGACTGAAGGTACAAACGTCACCACCAACTTCACTCTGAAGGAGTAAAAATGACTCAGACACTTGTAATATTTCGTGTTCAATTGGAATATTTTTTATTTATTTTTGTTAAGTGAAGTTTGAATTGTTTAAATAAGATTCAGTACATTTTAAATGCAGTGATTTCGTATAATGTATATTAATTAATACCGCCTTTTGCATATGAATTTTACATGCATTGTAGGATTGTAGCATACATAGAAGACAGTGATATTCATTACAACTCTAGAGCAGTTATTTGTAATATTTCAACATACTTATCTAGGTTAGTAACTCTGAATTCAGTAAAATCAACTTTCAATCGTGGAGGCCGTTTGCTGTAACGACGAGAAAAAACACTATCGTGCAAAAACAGGTATTAAATTACTGACGGAATGTGTAATACGTGAACTGAATACATAATAAAATTCATGTAATTAACAAATGGAAATATATCATTATGAAACATGTATCCAAGAAATAAATAATACTTCACATTAACAATTGAATGATTGTAAACTTCCACTATATAGGCTACTATACCGACTCCTTTTATTAATAATAGGCCTATAATATTCATTATGTCGATAATTCCAGTCTTCATCTACTTGCTGTTTGTGTACATAAAAAATGGGCCATAGCTCATCCAATGATTGTGACAAGTGAATGACGAGTTAATTCACGGTCTGTCCAGTATAATATTATGGTCATTTTCTTTCTTTCCTCAAAGTCAAAGACAATATATGAAGAAAACAATATTTACTATCTATTGTTTCTTTTCCTATTTCGTAGATCTGCGCTGCTTCCTGAACTTTCGAACTCTGCCCCAGTTATCAATGTTATAACATTCTTTTAAAAGGAATGTATGTATGTATGTATGTATGTATGTATGTATGTATGTATGTATGTATGTATGTATGTATGTATGTATGTATGTATGTATGTATGTATGTATGTATGTATGTATGTATGTATGTATGTATGTATGTGTGTATTACCGAATCCTCACAATCAGTGCATTAGCGGATCACCACAAAATTGCTACTTTAAAGAAAAGGGACTTGTAAGTTTCAAGTGATGAAACTAAATACACCGTAATTAAAAATAAAAGTATTACAATCTATATAATATATAACAGGTAGCTAGTAAACTGAAATCTATTTAATTTCATCGTGTGAATACATACATATGTATTGTACATGCATACTGTATGTTTGTACTGCATCTTTTAGTTGATCTGTTAGAAAATGATATATTTTGTGTTAAATCGAGAGTGCTGTAAAAAAAGAACTCCCTGGTGCAACAGCCACAAGAGATGTCGAACCACATGTCATCTAGTAGTCTGCTTAACAACGTCCCAGGCGGGACAGGAGTGCTGCGAGTCTCGACATAGTTTTTAATCGGCTTTTCTTCGACAGGAGCTTGCCACAAATCGTGACCCCCTAATTTTCCGACCATGAGCCTGGGTACAGCATGTTTGATATTCTATAGTCTTAAAAAATATCTTTGGTATAGCCGGGTGAAGTTGTAGTTACTTTGTTACATTTCCACAAACAAAAGTTTCGCTTGTTTGCGATATTGGTATCTATGTTGAAAGAACAAAAATGTAAACTTAATTACAATTATCTTAAAAAAATGTCGTAATTAATAATATGGTTCATAGATACATTTCTGATTTATGTGCAACACGTGGGCTATTACTTCTATCATTCTTAAATTTGCAACGCTAATACTATTTTGAAATAATTTAAGTTTTGGTACCTTTTTTCGCCGCTATATAAGAGCCTGAAAAACTATGCCCCAGTGCCGGTTTTTTACACTATTTTCTAAAGATTTACGCTACTGTCTGCTGTTTTACTGCTGGTATGCATGGTTATTTGTGACTAGTAGACTGTCTTTCGCTACTCCATGTATCTAATTGTTTAATTTTCCTAGGTACGTCATTATTTCCTTCATATTGTATATCCGTTCTTGTGAACTTTACCTGTAGCTATTTTCCGCTCTCTACAACCTATCGTTAGTCAGTCAAGTAAAATTACTGTTTATAACGACCACAACGAGTAGGCTATCCTTCACATCCCTACATTTTCATCTGAAGAAGAATATAACCATTATTTGGAGCGTTGTGAATTCATTAAAAATAAGTCCAATCTATATTATCTTTTCTTTGCTGATATAGGTAAATTAATAATTCGATGTGAATTATTATTATTATTATTATTATTATTATTATTATTATTATTATTATTATTATTATTCATTACGTATTTCAGTGATATTTTCCATTTTAAATTCAAAATTTATTTTGAGAAGAGAATTTTGTTTTGCTATGTTGACTAGAGAAAGAAAAATCGTAATTATATTATCACTTAATAATTACTTTAATTATCCGATCTTCTTCTTTGCATATATGTTACAAATAAATGTGAGTGAGGTAAAACATATGTTCAAACCATGGCCGTTTCATAATATGGGTTCTAATAGCACAATAATATTAAATTATTATTATTATTATTATTATTATTATTATTATTATTAATATTATTTATTTTATAATCTGATACATATTAGTATTTGCAAGTTATGCATAGAATAACAAAATATACAATATGAGTAAATGGATTCAGAAGAAATGTTCCGTAGTAACATAAATTTCCTATCATAAGTAAAATAAATTTTAAAATTATGCCGTGCCTTATAAGTATTTAACATGTCAACAATACATTATAGACCCGATGGACTCAAAGAGGGAAAACACCATACATTATGTTATTTCGTAACCGACTATGAAAACAATGTTTAAGTTTAAAAATTACATGAAGAAATAATAATTGGGGATTTAAAAAAAAATCATGGACTGGGTGCGGTGCTACTAAGAGAAAATTAAAAAAAATAGAACATAAATTCCTTAAAATACATTAATATCCTAATATATATTTACGTTGTCGGTGCTGTATTAATTAGTTTTTTTATTGGATGAAATTGAACTATTACCATTAAATTTGAATAATTTGGTAATCAACATAGCATTTCTTGAATGATGAAAAATGTAGATATTCCGTCAGTGAAACAACAAAGTTGCGGTACTCAATTCTGTTCTGTTCTTTATGGCAATTGTTCAGAAACTCATCTCAATAATCAGGCCTATAATAAACGTAATCTAAAAATGTCTGCGAGTTACAAGCTATGGAAACACTGTAAAAGGAGCAGAATGAATGTGAAGAATGAGTCTCGTACGGAATTGTTTAGTTCAGCATTTATTACCTTGCTAAGCGGACCATAGACCTGGTAATCTGCAGCTCTGGCGCGGAAGAAATATAAATATTTAATCTAGTGGCAGGATTACAATTGAATAAAAGAGAAAAATCATCCCATTAATTTCACGAGCTTCCCAGTATCATAATGACTCTTAAGAATTCCGCAGAGCTGGGCATCACCGTAGGTTTCTCGGGCCCTAACCTCAGATGAGTCACAAAGGATGCAAGCTGAAGTCATCACAATTCCAAAGCGATGGAGATGTTGTCCAAGTCAGTCATGACCAGTATTGAGACGAAAAAGGGCGACTGACGTTTTTCATGGTCCGTCTGGGATGTTTTGAATTGATGCCTTCCACTCTTTTTCCTTGGTTCTGTCTTCCAGTTCTTGAAAATATTCGTTTCTAATCATGTAATTTACTATTAACTTCTGAGACTGATACGATTTGGTTCTCTGGGTAATTTGGATTAGGGAGGCACCCTTTTCGGCTAAAGTATCTGCGCATTCGTTTCTAGAAATAATGAAATGACTTGGGATCCACTGAAATGATATGAGGAACAACCAATCAAATTGCAATTAATTGTCACTTTAGACGAAATTTTCAAGAGGGGCAAAAAAATTCGCATTTTTCAAACTATTTGTAGTAGAAAGATGAATAAAATCTTGTTTTAATCTATGACTGAAGGTGAATCAACCACATAATCTCTAAAAAACAAAAACTTCAAAATTATATAAGTTATAACCTATTTATCTTGAACAATTTATGTTTTGATGCGGTTTGGTGAACTTCAGCGATTTCATGCAATTGCTAAAATAGCAAGGAAACGCGAATTTCTGCTCATTTGATGTTATGTTGGTGATTAATTTTTGTTGTGTTGTCTGTCTGGATATTATATGAACCGTGCTGTCAGTGACTTTTTAAATTTCCATGTCGGAATTTAAACACTTCTGTGTCCGGGATTTAAATCCCAGAGTCCTCATTTTCGTACATATTTGCTGTGATTAAAACATACACTCTCATTTCCCAATTTACGTGTTGATTTGTTGGTCCTCACATAACCACAGTCTAGTATATACAGTCACGAAGCTCAATATGTAATAAATATGCATCCATAGATAGTTGCTAACCATCAGGATCGCTACTATCGCCTCATTACAGACAAAGCGAAATAGTACCTGCACATTCTATTGTTCCTAGCAACCTCATCAACTCAAGCTTCGTGACTGTATATACTAGACTGTGACATAACTGTGTAAACACGGATGGGATAGGTTAAGATTTGGAGAATTATGATTGCACAGATGTGTAGAGAAAGCTGCCATCTATCGAAAGTCACTCCAAACTCAATTTTGACAGGCGATGGACAATTTACGTTTTGATTAGTTGCTCCTCATGATCTTGTTTGATTTTCTGAGAAGTGTAAGAATTTTCTGACACGCAGATATTTTAGAAGATAAGGCGAAGTTGAGCTAGTTGACTGAATAGCAGGACAATATAATTGCATTAGAGAACTTCCCTAGATGTAAGATGAGCTGTATTAGTGTTACTCTGATTGCCTCAATTCCTTCATCATAAGCGGACAAGTTGGCCTACTGACTAACTGGGAGATAGAAGGAAAAAAAGTTTACTATAGATTCAAACCCCAATTTACTTGATTTTGCAATTTGGACCCATCAGTGTAAATGTGCAGCCAATTATATCTTCAGGATATCTCGCATAAATTGTTTCGAGAGCAAGTTGCCTAAGGCACTTTTTATCAGTCTGGTTTTTGGTGCTCGGTTTTTTTAAATTCTAGGAGCAGTTGACAGTATCCATATCAAAAGGATTTCCTGGTTTCTTTAGTGATTGAGTGTGATTCAGAATTGCGTATTTTCTTTTAGGTAGAATAATACAATTAAACAAGCAATCGGCAAACTCTCCTATTGATTACAATTTTTTTTTTTTTTTTTTTTTTTTTTTTTTTTTTTTTTTTTTTTTTTGCTTAACAATCTGACAACACTTTCTGTTGGTTTTTTCTTTAACGATGTCGTGACACCAGTCTTCTTCTCTGCATCACAAAATTCGATAACATTATGTCCTTACGCTTGATGAACACATTGTGATTCGAGCAGACTGTGATGTATTGTGACTACTTAAGGTAAGCGTTCACTACATCGTATCGCACTCATCGGATGAATCGCACGGATCGGAAAAAGACTACCTTTGCTGTAATTGTTATGTAACCGCGTTCACTACATCGTATCGGACGCATCGCCTCTCGGCAAATCCGTCCATGTTTCTCGGACGGGCAACTTTTCCGATGCGTACGATCATGGCCTTCTTTAATAAAACAATTTTAATTGCTCAACTGTTACTATAATGTTGTTCCATGTTCAGTGTCGCGTCAAAATGGCAGACTGAAAACTTATTTCGCGTGTAGAAAATTGCGAAGAATGATATAATTTGAGGCGTTCCCATTACAGCAGGCGTCTCAAGGCCAACGCATAAAAGTTGTTACACAGAGCAGATATAGATAGCGTAGTCAGCTGAAGAGATAAGCTCAATAGCCGAAGATAGCCGATCGTTGATTCATATTACAAGCATGAGCGAGCTAAGTTGTAACTGTCGCAGGAGAAATTCCACAAAGCTGCACTTTTGAGTTGTACTGTCACAATAGACGGTTGTTTTCGGAAGGAATAAAATTTCGTAAGTCGTTTGTAGTAATAATAATAATAATAATAATAATAATAATAATAAATGTATTTTCTAATTATATATTATGAGTAAAAAGAAGACATCTGAAGCATGAAGAACCATACGTTATGTAATTATTTAAGTACAAGGAACTGGCTACCCTATCCCATTATCTCCTGGCCTAGTTGCCTCATAAGTGGTGCCTTGTTGATATCACATGTGAGGTTCAGACCTGTCTTCGGACAGTTGACTAAACAACAAAATACTTCATTTCTAGTAAATGGTTTTTGGTATCTCTCTTTTTTTAAGTTCATACTATGTTGAATAAAATAAAATTCAATTAAATAATAATAATAATAATAGATTAATAAAGTGGTCATTATATTTGTTACACTGGTCTTGATTCAAATTAGGTAACAATTTTAGATTAATAAAGTGGTAACAGTTATCCACTGAAATTTGCAACTCCCACAATTTCGCTTTCCCTGTGAAAGCTTTTATTTGTTCATACATTTGCGGTAATAAGGACATTCTTTCTTCGGAGATGGAGACAAAATCGTAGCGGTTACATATATCTATTCAAACGTCGCTGTCAATGACGTCATCCGGAGACACACGAACTGCTCCAGCATCTTGTTCCACTCTTACATAAAAAAAGAGAGAGAGAGAGAGAGAGAGGAGGAAGTGTTCCGAGGAGGCCCTATTGAGACGTCTGCATTACAGTAATCAAGTCGTTTCTTACATATATATTATGTAACCAATATCTCTTTCGTTTCTTCCTCTTCAATTAAGACGCATGAAGCAATTACAAATTCTTATTCGCCAACAGACGTAATTAATAGATCTAACTTCAACTCCTCTGTTTTCAGCAATGTCAATATCGTACGACGTCATGGTTTAAACAGCTGATAAGGAAATCCGATGAGACGATGAGGTGGAGCCGTTACAGTGAACACACTGCACTTACAATATCCGTTGCGTGCGATTCGTACGAGGAGTGCGATACGATGTAGTGAACGCTTACCTTTACTGTGTACTCATTTCGTGTTCGACAGTGCTTTCACGTTTTTCCGCAACATGGCGGATCTGCTGTGAGCGTATTCAGATCTGAGAGTTTAGAAAAAACAGGAGGGACAAGCTTGAAACGGTGGAATCAAGAAGATGTATAAAAATTACCCATAGTTCATCTCTTTTCCGGTGTGTTAATCAGCTGTTTTGTTCATATTACGAGTACAAATTCTGTTTCGTGTTGCTGTGAATATTTGGAAAGTTTAGTGAAATTCAGTGGGCGTTATTTGCATAAAAAACAAGCTAATACGAGTATACTGTTGGTGAATGTAATGAACAGTATATAAAGAAGCGGAAATGAAGTGTTTAGTCCATATAACAAACACAACCTGAGGTTTAATGTACAGTAAAATGTACATCAATATAGACATAGACCCTAATATTACTAGCACTCCTGTTACCTTCACCCCCATTCTAGCCATTTACGTATGAGAAAATATAGCCTATATATTTTTTAAGTATCTGGCTTTATAAAATACAATACTGTACAGAAACCTGTTAAAAATTCTTCAAGGAAATGATGTGAACAAATATGACTTCTTGGCGTTGTCTGCCAATTTGGCTTATTTATAAATTTCAACCTTTCGTTTTTACGACTTAACTTCTTTCGGAAATCTGTAAAGAATGTCTCCTCTGTACAAGAGAGAGAGAGAGAGAGAGAGAAGAAAAGCAACAATGATTGGAGACTACACTGTCAGGTTAGAGGTGAGTACATACTGTACATGAATTCCAATCACTATACGAGTACATAAATATAACAAATTAAAGAGCTTGGTGAAACAAAGGGCCATCCCAAGTTTTTAAATTACTTTTGACAAAACACTATTCTTCCACCAAGAAGTGAAGTATTGAGTTCAGCTTCTCTTCTTCAGAAACATAAATAACAAGGTTAGCCATAAGTTATCCCACAAGAAAGAAACTTGTCAATGTTATATTAGGTGTATTTTCCACGGACAGAAAATAAAATGTCTTTAAAATAGTGTTATTTTTCTTTAACAAAGAAAATGATGTCTTTAAATTTTTCTTTAGTAAAAAGTTGTATTTCGAAGTCAAAGGAGTGGCTTTCAACCACCAAAATGCTGAGGACAAACTTACCGTGATGATAAGCATAACTTCAATCGAACGAAGTACTCAAAGTTAAAGGCGCACGAAGCGCACTGGTGGTATAACGGCATATATTTCCCAGGCCTAGTTATGAGATTATTTGGCATCCACCCTATTGGGGAAAACCTCGGAAAATACATATCCAGGAAGTTAGCACAAGCGGGAATCGAATCCACGTCTAAGCGCAAATCTATATGGGAAGGAAAACGCTCTATCGTCTGAGCTACTGATGACTATATACTACATCATTAAGTATACATATATGTATACACTGTATAATTATACAGTATGTATCTTTTAGTAATCTTTGTAGTTACAAGCGTGTTTTACATGAGTATATTTCCGTACCTGCAACAACGTGAGCATCTACTGTTGATTTCTTTCCCTTTCAAAACTCGTATTTAATAAGAAAGTTGCCTTTTGTTTTGGAACAATGTCAGATTTTTAAGCTTGCGCAACTTTTGCACAACTATTCCCTTCTGTAATATGTGATATCGACAGGATCTTGTAATTCTGAAATATATTCACTGTACAATACATTCGACGACACACGCAACAGTTTCATCAAAGAAAATTTCAAAATCACTTTAATTTATATGCAAATATATTCTTTTTACTAGTCTAATAGTGGTTACTTGACTTTTCATCATTCACCCATATGAAAGTGTAGATCAATTTATCTACAGAGTCGTTGTCCAGGATTCGAAATAGGAGGCTAGGAGGCTTGTGTAGACTAGGTACATCCGCGGTGAAATGAGATGTTGGTGGAGATTTGTTGAAATACCAGAGGGAAACCGGAGTTCCCGGAAAAAAAACAGTGTTACCTGGACCACGGGCTTGCTTGCGGCCACCGGAGTAGCTCAGTCGGCTAAGGCGCTTGCCTGCCGATCCAGAGTTGCGCTCGGGCGCGGGTTCGATTCTCGCTTGGGCTGATTACCTGGTTGGTTTTTTTCCAAAGTTTTCCCCAATCATAAGGTAAATGTCAGGTAATGTATGGCGAATCCTCGGCCTCATCTCGCTATCACCAATTTCATCGACGCTAAATAACCTCGTAGTTGATACAGAGTCGTTAAATAACCAAGTAAAAAAACATGGGCTTGCGCAACACAAGTTGGTCCACAGGACTATAAGTTCAGCGTTCTAGTCACTAGACCACCATGGCGGAATATTTATACTAAAAAATATTATCCTATCTATTGATATACTTTCCAATCATTTATAATCATATTACTTTCAATTGTAATATTATAGTGCATATTGTAGGGGATTTTTGTGGATAATTGAAAGGTTCAGAACCATAGTGGGCCAAGCGCCATTTACTAAAACCATAGAAAACAAGGATTAAAATGAAGTTATTACCATAATTCAATGGAAACATATAGCAAGTAATAGAAAGTATACACATTAAAACTAAGTGATATGTCAATCTTCATTAAACTATGGTATTCACTTAACTTCAACCCTTGCTTTCTCCGTTTTTAATAAATGGCGCTTGGCCCACTATGGCTCTGACCTTCAATTGAAAGCATATTTCAGCTTAGCTTTTACTTTTGGTGAAATATAGGAACTCTATTTATACGTTTTAAACACAGAATTTTACTCTTCATAAATGAACACCGTTAAGGCATATTAAACTTGTAAATACATATGAATTTGTCAATATACTTTTTAATTCGCCGGGTGAGCAATGACATATCTTTCTACCTCAGCCACAAAGAGGGATTAATTTTGGAAGGAGATAAATATTCACTTTCCTATTGGGGATTGAATTTCCTACGGAGTGGCGATGATTCTTTACTTTGCCGGGAATTGAACCCAGATCTATTGCCGCAGAGGGCGTAAAATTTTGGGATTCCCCCGATATTGCCATATCACATAATGACATTATCGGAAAATAAACCTACGGTATTTATCTTTTGCATACATCACCTACGACAGGTAGCCTGAAGGTCATCTAAACACTGTCAATTTCAGAAAGGCAATATATTGTACTTCGTTTTAGAAGACAGCGAAATCGAACTGTCCCTAATGTCTGGAAAATCCTACGTGATCCATACTGAAACGATTTTGTGGAAGTGACCTTTGTATAAAAGAGGCGACGCTGGGAAGTACCGTGCGATCTTGCTCCTCCTGGCCGAATAGAACTCACGATCATCGCGCTGTGAATCCCAGCTGCAGCGTCTTCGCGATATATAATAGCAGACCAACCTGTTCAGCTCCACACATCATCCGCTTCTGGGTCCTGGAGAAGATCGCAGAACAACAAACCCTCACGGTGAGTACGACTCAGCCTTCGTAATATTATCTGCAACCATATAAAGTACGCAGCTTCAGAAACGCTCACTCTATTAAACGGCAAACCGTTTTTGAACACAATTCAGCATTTTTATTTAATATTTCATAATCGTGTTGCTAATACCTACTCAAACGTATAAAATCTAGAGGATTTTTGTTTAATTCCATACAGAGAATTGGGGACTTATTTCCGATATGGACTGAGTATAGTCAGTTGTTTTAAGTTAGTTGAATTTTAAACGATGGCCTTGCGGAATGGTAATTATAATATTATAGCCGGGGAAACCCGTTATTTGTAAATATCTAGTGTAGCAAAAATTTTCATTTCCTTGAAAAGTTTAGCATTTTGGAACAAATTCGATTAATAAATGAAAAGGTGTGTATATAGATAAAAACTAAAAAAAAAAAGGACATGATAATAGCCACACCCTATCATAAAATCGGCTAACAGTCTCTTTCAGTATTTCATCGTTCTTTGAACTTCAGCTATTTATTCTTCTTCTTTTTCTTGTTCTTGTTCTTCTTCTTCTTCTTCTTCTTCTTCTTCTTCTTCTTCAGGAAGGCCTATAGTTTAAGGGCACGTTCTTTCCATTCAATTTTATTACATACCGGTACGTATATTCAATTGCCTTTTATTATAGTCATATATTCCATTTTATTTTTATTATGTATGTATTGGTCACCGGCGTAGTTCAGGCTGTAGAGAGTTTGTTGGTACGAGGTTGCGTTCGGGCATAGATTTGATTACCTCTTAAGCTGATTGTTTAGGTTTTCCCTAAATTTTCCTTAACTGTAAGGCGAATATCAGGTAATCCCGTGAGGAATTTTCGGACTCAAATTGTCAAATAATATTTCGCTGTCACCAATTCCAATGGTGCTAGTTTATCTCGCAATTGATACAGCTGTCTTTAGATAACCGATTAAAATATATGTCAAGGTCTCTTCTGAATGTCTCACTTCTGATCTTGCCTTAGTCAAGCCCTAAATAATATTGTATAAAATTGAGCACCATTTTACTAGTGTGAATATTTCTTTCTTATTGTTTCCTTAAGAACCCAAGATTCTCTTTCGTTCATTAGCGTGGGTAAATACAGAACCTTATATGGAAGTATAATGTTTTTCTTTCTCCATCTAATTAAGAGAAATAAATTAATAAAACTAAGCAAACAAAAATAATAATAGACTCTGCCATTTAAAATATTTTAATGTAGGCCTACTATTTATCGACGCCGTAACAACTGCGTTGAAATTAGTGATAGCGAGATTGTATTTTGCTTACCTTATGATTTTCGCCTTGCAGTTCGAAAAACCCAACCTCATAATCAGCCCAAACTCAGTCTTTGAGCACCATAACACTCGCAACCTCTAGACCATGCAGTTGGCAAGTGTAATTTGAGTAAGGGAATATGAAAACTGAAATGAGCCGGGGCCGACAACTTTTTTTGCCTATTGGAGTTGATGCTTCCACTGGTATATTAGCAATTGTTTGGCATAAATAAATGCAGAAATAGAAAGAAGAGGTGTTCTTGAGGAAAAGATCTGAACGGTACGCGAAATCATGCGCGCTTAAAAGAGTTCTCGGAAAATTACTGTAGACTACTAAAGATGTAAAGACATTGGCTTATACGACAGGATTGACAGGATAGAAGGACAGGAGGGAGCAATCCAAGGAAAAATGGTTGAAATCGGTGTGTCGGATATGATGTCAAACTATACCTACGCCTCATAAAGGCTGGTTCACAATAAATCGGGAACGGAAACGACAACGAAAACGAGAACGGAAATATTGTTAAAATAAATGTATTCAAATGTGAGCGTTCGCAATTAATTATTGTGAATGCTCACATTTAAATACATTTATTTTAACTTTATTTCCGTTCTCGTTTTCGTTGTCGTTTCCGTTCCCGGTTTATTGTGAACCAGCCTTAATCCTCCTCGAAATATCGCCAAATATTCAATTACTGCCGTCGGTTTCGGTCATACGTAAACGGTTTAGAATGGATGTAGAGGTAACAGGAATATTAGTAGATTATTATAAAGTGACATCAAAAACTGTTTCCTTGCATTTTTTAAACTATGTCCTGATTGTACCATGCAGTGTAAAATATTACCATGGTAACTAAAACGTACCATTAAACAAAGGCAGGATGGTATAGTAAAAAAAACAAGGTACAATAAAAATGTAAGGAAAAAGTTTTTGATGTCACTTGTATCAATGTAACATTTCACTGTATATTTATTGAACGTGTTACAGTTTGTTACATGGACTGAATTCTTAATTTCTACTTTCATTTATTACTGTTCACTACATTCACCAACATAACAGAACAGAATTACAGCTTAAAAAAATAACACCCGCTGAATTTTACTAAACTTTTGAAATATTCACAACATGAAACAGAATTTGTAATCGTAATAATATGAAAAAAAAAACAGCAGATTAACGCAACGGAAAAAAGATAACTATGGGTAATTTGATGGCCATATCACATCTTTTTGATTCCATCGTTTCAAGTTTATGCTTCCTCCTGTCTCCAGTTGTGACATACGCGTGCATTACTGAATACTGCCATTGCCACACTGTTATCAGCTGTTCTATTGCTTGCTTATTTACGTAACTGTAACGGCTCGTGCTAAAATTAACAAGTTTTACATGACATACTTCAAATAGAATTTAATCGAGATGCATTAAGAGTGCAACACGGTAATTACCCGGCATTTCCGTATTAGTCATCTTTCTTTTGTTTAAGAAGCTCGCGCAACCAAGGTCAGTGATCTAACTATTGAGTGCAAGAGCAACTTACAGAAATATTCCGAACTCACCTTGCAGGTAAGAAGGGCCTACCTGCTACTCGTGGAATATCCCAAGTCATCACTTTGTGTTCGCTGTATTATTTACTGATGACGCACTGTTTGTCGAAGTTGTAAATTTATTCTTCCGTTTTCTGTATTTTACTTTTCTTCTTTATTCGTTTCTTCTTTCTTTTTTTCTTTGCTTTCTTCTTTTCCTTTCATTCGTCCGTTTATTTATGAGTATTTTTCCCATCATTTCTAAATTAAACTCTTCTGTTCGTTTGTTTGTTTGTATTATTTTCATTTTCTTCCTTTACGTAATTTTTACATTAATTTCTTTCTCTGTTCCCTAATCTTCTCGTTCTTCTTATCTTCCTTTCATTTTTATTTTCTTTTTCGAAGTATTTATTTCTCCTTTTTCATTCTCTTATTTCTCTTTTAATTTTTCCTTTCTTTCTTTCTTTCTTCCTTTGTTTGTTTGTTTGTTTGTTTGTTTCTTTGTTTGTTTGTTTGTTTGTTTGTTTGTTTCTTTCTTTCTTTCTTTCCCTGTTTTCCTATTTCTCTATTCTTCTTTCTTATCTTTGTTTCTTGTATTCCTGTTTTATTTCTTCTTTTATTAATTCATTATTTTATCCATTTCTTCATTCATCCATCTATTTAATAAAATAATTAATCAATAAATTATTAATTCATCCAGACATTCTTTCTCTTTTTCTGTCTTTAATTTTTTTCTCTTCATGTTTTCTTTGTTCTTTCTTCGTTGCTTTTATTTATTTTTTTCTGTTTTCCATTCACTCATTCATTTATTCACCTTTTATTTATTTATCTCTTAAAGTTTTACACTTGTCATAGTTTGGGTACTTTTGCCCTTGCAAGAAATTTAATTCGCAGAATGCACTCAAATCTACATACGTAAGGCTTATTACGACGTCGGGTTTCCGTCTTACACAACACAAGGCATTGCAGTGCCAACGGCAAACGTCAGGGAGATTAACGAAACAGGACCTCTGGGTTTGGACTATGTAAGCATTAGTTCTAAACTACTCAAGACTTAATGTCATAAATGAAATGGATATTTATTAAATTGCAAATTCAAACCATCATTGTTCATGTAATTCCAGTGTCTACCAGTTAGTGCTTTGAGTTCTCGTTTTCGTGAGGATTACGAACCTAAACGAAACACACAAATTTCAGTTTTTAAATATCTGGATTCATAGACACTGCATCAACGACATACTTAGCTAAATGTGATTAGTAGGGGTAATATTTTATTTAACGACGCTTTCAACTGCAGAGGTTATTCAGTGTTAAAATTGCACATGGGCTAGAAATAACAAAGGAATATTGTCAGGAGTTCTCCGTCAGGGTCAGAATAGGAGTTCCTCACGGAGTAGTGTTAGGAATCTTAATGGAATACAGCAAACACTCGTACAATAACAATCTGTTCAATATTTGAGTATCAGAGATCATGAATCGCCTGTACGCTTTGTCGGTGGCTTCAACAACAGCCCCCGCAATTTTAATCGTGTTGCTGACAGATGAAGCGTAGGCTATAAGTTTAAATTTGTTGGCTGGAATTCCAGGACACTGTTGCCAAACACGACGCTATAAAAGCTGTTTTGAGAAGCCGGTAGGACAAAGAAAAAAAAAAAGATTCTCAAGGATTTTTACTCCTATTCACCATATATTAGTAGTTTAAAGGCGGATATATATACACACCTATTCCACCCTATAGTCACTATCTAGGAAAATTAAAATCTTCAATTCCCTTGTAAGTATCCAAACTGAATCTATTGGGTATTGTAGTCGGAAAAGCTCTCGCGTGGGGCAAGTGAAGGACACTTAACAGTTCTGTATTATCCATATTCGTTACTTACAACTTACAAATGACTTCTAAGGAACCCGGAGATTCATTGCCGCTCTCACATAAGCCCGCCATCGGTCCCTATCCTGACCAAATTAATCCAGTCTCTACCATCATATCCCATCTCCCTCAAATCCATTTTTATGTTCTCTTCCCATCTACGTCTCGGCCTCCCCAAAGGTCTTTTTCCCTGCGGCCTTCCAACTATCACTCTGTATGCATTTCTAGATTCGCCCATACGTGCTACGTGCTCATCCATATTCATTACGATATATTCGTATTTATCCATTCGCCTATTCACTTCTTATCTAGAGGCAACAGAAAAATAAAACAAGTAGGCTATTTCCTGTTTGTAGGTGAACAAGCGACGATATTAGTGACATGTTGTTATCTGTAGTTCCGTGACGTTATCGTCCCCTGCTGTGGCTGAGTGACCAGACGATCAACCTGTCATACAGGCGGTTCGGATTTGAATCCCTGTCAGGCCTGAAAATTTTCTTTGAAAATAAAAAAAATCATAGTAAAATTTGTGGCAAACAACAAGGCCACAGTTCGAGCTCTTCTCGAGGACCTCTATATGAGGCATCTATAGCATACCGTCAATATCTCTCCATTTCGTCATCATTCTATAGCATTCCCCGAACGTTGGTTGGCGACGCGCGGAGGGAGCTGGTCTAGGGACGAGTGGGGTTGTCTGCTTTAAACCTGGATACGCAGCGAACTTTAACGTAGTCAGCCGGTGTGAGTTTGACAAGGCGCTTTGTTTGTTGGTTATTGCAATATAGCTTGAAAGATCGCAGTACTGGGTCGTAGTACCCTGTCCTGAAATTGAATTAAATTTAAATTCGGTAACAACTCTCGGGAGTGTTGACGTCGCATAAACTCATTTATAAAAACAGCTTTATAGTTTAAAATACACAAAAGTGATGTGTAGGCTACAAGAGGAATCATCGCACACCTGGACCGCAATGTGACGATACTAGTAATTATTTATTTACTTCTTGTATGCGCTATATATGAGTGCGCAAACAACCCTAAAATGATCTTAGTCTGTTGCTGAAATATGTGTCACTTTTTGATGGTTTGTGTTTAGTTTGTTCATGTCTGCAATCGGTTCTGAAGTGAGAAGCAGTTTATAACTTTTTCACAATTCTGCTCCACAGGAAAACAGAACGTCAGGAGTCATGAACACCAAGGTGGCCGTTATCTTGCTGCTCATCGTCATGCAGGTAAGATGGATATAAGTTATAAAAGATAGCTTAAGCAACCCTTTTAGTTTGAAGTAGAAATTTCCTGGAAGTTAATGTGCAAGAATTTCTGAAAATAAATGTTAAGAAGAATATTTAAAACCACAGATGTATTACTTTATTCACTCTGGCTATTGCTTCCTTTAACCCTTAATTTGGTAATGTATCCTATAGGATACAACAGGTTAGTAGGCTATATATATATATATATATATATATATATATATATATATATATATGCTATAATTTTAATAGAACAATAAAAAAAATTGGTAGGAAAATTAAAATTTCACAATACTATAATATTGCACAACATATAAAATATGGACACTACGATAGTTGTTTATAATAATAATAATAATAATAATAATAATAATAATAATAATAATTCAACCTTCCTCAATTTGGTGAGGTTGCCAAAGACAAAGAATGTTGAACAGTAACATTTAAAATGACATTAAAAATGTCTTACAAGAAATTTGTTTACAAGAAACTAAAATTTGCAGTAGATAATATTTCACATAATGAAAATTTATAAAAATACAGATAAAAAAATAGAATGAGAAAATTCAACTGTAATTTGAATTGAAATACAAATGTCGCCGTAAAATCTGCAGAGAACCCTACAAAGCTATAATAGAAATTTCCTCAATTGTTGTTGTTGGGATTCCCAAATTTATGACAGAATGACATGGTTTAATAAACTAGTGTGAGAAATGAAGTTTTGCCAGTTTAAGGGTTAATTACAATTGTGTAGTTTAAACATTTTATAAACCTCGTTTTGCTTTTCTGTATTCTCCAGTTCTGCATTTTACGTAAAGTTAGATTTCCTGTAACAGAAGATAGCCTAAGAATTTAGAATTATGGCTGCATTTTACGTAAAGTTAGATTTCCTGTAACAGAAGATAGCCTAAGAATTTAGAATTATGGACTTGCTCAATCTTATCATTATTTATAATAAATAAATTAACAACGTATAGGGTATACATATTCTTAAATTGCCATTTATTTTTAAATCAGTTTAAACATGTGGAATGTCTCATAATAGGCCTCTTGTTTTTTTCTTTGAGAATTTTGTGCAGATATTGTATATCCAACTTATTTTGCCGCATGAAATGACGTGCCCTTTATACTGGATTCGAGATTTCCTAGTTCAAACCGAGTCTACGGCGATTAAAATTTAAGAGCTATACAATTCTTGAGTGTAACTTCCTTTGGAAAAGAAGTAAAGTCAGGAAATCCATATCAAAGAAATGTGAAAGAACCATATTCATGAGTAGGAGTGCTCAAATCAATTAAAAATTGCTTGTGTTGTTGTAGGAGTCCGTAGATTAAGTAAGTAAATCTCTACACAATAGATAGAAGAGGATATAGGCTATAGTATAATATAGTTTAATATTGTTGCCGTTGTTACAAAACCTTATAAATCCATTGGCCGCTGAAATCGAGAAGCAATTTATAATTTTTTCGCAAAATATGTCACGACTTCTAGAATAATGAATACTAAGTTTTCCGCAAATGATCAAATACAAAAACGTGTACATTTAATGATAGTATACATGTTAATACAAAACCTCGTATATTTGAATTCATACTATGTTTTAGTTCTTTATTATCTCCTGAGTTAGTTGTCTCATGAATGATGCCTTATTGGCGTCAGTTATGAAGATTGTTGACTGAACAGACATTCTCTTAATACAAAATCTGTAAACGGTCAATCTGAGGTTTTTGGTAGTTTATGAAAGCACCTGCTTACTCTCCATTCATATTTTAGAAAAATGTTTTTTGTAGTTACAAAGTTTTGGCATTACAGAGACGATACAATCTAGTGTTATTGCAAAAATTAAAGCAGTATCATTGCCTCAGAAGAAAGATGATATTAAGCATGTGTTTGAAAAATACCCAAAAGGAAGAATGTCTCCAGAAAGATCTCGAGTAACAAAGGAACTATTAAAGAGCTCAGGTCGAAACTTACCCTCGAACTGGAACTCAGTACATAGCATATAGACAACTTCCGGGACATTATTTTATTTTTACTAACATTTCTAATATTAACCTGGCTGTACCTTCGGATTAACGGTTGAGAACCGGAAACAACGTTTGCTATCCCCTTCCACGACTGGAGTTCGATGATACTGGCGTAAAATACAAACAAATCACTTCACTAGGTATAGGAGGGAAGAAAAGAAGTTAATCCATTTACGTAAACTAGAAAATATCACGATTATGAGTTTGATAATTTTCATTAGGTTTTTGTTTACTCAAAATACAGTCCAGTATTAACAATAAGTGTTTTTACTCACGAACTCAGCTATCCATGCGGACGTATTCATTAGCCGGTGTATATTATACTGTCTACGGTACATTAGGGTACAACATGGAGAGTGAACTTAAATCGAAAATTAATCATCATATGAATATTTAAACACATTTTTGGAAATGATGGCCGTTCATTTCAATACAGGCTTCAGTTCTTTTATGCATATTATTGCATTATAGAGTAGTAACTCATGTTGAAACACCTAGGCCTACTCTATAAAAGAGTATCTTATGTACTGTAAATTCAATCTTCACTTCTGCCCGATCCGAAAAGTTAAAATTACTCAGACATGCTATCTACTGTCCATCTAAGTGGTTATGTCGCAGGATCGTAGAAAGGGAGGAAATCACGTAACAGTTAATTACTTAACGAGGCCCGTTTGTTTAAGTTATTTTAAACAGTTGTAGGCCTATAATATTACGTAGACGTCCAATTCCTAACAGAAATTAATGTTTTCAGAAAAGAGCTAAGGCAGCCTAGCCATTAGCCTTTACAGAGGGGCGAGCAGAAACTGTGGGAGAATCCGGGATGCGACATAAGCAAGCGGAGGACAGTACCTGTGCGAAAATATGATTCCATATTGAAAGCTCTTTCGTTACTGGAAAACGCGAACATATTTCTGGAACGTACTATACTGAGTACTGTATAATATGACCGTAAGACGACTTTGACTGCATACGCGGTCTTGGTTCTGTGTGCAGGACGGGTGAAGTTTACTAGTAGAAAGGGTGGGAAGGAAGTACATTAAAGAACTCAGGTACAATAAAAATTGAAGTAAAAATAAAATGATGTCCCTGTATAAAGAGATACTCTTACCATACTAACTGTAAGAGTGTGACAAAATTATCTGCAATATTGCATTAAGGAACAACGGTGCGTACTTGAAGACAGTAGTTGAGAGCGTATTCCGAATCTCATCGGTGAGCAATCCGATGGCATCACGGTGTTCCGAATTCCACCGATGACGTCATTGATGCTCCACCGGTGTCGCACCGGTGCCATCAACTTGCAGAGGCGGTGGCAGTCTCCATCAGCCGCCATCAGTGAATCTGATTGGTTCTTGTATAGGGCGGGAATTAGCAGATGAATAACATCGTGCACTGTTGTGTCATGGCGGTGTGTTCTGCTTTTGTTCTGCTGTATTGTTTGTAATGAGCACAACGTAAAAACAATATGTTAATGGCTTATGAGCGAACATGTCAACGGACCCGTTATTACTACCGGTTCAAGAAATAAATTGTTTATGCTATCTTTTCTTTGAACGAGGTGGGAGTACGAAACTTTCGCAAAATTTTGCTAGCGTAGCACAGACAGCAACTTGTACAGTCGCCATGACAGCCATCGATCCTTCCAGCAGTTTTGTTCCTTATTTCGCTGCAACGTGACGTCATTGATGCCACCGGACCGGTGAGATTCGGAATACGCTGTGAGCTATCATCCTCTACAAGTCAACATTCGGACGAAGCGCCTCGACCATCCAATAGTCTGTAACCCGCAATAAGATAATAAAAGTTCGTCTTTTAGCAACCCTTATTAAATTCACTACAAATGTTTTAATGAAACGGTTCAAACTAAAGGCACTCGCAGTGTTTATTATGTTTGTTGAGCGACACGAGGCAAGGTCGTGTACACAACGCTCTGCGTCAGTTGAGTGAACGCTCTATATTAGTCTGTTTAATTTCGTAATCTTACAGTTAATACGAACTATTAATTTTTTACGTAGAACTACGTCTTTCTTCTCACTAAGTATGAGGGATAAGTGGGAGAGTAATTTTGGAATTGAACGTCAGATAAAAACGCAACCCCCTTGTTCTCCTAGTATTCCCCTTGTTATCCTTGCATTCTTCTTGTTCTCCTTACCTTCCCTTTGTTCTCCTTGCTTTCCCCTTCTTCTTCTTGTTCTGCTATTCTTCTTGTTCGCCTTGTATTTCCCATGTTTTCCTTGTATTCTCTTATTCTTCTTGCATTTCCTTAGTCTCCTTGAATTCCCTTTGTTCTACTTGTATTTTCCTTATTCTCGTTCTAATCCGTGTATTTTTCTTCTACCTCTTTTATTTTCCTTTTATTTCTTGCATTACTCTTGCATTCTCTTCGTTCTCCTTATATTCCCCTTGTTTACGTTGTCTTCCCTTCGTTCTCCTTGTATTTCCCTTGTTCTCCTTGTCTTCCCCTTGTTCTTAAATTACCTTGTTCAACTTATATTCCCCTTGCTATGCACCTGTTGACAGGTGATCGCGCCCATTCGTAGTCCTATGTAATGGTATATAGGGTGCAGTAAAGCTAGGCGCCTATTGATTTTTTCTCTCTCTACTGTTGAGAAGTAACTATGGACACTATTTGAGGAGAGGTTTCGACACGATCTCATCATAAGTTCTTGTGTAAGATGTAGCTACAATTTTAGAAATCAGTTAAAATTGTTCATTATGGCTGCTGAAAACAGTTTGTAGACTCGTAAATACAAACTCACTTGGAATTACACTCAGAACTTAGAAGGCCATATCTTGCATAGCATAATAATAATAATAATAATAATAATAATAATAATAATAATAATAATAATAATACAAATTAATTTTTTATTGGTAGTTGTAGAGATCTTTTCCATTAAATTGATGGAATTTATTTTAATTTCTCGTAATTTTTTCAGACATTCATGGTTGATGCAGGCTGGAAGAAGTTTGTAAAGAAGGTGAAGCATGCTGCAAAGAGGGTCGGGAACGAACTAGGCCATGCAGTGGAAACAGCAGCTGTAGCGAAGGCGGCAGGGGCGATCGTGGGTGCTGTAGGGCGGTAGCAAGACTTGACGTTGCTGCCATCACCCAAGCACCTTTTGCCTTACCTGCCACAACTTTCAATTTCTGTACATATCTTAAAACGCCATGCAGATCTTCCATATGCCATAGTGAAGCTGCTATGTTTTGTTATTTATGCATTTCTGTGATCTATATAATTATAGTTTTATAATATTATTATACATATGATAAAAACGTATTATTAAATTCTAACTGATAATGAGCACTTACTTACTTACTTACTGGCTTTTAAGGAACCCGGAGGTTCATTGCCGCCCTCACATAAGCCCGCCATTGGTCCCTATCCTGAGCAAGATTAATCCAGTCTCTACCATCATATCTCACCTCCCTCAGATCCATTTTAATATTATCTTCCCACCTACGTCTCGGCCTCCCCAAAGATCTTTTTCCCTCTGGCCTCCCAACTAACACTCTATATGCATTTCTGGATTCGCTCATACGTGGTACATGTCCTGCCCATCTCAAACGTCTGGATTTTATGTTCCTAATTATGTCAGGTGAAGAATACAATGCGTGCAGCTCTGCGTTGTGTAACTTTCTCCATTCTCCTGTAACTTCATCCCTCTTAGCCCCAAATATTTTCCTAAGAACCTTACTCTCAAACACCCTTAATCTCTGTTCCTCTCTCAAAGTGAGAGTCCAAGTTTCATAACCATACAGAACAACCGGTAATATAACTGTTTTATAAATTCTAACTTTCAGATTTTTTGACAGCAGGCTAGATGATAAAAGCTTCTCAACCGAATAATAACACGCATTTCCCATATTTCTTCTGCTTTTAATTTCCTCCCGAGTGTCATTTATGTTTGTTACTCTTGCTCCAAGATATTTGAATTTTTCCACCTCTTCGAAAGATAAATCTCCAATTTTTATAGTTCCATTTCGTACAATATTCTGGTCACGAGACATAATCATATACTTAGTCTTTTCGGGATTTACTTCCAACCCTATCGCTTTACTTGCTTCAACTAGAATTTCCGCGTTTTCCCTAATCGTTTGTGGATTTTCTCCTAACATATTCACGTCATCCGCATAGACAAGAAGCTGATGTAACCCATTCAACTCCAAACCCTCTCTGTTATCCTGAACTTTCCTAATAGCATATTATAGAGCAGGCCTGCACAAGGTTTGCGCTCTCCGAGCCGGCTCACAGCTCATGAGCGGAATGCAGATATTAGCTGCGCTCTGTATAGGAGTGGACTGGAAGAAGGGGTGGTCTCGTACAAAATGTACACAAAAGGAAGTACTATTACGAGTGCTTATGAAATGAATTTCCGTTCAGTGTTTGCAAAACTATCTTGGACTATTATTAATTAATAAAGAAATATTTATTTTACAGAAGTAATAGAAATTCTATAGCTACTTAAATGTACAATATCATTTTGTTATATTTTTATTTATCAGCACATCAAAACGAGGTTTTATGCTGTTGGCAGCTGAAAGGAATAGTAGCCTACTGATCATAATGAAACATCAGTTACAGATGTTCGATGTCCGCCTTTATTAAAGTTGATTATAGAAAACAGTTGCTCACAAATATAAATGTTGAGCCAAAGATAGCAATCATTTTCACAGCCAGCCTGTGTAGTCGTGGATATTATTGCTAATTTTTAGTCTTGTAAAACTCAACCAGGCTAGTAGTATTATTCAAACTGTCTTTAGCCCTTAGGTCACATTGAAGATCAATAAGTTCGAGCTGTAAATCTTTAAATGTTAAATGTTATGTTCCGTCTTTTAGATTCCTCCATACTGTACTGTAGCAGTAGGTAAGCAACGTGAAACAGTTACTGAGAATAGGCCTACATACTGTACTCCACTAGATAACTGAGTGGTCGTTTCCCTCTCCTCCACCTACAGCAAGACTATGTCATTCTGACGTATCTTCCTCTCCGTTTCGGCGAGCGGTAAACACCGCTCTCCCTCTCCGAGCGCAGTTTGTGCAGGCCTGTTCTAGAGCGAAGTTTAAAAGTAAAGGTGATAGTGCATCTCCCTGCTTTAGCCCGCAGTGAATTGGAAAAGCATCAGATAGAAACTGGCCTATACGGACTCTGCTGTAAGTTTCACTAAACACATTTTAATTAATCGAACTAGTTTCTTGGGAATACCAAATTCAATAAGAATATTATATAAAACTTCTCTCTTAACCGAGTCATACGCCTTTTTGAAATCTATTAATAGCTGATGTACTGTACCGTTATACTCCCATTTTTTTCTCCAATATCTGTCGAATATAAAAAATCTGATCAATAGTCGATCTATTACGCCTAAAACCACACTGATGATCCCCAATAATTTCATCTACATATGGAGTTAATCTTCTCAAAAGAATATTCGACAAAATTTTGTATGACGTCAACAAAAGTGATACTGATAATTAGTTGGTATAATAATTAAACCTTTGCCTGTTTTCTCATACAACCATTATTCCCAACTACTGAACCAGGATGTAATTGTGCGGTTTTTTAGGTTCATCAGTATTTCTGACTACTGTTAGAAAAATAGAAAAGCATCTAGTATATCAGCTGGTTACGTTAAAAGAAATCTAACCTTTATTCGCGTTGTATTCTCGAATTTTATTACAGTTATTCTTTATTAGTGAAATGCTGATATAAAACAAAACTGGTCACCTGATTTATCACTGCTAAATACTGGGTACCAACACCTTTGAAATAATCACTGTAACTAAAATATTTCTGCACTCCGATTGTTTGGCAGAATTAAAGTCTATTTCTGACGTGGTATCAGCTATAAGTTTTAATTCACTGTCCCAATTATACATCACGATGGTAGACGAAGATAATGACCAGATGAGTTAAATTCTGTTTCCAAGGTGAAGACATTTATATTGTATACATTAATAATTGAGGACCGAACATTCTAAATGTGCTAAGTGCCAAAAACAACTTTCTGAGATATTGATGAAAAACACAATGCGAAATGCATGTTGAGATACCTACAACACCGTCTTCTGGCGCACGAGTGAGCCACTTACAGCTGAGCTACGACAAAGACAATTTAGTAAGATATTCTCATATTGATGTTCCTCCCCTAGATTGAATAAAATGGCATTTGAAACATTGGCACTTAGCACATTTAGAATGTTAAGTCTTTAATTTATCTTAACATTTTTTTTTATTTTAGTAGGTTATTTTACGACGCTTTATCAACATCTGAGGTTATTTAGCGTCTGAATGAGATGAAGGTGATAATGCCGGTGAAATGAGTCCGGGGTCCAACACCGAAAGTTACCCAGCATTTGCTCATATTGGGTTGAGGGAAAACCTCGGAAAAAACCTCAACCAGGTAACTTGCCCCGACCGGGAATAGAACCCGGGCCATCTGGTTTCACGGCTAGACGTGCTAACCGTTACTCCACAGGCGTGGACTATCTTAACATGATGTCAGGTTAATCTGACGAGCAATAAGGCGAATTTATCTCGGCAATTTCTGTGGCAGAACTCATTATCCGTCATGATAGGATGGTGGCAAGGATGATGACACGAAGAGCTGAATATCTGAGCAGAGTGGAATTCATTACTGCGGATATTATGGCGATAGGCGATGGTGATACCTAAATGGATTGAATTCTCATTCTGAAACTAGGACAGATAAGGCGGAATTTTCCCCTTATGATAGGTTGTTAGGCCAAGATGATCACTAGTTTAACTTTTATGTTGACGAGAAGTGGAGGTTGATTTTTTGAGGAGCTCTCTCTAATAAAATTCAAGGACAGTTTCCCTTTGTGAGCTTTCACTTGCCATCTAAAGAAAGATAGCCCTATGCAAAAATGTTTTACTGTTCTTATAAGTACGTCGCCTTCTCCGCAAATTTCAAGTACAGTAAGCATTCGACCACCACATTTCCATCAGGTTTAAGTAAACGAAACAACGTGCAGTGGAAAGGCGAAACTATTTCGTTCGCCGCCGTACTACGACGTGAAATCGATGCAGTTCACAGAGTTTCTCATAGGTGGAAGCACTATGTACTTGTAGTCGAGTTGTCAATACAACAAATGGCTGAGGTTTCATTTAGAGACTGAACCACTAGGCAAGGGGTGGTGCAGATAGTGGCATGCTGGCTACTTTATGGTTAATGACCTCAGTTTTACGATGTCGATGAAATCAGAGGAGCTAAGAGGATCCGGGACCCATAAACTCAGCAGTGAAACTCCTGTTACCTGAATCTGTTGCGAAGACGTTATCGAAAGGGCGGAGTGCGCATCAAAGCGTAGGATAGATTTCTGGCAGACTGTTGTGTGCATCACGAGTATTGGTTGGATGTGGCGTCTCCTGTTATTTATAAGAAGACTTGTACATTGCCGCTCAAAGATATCTGAACTACGACTTTATGATCGTGAAAAAGAACTTTCTAACCATGAAATAAGTCAGAACCAAAGCTGTTAATATATATATTTTTTTAAATTCGTTATCTTTTGGGTACAGTATCGAAATCTTGGGTGATCTCCCGACTGTTCCTAAATTACTTTTACTTATTGCTGAGATGTAGTTCATTTATGATGCTGCACTCCCGTCATAACCAGGATGAACAGCGTGAAAACAAATTTGACAGATAACAATGAGAAGAGGAACAAAGGTGTACGATGTCTTGTGTAGTACTGAGGGTTATAAGTTCCTAGTTTTGATACATACACATTTTGGTGGGAATGAAAGATATTAATAAATGAACAACTTTGAAATAGTTTCGCTAGTTCTCAATAGGTGACATCACTATTGGAGCAATAAAAAAAGTGTCGGGGAAAATGATGATGTAGATTAAGCACAAATTATTCTCAAAAACTGACAATATCAACGGTTTGTAGCTAAACCCAGTGTTGTTTTACTATCAGCAGAGAGGGACGAAACACTGAATTCTATAATGCGGGCATATTTATGTACGATTGGCAACACTGACTATTATCTTCGCCATCTGTTCCTAAAAGTAATAACTAAAGAAGCCACAGTTACACCAACAAATTATCGATCACTATCGATAAGTAGGGTCAGATATCTTTGAACGTTAGTATACGTGAACGCATGGCAAAATCATTACGGGTATAAATTTGCTAATATTTAAAACGGAAATTCACAAAAAGTTGCAGCTATAATTTTATGTAACTCCTATAGCTTTATAATGTTTACGGCGTTAGACAGTACACAAATCTCGAAAACAATTTATATTAGAATGCTGAAAGTTTCTGTAGACTTTCAGAACATTAAAAATAGACTATTATTATGACATGGATATAAACATTTCAAGTATTCTTACAAAAATTACGGATTGTAATGAGAATAGTAATTTTTGACAATGAAATTATTTTTTCGACTTAATTACAGCAACAGAATAATTATAAGTATATTTTAAAGATTACCTTATTATGAACTAGCAGTAAAAATTCAAGCCCCTTACACTACATGTTTTAGATATGATTTCACTCATATTATTATTTTTAAATTTAAACATATTTTCCTACAGTATGTAATAAATAAAAACACTGTGCGGCTAAAAGTTATGTATAATTTCTTAAAATAGTTCTTTACCATTATAAGCAGTTTTAGGAAGTTCGTACCAAAACATTGTTTTTAGGCTGATTGCAGCAGGCATATACCGGGACATCAATTTGTTTTTACTAACATTTCTAATATTAACCTGACTATGCCTTTGGATTAATAGTTGAGAACCAGATAGATTGTTTGTTACCTCCTTCCAAGACCGAAGTTTCATAATGCTAGTATAAAATACAAGCAAATCACTTTACTAGGTATAGGAGGGAAGAAAAGTAGTGCATCCATTTACGTCAACTGAAAACTATTATGATTTTGGGTTTGACAATTTTCGTTAGGATTCTATTTAATTAAAATACAATACAGTATTAAGAATAAGTGTTCACTAACTGAACTATCCAGGCGGACGCATTCATTGTGCAATGTATAGTACATTGTCCACAGCACGTTAGCATGCAATATGGAGAGTGCATTTAAATTGAAAACTAATCAAAATTTGAATATTTTAAACAAATTGTTGAAAATGGTGGACGTTAATTTCGATACAGGCTTAAATTATTTTGTGCATATTATCGAAAACGATTTTAAGCATATCTTCTGAAATTTAATGTATTTTTTCTTGAATGTAAGTTTTAATTATTTTATTGTTGTAGGATGTTTAGCAAACACAACTACTTTACAGTAACCTCAAAAGAAATAATGCAAAGCACTCAAATCAGTCGACATGGTGGGCCATAATCCTGCTCCTGTTGAAGTAATTCTGTACCTACTCCATAACAGAATACCTTACGTACTGTAAATTCAATCTTCACTTCTGCCCGATCAGCACAGATAATTTTACCCAGACATGCTATCTACAGTAAGTCCAAGTGGTTATGTCGCAGGGCCGTAGAAAGGGGTATAATCACGTGAAAGTTACTTACTTAACGAGGACACTTTATTTAAATTGTTTTAAACACTTTATAATATTACGAAGATGTCCAATTCCTAACAGCAAATGTTTTCAGAAAAGAGCTAAGATAGCCCAGCCACTAGCCTTTACAGAGGGGCCAGATGAAGCGGGTGGGGGAAACCGGGAAGCGACGTAACCAAACGGACATAGTACCTGTGCGAAAACATGATTTAATAATGAATGCACTTTATTCACTGGAAAATACAATCATATTTCTGGAACGTACTATACTCACTCACTCGGTACTGTATACTGTGACCGCAAGGCGACTTTGACTGCATATGCGGTCTTAGTTCTGTGTGGAGGACGGGTGGAAGTTTACTAGTAGAAGGGGTGGGAGGGAAGTACCTTCAAAAACTCAGATGCAATAAAAATTTAAGTAAAAATAAAGTGATGTCCCTGTATTTGCCTATATCCTTTTCACACCCTAAAAATTCTTCTGTCTTCTTATACAGGGTGTTTCAAAAATACGGGGCATAATTTCAGGTATGTATTTCCCACATGTAGACAATCAAAATAGTTCATTACAACATGTGTCCGGAAATGCTTTATTTCCGAGTTATGGCCTTCACAACATTGAAATTCACCGGAACGTTTTTCTTTCCGCAGGTCGTTATCGTCAAAGGAGACATTAAGAGGGCACTCTGACAGTTAATTCCGAGGCGAAGGTTACATTCAGTGTTGTGTAGGCGTTAGACTGTGCGACATGTATTCAAATCAAGAGCTGGCAGAGATACACTTCATGTACGGTAAGGCGGACGGCAATGCTGCGCTTGCTCGTCGTTTGTACCAGGAGAGGTACCCACAGCGACAATGTCCAGATCGGAAGACATTTGTACGTCTCTATTACCGTCTGTGCGAGTATGGAAAATTTAACTCTCCTGCTTTAGGAAGGGGACGACCAAGATCTACAACTCCAGAAGTACAGGAGGAGATTCTGGAGGCTGTGAACATGACTCCTTTTATCAGCACACGAAGGGTAGCGTTGCAAGTCAATGTTCCTCATATGACTGTCTGGAGACTGTTGAAAGAGTATCAATTGTATCCTTATCATTTGCAACATGTACAGGCCCTGTCACCAGCAGATTACCCTGCACGAGATAGATTCTGTCAGTGGTTCTTGCAGCAGTGTGGTGTAAATCCGAACTTTCCTGCCTTAGTATTATTTACAGATGAAGCACAGTTCACACGAGATGACATAACAAATTTCCACAATCAGCATGTATGGGCGTATGAAAACCCACGTGCAACTGTTCCATCTCATCACCAGGTGCGGTTCTCCCTCAACATGTGGGACGGTATCATTGGTGATCGATTAGTTGGACTCCATGTACTTGTGAATAGACTTACGGGGCAGGCGTACACAAACTTCCTGGAAAACACCATACCTCATGTTTTAGAAGACACTCCACTGATCAATCGTCAACACATTCATTTCTTGCATGATGGCGCTCCTGCAAACTTCAGTTGTACGGCTCGCCGATACTTGGATCGAAGGTTTCCTGATCGATGGATAGATAGAGGTGGCCCAATTGCTTGGCCTCCACGCTCACCTGATCTGAACCCTCTCGATTTCTACTTGTGGGGCCATTTAAAATCATTGGTTTTTTCCTTCTCCGGTGCCTGATTTGGAATCTCTTCGGAATCGAATTGTGGCATGTTCTGAGGACATACGCAATACTCCTGGAGTTTGGGATCGTGTTCGCAGGTCAATGAGACATCGATGTGAGGTCTGTATTCAAGCAGGAGGTGGACATTTTGAACATCTTCTGTAATGACAACGACCTGCGGAAAGAAAAACGTTCCGGTGAATTTCAATGTTGTGAAGGCCATAACTCGGAAATGAAGTATTTCCGGACACATGTTGTAATGAACTATTTTGATTGTCTACATGTGGGAAATACATGCCTGAAATTATGCCCCGTATTTTTTAAACATCCTGTATATCTACATAAAAGACTATTTTAAATCCGGATCGTACCACAAAAACGATCTAGACATTATCCGACATTAATCGGCGCTCAATTACTACTATAAGCTATATGTTCATGCGTTTTAGAAATTATTCTGTTCGAAAAATAGCTCTGATTACATACTCAATCGTTTATTCCTTAATGGTATATCAGAGGATAGCCTATAATAAAAAGGGGAATACAGCCCGAGTTGGTAAATTACCCTATAGGCTAATTTTATTATAAGTAATCATAAAGGGAGTGCTGGAGAAATGAACTAATTAATTGATTTATATGTGAAAGTTATTATGATCCAGCACTTTTAAACATGGAGGGACCTGAAGGCTTGCACTTCAGCCTGAGACTTAGGTATTGTGCTGACCACCCCTGTTCTGTGAATGATTTTGTCGCTGAACGGCCGCGCTCTTGTACGAATACAGCACGCTGCACAGTGAACTTAACCTGGGCTGTGATAATGACATTTTAATTAATGATGGCGATATGACTCCGAGTTCCAACGTTGAAAGTTACATAGCAATTCTGCTTCAATTGATTGAGGGAAAATCTCGGAGAAAACCCCAACCAGGTGCCTGTTTCACAATGTTTACAATCTTTGTAAATTGTAAACTTTGCTTGTAAATTGTAAACTTCTGTTTCACAATCTTTGTTTGTAATGTTGAATTTTACAAAGGAAATCATATCTTTACAACTTAAATTTTGCTCACTTTACAAGTATTCTGTTTCACAATAAAGGGTAATTTTACAAACGTGTAAACTTTACTTGTAAAATTAGCACATTTCCTACAATACCTCTGAGATGTATAAAGTTTGATATTGCAACAAATTATGAATAAATACAATAAAGAAATATTTATCAAATTAATTTTTAGGCAACTGGATAATATTAAGAATTAAACTAAAGCAGTTTTGATGTTATTAAGGAGTTCTAATGACTCAGACGAAGATATTGAATTTAGGCCTAATCAAACGAAGACGTAAACGTAAAATTCTCCGGCCAAGAATTAATAACACGTTCGTATCATTGTATGAATTTAATGAAAGGTGCCGCGCTATACTTCAGAATACCGCCTAAGTATTTATATGCGAAGACTGTATTTAATAAATACTCGCACTTAAAAAAGAAGTTCCATGCACCAAAAACAAATAATTCAATAATGCAATAACAACACTACTTACGCGGTATTCTGAAGTCGTTTCGAGTCACGTTTCGCTGGAATCTCTCCTACAAGATATGGGACATCATATACAATATCCAAAAGGGAAAAGTGATGCCCTAACCTCAAAGCGAGAACTGTATTGTTTCGCATTGGTTGCATACTAGCTGTCAGTTCCGTGCGTTAGCAGATAAGAACGGAATTTCTAAGATATCAGTGTGCAAAAGTGCCCACAGGGTAGTTGATGTTGTTACAAGAGTTAAATTCGGGGCGGATTTTTGATCACCAAAATCTTATTTACTATAGCACAGAATGTTTATGCTGCTGCTGGGATCACTAATGTTTGTGAGGTTATGGATGCAACATTAATAAATACTGATGGATCAATATAAAAAATTAACCTGATTTTGTGGTTAGACATCGTAATTATTTTATCAATTGCATATTTGTACGTGGACCAAACCTTTATTTACTTATTCGACTGAATTTGGTGCTAACTTTGGTCATTTAAGTAATAGCCTAGTAATAGACGTATTGGTATACTCGACATCACATGAAACTCCATTGTCGCCAATATATAAAAATCTAAATATTTTTAATTTTCTTTAACAATACTTTATATTTTTTGTTGGTGAAATATGAATCAGCAAGCTTAGAATAATCTATTTTACTACAAAATATAAAAATATATATATATATATATATATATATATATATATATATCAATAGTAGTAAAAATACAGGGACTTTAGCTCTGCTCCTTAGCGATTTTTGTAAACTGTCGTTGGCGATATTGTGTAACCAATAATGGGTATTTGTAAATTTCTTTAGCTGATTTTGTAAAGTTCGTCAAACTTTACAAATTAATAAGATAGCATTGTGAAACACAATTTACAAGCATTTGTAATCTTTTACTTGTTATTTGTAAATTGTTAATTTGTAATTTGTAAAGATTGTGAAACGGGCCCCAGGTAACTTTCCCAAACACTATTTGAACCCTGGCCCGCTTGTTTCACGATCAGACTTCCTAACCATTACTCCACAGCGGCAGATGATCCGACATTTAGATCAGCAACTGATCCATTGTTCCCTATCTGGGTGCATTCTCACTCATACCGGCGGACGGTGCTGATGTTCGCTGCGTAGTCAGGGTAGATGCAAGCAACCCCATATGTCCCTAGACGAGCCTCCTCTGCACTTCACCGACTGGTAATCGGAGAAATGATATGGATATGATGTTGACAGATGGTGTGTTGCCTATATTAGAATAACCGGAGAATCCCAAGAAAAATTCCAACAGCGACCGTGACTATGAAACGTCCCAGACCTAGCCACATTCGGAACTCGGACCGCCTGCAGGACAGGCTGATGGTATGACCACTCAGCCACCACAGAGGTTTAGAGAACTGCATACTCAAAGAAGTCACATGCTTATATCCCAAGTTTCAAGAGATAGGGTCCACACATGTGGAGTAACGGTTAGAGCGTCTGGTCTCAAAACCAGGTGGCCTGGGTTCGATTACCGGTCGGAGCAAGTTACCTGGTTGACATTTTTCCGGGGTTTTCCCTCAACCCAATATGAGCAAATGCTGAGTAACTTTGGTGCTGGACCCCGGACTTTTCACCGACATTATCACCTTGATCTCATTCAGACGCTAAATAACCTAAGATGTTGATAAAGCGCCGTAAAATAACCTAGTAAAAAAATTAAAGAGATAGACTATAGGGAACTATGGGGTAGAATCACAGTCTAGTATATACAGTCATGAAGCTCAATACGTAGTAAATATGCATCCATAGATAGTTGCTAACCACTAGGATCGCTACTATCGCCTCATTACAGACAATGCGAAATAGTATCTGCACAGTCTATTGTTCCTAGTAAACTCATAAACTCAAACTTCGTGACTGTATATACTAGACTGTGGTAGAATAATAGAACGTTAGAAAGCCATAACAGATTTCGACTCTCACTATGAAAAGAAGAATGAGAAGACAATATGCATGTTACCTGATCATAGGATTGGACAAAATTTAAACTGAAATTATAAGTTAAAATATCATAATATAAAGTATTTTATAACTTCTTTGTTTTAAACATATGCATTCATTCATTCATCCATTTATTTTATTCCATAGATCTTACATGAACAATGAAGCTTTAAGATGTGGAACAAGTCAAAATTTTACAATATTACAATTACAATTTTTACAAATTTTTATAGTTTTACAATTTAGTAATTTTCTACAATTTTTACAATTTTGTGCAATTTTTTACAATATTTTGGCGAGATGTAGTGAGATAAGGTGAGGTCCGAGGATTCGCCAAAATATTACCCGGCATTTGCCTTTTGGTTTGGGGAAAACCTCGGAAAAACCCAACCAGGTAATCAAATCAAAGGGGGTTAATCTAATCAAAGGGGTTGATGCCAAGGACTTGCCATAGACCATCCGGCTTCAGTCCCACGGCTGTGGAAAACCTCGGAAGAAACCAAAGACCAAAGGGGGATCCAACCCAAGCCCGAACGCAGCTCCGGATCAGCAGCCCAGCGAGTCTGCCGACTGAGCTACATCGATGGCTCTACTAAAAGTATATAACACATAGCCAATCAGATTATTAAATTTACAAACGCAAACGATCATTTATCAGTTGAGCTATATGTATAATACAAAACAAGTAAGTTAATTAAATTTAAGGCATAAACAATTCAACCAGTTGTGATATACAGAAATTGATAATACATATCATGCAAACTACTTCAAATTACAAACACAAACAATTTATCAATAGAGCTATATAGATTACTATTCAATTTGCATAGCTGAGTGTATATATGGATATATTCTATAGTTGAAATCGTTCATAAGTATATTTATTGCTTAAAATAATTCAAAGGAAGAATGTTATATTAATATTTCATATCGTTTTGTGATAGTGTAGTCATTAACTTTCGAATGTTAACTTTTCGGTAACAGTTACACCTGATCTGCAATTAGCACTGCCATCTGGAATGCTTTCTCGTAGGGTCTGAAACAGGAAATGATAGGACCACGATATTCTTACTTGTGACTTTCATAGTCGCATGTACAGTGTAGTTCGTTGTTAGCGCGTTCAGTGATCGTACGTTGGTGCAGTTACTCAGTTCTTCATATTTAAACATGTTTAGTTTTTATTGTTAGTTAATCTGTGACAGCTTGTGCAGAGCGACAAAACTTCGAGGAACCTAGTTTAAACTATCAACTGACAATTTCTTTGCAGATGAAAGACGTCCTCAATTTCAAGTAAGTTTGTGTTTGTAGAATGTATCAGATTTATCACAATTTAGTTATTGATTTTTCAGTGTAAACAAATTGACGTAATATAATTCATATTTCTAAGAATAGCTACGAAGAAGCTTTCGAGAAGTACAAACATCTGAAGTGACTCTTAATTGTCACATATCACAAGAAGAGATATTACGTATTGCTACCTTCTGTTTATGATTACATTTGTGTGAAGATAAAATATATACGTTTTGGTGTAGCAGGTTATCATAGTTATAGAGACGTTATATGCAGTACTTCTAGCAAACGACGCCATTTTATGAGCATTTAGAAATCAGCTGACTACCTCTTACCGTTTAATGCGCGTTGTTTATGGATATTGCTATGTGAATACTCGTACTTGATGTACCAATTTATGGACATTAGTATGCATTATTACTTGGTCGTTTACTCAAGTTTATGCCATTCTTAGTTTAAGATCTTCTCAAAACAGTTCATCTTTTTTTTTATTTATCTTGAAATTATGAACTGTAATGTAGAGACTGTCGTTACAGTAAAAAGACGAGGTCCAAATTTCTTAGCATAACTTAGTGCTGTTTGTTTCAGAATTCTATATTTATTTTTCTTATAATCTTAATATACTGCTGTACTGTACACAGAACGGGTTTACAGTAGAGTACAATGGAACTACTTTTTTTGTTTAATATTTATTATATTGTTCATGATGTCAAGAATAGGCGTCTTCTTATTTTCTGATGTGTTTTAGCTGAATAATTTTCTAACTCTGAAAATACTGTGTTGTCAGTGGTAATCACGTTATTTCTGGTTTGTCGTGTGGTTTGCGGTGTTTTAAGAAGTGGTAGGCCTATGTAAAGATTGTTTTTCTTTGTATTTATTTGGTGTGTTTACATTTCGCTGAAGTGGAGAATTAGGTACAGCAGCTTTGAGGCTTGCTGTTACGATAATAACCAAATATAACCAAGTACTCAATGTCGCCAACATAGGGGCATGACGTTTACCTGTGACGCATTACCAGAAGAAATTGATCTTTTACTCTACCCCTCCATCGTTCTCGACATTACCATTGTTAGCGATAAGTGATATAAGTGAATGTTATAATATTTTAGTTTTTCAAATTAATTCATTTCAACGATATTTCCTAGACAACATCACATTTCTCCTTCGTTTCGGTGTGATAACGTGTAATGATATATTTGAAAACATACTTTTCTTTCACCGTTATAATCCATAAATCTTGCACTTCATTAGTGCAGTGAATTCTAAAATAATACAGTCACGAATTTTACTAGTGATATTTCGATTCTCTTTTGTTTGATATGGTTCTTATGGTCAGTGACTAGTGGCGAGCGTAGTCGGCGCTACTGTTATGTAGTTGTCCGCGTGATCCACTTACTCCGTCAGTGACAACGTTAGAGAGAGTTTTATAAGAATATAGATTCGTGACAAGATACTATGTATTTCAAATATTAAATTTTTTTATGTCAACATTCTTTAGGTACGGTAGGAGTCGAACCAGCGAAACAAAATTCTGTGACTGACGTTGTAAAGGTACATCTGCACGGTTCAACTTTTCTTTCAACTTTAAGCATTCAAGCAATGCATGCAAGAGTAAACGAAATGCATTCAATTGTGCATGCTTTTTTCCACTATAAATGAGAGCGCATGCGGCAATTGAAAGCTACTCATCGCCGGTTGGTATCTTGTGCGTATTTCGTTCAAAGTAGCATGTAGCGAGCTGCTGATTGTTTTAGGTGGCCTTGAATAAACTAAAAATTCTTTTGTTTGGTGATGGTGGACCTTTTAAGCTGAAAATATCGGTAAGTACGATTAGCTTTATTGAAGATTATCGCAAATACGAATCCTAAGGAGTGCTCAACCACAATTTTACGAATCAAGTAGATTTAAGTATTGGATTGATATTTAATACATACCATGTAGTGAAGATGATGTTCAATATGACCATTCCAGGTCAGTTTGTCTACTTTATATTATCCAAAGTCGTGTAGTTCATCTTCATTTGGTACACAGACATTTTTTCGTCCGCTTTTTTGTCCATAAGGATTTGTCCATTTTCACTATTGTCCATTAATATCATAGGTTCACAAATATTTTGTCCATTTCCTTTGGTACATATTTTTTTTTTGTCCATTTTTTTAAAGTCGATTCAACTAAATAAAAGTTGAATTGCAATTAATAGAAAAGAATTTAATCATTATTGATGTGCTTTTTTATGGTTTCCATGATAGTGAAATCCAATTGAATCGGTGAGTTGGAAAAGGGGTCAAGTCCATCATTTTTGAAAATGGCGTTTATTGGTTATACCTGACTGCTATGTCTGTACTCATCGTTTGGTATAACAAGGGGTCATGTCCCATCCACAGAAGTGTGCATTAGATTGGTATTGAGTTGGAGAAGGGGTCATGTCCGGAGATGACCCTTTTTCGAAGTATTCCATGGTAAGATACTAGGTGTCGCACGTGTCACAGAATTGTGTAGGCCTATAGTCAGAACTTCCATTTCGTTTTAAACTGTTTCTGGCGTCTGTTGTGTTAAGTTCAGTGAGTGAAACTTCTCTGGTGCAGAGTTTATTAGTCGATAACAATGAGTAGTGACAATGATACATCCAGCAGTAGTGGAAATGTGTTACGGCGAAAACGTCGACGTCGCGATGTGACAAACTATTCACCGTACAAGAAGAAAATTGCACAAGTTAAAGGACAACCTTTCACAACATCTAGGGGGAAACATATCCCACCTCGCAAGACTGGGTCTGACTGTTCATAAGTACTTGTTTATGCTATTGACGCGTAACACTAGCGGATTGTTTACTTTATTAGTTATCATACGTACCACTTATCCATTAGAGATTATGTTTTTGTATATGTCATGTTTTACTTGCAGGTGTCAAATGAGATGCTTTGATGCATTTTCCAGTGAACAAAAAAAGCAGATAATTAGCAGAATCAAAGAATGTGACAACAAAAATGATCAAGATTCGTATTTACAGTGCCTCATTCAATATCACGCTGTTGAAAGACACAGAAGCCGGAATAAAACAACGGAATCTACCCCAAAACCCAAGACATATTCGTATGAATATTATGTGAAGGTGAGTGGTGAAACAGTGAAAGTATGTAAAACAGCACACACAAACTTATATGGTGTTTCAATGAATGAGTGGAGCGTTTGCAAAAGCTGCTGGTTCAAGATAAATTACCGAAAGATCAACGAGGTAGAAGTGCCAATTCCCGACATAATGTCATACCACGAGACATTTTCCTCTCAATCCATGCCTTCATAAAGTCGATTCCTGTACATGAAGTGCATTAGAGTGACACAAAGAAGTACTATTTTTCAAGCAATTTGAACATGAAAATTCTGCACAACATGTTTATCACGAAAAATCCTCAGAGTGGGGTGAAATATGACTTCTTTGTGAGTTACATGCATGAAAATTTCAACATCGGGTTTGGGCAACCACAAGTTGATGTTTGTAGTTATTGTGAAGAAATGAAGACAAAATTGCGGATTCCTGCATTATGTGATGCAGTGAAAAGGGTTGCTGCTGGTGAACTGAGTATTCATAATCGTAGAGCAAAGAAATTCTACCACAAAATGCAGGAAGTTCAGCAATTGTGCAAAGAAAGAGACGATGTGGCAGGCTTTGTCTCTGATTAATGTCAAATCTTCCGCTACCACACATTCCTGTCCAAGAGATTTTCTACTATCGGCAGCTGTGGGTGTACGAATTTTGTATTCATAATTTGAAATCGGGCGAAGCATAGGCCTACATTTATTCCTACCATGAGGGTCTTGCTAAAAAAGGACCAAATAAAGTATGTACTTGTTTGTTGCACTGCATCATGGAAAACCTAACTTCTGTTGTGAAGCAGTTGTATTTGTTTGCTGATAATTGCCCTGGCCAAAACAAGAATCATACCGTTCTTAGATTCTTGCTAACAATGATGCACCTTATTCCAGAGATACATTATTGCTTTCCTGTGCATGGTCACTCATTCAATGCATGTGTTCGCGACTTTAGCGTCGCAAAAAGGAAAATAAAACGAGAGGACAGGATATATACTCTAAAGGAGTATGAAACTTTGATACGTTCATCGCGTCAGAAGAAAAACTTCAGAGTCATAAACCTGGAAACAGAAGATATTCTGAACTTCAAGTCGTGGTGGCCAAACCACTACAAAAGGAATGTTACCTCAGTGTGCTCTTATGGTAGCAAAACAAAAGTGAAGTTTCAGATATCTATGTACAGCCACTTCACTTTCCGTTGCGACTGTCCCGGAATCATTGAAGCCAGGACATCCATTGATGACCTCTCTACAGTACAGTTTTCACTGCTCAAAGGAGGCTGTAACGTAGATATTCCAGATTAACAAGCATATAGTGAATCTGTTCCAAGAAACAGGAAGAAACTAGATGATGTAAAGACAATTCTGCAATACATACCTAACGAGCACAAACCATTTTATGACACTATCTGCCAGTGGCCAGCGAAGGATGGAGAAGATAAAGATGGCTGAAATATACCTACCATTGTCTGCATTTGTGACTGTATTTTGGGTACATTGTGATTAAATGTGTATGCACAAAACACTCTTTCATTGATATCTAATGTACGAAACATATAACCTTGCATAAAATGATCATTCCCCTGCAAACAGATGACTAGTGACCTCATCAATGTCATAAGGTTCGAAAAGGTGTCATCTCAAGTACGTTTAAACTGGATTACTGACCACACTCAATGTCTAAATTAACTTGTAATGGTGTATATTGTTTCACACTGGAACCCATTGCTTCGTAGCAACTCCACGACAAAATGCTTAAACCCTTTGTGTAGTAAAACAGTTTTTTGTCTCTCCTGAACAATTTACTTTTCAGGACATGACCCCTTTTCCAACTCAACGATTCAATTTAATCTATGTGCCAGAACTCTTAACGAGGAATCAAATTTATACAGTACAATTTGAAAAACATTACGATGACATATTTACTTCCTTCTTCTAAAAGCAAGAATAAAATAGTTCATAACATTTACATATATATCAGATCCACTCACTCAGTAAAAATGAAGACCGATCGTATTGGCGGCGCAAAAATCTGGACACAAAATCTTCATGCATCTTAATTTTATTGAACGCGCGTTTTAAACTTGATTCTTTCATTATTCTTCCCAGATTGCAAGCGTATACGCATGGGACATTGAACCGTGATGATGCAGCTTAAAGCCCCGCTCCCACTTAGCGGAATCGAATCGAACAGAATTTCTCTTCACAATGTATTTAAATGGAAGATAGCAGAAAGCGGCGCGGCGCGTCGAATCGACTCGAACAGAACAGAATTCAGAAGCTAGAATATTTATTCCACTGCCGGAACAGAATTTCTTGTTTCGGGTATGATCGTAAGTTCTCGTGAAGCCTTCGTGAAAAAACAAATGAACCACATCCATTCTTGGCGGCTTAAATTGTTTACTATTGAAAGTTATTGCTGAAATAGTATGTATATAAAAATTACAATTTAACATAAACGAAGAAAAATTAATAAATATTGTGCAGAATTATCCTCTTTTGTGTGACAAAACATAAAAGTACTGTTCGGTTCGATTCCACTAGATGTTAGTGGCAGCAGACTTTTCGTTTCGATTCGATTCAGTTCGATTCCGCTAAGTGGAAGCGGGCCTTAAGACAGGAGTGGATCAGGACAGCACGTTTGCACATCTCCTTTTTATGTTATGTTAGGTTAGGTTAGGTTCTTTTCAAACTGAAATGACGAGTGAAGCGTACAGTTAGGTTAGGTTCTTTTCAAACTGAAAAGACGAGTGAAGCGTACAGTTAAAATTACTCTAACCTAACCTAACCTAACCTAACCAAACTCTAACCTAACCTAACATAAAAAGGAGATGTGCAAACGTGCTGTCCTGATCCACTCCTCTTAAGACTGCTTTGCACATTGTTACTAGGGGATTGTGTATGTTGCTATGTTATCATCAGGGAACGGATTTATATGGACTAAAAATATATGAAATATGTAAATATATATGTAGTTATTTTTACCAAAATATGGAATTAAATATGGATTTTTACCAAAATATGGAATTAAATATGGACTTAAAATTATAAAAAAATGACTATGTACGTTAAATATTGGTACATTTTAATCAAACTAAACAAAAAATATAATGGACGTACCTTATCTTCCAATGTAGTTTCAACAAAACACAATTTTTATTGTCTGTTACCATAACAATAGGTTACAAACATTTCTTTCAAGTGCTGAAAAGTGAATCTTCTTCTATTGTCTCTGAGGATAGATTTATACTGACTAAAAGAGCGTTCGACGTCACAAGAAGTAACTGGTACATAATTCAATTTCACAATGTCTGCTGGGGATAAGTCCAAGTTAATCTTCACTGTTGATTCACCACTCATCACAGCAACAACCTTTTGTAGTTCTTCATATCCAGGGTTTTTTGAAAGTACAGTGTCCACCTTAGCTCTTACTGCATCTGCAACTTTACCTCTACCACGATTCAGTTGTTCCACAGTACTATTTATAATTTCAAAACTTTCAGATAGTGAAAGGTGCCTATTTTGGAGACTTTTGAGCGTTTTTATGATGCATGAAAATGTATGCTGAATGTGAGCTAAGTCTTTCTTCACACTTATGTCACAGGTAACTGTTTTCGCAGTATCAATTGAGACTGCATCTTCAGAGTCCAATGCAAGGAGAACATTGTTAATAGAGTCTATATGTTCGGCATAATATTCAACTGCTTCTAGCCATGTACCCCATCTAGTTAAAATTGGCTTTGGTGGCAATGGAATTTCAGGGTACATTTCTTTCAACACGTTAACTCTACTGGGAGCTTTGAGAAATACTTTTTTCACTGATGAAATCAACAAATCTACTTTAGGGAAATTGTCTCTGACCACTTCTGCCACACGATGAAATGCATGCGCCACACAAGTAAAATGAGTCAATTTAGATATACAACAGATAATGCTTGTCCAGCTTTGACCATATAAGGGGCAGCATCGCTAATAAAGAATAACACATTATCGTACATAATACCCTTTGGCCACAGGATACCCATAGCTTCGTTGAACAGTTTAACTATAGTTTTGTTATTGCACTTTTCTAGAACATCACAATGTAAAAGAATTCGTTCAGAATATTGTTCACTTAACAAACCGATAACTACATTACCAACAAGTCTACCTTCTTTGTCGGGAGTCTCATCAATGGAAACCCAAATTGAACTATCTTTAATTTCATCTCTTATCTTCTGTATTGTCTCATCGTAGATGGATGGAGCATACGTCTTCCTAAGTGTTGACTCATCCGGGATTGTATGTTGAGTATATTTTTCAAGGAATTCCCTGAAGACCTTATTCTTTAGTTTGTAGAGAGGAATATCAGCAGAGATGAGAGAACGGCACAGGTCGATGTTAAACTCAGATCTTACATTCGATGTTGTTGGTTGTGTTAAAAACAATTGTCTCTGCTTGGAATTTAGTTGTTTGTTGGCCTGATGTTTACTAGTTGTAATGTGTTGTTGCACCAGGAACTTTTGTGTAGATGATACTGCACACTGACACAAATTACAAAATAATATTTTATTGTCAGTTGATAAACCATCTTCTTTAAATTCTGAAATGTAACTTGTTAGTTTTGATTTTAAATTGACTGAATGACGTACTTTTGGCATATTTACCGTCTTTATAGTATGATTTACAAAACTGAACCTATGTGTACTCTGACTGGCATTTAACTGTTGAGCTGCACAACTGAAGTCTGTTAAAAATTTTAAATTAAATTAATACAGTTTTGTAACTTACTTTCCCATTGTTGATAGGACTGCTAATTTTCAAATAACTCTGATGTTAAAGGGATTACTGAACATGTGTTTAAATCTCTATTGTTGAAATGTATTTTTAAAAGTTAATGGAATTTTGTTTTGTTTTATTGTTAAACCTAATATAATATGGACTGTTTTATATGAAATATGGAAAATATATGGAAATTAACGAAAATATGTACTAAACTCTAAAATATGGAAAAATATGGAAAATAAAAGTAGGATTTTTCAACCCTACACATTGTGAAACATAAAGATAATGCAAAATATAAATTATATTAGCTTTATAAGTAAATATGTATTTACATATAAATCCTTTCCCTGGTTATCATTTATCAGTTACCATCAGGGCCCGGATTTTGATGCCATATTTTTTTCTTCATGCAGTATGCATTGCTCTCAAGTGTTAAAATTCTGAACACGGACCTCTGGTAATAAAAAATATTAATTCTATTGTATATTTTTCCGTCATATTTTCTATTTTTGAAGTTTTAGGTCATTTTTGGTCATTGTTTTCGCATTTTACTTCCTTTTCTGTTCTTCTCTTTCTTTCCTTCCTGTTTGTTTTTTTTTTTTGCAAAATATTCAATTATTTAAAGTTTATTTTTAATCTAACGAAATAAATGGAAGTTTGGTCAGTGGCTCGATAATGTACAATTCCCCCAAAAAAAGAATGAGACTACTCGCGGTTCAAGCGATATCGACGTAGTCAGGAAGACATCTGGTCGTGCATGCGTAGGCCTATTTTCATCCTACTCCAAAGTACAAACCAGTGCAAAATGTTATCAGTTGTCTATTTCTGGTGTACGTCTCTTTTTACGTCCTTGATCGTGTACCTTTTATGAAAGTTTGAAATATACCGTGTAACACGAAAGTCATTCGCAAAAATGTATTGTCATACCCTAAAATAAAGACAAAAGTTTTTAAGTTATTTTCAGATTATTTTATTGATTTTTAGGTCATTTTATAGATTAATTTGTTTAGATATTTTTAAATCATCAAAATCCGGTCCGAGGTTATCATAAACTAATTATTTAATTTTTAAATTCTGAAGAATATTGAGTATAAAAGAGTTCAATTTGACACTAATTTATCGCATCTCATTGCACGGCCATTATAAAGATTAGGTACTACGTATATGTTTATAACAAAAAAGTTTCACTTCTGCCCAACCAGAGGCTACAGAACTATTTTTCTACAGGGACATAATTTTATTTTTACTTCAATTTTTATTGTATCTGAGTTTTTGAATCTACTTCACTCTCACTCCTTCTAGTAGCAAACTTCCACACACAACCAAAGCCACATATGCAGTCAAAGTCGTCTTACGGTCATAGTAAACAGTACAGAGTGAGTATAGTACGTTACGTTCCAGAAATAAGGTCGCATTTTCCAGTGAAGAAAGAGCATTCATTCACTATTGAATCATATTTTCGCACAGGTACTGTGCGTCCGTTTAGTTACGTCGCATTCTGGTTTCCCCTACCCGTTTCTGCTGACTCCTCTGTAAAGGTTAGTGGCTGAGCTGTTATAGCTCTTTTCTGAACACATTTGCTATTAGGAATTGGACTTCTACGTAATATTATACAAATATTTAAAATAATTTAAATAAAAGGGCCTTGTTAAGTAAGTAATTGATGCGTTATTTCCTTGCTTTCTAAGACCTTCCTACATAACACATGGACGGACAGTGAATTTATCTATGAGAATCGGGCAGAAGTGAAGACTGAATTCACAGTACGTAAGGTACACTGTTACAGAGTAAGTACAGAATTATTTCAACAGGCGTAGGATTTTGGCTCCCCTATATCGCCTGATTTGAGTGCTTTGCATTATTTCTTTTGGGTTACTGTGAAACAGATGTTTGCTAAACATCCTACAACAGTAGAAGAATTAAACAATTACATTCAAGAAACCACACATTCAATTTCAGAAGATTTGCTTGGAAACGTTTTTGATATTATGCACAAAAGAACTGAAGCCTGTATCGAAATGAACGACCACCATTTTCAATAATTTGCTTAAATATCCATATTTTGATTATTTTTAAAATTTAAATTCACTGTAAGTATTGTATGCTAATGTGCTGTAGACAATATACTATACATTGGATAATAAATACGTCTGATTGGATAGTTCAGTTATTGAGTAAAAACACTTACTGTTAATACTGTACCTGTACTGTATTTTGTTTAAATAAAAACCCGACGAAAATGATCAAACTCAAAATCGTAACATTTCCTAGTTTACGTAAATGGATGCACTACTTTTCTTCCCTCCGATACCTAGTAAAGTTATATGTATTGTATTTTACACTAGTGTCGTCAAACTTCGGTCGTGGAAGTGTTTCCGGTTCTCAATCGTTAATCCAAAGGTATAGTCAGGTTAATATTGGAAATGTTAGTAAAAACAAAATGATGTCCCTGTATATTTGTTTCGTATCATGTTTTGCAGTTCAGCGATATGAGTTTATAGAAATCTGCGATATTACATTTTTAAAATGTTAATATTTATGATATTTTTTCGTGTTTAGCGTTAGGGTTTTACTCTATTTTACAATATTATATTTTAAAATGGTAAACTATTTTATATTTTTTGTATCAAATTTTCCAATAAATATACCGGGAACGCTGCCATATTTTAAGATACTATAGGCCTATTAGACCATTAAAACGCTAATGTATTTTAATTTTCAATATCGTATTTTCCTAGTTACCTTAGGCTATTTTGCAGTACTAAAAGTTTAAAACGTTAATGGTTTTTATATTTCTTCCTGTCTTATTTTCCATGCTATAATCTCCACTGTATCCTTGTTAGAAACCATAAATCCCATTTAGATGTAAGACGAGATATAAAACTTTCATCTTTGTTGAATTAACTTTACGTACACGAGTATGTGTGTTTGGATGGCTGGGTAATTATTTACCTTAGCGATACTGTAGTTGTCTCTTGTTTATGGAAGCAGTTGTACAAGTGGTGAACGACATATTAAATAATGGAGTAGGCCTATATGGAGGTTGTGAACGGTTAGTGAAAGTGAATAGAAACAGTTTTTGTTTTAATTGCGGCAAATATTACACACCGCAAAAAAAAGCAAGTCGAGAAAGTGGTGTTGGAAGGTTTTAGGGCGAACCTAACCTAACCTAACCTAACCTAACCTAACCTAACCTAACCTCCGGAGAGTGAGAGGTAGTCTAAAGCATAGCTGGATGAAAATCACACAGGAAGAAGTATGGAAATAGAGAATACAAACGGCATCGCTAAAGTAAATAATTGAGGATGGTTGTGTATATGTGGTAGAGAACTGAAATGACGGGGATGAAACGTTGATGGCACTTTCCTGTTAAAATACTTCAGTTATTTTTACAACGAGCTTCTTTTCCGAAAAAATAACTTCATTCTTGCACGCTTTCCGACGCTCACGTTATAAGTCTTCAAACCATGATCATATAGCTGATAAAAAAAACTACTTATTGTATTCGTAACTGTACTTTCCTTTTATGTCTGCATTTTTTCCTGCATAAGATTTGCACGTGAAAGCCATACATACCTGTCATGTTCTTCAGCTTCAGTAAAAATATTCTGTCGTTTCTAGCTAATGGGTATTTCGTATTATTTGTATATTTGATTTTGAAATATTTACAAAAGTCCATTTGTATTTCATATAGTTTTTTTATCGTATAGGCCTATGTTTCATATCCACGTGATGAAATATTTTTAACCAATGGTAAAAAATGAGAAAAATATATGTACCGCATATAATGTAGTTTTAAAGTAAAGCGGACCTGACTTTTATCACTCGGAGAACATACAGCAACATAAATAAAAACTCGGGATATTAAACAAAAGTTTTGAATGGGAATGAAACAAAAGTTAAACAAACAGTATTACAATTTAGTTAAACAATTCCATGTAGCTTTTGAAGTTTACTTTGCTGTGATGCTATTTGATTGCAATGACTTGCTGATCGATTTTTCTGACTGGATACATAGAAACGTTTTTTACATTTCATATCCATATTTTCATAGTTTTTTAAATAGAAGAGAGTGTGGTCTTTACCAACGTAATATTCAAGTTGAAAATGACATAGTTTTAAGACTATATATTCGTTCACTTATACCATGGTCAACGGTACTTATTGATTATATTTGTTCACTTCAGAAACTAAAGATTAAGAGTTGTCTTCTAGACGTTGAAGACTTATGCTGGGTTGCAAGAAAACAGACCTATAAATAATGTAGTCCTCTACTAGTTAGTGGATCTTTAAAGTTAGTGGATTGTCGGGTTTCAGAAAAGGAATTTAACGGTCCACTAGTTATTGGATCTTTAACAAAGCATCTTTGGATTTCACAAGTGACGCAAAATCTGGAGAACATGGGGGATGTGGAATCACCTCCCAACCAACCTCTTGGATAACTGCTTTCCTAATGTTAGCGGAGTTCGGGCGTGCATTAGCGTGTTGCAGCAGACTTGATGCATTCTTCCCGGTCATTTTCTTCAATTGAAACCGCAAGGCATATTAAGTTTGAGTCAGCAGTTATGGTTACATTCCTGGGAAACAAATCGTACTACACGACGCCTTCTTTATCCTACCAGATGCATAACATCACCTTCTGTGGATGGACAGTAACTTTTGTACAGAGTGTTGTGTGTTGAAACGACAGAACCATTTTTTGCAGTGCTTACTCCGATAGAATTCTCCCCGTACATGGCAGAAATGTTTCGAGCCACCTCCGCTGCCTTTGCTCCTCTATTAAACTCAAACAGAAGAATGTGTTGGAAGTGTTCATTTTTGTCCACTTGATACTCCATCTTCTTTAACCCGTAAATAGCACAAACCTTTTCCAAATCTGAAAAACTGAAGGCGTATTTACAAGCACAACACTCCAAATATCAAATGACAAATGACAAACAATCTCCTAACAATACAGTGTTGTGAAGAAGAACAAAAACGCTACGAGCGTGTGAATTAGTCTAATACAATCATTTTAGCTTCTAGATCTTCATGAGTGAAAGTCTGTATTAAATAGCCTCTTTAAAGACAAATTTCCATGCTCAGAACGAGAATCGAACGCGGGATTTTATGATTTGTAGTCACGAATGGTGACAGACACGAAGTCGTATGTTATAGAATCTGCTTTTTACATACTCATTTCTAATAGCATTGATAGATAATTTCGTCGTGTGTATCTAAGGTTACATTAAATTCTACAAATGCTACAAGGAAAACTACCGTATTCTGCACTGCCATTTCGTATTCCCACAGCTTTACAACTCCAGTTTGAGCTATCTGTACAACACAAACTCTTCCCACGCACTATTCATGCGAATGTAATAGAAAACGGCCGACAGTATTTACCTCAGCGAAACCTGTTTTCTAGCGAAAGCTCTGTAGTTTATTTATATCGTTGTTTAGTCAACTGTCCGAAGACATGTCTGAACCTCACAAGTGATACCAACAAGGAACCACTTATGAGGCAACTAAGCCAGGAGATAATGGGTAGGGTGGCCAGTTTCTTTCCCCCTCCACACATAGGCATACATAATCGATTAGCTACATATTATACTAATTAGACTTCAGATGTATACTAACAATATTTTTTATTCTGAACATACTGTCAAGTGAGATATCTGAGGTTAACTGGTTTTATTTAACTCTGATTAATATTCAACATACGTAGATCTATTTATCAGCGTGGTGGTGGAATAAAACACACTATGTACTCAAACCACTCTCAAATTTTTTACCATGGTGTCACTCAAGAATTCAATACGCTTTATTACAGATAGCCTACCTACCTACACAGAATGTTTGCGGACTTATATTTGAAAATAAAGCTGGGCCTACCTGAAAATATAATTCGTACTATATAATCTAACATTAGGCTAGTGTATCAATGATGGATATGAAAATATATGCTCTTTCGATTTATTATGGTACGGATCTTTTAAGATGTGAAAGAGAGAGTGGTGTGCGGAAAGCAACGGAAAGCTAAGGCATTTATATTTCTCAAGAACTGCAAGCATGGCATGATTTCCACTGTAAATGTGGCTATGAAAAAGAATGGAGCGTGTGAAAAGGACAGACAAAATAAGAAATGAAGCTGTACTGGAAAGAGTGGTTGAAGAAAGAATAGTCCACCGCTATAGAGTAACTGTTAGAATGCCTGACTGTGAAACGAGCGGGTCCGGGTTCAAATCCTGGTTGGGGCAAGTTACCTGATTGTTTTTTTTTTTTTCGGAGTTTTTCCTCAACCAACTGAAGCAAAATTACTGAATAACTTTCGGCTTTGGACCTCGGATTCATTTCGCCATACAATAGCTAGGGTTAGGCCTAAGTTCACGGTGCGGTGTATAGTACCTATAAAAGAGCGCAGTCGTTCGGCTACCCAATCATTCACAGAATAGGAGTGGTAAGCACAATAAGCATCAGGCTGCGGTGCAAGGCTTCGGGTCCCTCCTCCGTACAAGAGAAAAAAAAAACATTACGACACAATGCGGAATTATTCAGTACTTGAGACCTTATTCCAAATAATGTGTCTTATTTCTTTTATAAGCACGTTATGACGCGTTATAATGACTTTACAAGCATAGTAATACAGTGCAATTAATTCCATTTTAGTTTCATATTCTCTGACGCCTTCGACCAGAGTTTATTAGAATTTATAAAGCAGAAAACATGAGGGCAGCACTGTTTTAACGCAGGCTGATGGGTCTAAACATAAACACGTATCTCGTCGTGCGTGCAGTTTACCTCACTTTTATGTCCTAGTGGGGAGTTGTAGAGTGGCGTTTTTGTGATCACATATGTCGAATTCATGTGTTTGAAGCCATAGCGGCGAGAACAAATAATACAGACTCCCCAAGTTGAAATATTTTCCAACACGACTTTAGTCTGCCCTTGTTTGGTCGTAGTTCTAACATAGAGCCGATTCGTAAGAATGTGTGATGAACAAGATTTTTAAAACTGTCACAACGTGTATGAGAGTGTGTGCGAGAAGAATATGAGAAAAATGCGCGAAATATGAGAGAGAGAGAGAGAGAGAGAGAGAGAATATGTGTGTGTGTGTGTATGTGTGTGTGTGTGTGTGTATGTGTGTGTGTGTGTGTGTGTGTGTGTGAAGTCACGGAACAGTGTTCCTGTTGACTGGTGTTTTGATTTGGTCTGAATTATCATGGCGGATCCTCACATAGATCCGCAGTCTGCGTACTTCGATCTGCGTGTAGTTCGTTGTGTCTGTGTGCTTGGTGCAAAACAAGTTTTACACTTTTTAACCGTTTGAATCTAGTGATTGCCCCAGGCGTCAATTTTCTGTGGAAAGCTTTACAACAGACACAGATCTACTGAAAACTCCTGGCGGGAATTTAGAGCGTGGGGAGTTAATGAAGGTGAATGACGTATGTGTAACCGAAGCTTAATCAGTTAAATGGTTGGCACCACAGATACCGGGGTTCGATTCGATACTGTGAGTAAAATAACAAGCAAAGTGATTGTGGTATAGATTTATTTTGTGAGTTTCTGTTCGGTCTGTTTAGTTTTATTTATCCGTTGCTGCAACATAATCTTTCGCTATCATCGACTTTGAATAGCGTTATCATTTAAGAATACCATTGAATTAATAACACAATTATTTTCTTGTTTTACTGATTATACTTCAGAATTTTCTAGATTTCTATGTGACGGGTCTCTGGAATATTTGGCAGGATGTTTGTTAGCTCCAGTTGACTCAATTACTGAACGAGTGTCTTAAAGATTCCTGATACCACAACTACATATTAAGACATGCACTACGACTATAGTTTTCCACATCTTTTCATTTTCATAGCTAACTTTTTGTATTTATTGCCATCGTCGTAGCTTAGGCGAATTTATTTGGCGATCCGCAGCTGAGGATTCGATTCCTACTTGGCCTGATTACCTGGTTGGACTTTTTCTGAGGTTCTCATCAACTGCAAGATAAACGTCAGGTAATCACATGATGAATTTTCGGCCTCATCTGACCAAATATCGTCTCGCTATTACCAATTTCATCGATACTAAATAACATTGTAGTTGGTACAGAGTCTTTAAATAACAGACAATAGGCATTCATTCATTCATTCATTCATTCATTCATAGTATTCTGCTCAAGAGTAGGTCTTTCACTGCAAACCCAGAATTCTCATATATAAGGTACCTGGAAGTATTAAGGCCCAGCATGTTATAAGGCCCACTACCTAATTTTGCCATTAGTTATACACTTTTGCAAAAGAGAGCAACAGCTCTTAAGACCTATTTCTTCTTGTATTCGAGTGAGGTATAAAGAAATTAGATTCTCGTTCTTGTTTGTAGCTGACTGGTTGCAACAAGTTATGTGTGATTATTTCTGCTTCCATTATAAAATTTTGCAAAATTTAAGTTGATATTTAATCGTTTCGCTAATGAGCATATGAGCACTCCATAAATTAAAATTGGCGCGAAGTAACAGAGCAGGAAATGGGGCCCTTGAAATAAATACGTGGAAACACCCACAAGTTCATAGAAGTCTCTGAACTATAAAGCTCAAACTCTGAAGCACAATCTTTTTTGCAAGAAGTGAAACAAAATAAAGACTGACAATTCCTAATGCAGAAAGAGGATTGGATGAACCATCAACTTCAGGATTTGTAAACGTCCAGGGGACGCGGATGTGTTCTGTCTGCGAAGAGAATTGTTGTAGATATATATGGATGTGTCTCTTGTGAATGTTGGGTGCACGATGAATGTGTAGGTCTCACTGAGGAAAAAATGAAGACTTTGTATGCTTCTCGCACTAGCGACATGCACGAGCCGCACGTAGAGTCGGGTCGAATAATGACAAATTAAGGGCCCCCTCCATTGCTCAATATGTAAATCTATTGGAATTGCTTACAGTAGTTGCCCTTAGAGGATAATGTCCAGTTTGTTAGCCACTGCTGTTCTCTTAGATATTATGGAGTACACGTGCATGTGTCGTTTTCTATTACGTTTGATGTCCTATATTTATGGAATATTTTGTCTTCTGTTACTATTCCTTTTTTAAAGATAACTGTACACTTCAACTGTGATATTGTGTCTAATTCCAGAGTAGCTCTTATCTATGACTGTGCTTTCATTGGTTGTGCGTTATTTTATTTTGTGGTGCGATTAATTAAAAATATGAAGGGAATGAGTACATTTATGAGAGTTAATCAATATAATTAATTTACTTGTCTCCTGTATTAAGATATTCACCCTGTCTGTGGTTTTCTTAAGATACGAAGATAAATGTTGGGTTGAATCTGAAAAGGCATGGACCAAGGGCCCGCATAACATAAAAAAAGGCATTCAGACTTTTTTTTTTAATCTTAAGTGTTTACGGTTTCTAGTACGTGGTGCCTTGGCCTTAATACTTTCTACAAAAGTTTTCTTATTAGGAAAGCTTCAACTCATCACGAAGTTGCCACTTATATTGGTTCCCAACAGAGAAGGAAGTTGGTACCAAAACTGTTAAATTGTGTGAACTTGGATATATTTCTACCGAATGAAAAGTATTAACGCAATTCTCAATGCCAGTGAACCAAAACAACAAATACGTACACTTAGCGGCAAAAAGAATGGGCCGGCCGACAATTTCTAAGTTCCAGAGACATAACATTGCGCATGCTCGTCTCGTCAAAGCCGTAGTTCACTAGGTAACACATAATTAAACCATTTAAATTTTCTGTATTTTGTTTAAGAGTCTAAAATATGTAATAAAATCGAATGGCTGGTTGATTCTAGATAATATCACGGCCCTTGAAGAGTGAAATAATAATAAAATTGATAAATACAAATCCAACCGGAGCGAATATGAACAGGAAAACCACGCATTATGCCGAACTGATACTAACGGTCACAGTAGCGTAAGTCATTACGGCATTGGTCTCTTGAACACATTGAGTTGATAGTAGTAGCTCAGGGTTCATATCTCTACCAATCTTTTTTTTTTAATTACAAATTTTCCACCTTATATGTCCCGCAAAGCTATAATTATGTAGCGATATCTCTTAGAATATGCCCAAATTCTAATAAATAATAAACCTCCCTCTCTCTTTCAAACAATACGGCTATCTGTTAATACAACGTTCTGTCTCGTCATTACGCTTGAAGATGGCACAGAAACAATAACTCATTGCCCTGGTTCGCATAGGTTATTCTGCGTATGCTACTCTCCGACAGGACTTCGATTGGAGAAATGTCATTTTCTCCGACGAGGTAATTGTCTCCAATAGCAACGATAGTACTGCCCTAGTTTATTGCATGAATGGCCACCGATACGATGAACGCTTCGTGAGACGAATTATTAACAAGTCGGGTTGCGTGAGGGTCGAGTGTGGGGGTGGATGTCATACGATGGGGCAGGACTTCTAGAACGCATCCACGGGCGGTTTACGGCAGAAGTCTACGAACACATTTTGGCAAATGTAATGATCCCTTCCGCCCGAAAACGATATCAGAAAGGAACACTTTTCTTCCAGCAGGATGATCATCCGATACACACCGCCAACCGGATTGAAAGATGGTTTACGAGGAGGTGTGATGTCGACCCAGTAGACTGGCCTCCAAATTCACCAGATATGAATCGGATTCAAAATTTGTGGGCTGCAGTCAAAAGGATCCTACGCTCTAATTGGGCAGAACAACCACCCGTTCGAACACCTGAGGAATTGTGGGACAGAGTTCTAAAAGCGAGGGAGGAGATGACCATGAATTTAGACCTGTTCCATAATCTTGTGGACTCCATGCCGCTCAGAATGAGGACAGTTGTTGCCGCAGATGGTTTGTGGACGAGATACTAGTCCCCACCACATGCCTTGTTTTGTTACTATATTAAAAATTGTTTGTTTTTGTTAATTTAATTATTCATTTGTGTTTGATATGCGTCCGGTTTTTTAGGATGTGAAACAAGTATTTTTGTTTATACAGGCCAGGTCTCGCCTATTAATAGCCCGCAGGTGATGGGCAATAATATTTTTGCAAGGCAGGCATAACGAAGTTTGTTAACAAATGCCATTTCACATTTAAACTAAAAAATTAAGTAAAAGTAAAAAAAAAAAATAAATAATAATTTTTACCGTACCGGGAGGCGAACTCACAACCTCTGCTACGGATGTCAGACTTTTTACCACTGGGCCACACAACGCTCGTAAGGTTTACTGCATTATAGACGGACGACTTTCAAGGAAGAGATACCACAGCAATGCCTTGCAGTGGGTTACGTTTAGACGAGTGAACCGCGCGATAGAACTTAGCATTTCTATCGACCAAGAGTCGGCCCATTCTTTTTGCGATGTAATTTAAACACGTTTTAGAGAATTTTTATCCCGTAAATTAGTTCCCACTGAAAAATTCTCTGTCTGATACTCCATCGAACCATTGTGTTAGAATGACTTGCCATTGCCTAGCTAAGTGTACAACCGGGTGGTAATCAAACATGTGCTTCCTACCTATGGCTCCCAATACTAGCGAGTATTGTATTGCTCATATCTCACTGACCACTATCGAGACCGCCCATGTCTGCTACTATCATGCCTTTTTTTATTATGTTTCAATCCCCCCCCCCTTTCGTCCTTTTGTGTTCAGAACTACGTATGCCAAATGATTTCAGTATGGTATGTATATTTTTATGGTAATTAATATTGACATGTCTTTGTTTTTTTTTTTCAGATCCATTTATTCTTTCTGCTAGTTCTATGTGTAAAATTTCTCCGTGCGCTTAGTTCGAACGCAGCATATATATTTGATACTGCAAAACAATTACGCACATAGCTTTATTTTGTTTGTGAACAAGCGTAATATCTGGCATACTGTTGCGATATTTTTTTTAGCTATTGTAATAGTTCTATCAAAGTTCAATTTGTGTGCCTCATTTTCCAATACTGCGTGATAGATGGAGGCAAACAACTGTTGAGGCCAGAACTGGACACATTAGATGAGGTGGAGCAGTGAACTGTAATATTCTGGCTGCGTTCTCAAAGCCTGCAAGAGTGTAGAGTACAGGCTTGGTGTGTGTCCCGCTTGTTATTTTAATTGGAAGAGCACCGTGATGCTATGCCGCAAAATCGATGCTGCATCAAGTGGGTTCGCATACTGTAACTGCATTACGACTTCCGCTGCACTGCCTGTCATGACAGCGCGTGGGTGGATTCTGAAGAGGCGCACTACGTAATCTACAGGCCTGTGCATAGGGCAATTTTCCAAACGCTAAAATGACACATCGACAACGCTTCGAAACTGCCACTAGTTGTCGTGTAATGTCCTCATTATTTAGCTCGGTTTTAAACCACCACCACCACCACCACCACCACCACCACCACCACCATTTTCTATTTTCATTTTCATGGTTACGTTATTAAACCTCTTCCATAACTGAGGATAACATTGTTGCTTTTTGGTTTGTAGTGTCGCACTTGTTCTGAGCGTCTTTTTAAAATAATTTTATTTAGTTTGAGTTTTCTAGGGTTTGGGTATATTTTTATATCTTATTGTACGTTGGTGGTGTCGTTTAGTCAACTGTCCGAAGACAGGTCTGAACCTAACAAGTGATGCCAACAAGGCACTTCTTATGAGGCAACTCGGCCAGGAGATAATGGGTTGGGGTGGCCAGTTCCTTTCCCCCTCCATTCCACAGATCACCGATTAGCTACATATTATACTCATATCGTCAAGTGAGATGTACTGCCTGATATTAGATGTAGGCCTACCTATCAGCCAGAACCTTTATCAGAGGCAATCTTATCGTATAAAATAATACATTTATTGCTAGTAAAAATATTTACACAATTGAATAGCTGAGCGGAAAAACGTTGCAAACGACGTTTTACTTCCTCTTGCAATGTTTTAATATAATCATTAATGACGTTGCACGTATTCCGGTTTATATTTCAGTGAACTGTATTGGTTGAAAATGAAAATAGAACCTTCAATTTGTACTCTAAAACTTAGGAGGTTATGAAAAAAATGTTACAATGCTGAGCATCAAGTATTTCTTTTTCTGTTCTCGTAAAATTTCAATTTGGCGTTTGTAACGTTTTTCCGCTGAGCTATTAATTATAAACAGAAATCATCCCTGAAGGAGTAAAACTCGTGCATTTGGAGCTATCCAAACACACTTAACAATGATGGGCATAATTAAAAGAAACAAAGCGGTTTAAAACTGAAAGTTACTCGTAAATTAACAAATAACACTATTTTATTTTTTAGAATTCAAGTTATACAAATTCATAAATTCACATTAAACAAATGTACATTCTTTAAAAATAATTTTCCTAACGCAATTTTTTTTTCATTTACTGACACTACAATTTTGTAAACTTGAGTATTTTTCGATTATTTTATTACATAGCCGTGAACGAAACTAGGTAGGTACTATGATTAAGAGCAGTGCTTATGAAATACTTTGGTTTCTCTAGTCGTATTAAGTGGGATCTTTTATAATCAGAAGTCCTGATTGATTTTTAAATTTGTGTTTGTGTTGCTGTATAAGCCTTCAACTGCGTATTGAAATTTCAACTCTGCGGCATTTATTACATTGTTTTTTTATATCGGAGAGCTCCAAAATATAAGAGTAATAATGTAATAGAAAATATTTCTTTTTCATTCACCACTACTTTAACTATAATTTTTCTAACAATCTCCAAGAATCAAAAGAAATATCAATACTGACAACTGTAAACAATCGTATTATGAAAAAAAAATACTTTGAACAACAAATTCTTACCTTAGTGAACAATAAAACTTCCAGTAATATTTCTATGCTTGAAACAAGCCTGAACGCAAAAAATCTGTACGTAGGTAATTATCAAAGACGTGAAAGTTAGTATATCATTTGCTTACTTTCGGTTTTCCGGAGGGGTAGGCTGCCAGCAATAATATCTTCGTTACTATCATTACTCATTTTATTAAGAATTCAAACAAAATTAACAATAAAATTACCAATGTGTAGTCTTATTTTGTCTTGTTGGTAAATTGTTACTATTGAAAACACTAAATACTGAAACAACCACCACCTTCTGGAAACGTATGTAAGTACTATACTTATAACTAGGTCGTTTGACTTTGATTTTTCATAACTAACAGAAAATTTATACATTTTAAAAATGTTATTATGTTCTTCTAGAAATGTTCCAATGGTGATGGAAAAATAATGTATACAACTCATAACTAAACGGTGCTTTTCTGCACTTCTAGTTTAAGGGCGGTCGCTACTCTCGTACTCTAATTCAACAAACTCGTAAAAAAAGTACTACTTTAGCCACTTGTCATATGTGTAGACTATGTTTTTTTTCTTGTTAGGGAGGGCGGGAACATTCCACGCACTACGACCTGAGGTCTATTGTACATCCCCCTATAAGGAACGAGTTGCGTACCCACCGATCCTCTACGCCCACCGACCTAACCACTCGACCCTCTTAACGACCGGTCCCTACAGCCAACAGAGTCCATATACCACACCTGCTTCGGCAGCCCCCACAAGGCTCCCTTAACGGTCCGAGGCGGAAATCCTCCCCCGAGAAGGTCTGCCCCGGGTTCCGTTGCAGACCCTATCCATCATCACTCGAATACAATCCACGGAGGGCGGTCGAGAGAGCCAGCAGCTTCGGAGGGCCGCCTGTAGAGCGATCTAAAAACCAGAAGAAATAACGGGATGATGAATGAAAGGATGATAGGAAAGAAAGGAAGTGGCGAAGATGAGTGGGGTTCCAATCGCCTGATAAAGTTACCTGATATTCATCCATAGGAGTGAGGGGGGAAAAAAACCCGAAAAATCTCACCCAGGCAACTCGACCCGATCGGAAATCGAATCCGGGCCCACTGGGTTCGGAGTTATACTCGCTAACCCCATAACCATAACGGTGAACTAGATTATGTTTAGTCAACAGTCCGAAGACTGGTTGGAACCTCATAAGTGACACCAATAAGACATCACTCATTAAGCAACTAAGCCAAGAGATAATGGTGTAAGGTGGCCAATTCCTTTTCCCCTCCATTGCATATATCGCTGACTAGTAACATATTTCACTAATCAGACAAGGGGACACTATGGTGAAATAATGGTTGGCGAGTTGTTATAGCGCTGGCCTTCTATGCCCAAGACTGCCGGTTCGATCCCGGGCCAGATCGATGGCATTTAAATGTGCTTAAATGCGACAGACTCATGTCAGTAGATTTACTGGCATGTAAAAGAACTCCTGCGGGACAAAATTCCGGCACATCCGGCGACGGTGATATAACCTCTGCAGTTGCGAGCGTCGTTAAATAAAACATAACATTTTTTTTTGTAAAAGTGTCCCTTTAAAATGTATAAAACAATTGTTCCTTCTCTGACACCTATCGTAAAACGTACTGTTTATAAACTTTTGATTGAATTTTTGTGACTTTTTTAATAGTCACTTTATTTATTATTCTACAGATAGATTAATTTTTTATGATTTTTATTTAATATGTTGTTAGAGTTAAATGAGATCACAGCTCAAGTAATTGTTTTTGATTCACAAATTGTTTAAAAGTAATTTTCCTTACCGTGTATATCCAGATGGATTAACAAAAAAAAAAAAAAAAAACCAGGACTTTTCTCTCTGTTGAGCTGTACTGGTGTGCTTGTGAAAAGAAAAGTGCCCTCAGCTCGATAAAAAGCCGTAAAAGACCTTCCGTGACCGTCCTAACTCACTAGTGAAAACCATGAATTAAAGTTGCAACATTTAATAAAACCAGTAAGATAAATAGCGAATATACCTCAATTGTCACTAGAACGTAGTTTTTATTTCATTGCTACAGAAATTTCCCAATTCTCTGTAATAGCTAAACGCATTAACATTTTTAAGTAATTAAGTTTTCCTATAAATTAATTAAAATATTCCGTTCAGTCCTTACGTCCGATAGACCGCTTATAATACAATTTTTCGATTTCAGAGAATGGCTAGTGAAGTTTATTTTGACGCTTGTAATCAAATTCTTGCTTGTGGGGGTTTGCTGAACTGCGAAGTTGAGAAGAATTGCCAGCCCTAATGAACTACAGTTTGCTCAGCGCCATTATGGAGTTTGCTCTCTCATCTGTCGATGTTTGATGTCGCTGACTGTAATTGAAGTAACTGCCAGGATAAACAACCCTTGTTTCGATCTCTCCGCTACCATTAATCTTTAAAGGCTCAGCTTGTGACACACCTACAACTCGAACTGCATTATTAAAGCTCCAACTTTCCACGAAGCACCCCTAGTTACTAGGATCGAGAGAACAAGTGAACTTCATTACTTGTACACGTACTTGAGGAAGAGAATAGTAGCACAACTGTACCAATTCCATTTATCTACAGTAACTTTTGAGATATATATTTTTTTGATGATTTAGTGGTTGTCATACTTTTTGTTAAATCTAAACATCGTGATTAGACAGTTGGAAATAAATTTCCTTAGTATGACTTCCTTCTGAAATAATCCCCTATCGTACCGGCACACTTTGTTTCTGATTGAGAGAACACAAGTAAAAATTTACTGGAAATTTATTACTCGCCTCAATAAAGTTTTCTACTATGAGAACAGATAATGTGGATAGAATGTGATTGAGAACTTGTACGTTGTTCGATTTGCTGAGACATAAAACGTGTTTCATAATTACAAATATGTTAATAATAATGGTTTAATAATAATGGTTTATTTTAACTGGCAGAGTTAAGGCCATTCGGCCTTCTCTTCCACTCAACCAGTATGATAGAAAATTATTACAATGCTATGAATATAACATAATTAATACAATACAATACAATACAATACAATTCAAAGCAATACAATACTACAATACAAGACAATATAATACATAATTAATATAATACAATGACAATTCTTTTCATCTTCACAACACCAATAAAATAATCATGTAATAATAATAATAATAATAATAATAATAATAATAATAATAGTCATACCTAAATTAAATTAAATTATTAAGCTCGATCACAAGTATAACTTCAATTTGACTGCGCCCGTAAGAAATCGTTTAGCCTTTTCTTGAGAGTGGTTATTGTCTGGCAGCCCCTAATCTTCTGAGGTAGAGAATTCCATTCACGGGGGACTGAGACAGTAAAAGAGGATGAATAGTGGGATGTTCTATGGACAGGAATTGCTAGGATTTGGCTCTCCTGTGACCTGGTGTTTAGATTTGACTGGAGGATAAGTAGTTAAACCGGGAGCGAAGATAATTCGGAGTAGAAGTGTGGAGAACTCGAAACAGAAGAGAGAGCGAATGAAGTGTTCTACGGTTACTAAGTTGCAGCCAGGATAAAGATTTGAACGAGGGTGTAATGTGGTAAAATTTGTGAGCATTACTGATGAATCTGACACACATATTGTGCACACGCTGCAGCTTGTTCGAAAGGTCAGTTGTCAAGTCTGTAAGTATTACGTCGCAATAGTCAAACAGTGGTAGTACGAGGGTTTGCACTAAAGTCTGTTTTAATTATGGCGGGAGGAAGTTTCTGAATGGGTTAAGAGAATGCATGGTATAGCACACTATCTTGGATATTTCCTTTATTTGGCATTCCCAATTTAAATTTTCGTCCAAGAAAATGCCGAGGTTTCTGACGACGGAATGGTACGGAATAGTGGCATTATTTACTGTAATAATTGGGATATGTTAAGGATTTAGGTACAGCTTACAGCAGTAAAATTTTGGAAATATTCAACATTTTTTCCCCCATTACCTATCTTATACAATAATGAAAATTAGTATGTGTAAAACACTGTCCTTCTGCTACATGAAAAAAATATATTTACGATTTAAAAACATTATTTACATTTTATTAAAATTCAGTTCACTGTGCAGTGATGAGAGGTTTCCCACATAACTAAAAAACTATTCAACATTCTATGATGAAATTTCTTGTGTTTATTAATGCATGTCTCATCTACAATGTGATGCAAGATCACTTCTCTATCTTTGATAGATCATCTGATAAAAAATAAATTCATTTTACAAAATGGTCAAATATCAATATTTTCTTCTAACACAAAATAAAAAAAAATATATTATTTATTTAGGAATGTAGTTGAAAGAGCATGACATTATAAACATGAGTTTCAGGAATAAAATAAAAGCGAGAGAACATGAAAACGTCAATAAGTTTGAGTTATGAGGGAAACGCTTCATTACTGCACATTTTGAATTTTGAAAAATAGTACAGATAATTTTTTTTAATCGTAAAAATATTTTTTAATATAGCAGAAGGAAAGTGTTTTCACATACCAATTTTCATTATTGTATAAGATACAATAATGAAGGAAAAAATATTGAATATTTCCAAAAATGTTACTGCTATAAGCTTTACCTAACCCCTTAACACTTTTATAGGATTATTACTAAGTATTATTGATGCAATAACTTGGTTCATATAATATGTGTAGGAAACTCTCAAAGTTTTTATTGACACGTTATAAACATTGAATGTGAAGAAACCTTGTTACACGGCACACATCAAAACGATAGTTAAATTCTTGCCACACACTTTCTCCAACATCTTTGTTTATGGATGCAATCGCAGCAAAGACGCAATGGTTTATTTCCTGGATATAGATGGCACATAAATTGCATGTACCCCCAAAGACAGAATTTACATGGTTTCAAGTGTGGTGACCTGGGAGGTCAACGGCGATACGACAGATCATCGGCGGCAGCACATCCAATCGAACGATGTGGTACCGGTAGATTTTAATTTGGTAGTGTCTATGAAACAACCTTTGTGTCATTATTAATGTAATTGTTACTGAATTTATTTTCGCAAGCTGCAAACGCATAAGATTTATGTTATGGAGCTGACATTTTGAACAGTGTATTCCATGTCATCTGAATTAATTAATTAATGCAAGTGGGAAATGAAGAATGAGAAAGCAACAGAGTTGATGGAATCCCCATGGAGTTAGTGAAATGCTTGGGTGAAGACAAGAAGGAAATCCTATATTATGTAACGAAATATAAGAGAAAGGCGAATGGCCCGAAGATTTTACGGAGCGGTGTTGCTGCCAATACCGAAGAAAAATAATGCCAAGAAATGTAACTAGTTCAGGACTATTAGTCTAATATCGCACACTGCGAAGATTCTCCTGTGAATGTTGAATCGACGTTCATATTCTAAGATGAAAGGGCAGTTGGAGGAAGAGCAGTTTGGCTTCAGAAAAGAAAAAGGTACAAGGGATTCAATATATTGGACTACTACGAACAATCTGCGAAAGAAGTGTACAGTATATATAGTATATAGTATATAGAACATGGGAGGGGTAAAAATAGGAGGAAGAAGAATAAAGTGCTTAAGATTTGCTGATGACATGGCATTGTTAGCAGAAGAGGAGACTATACTAAGGGATATGCTACATTAGCTAAATGACAGTTATGAGCAGTATGGGATGAAAATAAATGCAAACAAGACGAAGACCATGGTTGTCGCAAGAAAAATAAGGAAGGTAAACTTGCGAATTCTAAATGGGACAGTAGAGCAAGTGAACAGCTTCAAATACTTGGGATGTACTATAAGCAGTAACATGAGCTGCAGCCAGGATGTCAACAGGAGGATAGCAATGGCAAATGAAGCTTTTAATAGAAAAAGGAGGATCTTCTGCGGACATCTGGAAAAATAACTAAGGTAGAGACTAGTGAAGTGCTTTGTATGGAGTATAGCATTATATGGAGCAGAAACATAGACATTACGACGAAATGAAGAGAAACGAATAGAAGCATTTCAAATATGGGTATGGAGAAGAATGGAGCGTGTGAAGTGGACAGAATAAGAAATGAAGTTGTGTTATAAAGAGTGGGTGAAGAAAGAATGACTATGAAACTGATCAGAAAGAGAAAAAGGAATCCGCTGGGTCACTGGCTGAGAAGAAACTGCTTACTGAAGGATGCACTGGAAGGAATGGTGAACGGGAGGAGAGTTCGGGGCAGAAGAAGATATCAATGATACACGACATTAAGATATATGGATCATATGCGAAGACTGAGAGGAAGGCAGAAAATAGGAACGATTGGAGAATGCTGAGTTTGCAGTGAAAGACCTGCCCATGGGAAGAACACTTATGTATGTATGTATGTATGTATGTATTAATTCATAATTTTCTGCCTAACATCAGGTCTTTCACTGCAAACCCAGCATTCTCCAATCGTTCCTATTTTCCGCTTTTGTGTTAGTCTTCGCATACGATCCATATACCTTAATTTTGTCCATCATCTGATATCTTCCGCCCCGAACTTTCCTCCAATTCACAATTTCTTTCAGTCCTTCAGTAGGAAGTTTCTTCTCAGCTAGTGATTCAGCCGATTTCTCTTCCTGACCAAATTCAGTGTTATTCTTTCTTCGCCCTCTCTTTCTAGCACAGTTTCATTTTTTATCTTGTGTGTTCGTTTCACAAGCTCCATTCTTTTCGATATCCACATTTAAATTGCTTCTAGTCGGGTCTCTTCACTTCGTCGTAATGTCCATGTTTCTGCACCATACAAGGTCACACTCCACACAAAACACTTCACTAGTCTCTTCCTTAGTTCTTTTCCCAGAGGTCCGCAGAAGGTACTCCCTTTTCCATTAAAAGTTTCCTTCTTCATTGCTATCCTCCTTTTGACTTCCTGGCAGCAGTTCTTGTTACTACTTTTGTAAGAAATAATATATTTCCCGAAATTTAGAACTTGAAACTTTGAGAGTTTGGCTATCAAATGACGTATCTTTATAATGTACTATTAATACGAACAATACTCAATAATAGTCATCGAAGTGTTGCCATAATTTTTAATTACGTTGTATTTGATTTTATCGCACAATGACGTATTGGCTCCATCACCAGGGAAAGTCAATAATAGTAATATGTTTTACAAGAGCGGTATGTTGACGTTTTCATGTTCAAGGAAAAGATTGAAAAAGCGAAACGTAGTTCAGATTTTTTAATTTCCGAGAACATGAAAACAAACATACCGCTCGTGTATCGTACATTATTTTGTGCGAAGATCGTTTATTACATACTCTGAAAGAGGAATTTCTAATTAGTTGCAATGAAATCTCCATCTTGGTTTCTGTTCAATGACGGCAACTTTGGAAAACAAATATATCTATCTTCAACATTGTTCCTATAAAATGTTTTCTGTGTTTACTATACTCCAGCAGGCCGTGATATACGTCTGTCTTTTTTTTCCCAGTCTATAAATGCAAACTTAAAACAAACGGTAAGGTTATGTAATGATTTATTTTTCATTTTAATACTTTAAGAAAATTATTTATTTCTGCACATTGAAATTATACCAAAATTATTTATTTCTGCACATTAAAATTAATTGTCACATTTGTGCAGTTATTCAGAGTCACTGGAGCACCACCACCAGTTTTTCTATTGTGAAACTTTTTTGCATGAATATTGATTTTCCAGTTTCCGTCGAAGTTGAAGCATTAGCACTATAGATGGCAGCATTTGATAAACCCTCCGTCTGGCAGGAAGTCGCACTGGAAACTGTGGTTGCAGTTTTGTGAATCCTAGTACCAATGTTGCTTTTGTCGTGCAAAATATTTAAAAACAATAATTAACAGTGCAATTTAGGTGAAATTGCAGTGGTAAGTTTCCAATTTATAATTATTACTATATTGAACGTCTTTAAAAATAATATGTTAAAAGCCTAAAGCAGTAAAATGAATATGACGCTTAAGCGGTAAGAATAGGGAAATTGTTATGTGTGTTACGTTGGGAATACTGAATGTGGTATTTCACACTTACCACGTATTGGTTTTGTGCGGAAAGCAAGCAAATACGCACGATCTCGCACAAAATATATTGTAGGATCAAGAACTGAGTCTGTTAACAAATCCAACATATAGGATGCTTTTCTTTGTCTTTATAGATGACGGTAGTTCACTGTATTTCTGGATAATCTGCTTGTTACTTGCTAACCGTTCAAATATAGTCGAGTGCTATGGATTTTGAAGGATGATAACAGTAGCAAGCTTCCTCCAGAATAGTAAATCTGTGGGTCCCATTTCGTAGAATTATAGCCCATAAGAGGAATCCTGTCCCTGATGGAGTGCTCCAGGAAAAGCAAATAATAGGATGTTTCTCGCCAACGTCGAATTTTTACGCTTAATTACCTCAGAAGTTACAAGCGTTGTTAAACAAAATACTCTCCCCAGTCTCTCTGTTCCTGTTTCACAGGACGTGTCCGGTACGAATCCCGGTTTCCCTTTGTGAACAGCCGTCAACTGGAGTTAACGTCGGTCCTTTCGCGTAATGAAATTATAGGCCTACGTTTTTTATATGGGTGGAGTACACCGAAAAGTGGAATTCGTGTATTGGTTGAACAACATGAATTAAGAATTTATTTTTCATAGCGACATTGAATTTGAAATTGCTACCAACATCATAATATAAAAAGCATTTATTTCAGTAACGAAATATAGAGTGACTGTACAGAGCAAAGTAATGAATATGTTGAGATTTGTTTATATTAAAAATTATATGTTTATAAAATATTTATTTACTTCTAAAACGATACGGAACATGACAAATAATAAGAGGTTATTTGTAGAGAAAATTTAATTTATGAATGCTTTATAGAGCAAAGTAATGAAGATGTTGACGATATTTGTTTATATTTACTTACGTACTTACTTACTTACTTACAAATGGTTTTTTTGGAACCCACAGGTTCATTGCCGCCTTCACATAAGCCCGCCATCGGTCCCTATCCTGTGCAAGATTAATCCAGTCTCTATCATCATATCCCACCTCCCTCAAATCCATTTTAATATCATCCTCCCATCTACGTTTCGGCATCCCCTAAGGTCTTTTTCCCTCCGGTCTTCCAACTAACACTCTATATTATGTATTTCTGGATTCCCCCATACGTGCTACATTCCCTGCCCATCTCAAACGTCTAGATTTAATGTTCCTAATTATATCAGGTGAAGAATACAATGCGTGCAGTTCTGCGTTATGTGACTCTCTATTCTCTATGTAACTTCATCCTTCTTAGCCCCAAATATTTTCCTAAGAACCTTTTTCTCAAACACCCTTAATCTCTGTTCCTCTCTCAAAGTGAGAGTCCAAGTTTCACAACCATACTGAACAACCAGTAATGTAACTGTTTTATAAATTTTAACTTTCAGGTATTTTGACAGCAGACTAGATGACAAAAGCTTCTCAACCGAATAATAACAAGCATTTCCCATATTTATTCTGCGCTTAATTTCTTCTGAGTGTCCTTTATATTTGTTACTGTTGTTCCAAGATATTTGAATTTTTCCACCTCTTCGAAGGATAAATATCCAATTTTTGTGTTTCCATTTCGTACAATATTTTGGTCACGAGACATAATTATATACATTGTCTTTTCGGGATTTACTTCCAAACCTATAGCTTTACTTGCTTCAAACAAAATTTCCATGTTTTCCCTAATCGTTTGTGAATTTTCTCCTAACACATTCACGTCATCCGCATAGACAAGAAGGTGATGTAACCTGTTCAATTCCAAACCCTGTCTGTTATCCTGAACTTTCCTAATAGCATATTCTAGAGTTAAAAAGTAAGGGTGATAGTGCATCTCCCTGCTTTAGCCCGCAGTGAATTGGAAAAGCATCAGATATAAACTGGCCTCTACGAACTCTGCTGTAAGTTTCACTGAGACACATTTTAATTAATCGAAGAGGTGGAAAAATTCAAATATCTTGGAGCTACAGTAACATATATAAATGACACTCGGGAGGAAATTAAGCGCAGAATAAATATGGGAAATGCCTTTCATTATTCGGTTGAGAAACTTTTATCATCCAGTCTGTTGTCAAAAAATAACATTAAATCCAGACGTTTTAGATGTGCAGGGCATGTAGCACGTACGGGCGAATCCAGAAATGCATACGAGTGTTAGTTGGGAGGCCGGAGGGAAAAAGACATTTGGGGAGGCCGAGACGTAGATGGGAAGATTTGAGGGAGGTGGGATATGATGATAGAGACTGGATTACTCTTGCTCAGGATAGGGGCCAATGGCGGGCTTACGTGAGGACGGCAATGAACCTCCGGGTTCCTTGAAAGCCAGTAAGTAAGTAAGTAAGTAAGTAAGTAAGTAAGTAAGTAGTAGTATATATATATGTATATATATATATATATATAGTCTATACTATTATGTACCGAAAAGAGATAAGAAGATTAGAAAAAATCAAGTATATTTCCACTATAAGAAAAAAATATACCTATAGTCAATTTTAACTCTTGAGATCAAGGCTTAAGCCTCGAAAGTAGAAGAGCGAATAGGATTAGAGGAAGGCAGGAAGAGGGAGATGTAGAGAAAAGGAAGTAAAAATAAAGGTTAATATGTAGGAAGAAGTATAGGAGGCAAGAAAAATTTAAAGACAACAAGAGAGAAAGAAAGAAAGAAAGAAAGAAAGAAAGAAGGCAGAAACGGAGAGAAAACATTAGAAAGAAAGGAAGGAAAGGAAAGGAAAGGTACTTACAATGGAAGAAAAATGGAAAGTTAGGAAATTATAAAAGCAGGAAGAGGAAGAGTGGAAGAATGAAAGAAAGAAGAAATTAAAATAAGAGTAGAAGGATGTAATGGAGGAAAAGAGGAAGAGAAGAGGAAGAGAAGATAGAAAGAAACGAAGGAAGAAAAAGGTAGGGAGAAATAAAGAAAAATGTATTGGAAAGAAAAGATAGATAGGAGTAGAAAAAGGAAGAAAATAATTAATTTAAGAGAGAAAGGATGGACTTGAGGAAGGCAAGAAGGAATAGAAAAAAGTAAAAAGAAAGGAAGGAAGAGGGATCTGAGGAGAAAGAAAGAAAAATTGAAAGAAAAGAAAAGATAGCCAGGAATAAAGAAAGAAAGAAAGGAATTAAAACAAGAGAGGAAGGGTGGAATAGAGAAAGGCAGAAAGGAAGAGTAAAATGTAGAAAGAACGGAAGAAAGAGAAAGGCAGGGAAGAAGGAAGAAAAATGGAAAGGAAGGGGAAGATAAAACAGGAAGAAAGAAAGAAATGACAATAAGAAATAAAAGCTGGAATGGAAAAATGCAAGAAGGAAGAAGGAAAGAAAGGAAGAAAGGAAGAGAAAGGTTGGGAGAAAAGGAAAATGGAAAGGAAAGAAAATGGTCAGAAACAGAAGAAGGTGGAAAGGAATTAAAATAAAAGAAAGAATGGAATGGAGAAAGGCAGTAAGGAAGAGGAAAACGTAGTTATGAAGAAAAATGAGAGGAATGATTAAGGTAGATAAGAAGGAAAGGAAGGAATTAAAGGATTAAATTATGGATTGGAGAAAGGTAGAAAGTAAGAGAGAAAGGTTGAAGGAAAGAAAAGAATAGATAGGAAGAAGGGAAGAAAAATGAAAAGGAATGAGAATATAAAGACACGAAGATAGGGATAAAGAAAAAAATGAATTGAAAGGAGAGAACAAAGGTAGAATGAAGGAAGAAAGAGAAAGGTAGAGAGGAAGGAAGGAAAATGGAATGGAAGAAAAAGATAAAGAATGGGAAAGAAGAAAAGAAAGAAAGAAGGGAAGAAAGGAATTAAATAAGACAGGAAGGATAGAATGGAGGAAGATAGGAAGAAAGAGAAAAAGGTAGAAAGAGAAGTAGGAAGAAAGGAAGAAAAATGGAATGGGAGGGAAAGATCAGGACGGAAAGAGGAAAAGAAGGAAGAAAGAAATAGAAGAATTACAATAAGAGAGGAGGGATTGATTGGAGAAGTGCAGGAAGGAAGAGAAAGATGTAGAAAGAAATGACGGAAGAGGAGGATAGGGAGAAAGGAAAAGATAAATACAGGATGAGCAAAAGAGAGAAAGGAATGATTTAAAAGAAGTGAGAAAGTTAAGGGTGAAGAAAGCATGTTATAAAGAAAAGAATTAATGGAAAGAAGAGATAAACGGAAAAGATGGTAGAAAGGAAGAAAGAAATAGAGATAAAAGTAGAAGGAAAGGCATGAAGAAAAGAGGGGAAAAAGGATAAAAATGAAGTAAGAAAGTGTAAAGGTATGTAATGCTAAAAAAGAGAGGAAAATAAAAACAGAATAGAAATAAAAGTATAAACAACATAAATGAGGAAGAATAAATGTTAGGAAATTAAGCTACTAATAAAAGAAAGAAGGAAAGTTGAAAGAACAAAAGAAAGAAAGAAAAAAGAGAAGACTAGAAGAAGAAATAAAATTAAAGAGGAAAAAAGAAAGAGTCTTAGTAAAGAGTAGTGTATAGTAATATGAAAGAGAGAGAACATTGGGGATAAAGTCAAGACTTGTTGTGGTACAGGTGGCGTAGAAAAAGATTCTTTCATGGGTATGAAGGAAATGCTACGGGAATAATGAATGTGGATCTTAGTGCGAAAGTATATTAATGGGCAAAAACGTTTTCGGAACTTGTAGAAAGTGGGCATTAAATAATAAGAATAAGAGCAGAATGCAAGCACTGCAGGTAGATTAGCAAAAAGAGGAGGAAATTAGAGAAGGTCGAAGAAGACAATTATGAATGGAACTGGCGGACACATTTTAAGACGTAATAGGACGGGAGCAAGTAGGTGGCCCAAGAGGATATTGGAGCGGTTACCGGATGAAAGACAAAAAAGTGGGGAGGGATGACCTCGGAGCTCAATGGAGAAAGAGTCAACGTAGCGATGTCAAAAAGAGTAATTTGGGAAGAAGAATGAGGGACCGCGGTAGAAGTTGGCTTAAGTGATTGGAGTAATGCTTGAAAAGGCGAGGGAGAGAAGACACAGAATTACATCGAGGCAGAGAAGGAAAAACCTCTGTTACTGAATGGAGACACACAACTTATTCAGAAGTCACAAAACGCTAATTGTACTAAATGAAACAATGATATCAACTTTCATAAATAACACCATTCTACAAAATTTGTTCGACCTTTTGTTTATTTGATTCTTTAATGTGGTTTTATTAATTCGGTGATGTCGTTCACGGGTTTAATATTCATTTTCCTGGTGTCAATATTTTGAATAAAATCATATGCACATCTTTATTTACATTGCAACATACACAGCTGTCAGTATTGATAGTCCTAACTACGAACAAAATAACAAACACAAAATATTAAAAACTTCTTTGTTATACATTATACAGACTACATTATTATGTCTACATTAATTTTTGTTACCATTGATCTAAAGCAGGAGTCGTCAGCTCAGTGCACTATGGTGCAGGGACAGTTTACTCGCTGCTCAGTTCTATCCCTTAGACATCAACTGTGGGGGGAAGGAATCAGGTGATGGCAGTGGTGTCCGTTCACTTGTTCAATCCATTTAATCAATCTTTAATAATTATAATAAACACGGCAGAAGCATGTACTTAATTTATTTTAAGAGGAACTGTGTAATAAGTAAACCACTTTTCAGTTTAAGACAAGAAACAATATGTATTTTGCCGTTATGTATTGTATCGGTTTTGAAAGTAAATAGTTTTTTTTTATATTAAAGTAATTGAGAACTTACAGACCTATAGGCCTAATGCATTTTCACTATTACGAAATATTAAACAAATCGAATCCATTAGTAATATTTAAATCATGTCATCCTATTCCTTTGTTCAAGTGTCGTTAATAAAATAAAATTAATTATATATTTTTTATCTGACACTATATATCACAAAACCAGTTATTTGTTATTATGTATAACATATGAAACAAATTATCGTTTCTGTTAAAAGGCTAAAGCAGGCTTAAATTATTTTATTACAATGTAAATAACAAATTATAACATTTATTTTCGCTGTTCGTTAGCATTGGTTTTCCTGGATTTATAAATCACTTTTTAGTTTAAGACAACAAGCAAGTTGTACTTTTTCGTTATGTATTGCAGCGGTTTTGAAAACAAATAGTTTTTTTTTCATATTAAAGTAATTGAGAACTTACAGACCTATAATGCATTTTCACTGTTACAAAATATTAAAGAAATCGAATCCATTACTAATATTTAAATCCTGTCATCCTATTCCTTTGTTTAAGTGTCGTCAATAAAATAAAATTAATTATCCATTTTTTATCTGACACTATATATCACAAAACCAATTATTTGTTATTTTGTATAACATATGAAACATATTGTCGTTTCTGTTACAAGACTGAAGTAGGCCTAAATTATTTTATTACAATGTAAATAACAAATGAGAAAAATTATTTTCGTCGATCATTAGCATTGGTTTTCCTTGATTTTTTTAAATTCGTTTTTCCCTCACTAACTGGTTTATGTTAGGTGTCAATGCTCGTGTAGAACACAATCGAAGAAGGCATTGTAAATTATGGTCAGAAAATTGGCTTCTGTGATGGGATGCGTTGGCTTGGCTCGACACACTGCACACTACTACCTCCTCAGCCAGCGTCTCGGCGCTCCGAACTAGTATGCAGGTCAGTTGACGATGGCCGATCTAAAGTGACCGGTAGCTGTGATTTTCCTTTCATTAAAGTCCGAGAAATCAGCATGAACTAACCTGCAAATGTAATTCCCCCAAATAAGTTGCATCACATCGTCCTTGTTGCCTTTTGTACAATGTTTGGATATCTTGGTGGAAGCGTACACCGTGTTCTCCGAAGATATCTTCCAAAGCTGGCTGAAAATATTCTAGATGGGAAAGTGAGTAGTGCAATTTTATTGACAAAAGTAGCAATCATTGTGATGAATTTGAAAGTTCTCTCCAAATTCGTGTACAGCTAATGACTGGGGACCGGATTTTTAGGTTTTTAAAAATACCATTTTAGGTTTTTGGAATAAATGAAATAGGTTTTTTATGTTCTATGCCCAATCTGTGAAACGGATCGCAAAATCTGCCAGATCGTTAAAAATGTATCCTTACAGTTATTTTTAAAAAATAAATAAGTATTTATTAAGGAACATGGACCACGAAATTGATCTTTTCAAGATCCAAACTCTTTATCAAAGTTTATAAGATTCGAAACTTTTGTTCCTTCCCTTTTAACATTATTTGTAGTTTGTATAAATTATTGTAACAATTAACATTCTATCTAATGTAATTTGCCTTGATATAAATACATAAATTTGAATTTTCAATGGATAAAAGGTGCAGTACACACATACAACTTTTGAATTAAATTTGTTCAAACTTGATCAAGAATTATTTTAAAAGTAGCAAACAAATAAACAAAACATTATTTACTGATACTATTTCTGGTTGCAATATATGACCAAATACTTTTCAAGATTCTCGACTGAGAAGTTTTTTTTTATTGTCTCTCAAAATACATTTGAAGGACGAAATGGTTCTTTTGACAGCACATTGTCTTTTATGAGTAAAATAGTGTCCATTTGATAAAAAAAATGCCATCAAATAATGAAATTACTTAAAAATAAATGTCACATGCTTAAAATTAAACGAGGTCTCATTTAATTGTAAATATGCGACATTATACGTACAAATTGAAGGCGTGAGTATTACCCAAACTTGACCAGGTACTTTTCTGATAAATTATTATTATTTTTTTTTTTTTTGCGGATATGAAGCGGATGTTTAAAAAGATTGTTTATATTGTTACACTTAACATAAGTATTTAACTCCCCTGAAGCCAATAATCTGTACATAGGCTATTAAATTTATAATTATTTACCACGAGAATTGTTTTACACCGCTGACTCAAGATTTCACTCACAAGCAAACATTCTGATGGGGACAGATAAAAAAGTTTTTTTTTCTTTCATTGTGTCAATAATGTCAAAAGAAGTGCTTATACAAATTTTGGCCACTCGATCGCAATTACGAGGACCGTAAAAATAAGCTCGCCAGGGGACGTTTAACAGAAAGAAAACACAATTTTATGGGAAAATTTTATTGGAAGAGACACAGCAATTGTTGAGCTACTTTTCAACATATTCCCTACCGAAATTGAAATATTTTTCATATCATGGGATCAACAGTAAGGTGCAGACGGCTATCTAAGGCTTATTCCGATCCCAGGCGGCTGACAGCTACGACACAGATAATTTGTAGAAACAAAAGCCGCCCTAAATAAGGGTTCGATAGATCGGCCTACTAATCAATTCATAAAGAATAATAAGTAAACAAAACAATTTTGTGACACTTGGAAAGAAAAAGAAAAAAAACATTAAGATAAGAAAACGTAGGAAATCATTTACAATAAAAATTTTGTTGGGTACAAATGATTACTAATTATAGCTAAGGATGATTTTAACACGTGAGATCCTATGGCATCAATCGTTGCATCAGAAATTTTGTATTGTTTAAGTTGATTTAAAGTTTCACGTGGGATCGTGCCACGGGCACCGAACATGAGCCCAAAAACTGTCCAATGTGTAATGTGGTATTGTGCTCCAAGATGCTGACAACAAGGCTCATATATGACTTGTTTTTCACGACACACCTCTTGTGGCTGTTGCTCATGCATCTCAAAACGGATTGTGGGATCAAGAATGACATCCTTATCCTTCTGCCGATCAATTATGATGATATCAGCCCGTCTAGTAGAGCCATCAGAAGAGACGCAACCAACCTCCTCATAAACCTCATAGGAAGCATTCTGACGGATTGAAGCTGCGATGAGAGAACGAACCGTATTATGTCTGTTGATTCGGAGCAATTCTCCATGATGGCAGAAACCCAAGACGTGAGGAAGCGTTTCTTGCTCGTCCCATGGTATGACAAATGTCTCGATTGCAGTGGGGGATATGTTGACAAATAGCGCAACAATTGCTGTATCTGTTTCAATAAACATTTCCATGCAATTGTGCCATTTTTCTGTAAACGGCCCCAGGGAAAATCACTTTCTGGACGACCTCGTAATTGCAGTCGACTGGCCAAAATTAGTATAAGCACTTGTTTTGACATTATTAACATGGTAGAAGAAAAAAAATAATTTTTTTATCTGCACCCATCAGAATGTTTGCTTGTCAGTTGCGACATGTTGTGTTGAGTAGGTACTGATACAAGAAATACAGAAACGCAGACATTGGTGTGTACTGGGTGGTTGACGAGTAGGTACAGATACAAGCAATACAGAAACGTAGAATTGCCATAACACTAACAACCACACATTGTCATCTTTCGCAGGGTTGCCAATAGTTGGTGCATGAAAATTGGTTTACCCCGTGAAGATTTCACTCAGTCGTATATACGAGTAGTCGATGTATGAGAATTGGAATTGGAAGTATATTTAAGTCGGGGACGAGATGGGTTGCTTATTTAAAGACAGAGGACGAGAGGCGCTTCGCCGCTATGTGGTATTTGAGGCGATGAGCTTACCACTTGCTCCCCTGCCCCTTTCGGTAAATTAAGTGTAACTAAATTCCTGGTAGGTACTGAAACCTCCGTCAGGGGGCACCTATGTTCCGACATCGGATTAATGGGTTAAATACATACAAGAGAATCGTAAGCACTGTCATTAATTTTAAGGAGTTATTCTTTGGAGTATTTCAAACAAAAATTTTCTTAAATATTTTTTCATTTTTAATTCCTATTCGAGATAAAATATTTTATATGAAACATTTCATACCGTGTTTTGGGAAAGCGATTAATTGAATTCCGAATATACTCAGTCAGCTTAAGAGAACATTGTATTATGATTATAAATGATAGAAATTTAGTTTTATCCTTTAGATGTGCAGAACTTTGATCCGAACAAACGTAACTTTTCGTTCTGCAAAGACATTTTACAATGTTGCATCTGCTCGGATCAAATTTCTGCACATTTAAAGGACAAAACTAAAACTCTTTAAATAATTTATTATCATAATGCAAAGTTCTCTTAAATTGACTGAGCATATTCGAAATTCACTCAATCACTTTTCCAAAACACGCTATGAAATGTTTCATATAAAGCATTTTGTATCTCGGAAATGAAGGAAAAACGAGCAAAATTGTATTAAACTTTTTTGTTCGAAGTATCTCAAAGAATAACTCACTGAAATTAATGAGAGTACTTACTATTTATTCTGCATATTGGATGTTTATAATGATATTGATAATGACTAGTGTTCTGTCCGAAAGCAGGTATATTCCTGGAAAGGTCGTGGGTTTGCGAACCACAGCCCAAGTTTTACTGTGCAGGGTAACACTGTGGTGATTTGCTATTGCCTTCCACAGTATGGGAATGAAGGACATAACAGAATACCCAGCCCTGCGGCTGGAAAATAAATTCCTCTGTTAGACCACGCTGGGAATCGAGTCACGGACCAATTGGTTGGGAAACGCACATGCTAGCCACATAATCATAAAGGCGGATTTTAATGATATTAAAAGCAGGTAAATTCCTTGCGTCTCAGGGGAACAACGAAGAAGAAAGGAATTAAGAATAAAAGGAGGAAAATGAAAGAAGGAAGAAAGAAGGAAACAAATACGGAAGATGAATCGGATGTTGAAGATTGGAAAGAGAAAGAAAAAATGGGGAAAGTGGAAGAAAATCAGACGAGGAAGATACGTGATAATGGAGGATAGAAAGAAGACACTAAAGAATAAAGATAACTTGGAAATTATTTTTGTATTTGTCATTAAACTACTTTACAGATACTAAAATTAATAAAACCAAGCACATTAGAGAGTCAGGAGAAAAGCAAGAAACAGAGGGATGAACAAAGTTTATAAGTAAAAATAAAAATATAGCACAGAAGTAAGAAAGGTGGCAAGGGAAGTAGAAAGGAAAAGGAGGAAAACAATGGAGGAGCTGTAAATGAGATTCAAAATACAGGTTGTTAAAAAGTATCCACTATTGTAGGAGGCAATAGTATGTATCAAAACAAGAAAATAATGTCTAATAAACATGGGTCCTACAACACATACTTTCTGAGATCTGAACACTTGTTCATAGAACGTGCTCAATGTCACGTCCATTTATGGTAATGCATTTCTCTGCCCTACAGTACAGCAGACTACCAGATAATCAGACTATAATTGACACCCCTGGCATGGAATAATGATACGTCGTAAGCAATACTGAAAACAATTGTCTGGTTGCGGATATGAGCGGGGTTCAGCAGAGATGGTGTTGTGAATTTTGGTAATCAGCAGGGAACGGATTTATATGGACTAAAAATATATGAAATATGTAAATATATATGTAGTTATTTTTACCAAAATATGGAATTAAATATGGATTTTTACCAAAATATGGAATTAAATATGGACTTAAAATTATAAAAAAATGACTATGTACGTTAAATATTGGTACATTTTAATCAAACTAAACAAAAAATATAATGGACGTACCTTATCTTCCAATGTAGTTTCAACAAAACACAATTTTTATTGTCTGTTACCATAACAATAGGTTACAAATATTTCTTTCAAGTGCTGAAAAGTGAATCTTCTTCTATTGTCTCTGAGGATAGATTTATACTGACTAAAAGAGCGTTCGACGTCACAAGAAGTAACTGGTACATAATTCAATTTCACAATGTCTGCTGGGGATAAGTCCAAGTTAATCTTCACTGTTGATTCACCACTCATCACAGCAACAACCTTTTGTAGTTCTTCATATCCAGGGTTTTTTGAAAGTACAGTGTCCACCTTAGCTCTTACTGCATCTGCAACTTTACCTCTACCACGATTCAGTTGTTCCACAGTACTATTTATAATTTCAAAACTTTCAGATAGTGAAAGGTGCCTATTTTGGAGACTTTTGAGCGTTTTTATGATGCATGAAAATGTATGCTGAATGTGAGCTAAGTCATTCTTCACACTTATGTCACAGGTAACTGTTTTCGCAGTATCAATTGAGACTGCATCTTCAGAGTCCAATGCAAGGAGAACATTGTTAATAGAGTCTATATGTTCGGCATAATATTCAACTGCTTCTAGCCATGTACCCCATCTAGTTAAAATTGGCTTTGGTGGCAATGGAATTTCAGGGTACATTTCTTTCAACACGTTAACTCTACTGGGAGCTTTGAGAAATACTTTTTTCACTGATGAAATCAACAAATCTACTTTAGGGAAATTGTCTCTGACCACTTCTGCCACACGATGAAATGCATGCGCCACACAAGTAAAATGAGTCAATTTAGGATATACAACAGATAATGCTTGTCCAGCTTTGACCATATAAGGGGCAGCATCGCTAATAAAGAATAACACATTATCGTACATAATACCCTTTGGCCACAGGATACCCATAGCTTCGTTGAACAGTTTAACTATAGTTTTGTTATTGCACTTTTCTAGAACATCACAATGTAAAAGAATTCGTTCAGAATATTGTTCACTTAACAAACCGATAACTACATTACCAACAAGTCTACCTTCTTTGTCGGGAGTCTCATCAATGGAAACCCAAATTGAACTATCTTTAATTTCATCTCTTATCTTCTATATTGTCTCATCGTAGATGGATGGAGCATACGTGTTGACTCATCCGGGATTGTATGTTGAGTATATTTTTCAAGGAATTCCCTGAAGACCTTATTCTTTAGTTTGTAGAGAGGAATATCAGCAGAGATGAGAGAACGGCACAGGTCGATGTTAAACTCAGATCTTACATTCGATGTTGTTGGTTGTGTTAAAAACAATTGTCTCTGCTTGGAATTTAGTTGTTTGTTGGCCTGATGTTTACTAGTTGTAATGTGTTGTTGCACCAGGAACTTTTGTGTAGATGATACTGCACACTGACACAAATTACAAAATAATATTTTATTGTCAGTTGATAAACCATCTTCTTTAAATTCTGAAATGTAACTTGTTAGTTTTGATTTTAAATTGACTGAATGACGTACTTTTGGCATATTTACCGTCTTTATAGTATGATTTACAAAACTGAACCTATGTGTACTCTGACTGGCATTTAACTGTTGAGCTGCACAACTGAAGTCTGTTAAAAATTTTAAATTAAATTAATACAGTTTTGTAACTTACTTTCCCATTGTTGATAGGACTGCTAATTTTCAAATAACTCTGATGTTAAAGGGATTACTGAACATGTGTTTAAATCTCTATTGTTGAAATGTATTTTTAAAAGTTAATGGAATTTTGTTTTGTTTTATTGTTAAACCTAATATAATATGGACTGTTTTATATGAAATATGGAAAATATATGGAAATTAACGAAAATATCTACTAAACTCTAAAATATGGAAAAATATGGAAAATAAAAGTAGGATTTTTCAACCCTACACATTGTGAAACATAAAGATAATGCAAAATATAAATTATATTAGCTTTATAAGTAAATATGTATTTACATATAAATCCTTTCCCTGGTAATCAGCATATGTGGACTGATGAAAATCCTCATGCAGTTGAAGAAATAAGGCATCAGCACCGATTCTCAATCAACGTATGGGCAGGCTTTCTTAGCGATAGATTAATAGGGCCATACCTGCTACCATAGAGATTAATTGGGGCTCGTTAACAGAACTATTTTATTAACGTATTGTTTACCTTGCTGGAGTATGTGCCATGTCAGTAAAGACTGCAGATGTGGTTAATGCACGATGGCGCACCAGCACATTTTTTCCGCAATGTGCGTGAACACCTGACGCTGACACTTCAGGATCACTGGATTGATCGGGGAGGCCTCACACCTTGGCCTGCTCGTTTCCCAAACCTAAATCAGATTTTTGATTATGGTAAATTTCAAAGAGTGCGTGATTCCTTACGCCGAATAGCAGAGGAATGAATTGCCATGAATGGACGTCACATTGAGCACCTCCTGTGAACAAGTGTTCAGTTCTCAGAAAGTATGTGTTGCAGGACCCATGTTTATTAGACATTATTTTCTTGTTTTGATGCATACTAGCACCTCCTAAATATTGGATACTTTTTTAAAAACACCCTGTATAAAAATTGAAGTCAATGTCTTAAGCATGGCAGAGTTTACAGAGGCCTGTAACATTCCATATTATCAACGGGAATTTCTGTGTAAGGCAAATTTTGCGAAAAACAAAAACTTTATAAAACCACTTGGATGAGTTCATTCGGCAATACAACTTTGTCTCCAGAGGTTAAAACTCGGCGTCTTGTTTGATTGGTTCACCCAGCCTAATATTGCGTTTACGCCCACGAGAGAGTTCTGAGCAGCAGTATCATTGCAAGACAAGTACCGTGGGCAACTTGTCGTTTGAGCCAAATTAAAACCTGAGCTTCTGTATATCCGAGAGAGCAAGCTCTTGCCTCAAGCGGCACGCTGATGGGGGGAGGGATCGTGTGCATGCGGGAGAGAAAGGTTTAATTTTGAAAATGTTATAAAACTTTGCTTGTTTGCGGGATGAATTCCCCGAGGCACTGGGACTCTGTAATACACTCGTGAGTCTGAAACAAAGAGAAACTGATTGCAGGCTCTGCTCCACAGTCGATGTCAGGTAGCGCTGCCAACTCTTTCTCAAGAAATTCTTTCAATGTTCTAAAATATTGTTTTACGAGTGGTAGTGTACGTGCCTTTTCGGGTAGTTGCTGGGTACTGCAATCCTGTATTAACTCTTACTCATCTTGTGACGTTTAAAGAAATTTATATGACATCATACAGTATATCACAAAAATTGATTTTGAAATTTTAACTGAAATAAACTTACATTTTTGATAAACAAGATACCGACGAAGTGGCTATTGAAGTGTTCGCTCATTCGTATGCCCTTTCTTCAAAGTTTCCAAATTCCATTTAGTGAATAGAGGAGCTCCAGCGAGAAAAGGAAAGAGATATTCAAACTAGTCCTGAAACTTCTTAATTGTACTTTAATTATTGTCATGAGCGTCAAAATAGATGGTATAGATATAGTCATACAAAATTATTAAATACAGCTACAATGAATAAAATTAGATGTACAGATAACGTGAGTAGCATGATCATTAAAAAATTGGTTACAATACAAACACAAAATAGTAATTAGAATGGTACCTATACTAACATTAGAACCAAAAAATTTCTTGTAGAATAAAATGGATTATTAACCAGCCATCCACGTAATTTAGTCATAAATCTATTATACAGACTTCCTGTCGCTCTGGGTAGCGTAGTCATTATAGTCCTGGCCTTTTGTGCTCGAGGTTCAGGGTTCGATTCCGGCCCAGGTCGATGGCAATTAAGTGTGCTTAAATGCGACATGCTCATGTCACTAAATTAGTGGCATGTAAAAGAACTCCTGCGGGACAAATTTCCGACACACCGGCGACGCTGATATAACCTCTACTTTTGCGACCGTCGTTAAACAAAACATATTTTTTTTTTATAGACTTCCTGCAGCAATTTATTAAACATATCAGTAGCTACTGAACCATTTCTTTGGTTTAGTTAACCTAGTTTGTAATGTAATTAATATATTATAATTAAATCTGGTAGGGCAGCTGTGAAGATGTTTTGCAATTAAGACAACTCTAATTGATTTTAAATGTCTTAGGACGTCGTACTTTTTCAAGATTTTCTCATTTTCCCGTTATGTGATTGTGAGCCAGAGAAACAAATAGAAGACTGAAAAATGCTTAAGAGAGTTGATTCGAGAAAATTAAAAATATAAGAAAATGGTAAACAGCAGAATAATTAATTTATTTTTAAGGGGAAACGGAATTGGATATTAGGTGAAAATTTTGTTTCTATTTTTTTATTTTTCGGATATATTATTTAGTTTTCTTCTTTTTAAAACTGAATATCACATATGGCTATACTTAAATTGTATCTATTTCAATTTTATGACTTTCTGAGAAGGGTTACACAAGTTTTAATTTTAAAGCTCATTCATCATAATAAATTTACGAATTTTAGGTGAAAAATTTGAGTTTTATATTTTTTCTTTTTTTTCCAATTATTCTTCGGTATTTATTTTTAAAATGGTATATCATGCCATTCTACCTCATCTTTTGGCTTAGTTGCCTCGTGAGCGATGTGTTATTGGTGCCAGTTATGAGGTTCAGACCTGTCTTCGTAGAGCTGACTAAACAACATCACACATGATTATACTGAAATTATATCAATGTTATCTTTTCGTTTTTCTGAGTAGAGGGCATAGTGTACGAGTATATTGCTCCGATCAGAGAACGAATAGTGAATATTCGCACTTGTAATTCGTTCGTCTTTCGTGCAGTAACAGCATAGCTACTTGCCTTTTAGATATCAATAAGCTGAACTAATATGCAAACATCTTGAGGGTACATTACGGCCATTTAAAAGTTTATGGTCTCATTTTATTCCTCAGAATTAGAGGTTGATAACATACATCGCTATATTTACCCCTGAAACACATGTTGTAAACTATTTTTCGCCAACTTCAATAGGATGGTGAAACAAGCAGCGTTCACCTCTGGATTACTTTGAAACTTCTTTTCTTGGAGTTCTTTTTTAAAATTGCAAGAAGCGGACTCAGATGTACATGGTGAATGTTTCAAATAAGTCTCCCTGATTTGGATGAGCATTCTCACAGCCATTGCAGCATCTTGTCAATTCAAAAAAGTCACTTAATTAAAACTACCTCGCAGACTCTTCAAATGCATTATAGTGATAAAGACTGATACTATGATGACCTTTGCTACAATTTAATTTGATTTATTTTTACTGACAGAGTTAAGCCCCTAAGGCCTTCTTTTTCACTCAAGTAAGTATAGTTTAACAATGCATAGCAAATATTTAATAACAGCAATGGAATAATAATAATAATAATAATAATAATAATAATAATAATACTAATAATAATAATAATAATTGTGGATGTCTTTAGCTACATATAATTCTAAGAGTTAAATATCTACAATTTAAAGCTAAATAAGATAATTTGGACCTCAGGAATGATTAACATGATGAAGGAAAATTGTTATATTAAAAATAAAAATGATTTTATAAAATTAATATTTGAAGAAATATTATATTCTGGAGACGAAAAGCACTCTTTTTGACAGTCGGCTTTTGAAAGCATTTAATATTTGTCAACCCCTTTACATTATGTATATTAGAATACGCTATTTTTACTATTTACATTATCGTAAAGAATGTAGGCTTAAATTAATAGAAAATATTTACATTATTATTCACTATTTACAAAACAAGTAAGTATTGTGAAGTAAAATACCTTGCATTGCAATTATTTGTCAACCCCTTTACATTATGTATATTAGAATACGCTATTTTTACTATTTATATTATCATAAAGAATGTAGGCTTAAATTAATAGAACATATTTACATTATTATTCACTATTTACAAAACAAGTAAGTAGGCTATTGTGACATAAAATACCTTGCATTGCAATAATGTTGAAGTGGCCCATGTTTTGTTCCGTCTAACTTGATCCAACAAGAGTCGCATAAGCAATTAATCAAGTACTTCGCTTGCTAGATGCATGCACGTAATCGTCTTAAAAACTCCAGTAATACTTAATCTTGTAGCTAAGTATGGTCCCTAGTCATAACCAATTGGAATTTCATAAATGGAAGAGTTGTATATGTTGGGTTAAAGTTAATACTTACTTACAAATGGCTTTTAAGGAACCCGGAGGTTCATTGCCGCCCTCACATAAGCCTGCCATCGGTCCCTATCCTATGCAAAACTAATCCACTCTCTATCATCATATCCCACCTTCTTCAAATCCATTTTCATATTATCCTCTCATCTACGTCTCGGCCTCCCCAAAGGTCTTTTTCCCTCGGGTCTCCCAATAACACTCTATATGCATTTCTGGATTCGCCCATACGTGCTACATGCTCTACCCATCTCAAACGTCTGGATTTACTGTTCCTAATTATGTTAGGTGAAGAATACAATGCGTGTAGTTCTGCATTGTGTAACTTTCTCAATTCTCCTGTAACTTCATCCCTTTTAGTACCAAATATTTTCCTAAGAACCTTATTCTCAAAGAACCTTAATCTCTGTTCCTCTCTCAAAGTGAGAGTCCAAGTTTCACAACAATACAGGAAAACCGGTAATATAACTGTTTTATAAATTCTAATTTTCAGATTTTTTGACACCAGACTAGATGACAAAAGCTTCTCAACCGAATAATAACAGGCATTTCCCATATTTATTCTGCGTTTAATTTCCTCCCGAGTGTCATTTATATTTGTTAGTGTTGCTCCAAGATATTTGAATTTTTCCACCTCTTCAAAAGATAAATCTCCAATTTTTATATTTCCATTTCGTACAATATTCTGGTCACGAGAACATAATTATATATTTTGTCTTTTCGGGATTTACTTCCAAACCTATCACTTTACTTGGCTCAAGTAAAATTTTCGTGTTTTCCCTAATAGTTACGAATCCATACAATAAACCTCGGGTTAAAGTTAATAATAATAATAATAATAATAATAATGATAGTAACAATAATAATACTATAATGATAATATAATGAAAATACTACTACTACTACTACTACTACTACTACTACTACTACTACTACTACTACTACTACTACTACTACTACTAATACTACTAATCATAATAATAATAATAATAATAATAATAATAATAAATTGAACTTCTTGAACCCTTCTGTCGTTGTTCTTGTGAAGAATTTGAATAAAAACTTCAACAGAAACTTTGGTAATCTGAATAGCAAGATGTAAACAGACGCTAGGCCCTATAGACAGACAAATACTGAAGTACAAAGGAAGAGGCAAAATATGGAAAAGACAAAAAGATGGACAGACAGAAGTTCAGAGTAAACGACTTGAAGATAGGAAATAGAACAAAAATTACAGACGGTAAATGGAAAGACAGAAAAGGACACATAGAGTTGTGAGAATAGACAGATAATTGTAGGAACGGAAAGTAGAAATACATATACAGAGATACACAGAGAAACAAAAGACAAGTGAATAAATGAAAAGACAGATAAGTACATAGACAAAATCAGACGGGCTTAAAGAGAGATACATAAACGAGGACAGAAAAAGATAGTGATGGAAGAATAGGCAACAGGCAAACACACTGACCGAATGATATGCTTTTATAAATGCACGCTTTTCTTAGGAAAGGAAGTAGACTAAACGTAAAAATAAACAGAGGGCTACGTTGGTCGTTCCCAACGCAATGTTTGATGTGCTCTTCAGGATGGATGATGGCCTGGAGATTGAGTTAGCGACATTTTTCTCTCGCAGTCGATATTATTGAAGGTAAACACCTCGCGGTGGCTCTCGTGATAAGGGCGCGGTCGTCGTATCACTTCCCTCACACTCGTGTTTGCACGGGCGGATTCAATCTTGTGTCGAGGCCACCTTACACTGCTACTACACCCAGTCTCTGGTCGTAAAGTACCGCGATGGCTATCATTCTGGATACTATATAATGAATAACTTGTTTACCATTATGTTCGATGCTGCAGGTTCCAGCTTGATCGAGTGTGATGGAATTTCTAGAACATAAAATCCTTAGTTTTACTTCGTTTGAAAGGAAATTGAAGCCGGGTGTCACGTGTCGCAGATTTACTGCACTTGAAAGAAAAGTCTCTTATTGAGAGTATCTCCGGTAAAATTTACCGGCCAACCTTTTTCCACCTCACCAATTTCCTACTTCGGGAACAGATGTCTAATGCGATCCAGAATCTCGATTGAGAACGGGAATATGCTTCGTGATACAGTTTTATTTAACACATAGGTTTGTGACGTACATAACAATAGCAGAAAAGGAATGGAAAAACATTAAGGCAGCGTTTCTGAAACTTTTCTGAAGTGGGACCACTTTTTTTAAAGTCAGTTTCGCCGACCAACTTACTCTTGTTTCCTTCGAAAGCAAATTTGTAATTTATGTAGCATATTTTAATATCAGTATACTTACATTTTAATGTAGAAATAATTACAATTAATTTTATATTAGTATTAACTAATTAAGTTAATGTTAATAGAAGAAAATTTCTTATATCGTCATCCGTAAAACAGAAATAAAAACAAATTATTGCAGAAAAATGCCCGATTTTCAACAAGTAAAGATGCAATTTTGCATGTTCTATTATTGGTGTACGACGTACAGTACGTGACCATTTCAATGTGCAGACTGAGTGTCGCCAAATTATTAAGAAAGTCATAAATACATGAAAAGGCTCGGTACTTTGGTCCTGTTATGAATTCGGGCAGTCTCTAGCTGGATTACAGGCACGACGCCAGATGTGCAGGGAAAAGACAGCGAGAAACACCACGTACATAGTGCTTTAAATCCCGTTTTTGTTGCTGAGAGTAGAGTGGGAAGTCAATAGACGGGTAGGGTAAATAAATTTCATAAAATGTCAGTACTGGGAGAAAAAGTGAAAGGCGATTACCATGTGTCATTTACAAACTCTGAGATTTTCAGCTATAGTGTGATACGGAATTCGTTTGGATTTTATTTTCTCTTCTGTCTTTTTTGGAGGACCACAAGGGCAGACCTCGAGGACCACAGGTGGTCCGCGGACCATAGTTTGAGAAACGCTGTATTAAAGGAATCATAATAGTTAATAGGCTAAAATACACTGGACTCTCGCTAATCCGGCCTCTCATCCGACCTCCTTCTAATGTAATTCCTATCACTTCTACTGTAATAGTTTTCTAGGAAATTTTTACCGGTGTCATGTGTCATACTGTATTACTTACACACGTATATATTTATATACACGTAGGTCCTATACACGCGCCGGCCACATATAGAATGTTCCATAGAATGAAATGGAATTTAACTGAGGGGGGCACGGTTAGCCCAACACTGCGACCTATTGAGATCTATTGCGCCAACCCTCGATATGGAATGAGTTGCATGCCACAGATCCCCTACGCTCACAGCCCTAACCACAGGACTCCGTTAACGACCGGTCCCTACAGCCGACAGAATCCATATACCATTCCGGCTTGGGGAAATTCCCCCAAGACTCCCCTGTCGGTCCGAGGCGAAACTCCTCCCCCGAGTACGTCCGCCTCGGGTGCCATTGCAGAAGCCAACCAACGTCGCTTAGCTACATTCCACGGAGGCCGGTCGAGAGAGTCAGCAGCTTCGGGAGGCCGCCGGTAGAGTGATCTGAAAAACCAGAAACGGGATGATAAGGAAAGGATGATGGGAGAGGAAAGGAAGTGGCGATGATGAGTGGGGTTTCAAATGCCTGGTAAAGTTACCTGATATTCATTCATAGGAGTGAGGGCAAACCCCGAAAAAACCTCACCCAGGCAACTCATCCTCACCGGGAATCGAATCCGGAACCGCTGGGTAGAATGTTCCATACTTCGTTCCATAATGTCTGACAGGAGACGTAAACATTCCCGGCAGAGAGAGAAGGATATTTGTTATTCAACCAATGGCAGAGATCTCATTCCACGCTTTCTTGAATTTGGGTGATCTGAAGCGTTCTACCCCCTCCCAACATGTAGACAAGCGTGGACTGAGACCTTTGCCATTGGTTGAATAGCAATTATACTTCTCTCCTTCTCTGCCGGCATCATTTACTTCGCCTGTCAGACATTATGGAACGAAATATAGTTTCGGTTCAGAAGTGCAAGTGGAATGGTTGGCGCAGTTTATAACATTAAATTTAATAATATGTTTAAGCACTCTCAGTAATCCGGCACCCCTCTGTGCAAGGAATGGCCGAATTAGCAAGAGTCTACTGTATATTCGGGATGAATAACGGGTTGGTTCTAAAGTTACGTCTGCTGTTCGTGTTTATAACGGGTATACGCCTGGGAACAGATTTCGCTTAATAAGGCGCCGTTCGGAAAGTATCCTTGGTACGTACGAGGCGTGTTCTTAAAGTAACTTCCAAAAGGGTGTAGTAAGTAAACGGGAAGATATTTACAAACCATTATTGTTCCATTGTATTCCCCACACTTCAATTACTTCCCAACATAATCTCCACCAATATTGAGGCATTTATCGAGTCGTCGCACAAGTCTTTCTATCCCCTCATTGTAGAATTCGCCCGCCTGCGATGTGAACCACTCCCGCACTGCTGTTTTCACTTCATCGTCGCCATCAAAACGTTGACCACCGAGGAACTTCTTGAGGTGCAGGAAGAGATGAAAGTCACTCGGAGCCAAATCCGGGCTGTAGGGGGATGGACAATTTGTTCCCAACCAAATTTCAAGATGAGATTTTGAGTGTCACGAGCTGTGTGTGGCCATCTCCTGACCATTCCATCACTAATGGCATCATCACCATACACCTCACAAAGTTCACGATGAATGTCAGCTGGTTTGATGTTCCTCACATTCAAGAAACGGATAACAGACCGCATCTCACAGTCGGCGGGGTGCTCGATCACTTTAAACATTTCAACTGATCACAACTAACCACACACACGGACCGAAACAAATTCAGCTTATCAGGCACATGGAAGAATAAAATTCAGAAGATCTAAAAAAGCGATGGCATGAGAGCCATTCTGTCTAATTTCCCTGACAAGAAGATAAGACGACGACATTTATTTTTGTTTAACGTTGCTATTATGGTACTATTTATATGTTGAAATCTATTGATTTTATCACATCTAGTTCATTCACATAGGCAAAGTAATATCACATTCCAGATAATTAAATCGTGTTACTCGTTCAATCAATTTATTATTTATATACTACTTTCACTGTAATTACGTGTTTTACTTTCAAAGGCCTTTGTTTTTGTTTCTAAAAATGTTAAATTATAATAATTATGAAAACAATACCAGAATAAAAAAGGAAAGTAAAATACAGATCTAAAGTGTGGAATATAATAAAAGCAATTCAGTTTGTACAGATAGTTAACAGGGAAAAACGTAAGGAAGGATACAACAAATGGAATATAATAACATAATTAAAAAATACGAAATTTAAATAGAATCAACAATAAAAAGGGTACGATAATAAATTCATCTGACGATCGAGAGAACAATAAAAAAGGAAAAGGAAGAAAAAGAAACACGTATTATTTAAAAAACTATCGCAGAGAAAAGGGCTTATAAGCGAAAGGAATCTGAATATTCTTCTGTCATAAGACTATGTGCTTACATTGCTCGCTGGAGATCTTCCGAATCGGCCAATAAAACCCGGTAGTCTACAGAAAGTAGATTGTCAATATGTTGAAATCTTATATTTAATTCTTTCCGAATTTCTCTTTCCCTTTAATTCTCTAGTTACTCGATCGTTTTAGGTGTTAAAAAGTGGCGGTGACTTACAGCCATGTAAGTAAAACTTATCTGTTTATATGTACTACCGGTACATATTTTATTACATAATTATCGTAAAGGTATCCCCGTAACATGCCATGAAGGCACTTAGGGGGGCATGGAGGTAGAGCACCATGCTTTCCATGACCTCGGCACTAGAATGAGGTGGTGTGGTCGGCACCACGCTCTGACCGCCTTCTACCCCCGGGAAGGACCCGGTACTCAATTTTATAGGAGGCTGAGTGAACCTCGGGGCCGTTCTGAAAGTTTGGCAACGAGAAAAAAATCCTGTCACCACCTGGGATCAAACCCCGGACATTGCAGTCCGTAGCCAGTTGCTCTACCAACTGAGCTACCCGGCCGCCAACATAATTATCGTTTGATATTTTAATTTCTGATTTAAAATGTAATACTTTTATAGCCCATATTGAATGTTGAATTCCTCATTCCTTAATAATGGTCGATAACATTTTTATCTTAACTCTGTCAAAAGCCTTTTGATAATTAATAAGTATCATAAAATTCTGAAAATATAATTTTTTTTCGGTAATTTTCTTAACATACAGGATACCTAGTTTTGTATAATTTAATCACATATTTTGTCGCTGTAGTGATTGTGTGGTGTTAACTATCAGCGTAACAAGCAGATGGTCTAAGTTAAATACGCAGTCAGATGTGGAATTCTTCGTTGAAAAGTTCATTAGTGACACTTGTGGCGGACAAGGTCGCAATTGCGATTTTTTCCGAGAGTCTCCTCTTTACTCTTCATGGGCATCATACAATTCCGGCCATTTTCCATTCTATTATCATATTCATAGCATTTCTTCGATCAGCAGTGGACGAACTGCAGAGGGTTTTGTTCTAGGAATATGAGGACTATCTGCATGAAACCTGGATACAGAACGAACTTTAGCACCGACAGTTGGCATGGGTTAGAATGCGCCAATCTAGAGGACCAGTGTAACAGCACAGTCTAGTATATAGACTATAGTCACGAAGCTTGAGTTGTGAGGGTGCTAGGAACAATAAACTGTGCAGGTACTATTTCGCATTGTCTGTAATGAGGCGGTAGTAGCAATCCCAGTGGTTGGCAACTATCTATGGGTGCATATTTACTACGTATTGAGCTTCGTGACTGTATATACTAGACTGTGGTAATAGTTCGTTCAGATGAACGTAGCGCTAGAGTTCGCCTTCGCTTTCAGAGTATTAATAACTTATTGTACTATGGAGAAGTCATAGAACGGTGGTGAGGGTAGCTCATACACAGTTTTTGCCCATAAATGATTCCGTTTAGACTTGCTGGAACTTGAGCTCGAGTCTGCAACATGTTCTGCAAAGGGATGATGTATAGGTAGAGTATTAGTTTAATCCGGTCTTGAGAGCTGCAAGAAATGAGTTATGTTAATGCCGGCCAGGTCAGTGTTTACTGCTGCGTTGTTGTTTGCCCAGTTTTTCTTAAGAGTAAACAGTTAATCTCGTGAGGGAAATAATTTTCACTGTAACGTGTGGCAATCTCTTTTGTGTGCACGCCGTGGTCATTTGTCAGTTTGGCTGACGTATAAAATATTTGGATAAAGATCAAATTACCCGTTCTGTTTTAATATGCGGCCATTTTGTTTAACTTGTCAGACTCCAGGGCTAACAAGATGGGGAATGGTGCGATTTCATGTGAGTCGAGTTGCATTTCCGTTTAGATATTTTGCGTTTCGTAGACCTAGTTCTTAACATATGGTTTCGGTATAGATTTATTTCTACATCAGTTTTCCAAATGTCTTAACAATAGATGAAATTTTCCATTAAACCTAGTTCGACAGAATATTAGATTCATAAGTAAATGTATGGGATGTTTTGTGTAAAATAACTTCAAATTGTTTTCCTTATTCGTTTGTTACGAAATTTCACATATAATTATAGAATTGACAAGGATACACCATGCTGGATTGCAGAAAAAGTGGAAACATAAGAAATTAACTAGAAATCAATAATATTTTTAATAGACTATTGCACTTTTACTACCTCATACTACTTTTGACCAATAAAACGGTACGAAAGGACGTCTTTCAACCATGCTTTTCGCACAATTTTATCGCGTCCTTAGCATTTGTTTGTTTTTATCACTATCCTAGCATTTGTTTCTTTGTTTGGCAACATTTCAAATTGCACTGGTCTGGACGTCAAAAAAACATAAAATTACAAACCACTCCAGTCGATGTACAGCAGTTTCAAATATGACTCGCATTGGCATTCAAGAACAAGAATTAATAAAGATTACTGGTCATAGCTATGAATCTTCTCTGAAACCCTATTTACAAATAAATGAAGAGCACCATTCAGAAATCCTGAATAAGTTGAAGAATATACCATTCACATCAACGAGTTCCACTTCTTTTACGTACACGTCCAATATAACTTCAACTGAACCACCAAACACTAAAACATTCAAATTTAAAAATTGTGCTTTCAATAATTATTCCTTTTAAAATTATTCACGTTTATTTTTTATTTCATCGTCCTTAATTAAAAATTTTCTTGTTTATTTCATCATCCTTAATTAAAACTTTTCAAACACTTCTTTCTATTATTTAGGTTATGTTATAGCTTCTGCTATATGATATTATGGATAGTCACGTATCAGAGATTGTTTAATATTAAGATTTATTGAAATTCATCTGTCAAGTGACGTTGATTACTGGGATTCGGATAATTGAAGTGGAATGCAACTATTTTAATAAAAATGAAACTGAATCAACAAAGCCTTCTTGACTAGTAACTGTCCAGAGTTCAATGAAGATTCCATAGTTGGCACAGCTGATAACAAGAAAACAGCTAATCATAACATACTACTGCCATATAGCGTAATATTTTTAATGTGGAGATGGTACAATAATACATTTGAAGACAGTTGTATTTTCGTAAGTCAATTAATATTTTATTGTATTGGAGTACTTCATTACTTCTAATCTTTATATACTTTCTTCTAATCGGTAATAGTCAATTAAATCCCACTCGAGTTTTGATTTTCTCTAGATAAATCAAAACCTCTAGTGAGATTACTGTTATAAAATAATGTATTAAGATTTAGGCAACTGGATTACACGTAGACCTATGCTTACAAGGATGAAGCCATTCAGATACCATTTAAATATATAATCATAAACCTATTGCTAAACGAAATGTTGACAGATTTTGAAAACGCAGGAGAGAACAATTTAAAAATCGAACAAATGTATGAAACCGGAAAAGGCCTGGAGGCCTAATCTGTGCAGTTTATGATTATGATGGTGATGCAATTTAATAGAATTTTGAGATAATAAGAGTAAATGATGCGATAAATTTATAGTTCTATTCTCAACATCGTTGTGAGACTATAAATCCTCTAGTAACGAGAATAATATATTGAATGGGTTTCTATCTAAAGTTTATGCATCACAGATACGTCATTTTGAAACGAATGGAAATGTGGATTTGTAACGGTGAATATGATTAAATTATGTAGGCCTATACAATTTTGTTATTTCTTTTTAACTTGAATCGAAAGCTGTTTGCTGAAAACCTTTTATTACTAATAATGCTCTTATATTCTTATTTTTCATCGTTCTCTTTATTTTCTTAATGATCTCCTTTTAGTTCTCATATTCATTTCTCTCCACGTTGGTAATATTTTTCTTTAGGATCGTGATCGTTACGTTTCTAGTCTTCTTTTTTGTCTTCTTTGTCTTTAATGCTCTCTCAAAATTCTGATCTCCGTAGTTGTCGTATTCTTCGTATTCGCATATTTCATTTTTATCTTTGAACTTATGTATTCATATGCTGATGATATTATTATTTTGAAATATAAAAGAATAAATTAAAGATCAATAGTATTTTTAATTCAGGAGACAATCAAATTAAACTTTCAGATAATGTAGACAAGACAAAGTGTATGGTAATACGGAAAAACAGCTAAGACTGCAGCTCATTAATGATTGAAAATGTAAAATTCAAAATGATCTAAGAATTCAGATATATAGACTACCTATTAACACATCAGAACGTAATGAATATAGAAATTTCTCAAAGATTAATAAATGCATCTAAAGTGCGCTGTTATAAAGAAATAATTCAGACAGTCCTATCGTGCAGTGCAGACTCGAACTAAAATCTTCGAAAAAAAAAAAACTAAGGGTGCTATTCATAAACATTTCGCTAGCCCGCGCTACGAACGTGCTAAACTAGCCCCGGCTATCGACTAGATTGCTTGTACAGGATTCATATCATATCATATTGCTAACACTGGTTTATAAATACGAAAAACGTTAGTTGGCTGATCATCCACCGGAAGCCTGCGCTAAGAATGTCCATGAATACGGCCCTAATAGTTTTTTAAAAATAAGGTAGGGTAAAGGTTGGTAATATTGTGATATAAGTAATATTGAGATTAGTTCTTTTTGAGAATTTATTACAATTTTACTGAGCGATAGGAAGATCGGTTTTTTGCGTCATCGTATTAAGGGGATGTTCGTGGATAAGTTGCTGCACAAAACCGGTACTTCTCTCGCTCAGTAAAATTGTAATAAATTCTCAAAAAGAATTATTTCAATATTACTCATATCACAATATTACTAACCTTTACCCTATTGAGTAAAATTTTGGCCCCGTTAACGGGGATGACACTTGAATAAAAAGGAGAAATAGATTACAATTTTATTTTCTGAATCAGATATAATTCAAAACATCTGAAGTAACAAGGCTCCATTGGTTGGAACATATGATGAGGAGAGAAGATGCTTCCTTATCAAAAACTGTATGGCAAGAAAACAACGCTGGACGTAGATTATTGGGCAGACCTAAATTGAGACTGAAAGATCATGTTCACTGAGAACTGGATCACATAATATGAACAACTGGAGGTAAAGTACACGAAAGAACAAAATGGAGGAAGCTTGTGAACGAGGCCAAAAACTTCCTGAGGTTTGAAGTTCCAAGTGTATCATTTCTTTCGTTTGACCTTATCGTTGCCTTAATCGTGTTTGAATTTACATCATCTTCATATTTTATTTGTGTCTTTCCCGTATTCGGGCTTTTCGTGGTCATAACCTTCTTAACTTCTTGTTACTTGTGATCGTATTCTTTGCTTTACTTCTCATTGCTGTATTCGTTTTTCGTCCTTTTATTTCTTTTTGTCTCATAGAATTTCTATTTTCTTACTTTTTTAATTACGTAGTCTTTCCGTCTCCATATTTTCTTATACGTTCTTTTTTATTTTTCGACTCCGTCAGTCGGTTTCATCATCATCATCATCATCATCATCATCATCATCATCATCATCATCATAATCATCATCATCATCATCATGTCTTTCTTTTCATCAAAGTAATCTGTCTGAATGCAAGCAATTTCAGTGCTTCACATTTCAATTAGTTAAAACACTAAAATGACATGTATTATTATATCCAGGAATCCCAATGCGTCAGTGGGCTGTAGATATGTTACTGTAGTTTATGCACGGATGAGAATGATAGTGAATAATGTTGAAATACAACATAAAGTGATGAAGGGGTTAGGTCGTTGTAAAGTATAAGGTTTCTAATTATATAAGCTAATGTATTGTTCGGGGGGTGGACAGCCCTGCACCCGTTAGTGTGTTGTGCTGATGGGGTGCGGTGGATGATCTCTTGACGTGACGTCCTCATTCCAGAGGGTGGAGTGGTGACAAGAGCCCTTGAGCAGGCCCCACCCTATCGAGCCACACTTTCAGCTTGTACAGTCGCTCGGCGCATAAATGCATCGTGTTCTCCAACTCCAACTGAAATCCCAGCTTTGGTTATTTTCGTGGTGATTAAACTGTATGTGCGCAAGTCTGCGTTGGGAACTTGTAGCAACTAATTGAGTAAAATTCTTTAAATTTAATACCTATACATACATCTTATTAAATTTCATATTTTATATTATTTTTAAACATAGTTGGAATTCAGGTTAAAATATGCGGAAGTGTAGGTCTACCTTATACGGTGACTTCACTGACTGAGTCCTGATGGAAATAAACTTGACGATTGTGTTTGCGCACGGACTATATACTCTACTCTTAGAAAACATAGGGGAAACCGGGGCAATGCGGATAAGCTAAGAATAAACAATGCCACAGGCAATATTTTGGTGCTCCAGAAATAAAAACTCCATGACTTTGGTTGTGACACATGTTGTCCACATATCTACAAAACAGCAATTCGTTTCTCGTACCTACGGAAAGTGATATGATTTGAGAAAGAAAATATAGTTAATTATTCGCTTTGCCCGGGTACACGGGTAAAGCGAATAATTAACCCGGGCAAAGTGAATATCCCTATAACATTTTCGCCTTTCTATTTAATTTGTATTCACTGATAATAAAATTTAGTCAAAACATAAACACGATGTTAATGAGGCATATGAGACTATAAGAAATGTTATTAGAGCCCTTTACAGCACGTTAGATTAGTACAAAATACAAATTTGAACAAGTCGACGTTTCACTGGCACTGAAGACTTGGATTTCTTCTGCTTTTCCTCTTGCCCATAAGTTACTTCTCTTTCAACGTTTTTAATCTGTATAGATGTAAGAGCTTCAAAGCGCTGACATTTTCTTCATTTAATTAGCATCTTTCGAGCATCCACTTTTGGCACTGATCTAAATCAAAAGAACTGACTTGGGTTCTCCTGCTGACGATGTTGAGGGTTTTGGTGTAACCGAAACTGAAAATCTGAGTGTAATTGATGTATTGAATATTTCGTCAATCTCTGAAGATGCCGATATCACAGATGTGGTTGATTCTGAGTAAGCATTAACTGTTTCTTCAGCCGCTGAAGAAGCTCGCACCACAGAAGTGGTTAAATCTGAGCCAGCTGTCGTTTCGCTGATTTCTGTTTCATGTGGGCGAACTGTAAGTTCATCTGGAGCAAAATCTTAATCAACAAACACATTATGGTTGTATGGTCAGATAGCAGAACCACTGATTGGAAGATTTTATTTCTTCAAGTGCTTTCTTCATGGCTTCTTCAGACCATTTGGCTTGCTCCGTCTTCCTCTTGAAAAATTAAACCATCTGAAAACACATTACGACCTTTTAAAGTAAAAATTAAAATCAGTGTTGCTGATTTATAATTTAATTAGTGTGACTTAATGCCTCCACTATGTAAAATGATCTAACACGCTATATTACAATAGATAAATATATACAAAAATACAGCTGACACTTATATAGCCAAATAAAGGTGTCAGGGCAAAGAGGATAAGTTATCCACTTTGCCGTATTCACTTTGCCCGCAGACGCCACTTCGCTTTTCATTTAAGGTTATACAAACATAAACGTCAATAATCTTTTTCGTAAGTATGGCATTTTAGAACTAATTCTACTGCCTATATATTACTATCACATAACAAAGAGTTTCTGCAGTACTGTATGTTGTACATATGTTTCTCTTACCTTGAAATATTTTAAGAAAACAGTCAATTTTCTTCAAACACACGCTGACTTCTTCTCTTACTAGCTAGAATGACGACAAGTCAGTTCCAGTAGCAAAATCTGGTTGAGATTCTTCCCCAACATAGCATAAAGCGCTACCTGTTGGCGTTTCTAAGAAATAGGCATTATTCTCTTTGCCCGGGTTGTTCGTTTTGCCCGGGTCTCCCCTACACAAAATATAAGTCCTAAACACTATAGTTTTGGACTAGAAGGACTAGTCTTTTTGTATACAATCTATCGTCACTCATTAAGCTTCAGTCGTTTGACATCATAAATATGAGGCAGATAATATTACAAAATAGTAATAGAAATGAATGTGTGTTAAATACAGTCTCAATCCAACAAATATTGTCTATTGGTCATACCGCACCTTTACCAGAATCCAACGAACCTTTAATGCTAATTATTTTGAAAGTAATATTCATTCTGAGTTAATACTCCAATTCCAAAATAATTGTATTTTCCAAAATTTCCATTAATCTCCGCCATTAATACAAATCAATCTCCAACTATCTCCGCCGGCACCAATATTAAAAAAAAACACAAATGATAAAATTAATCTCCATAAATACCTATCCCTGGACATAGGGCTTGTATTCGTAGGCCAGAATTGATTGATATTTTAATCTTCAGCCAAAAGACTAATTAATTCAAAAATGTTCATGGTAGAAAATTGTGAAAAGGAGCAGATAAATAAGTTTTAAAGTTTTAATGGTTATTACGATTCGTTCAAACATGCACTAAAACTGTACGTAAGTGCAAGTTTGAACAATTAATTAGTGAGATTTGCGATAAATTAATTAGTTTAGGAAATTGTATATTTATTATGTATAACTACTTTTGTATATAGATCTTTTTTTTTTAAATTATTAAGTTTGTACTTTTGTGAACTAATATCACTAAATTGTCACAAATCTAATCTTCAGCCAGTTCTGTCATTATTTACGACTTTGATTATTTCGGTCACATGATGGTGCTTTCTTACATTTTCATTACGAAAATTACCATTCATAGGGCAGTCTTTGATATATCTTGGAAAATACTTTTAGCTGTTGTTAGCAAACTTGTTACTTTTTTAACTTGAACATACCTAGCTAGGCAATCTTGTATACCAGTGTCTTTGTTATTGTGCCAAAAATGTCTGAACGTATTCATTTTATTTATCTTTACTTATATAATATATTATCACAACATAAGAAGAAATAACTTTAAATTTGGTGTGTCATTTTGTGTAAGATTACAATTTGTGTTATTTTGAGGCATTTTCCTCGGAAAACCAGTATATTTTATGTTGAGATTTAAAAACTGTCATTTATCGCTACTTCGGAAAGTTTATGTACAAAACGTTAGACTTCTGTTCTGATAAAAGGTTTCAGAAAACAAAAGTACGTGGATGCATTAATTTTTATGAGCTTTTATTCCAGCTTATATCAAAATTTCTATTCTCTTACTAAGTCACTGTAAATGTAAAAAAAGTATTGAGAGTTATCTTTTCAGAAAATAGGTTCTCGTCTTTAATCACAATGTGATGTACGGTAGAAGCTGAGAATTTTACTGCACGTTGACGTAGACGAACGGATTGATAAACATAATACATGCTGTACATTTCTGAGTGCACCTGAAAACCATCAGAGTAACACTAATGCACTCACTCTAATCCGGCCGAGCAAGAAGCACGGCGGTCCACTGAATATGTTATAATGGGATTAGTGCTGCGTTAATTCTTGCCAGGAAGCTAGGATATTGGGTACTAATATTGCTGAAAGAGATGATGTAAACTTATGTACGCGATAGCTGTGTTATCTTGAAGTAGTCGCAACGTGGTTGCATTGTGATATAAAAATGAAGTAACAAAAGCTAAAATAACTTCCAGAAAGAAAACTGGCGTTGTTGTATGCCTATGAAGAGTTTGAATGCACTTCATTTTCCGTCAAATTTGTGCTTCTCAAATGGGAAACACGATAGAGGCTAATCTGAAAATATATGGAGTATCTGACACTAATATCCATTTCAGTTTGGTTGATAGACCTTTCCCCACTACTCATACGCTCTACCATCAGTGAAGGAGAAGATGCTAATGTCCATCTCACGTTTGACTAATTGACTTTCAACACACTGACAAATTGTATTATTTAAAATTTGTACCAGTAATCTATATTTCGGAAGTCTACACTAAGCGTTTGTATTTCATTTTTATTGCTATTAAAATCAACTGGCACATTTAAAAGCTACTGACAGCAGAAGATAATGTTTTCTTCATCGCTAGTTACTACTCTACGGCATACAGAATGGGACAATCTGCACTGTGTCGCTCTCCCCTGACTTCATAATACAAACTAACATTCCTTAACTTAATTATTAGTTGAAATTATTATAAGAACGGCACTAAAATATACTCAAAATGTAACTGTCAAACATCTGTATGGCTGTATTTTATATTAACTTATTTATTTTCTCGTGTGTACTGCTTGGGGGGGGGGGGTGCAAGTATAAGAGGTAACAGCTACTAACTCTGTCGCTGACTGACTCAGGGCAAGTAGAAGGGGAAAGAAATGCATTTGCATCCTCTAAACTTGTATGAAATGTCATTTAGGGTGGTCCTTATATGACCTGAAAAAACTCATCTCAGACTATACAATTTTTATTAAATATATTCTATAATACCATTTCCAGCAAATACGTTTTATTTTCGCTGCTTATTTGTAGCATTCGTCTGAGGTTAGGAATAATGTATCCTACTACACAGATTTGAAGTTTACCGGTAGAAAAAAGTTACAGACAGCATGCGATGCACTTTGAGAAGGGGGACAAAATGACCTAGACAGGCGTTTGTCTTGTGAGTGACAGAACAGAATGCGGACAGTTCAGGTGAAGGAATTTTCGTTCAAGTGACTAGACGGGATTCCTGAACACCTCTCTGTCAGAGTGCCTGTCAATGGACGAAGACCGGGATAGTCGTGGTGGAAAAAACCTATCCTGTCGATCTGCGCTTGAAATGGAAGGTAAGTGTTACGGGCACACCGTTTGCTACGCTCAGTTGCAGCGGCCACTGGCTGGAACAAAAAGTGAAGACACGTCAGGAAAAACAAGTCCTCTGCAACTTAGAAGTCGAAACTGTTTTCTGTACAAAAACAGTAATATATCGTCGTTGTTCCTGCAATAACTCCTATGTGCAAAATATACAATTTTTCAGTAGGGGGAAAAAACACATTTATTCATCTTATGGCAGCCGTACATAGGGAATTGTGAATTCTTACATTTTCGAAAGAAAGAAATATAATTACATATAGAAGGTTTTATTATTTGCTGTGTCACTATTTAAGCTATTTAATAGAGCAAAAATCTGAAAATCGATAAATATGTCTTATAGGAGTTATTGCAGGAACAACGACGATATATGTATATATATATAATCTAATATTATTTATTATTAATTTTCTCGGGGTTACATTAATCTTAAAATTGGACATTACACAACATTTTAAACGGAGTTTTCAAAAGTAAGAGGTAAATTTCATTGGACTTATTTTCCTGATTTTCTACAGAAGTTTAAAAATTCTTGCATTGGCTTATAACAAAAGAAATGTTTTTTTTACATCACCATAACAACGAGCTTATTTCTGATTGTTTCGGTGGTCGTGTTATCAGTAGGCACTTATCTGTAATTTGTCCTGCAAGGTCGCCAGATATTAACCCAGCAGATTATTACTGGCCATGGGGCTTTGTAAAGCATAGAACAAACCTAAGGCATTTGATGAGTTGAAGGACTCCATCGCACACACTGTGGCAGATATTCCAGAACATTAACACAGAACTGCTTCATACAATATTGAATAGAGGCTCTTATTTGTACAAGAATTAAATGATGGATAAAAAATCTACTATTAAGGTGGTGATGAAAAGAAATTCAATTTCTTGTGTAATATGTGTTAGAATTTTATGATTGTAAAGAAAATGAAAAAAAAAGAGCAATTAAAATGATCTCTTACTTTAAAAACTTATTTTATACAAAATTCCAAATTACGTCATATATTTAATAACGGAATTTCGCGTCGTAGCGTTGTGATCAAAGGTTCCATGCCTGAACTCGTGTTACAGACTGGGCGCTTGTTCAATTCTTCACGAGGGGAAAAAACTTTTCTCATAAAATGAAATTTCGGCCATACGGGACCAGTGCCCACTCAGCATCGTGTTTCATTTGAAGAGCTACGGTAGGTAGTGAAAGCCGGTTCCGCGAACCAGCTATGACGGCTGGAGGAATAATTCTGCTAACCACAGGATACACCTCTGTTGAGGCAGAGTCTGCTGAGTCTTGAAGTATACTCAGCAACATGCATAAGTATACGTAACAGCATAATTTGCCTCATTACAGCTATTGATGATGGGAAGACAGAATCCCGAAACATGTTTAGCATTTACAATTGGTTTTTAATCGATTTCATCGATCTGTTTTTAATACCATATTGTTTTTTGAATGGATTCCAATTTTATATTTTATGAATGAATAAAAATACTCTTATAATATATTGATTAAAAAGATATTATTGTATCAATTTTGAATTATTCCATGCATAAGCATATGTAGGCCTAACTCTGACATAATTAGGAACATTAAATCCAGACGTTTGAGATGGACACGCATGATACCACGCATGGGCGAATCTAGAAATGCATATATAGTGTTAGTTGGGAGACCGGAGGGAAATAGACCTTTGGGGAGGCCGAGACGTAGATGGGAGGATAATATTAAAATGAATTTGAGGGAGGTGGGATATGATGGTAGGGAATGGATTAATCTTGCCTAGGATAGGGATCGATAGCGGGCTTATGTGAGGGCAACAATGAACCTCCGGGTTCCTTAAAAGCCTTTTGTAAGTAAGTATAAGCATATGTAACAATATAATTGGCGTCAATACAACTACTGATACCTATTAATTTGAGAAAAATTCATTCCGGCACTGGGAATCGAACCCGGGACCTCTCAGCTCTGCGCGCTGAGGCTGAGAGGTCCCGGGTTCGATTCCTTGTGCTGGAACGAATTTTTCTCAAATTAATAGGTATTTACACGTTGACTACTAACATAAAATAATAGTCTTGATTATTCAATCAGGATGGCGAGACCTCATATATGAATATACAGTATGTATACAACTACTGATGATGGGAAGGCAGAATCTCGAAACGTGGTTAACATTTATAATTGATTTTAATCGATTTTATCTATGTGTTTTAATACTGTTTTATGCTCGACCATGCCGAAATGTAGTAATTATACACCTGGTAGCAGACCTTTAATGCATGTCATTGAAGTACTGTACACCTACTCATTAAAGGTCAGGTCTTTCAGCCAATGACGACTCAGGTTACAACTGTTCAGCCAATGACAGGTCAGCTTTCTACCGTTATAAAACCGCAAGTATCGATTATTCTCGGATATGCAATCGAAAGAGAATTAGCGAAAAGTCACGGAGGCTGGAAATCCAATACTGTCGCAGAAGGTTATGTTCTGTTACTATAATAATTAGCGTTAATTGTAAATAATATTCAAATAAATTCAATTTGTCATCTCGTTTTTCAATGTCTAATTTAATTTCAATGTTATCTCTGTAGGTTCTTATGGCCTAGCAAGGTCAATGTGGACATCTGTTCCTCGGAAAAAATCAATACTTTCGCGTCTGCGCACATCTCACAACATGCGGGACATTGCTAAAAAATTAATAATATCAAGTTAGAAATATGGTCGAGCATAAAAAGTCGTATGAAACTCGCCTATAATGGTAATTAAGAAGCTCGTATGAAAATTATGAAACTCGCTTGCGCTCGTTTCATAAATATCCATACTCACTTCTTAATTACCTTCATTATAGGTTCGTTGCATAATGTACTATTATTGAATAGATTCCAATTTTATATTTTATAGTTTTCTGCCCTCTTTTACAAAATTACCGGGAGGAAAAATGTCGTGAGAGAAGCGATGTGTAATAATAATTATTTGTTTTTTGTTTTATTTTTTCCTTTTTGTAATTTCCGTGGGGGGAAATGTCGTGACAGAAAATGTGTAATTATAATTATTAGTCTTGTTGAAAAAAAGTATTACCGTGAGGGATATCGTTAAGGGAAAGAATAGGCCTATGCCATTGATTGTTTAAAAAAATTACCGTGAGGACAAATATGGCTGAGGGGGACAACATGTAATTATAATTATTTATCTTGTTTAAAATAATTAAAGTGGAACAGATATAACTGAGAGAAGCAAAATGAAGCTACAGTATTTCTCTTATTTTACCGAAATTCATTATTGGAAATAAAATGTAGTTAATTGAAAAATTAAATTATCTTCCTCAGATACGGAACCAAGGGGAATGCAACTTCTGTGACACCCTACCTGGCTGTTTAAAATAACAATTAGCTGCTTCTCGCAGCATCCGCCCTCCTGGTAAGTGCCCCGGCTTATCGGGCAGCGCCCTGCTGCGATCGAGGAGGATCGGCTCTAATTACAGTCCAAGTAAAACAAACATACATTTTTAGATTTATTACTTAGTTCATCCCGTCTTACATTCTCTGGTGATAAATGAGTTTTAAACACGACTTTAAAATAAAATAGGTTTGTTAGTATAAAGTGTAAGTTATTGCTGGTTGGCGTTGTAGTGGGCGGAGAGAAGGTATTTGATTCCATCAGACGTGTTTCAGTAAGAGTTACACGATAGTAAATAAAAAATTAGGACGTACAGAGACATAAATAATAGGACAAGAAAATACATAACGGCTATTAAGATTGTGGTAGGTTGAAATTTATACCCGAATTAAATGGAGACATTACTTACTTACAAATGGCTTTTTAGGAACCCGCAGGTTCATTGCCGCCCTCACATAAGCCCACCATCGGTCCCTATCCTGTGCAAAATTAATCCACTCTCTATCATCATATCCCACCTCCCTCAAATCCATTTTAATATTATCCTCCCATCTACGTCTCGGCCTAACCTAAGGTCTTTTTCCCTCCGGTCTCCCAGCTAACACTCTGTATGCATTTCTGGATTCATCCATACGTGCTACATGTCCTGTCCATCTCAAACGTCTGGATTTAATGTTCCTAATTATGTCAGGTGAAGAATACAATGCGTGCAGTTCTGCGTTGTGTAACTTTCTTCATTCTCCTGTAACTACTTCCCTCTTAGCCCCAAATATTTTCCTAAGGACCTTATTCTCGAACACCCTTAATCTCTGTTCCTCTCTCAAAGTGAGAGTCCAAGTTTCACAACCATACAGGACAACCGGTAATATAACTGTTTTATAAATTCTAACTTTCAGATTTTTTGACAGCAGACTGGATGATAAAAGCTTCTCAACCGAATAATAACACGCATATCTCATATTTATTCTGCGCTTAATTTCCTCTCGAGTGTCATTTATATTTGTTACTGTTATTCCAAGATATTTGAATTTTTCCACTTCTTCGAAGGATAAATCTCCAATTTTTATATTTCGGTTTTGTACAAAATTCTGGTCACGAGACAAACCATATATTTTGTCTTGTAGGGATTTACTTCCAAACCTATCGCTTTACTTGCGTCCAGTTAAATTTCCGTATTTTCCCTAATCGTTTGTGGATTTTCTCCTAACATATTCACGTCATCCGCATAGACAAGAAGCTGATGTAACCCATTCAATTCCAAACCCTGTCTGTTATCCTGAACTTTCCTAATGGCATATTCTAGAGCGAAGTTAAAAAGTAAAGGTGATAGTGCATCTCCTTGTTTTAGCCCGCAGTGAATTGGAAAGGCATCATATAGATATTGACCTATACGGACTCTGCTGTACGTTTCACTGAGACACATTTTAATTAATCGAACTAGTTTCTTGGGAATACCAAATTCAATAAGAGTATCATGCACCCGAATTAAATGAAGACGTTATTTTTAAAAGTTTACTTACCAAATTCTTGAAACCGAATTGATAAAATAAAATAATAAACAAACTCTAAAGCATTTCTCCCAGGTTCATCTTCATACGTTGAAAGAAAGATCGTTCAAATATAAATTAAATTTTGCATGTGCTTCTATTCGCTATTAACGTCATTTCTTCATATCATACAAAAATAAAATAAGGATTTTTAGGCCAAATTTAAATCATCATCTTTACAAGTTGTTTCTTGCTGACATTTCTTTATATCTATTCTCTAACGTACCGGAGTAATTTTTTAGTATATTTATATTTTCACGAATCTCTATAATATATTTAGTGATTTTAACTCTTTACTCCAGCTGCTGTGATTTTAATGTGTTATTATTTAAAATTACACTTTTGAATGCGTTGTTATTTGTTTCATCATCATTTTAAAAGGTAGAACGGACTAAAGCTTCAGACAAAAGCTTTCAGGGTCTTCAAATCTGAATCCTAAGGTTTAACGGACATATTATATGATGTATAAAATGAAATATAAATTTAACAAAGAATGCGAAAAATGCAGGTGTATAAAACGGATTAATGAATCTAGCTGATGAATCTACTGGCAGGATTTGTGATACCAGAACTGTTACGTATGCCTTTAATTTTAATAGGTTTCTTGTCAAATATACAGTGGAACGAAAAGCGAATAAGTAAATGAATAATTAAATAATTACATACATAAAGATATAGAATAAATAAGTAATAAGGGAATAAGTAGGTAGGTAAGTAAATAAGTAGATAGATAAGTGAATAAGTAGGTTAGTAGGCAAATAACTGGGTAAGAAGTGACTAAGAAAACAAATACGAATAAACAAAAAGTGAATAAATAAATGAACAAATAATTGAATAAATAAATAGGCCTAAGTAAATAAATACATACAGAATCAGATAAATAATTAAGTAAATAGGCCACCTCTGTGGTGTAGGGGTCAGCATGCTGATCTCTTACACAGGGGGCCCGGGTTCGATTCTCGGTCGGGTTGAATTTCCTGGTTGAGGTTTTTCAGGGTTTTTCCTCAACCGCAAGGCAAATTTCAGGAAATTCAGGCCACAACATCCCTGAAAATCACCGGCCTCATTCATCACCGAAATCATATTCGTAACAAATCAGTAACATATATACAGTCGCCATCTAGTTCACAACAATAGAACCAGTCTCAACAATATTACACAGGCTTCGGATTTCAACCAAAGATTAACTCGCGGTATGACCAAAGATGTTAAAGCGAGTATAAATAACAGCGAGGGGGAAAAAAATTAAGTAAATAAATAAATGGAGAAACTTATAATTTAAATTTAAAATGTCTATCAATTAGCGAGAAAATTGTGATCTCATTGTTGAGAATAAGATTTTCTGCCTCCAATATTTTAAGATTTAATTAATTTTACTATTATTTTATGTTGCAGAGCTGGTTTTATTTTACATTTCACTTAACTTACTTCGGTGTGAATTAAAACCACTATTTTATGTGGTATTTTAGTGAAAATATTTTAATTTCATTGTGAAGCAAAACTACCAGACTCATGGATGAAGATAATTCTGAGGTGTTCGGGTAAAGAGAAGTATTTTTTGTGCAGATGAAAATTTGTTCTCTAGATGAACACACAAGCTAAATTATACAAGTGAATGTGCAAAAATCAAAATAATACTAGCAGTTGATGTTTTTTATTTGTGTAGAAAATTATTTTCTATAATGGTCCGAAGTTTAATTTTCATTTATCTCCAAACTCATTTTTATAACTTATCTCCCTTTACCCAAACAACATCGAATTATTATAAAAATTAGGCGCCAAAGAAACCAACATTTGGATATTCATCCCAAATTGCGTCACTTAACCCTTCCTCAGCGCTTCAACACACGGAAAGCATGTAAGCAGAGGTAAGAATAACAGAAGCTGAAAATAGGAAGGGTTAAATCTCCTCCTATATTCATAATCATTGTGCTAATATGAATCTCTTCTAGTGGCAATTAATAAACTTAATGCTGACCCGTACAGACATATCACAACCGGCAACAACAAAATAAAATTCTGTTTTGAAAGAGTTGAGTGCTATAGACTAGCAACTAATTATCATAAAGGAAACAACGCTGAGTTTCATACATTCCATATAAAATCATCGTTGTTTCAGATTTGTAGTGCGTGGGCTACACTATTCTTCTGACACCAGAGTATTGACGGACGAAATTTCTGAAATGGAATACCAACCAATGCAAATGAAGCCTGTTTTTCATGCTGTAAAAAAGTGCATTACCGCTATTTATTCTAGATACATATGAACCATAAACAAATATCAAGTAAATCGTCTTTATGGCGCAGCTGTCAAAATTGAACCACCAAAACCAAAGGTTCTCTCGTACAGTGCATCAAGTGCCAAGAGTATGGCCACAGAAAAAAAATTACTGCCGTAAAGCTCAAGTGTGATGACTCGCATTCAGCAGATACAGTAAATGTAATAAAGATGACAATGCACCCCAAGTATGCGTTAATTGCAAAAGTTAACATACAGTTAACTATAGAAGCTTTCAAGTTCATAAACATTTACAGAAATGATTCAAACTTAATATAAAAGATACAAATACCATCAAACCTAATAAGAACTTAAATAAATCATCCGAAACTCAAACTACAGGAACATCATTTTATTTTTACTTCAATTTTTATTGTACCTGAGTTTTTGAATGTACAGGGACATCATTTTATTTTTACTATCATTTTTAATATTAACTTGCCTATACCTTTGGATCAACGCCGTTTGCTACCCCCTTCCACGACTGGAGTTCGATGATACTGGCGTAATATACAAACAAATCACTTTACTAGATATAGGAGGGAAGAAAAGTAATTCATCCATTTACGTAAACTATGAAATATTGCGCTTTTGAGTTTGATCATTTTCATTATTTTTTTGTTTAATCAAAATACAGTACAGTATTAACAATGAGTGTTTTTACTCACGAACTGAGCTGTCCATGTGAACGTATTCTTTATGAATTGTATATTATACTTTCTACAGCACATTAGCGTACACTATAGAGAATGAAGTTAAATTGAAAAATAATCATAATATGGATATTTAAACACATTTTTGAAAATGGTGGCCGTTCATTTCGATACAGGCTTAAGTTCTAATGTGCATATTATAGACTATTGTACCTAATCCCAATTACCAGTTTCGTTCTTCATACTAGTAACTCATGTTGAAATAATGATGTACCTACTCTATAAAAGAGTACCTTACGTACTGTAAATTCAATCTTCACTTCTGCCCGATCCGAAAAGATAAAATTACTCAGACATACTATCTACTGTCCGTCCAAGTAGTTACGTCGTAGGGTCGTAGAAATGGGAGGAAATCACGTGAAGTTAATTACTTAACGAGGCCCTTTTATTTAAGTTATTTTAAACAGTTGTATAATATTACGCAGACGTCCAAATCCTAACAGAAATTAATGCTCTCAGAAAAGAGCTAAGACAGCCCAGCCACTAGCTGGCGAATAAAAGTTGGTGGTGGAAACCAGGATCCGACGTAGGCAAATGGACGACAGTACCTGTGCGAAAATGATTCAATATTGAAAGCTCTTTCGTTACTGGAAAACGAGAACATATTTTTGGAACGTACTGTTTACTATGGCCGTAAGGCTACTATGCCTGTATATGCGGTCTTAGATCTGTGCGGAGGACGGTTGAACTTCATTAGTAGAAGGGGTGGGAGTGAAATACATTTAAAAATTCAGGTACAATAAAAATTGAAGTAAAAATAAAATGGTGTCCCTGTACTTCACTCCCAATCCCTCTACTAATGAAGTTCAACCGTTCTCCACACAGATCCAAGACCGCATATACAGTCATAGTAGCCTTACGGCCATAGTAAACAGTACGTTCCAGAAATATGTTCACGTTTTCCAGTGACGAAAGAGCTTTCAATATCGAATCATTTTCGCATAGGTACTGTCGTCCATTTGCCTACGTCGCATCCCGGTTTCCCCCACCAGCTTCTATTCGCCCCTCTGTCAAGGCTAGTGGCTGGGCTGTCTTAGCTCTTTTCTGAGAACATTAATTTCTGTTAGGAATTCGACGTCTACGTAATATTATACAACTGTTTAAAATAACTTAAATAAGAGGGCCTCGTTAAGTAATAAACTATCACGTGATTTCCCTCCTTTCTACGACCCTGCGACATAACCAATTGGACGGAGAGTAGATAACATGTCTGAGTAATTTTATATTTTCGGATTGGGCAGAAGTGAAGATTGATAAGGTACTCTTTTATAGAGTAGGTACATAATTATTTCAACATGAGTTACTTGTACGAAGGACGAAACTGGTAATTGGAATTACGTACAATAGTCTATAGTGCAATAATATGCACATTAGAACTGAAGCCTGTATGGAAATGAACGGCCATCATTTTGAAAAATGTGTTTAAATATCCATATTATGATTATTTTTCAATTTAACTTCATTCTCTATATTGTACGCTAATGTGCTGTAAGCAGTATAATATACACTGCATAATGAATATGTCCGCATGGACAGCTCAGTTCGTGAGTAAAAACACTTATTGTTAATACTGTACTGCATTTTGATTAAACAAAAACCTAATAAAAATTATCAAACTCAAAATCGTGATATTTCCTAGTTTACGTAAATGGATGAACTACTTTTATTCCCTCCTATACCTAGTAAAGTGATATGTTTGTATATTACGCCAGTATCATCGAACTCCAGTCGTGGAAGGAGGTAGCAAACGGTGTTTCCGGTTATTAACTGTTCATCCAAAGGTATAGCCAGGTTAATATTAGAAATGTTAGTAAAAATAAAATGATGTCCCTGTGGAACAGGGATACATGAAACTTAGCATACTAGAACATAGTCCTATGGTTCTGTAACCTGTGGTGGAGGAGGTACTGCTTACAATGGCAATGTCATGATAAATACATTAATGTAAAATAATTATTCCCTTTCCTTCCGTTATTTTAGAAGAACTTATAATAATAATAATAATAATAATAATAATAATAATAATAATAATAATAATAATAATAATAATAATGGTGGTGGTGGTGGTAGTAAATCCTCGCAGAAGAATATTGTATAAAGTACAATCGTTAATATAATCTATTTAATATATCCTTGTTTCTTCACAGGAGATTATAGACACTCGTATATAGTACCGGTACATTAAAATGAATAATACCGGTAGTAAATATTTTAAAAGTGCTAAAATGATTATAGTTTTTCTTTCAGCAGTCATTACTGTAAAACGAATATAAAAATTCTCACTATTTCCATCTCTTCTTGAAAGAGATTTGTTGAAAGAGTAACAGACATTTTTAGAAAATAAACGCCACAGAATAGAAATTAAGCACAAAATAATTAAAATCCTTTATAGTTTTCACGCTACAAACTTAATAACGGGAATAAAAACTTATTTTAAAAATATGTAAATACCCTGGCCTAGATTATGACAATATTTCAGAATTCGTAGTTAGAGGTAAGTTGTCTTCAAAATGGCATCTTCTGTAGTTCTAAGAAGCATTATATTTGAAGTGGCTGAGGAGTAGTCAGACTGCTTCATTTCATTTGCTGAGCAGACGTAATTAATGTATTCACGACAAAAATACGTAATATAATTCGATAACATGCCTGAAGAGGGTAGCAGCTTCACAAGCGCCGTTTACCAGGAAGCTGTTGCTGCTGCTTTTATTTAGATGGAGCATAAACTTCGTTAGATGTCATATTTGCATTCCGTACACGACTCTTCCCGGAACTCTCTGATAGATCAATAATCGTTTGCACGTTTTGTTTTATTCAAACCTACCATGTGGCAAACAACAACTGATAGAGATCGAGAACTGAACATTATAATAGTTTGGTGGTCGCAGCTTAATTGGCTAATGTTTTCTGACGGGATGGATTAGGGCTCACTCCCAGGCTATTCTATATGGCCCAAAAAGTGCTACGGAATAGTACATGGAAAAAATTAGCTTTTCTTTAAAATCCTCAGTCCTCAATTTAGTTCTGTTTTCTGTCTAAACAAAGTATTTGAGTGAAACCTGTAATTTGAAAAGACAATGAAATAAAGTGAACTGAAATAAAATAAAATGAAATAAAATGCACTAATTTCCTCGTCCCATTATCACCTATTTATTCGTTGATTCATTGTTCCTTTTCTTAACTGTTACATAATGTATAAATTAATATACAAGTAAGTAAGTAATTTTATTCTTCGTATTACAGTTGGAATCTCCTGGTAGAGGGGCAGAGAAGGTCTGACGGCCTTACCTCTACCAGGTTAAATAAATAAATACTAAATACTAAATGAGTATATAAGTGAGTAAGTGAGTATATAAGTGGGTAAATGAGTATATAAGTGGGTAAATTAGTATGCAAGTAGGTAAATGGGTATAAAAGTAGGTAAAAGAGTATGCAAGTGGGTAAAAAAGTATGCAAGAAGGTAAATGAGTATGCAAGTAGATAAATGAGTATACAAGTGAGTAAATGAGTATATAAGTAGGTAAATGAGTATACAAGTGGGTAAATAAGTATGCAAATGTGAGTAAATGAGTATGGAAATGGGTAAATGAGTATACAAATGGGTAAATGAGTATGAAAGTAGGTAAATGAGTATACAATTGGGTAAATGAGTATACAGTTGGGTAAATGAGTATGCAAGTGGGTAAATGGAGTATACAAATGGGTAAATGAGTATGCAAGTAGGGTAAATGAGTATACAAGTGGTTAAATGAGTATACAAGTAGGGTAAATGAGTATGCGAGTGGGTAAATGAGTATGCAAGTGGGTAAATGAGTATGCAAGTGGGTAAATGAGTATGCAAGTGGGTAAATGAGCATGCAAGTGGGTAAATGAGTATACAAATGGGTAAATGAGTATACAAGTGGGTAAATGAGTATACAAGTGGGTAAATGAGTATGCAAGTGGGTAAATGAGTATACAAATGGGTAAATGAGTATGCAAGTAGGGTAAATGAGTACACAAGTGGGTAAATGAGTATACAAGTAGGGTAAATGAGTATACAATTGGGTAAATGAGTATACAATTGGGTAAATTAGTATACAATTGGGTAAATGAGTATGCAAGTGGGTAAATGAGTATACAAGTAGGGTAAATGAGTATGCAAGTGGGTAAATTAGTATACAAATGGGTAAATGAGTATGCAAGTAGATAAATGAGTATACAAGTGGGTAAATGAGTATTCAAGTAGGTAAATTAGTATACAAGTGGGTAAATGAGTATGTAAGTAGATAAATGAGTATACAAGTGGGTATATGATTATGCAATTGGGTAAATGAGTGTGCAAGAGAATAAATGTGTAAGCAAATAAATAAGTTAAGAAATAATTAAATCAGTTAATGAACTAAATGGCAATAAATAAATAAGTGAACAATTAAATGAACGAACAAAAGTACGAATAAGTAAATAAATGTAAGCAAATACATAGGTAAATAAATAATTAAGTAAATAAGCACTGTAGTTGCGTAGGTGGGGAAATTATAAGAAAAAATAAGTATATAATTAAACTAATGCTTCTTTTCCTTGACAACATAGTCTTAATAGGAAGATTTTGACTTTGTATTTTGTTGGGTCCTTTACTGAACATAAATGTAATGAAGATGGTTTGGGTAATTTAAATACGAAGACAAATTAATTTACAAAATTTGTGTGAGACTATGTAGACAACAGATGACCGTTGAAGTTATACTTCACTACGAATTTTGAATATTCGAACATTATGGGTGCTATGCATAGACATTTCGCTAGCCTCGCTACGAGCGTGCTATCCTAGCCCCGACTTTTTCAGAGGAGGGACGAATTATTCATATCGCTAACATTGGTTTAGGAATATGAAAAACGTTAGTTTCGCTGATCATCCACCGGAAGCCCGCGCTAAGAATGTCTATGAATACGGCCTTATAGATTTAAAAAAAAACTCATAAGGACAAGACGTTCTAAATAAAGAAGATGCTTTTACTTTGCTGAATATATCGGTTATAGATGAAGAACGTCAATGGATATATTATTAAATATTTAGAAGCAAAGCAGACCATTACATTTCTGTTTTTCCATTAAGAAAAGGCCGTTATTTTCGTTTTGTTTCATCTCTAAGTTTGCAGATGGTGTTAAACAATGACGCAAAATCCTAAGAGCTGTAAAATTGTGATATGAAATGTGCTGGTTCTGAAATGAAAAGCAATGCTTGGAGCGATATCGAGGGAAAAGAAGAGAGACGGAGAGAAACAGACGTACAAGAACAGAGACAGGTGTGCTTATAGACTTGAAATACAACTGGTATTATTTTCGCATGAAAGTTGTACATTTCCATTAGATGAATCTTTATATCATTGTAAAAATTAAGTATGAAATATGAAAGTCTTGAAGCGTTAAGGTAATATAACACGAAACAATAAGACGCACAATGCAGTACGCAATACAACCAAAAAGACAAGAGCGCAAAAAAATTACATAATGTAAAATGTAATACAATGCACACAGAACACAAGATGAGACGATATACAGCATACGATAAGACAATGCATGGAACAAAACAACATAACTAATATTACAATACGAAATAACGTTCACAGCAGAAAATTGTATGCATTTGAAAACAGTTAAGCTTCAGGCCTACTTACAAAAATGTAAGACAAAATAACGTACAACAAAATGCAAGAAAATACACAAGACAAAACAGCATACAACACGACGAAAAATATAAGATGAACTAGTTTACAACGGATATGGAAATGCACATGACAAAACAGCGAAAGAACAATTTTAACAAAATAACGTGCATTAAAATACTAGACAATGCACAAGATAAAACAGTGCACACACAAAGAAAAATAGTATGTGTTCAAAAATAATGCAATCTTAGAAAGAAATACACGTGACTTATAAATGTGCTGCTGAAAATGTTCACCATTGTGCATTTCACACAAATTTACATGACGAAACATGTTTACAAATACCCTCTACAATGTTTCAATTTAGTAATTTGTCCACACAGCGTTGAATATTGCCCTCGAAGGTTTTTATTGTGTGAGAATGACCTGAACATCCAGCGTCCTTGAGTTATTCCCAAAATAGGAGATCTGGGAGAGTTACATAAAGTCTGGAGATCATGTCGGTCACAAATATTTTGAAATGAAGCGTCCTGTAAACATTCTTCCAAGGTTATCCATTGTTGCCCTGGCAATATGAGTTGTTGCACTTTGCTCTTGAAACCGCCTATTAATGTCTTACTCCGATAATGTGGGAGCAGATTAATAAAATTGTTCCTCGTTTGTAATGTAATACTCATTGTTAACCGTTTCGTGAAAGAAAGTTATGAAAATTTTTCGCCGTGACAGTGAGCATCATATTTTCTGCGATTGCAAAGACTTCTCATGCAACAAAGGAGAAAACAGCAAACAAACTTTCTTATTTCAATGTGATGAGCAGAGACCGGAACTTTGGCAGAATGCCTTTTTAAATGTGTTAAATCTAGCTTCATTTTGAAAGTAAATCTGTACGAATTATACCTTCGTGATTGAAAAGTCAAAGTTTTATGTTGCACTTTTCTGTCTTTTTTAATATAAATGCCTAATTTACAAAATAAATACTTTTTTGCTTTATTTGATTATTTATCTACTATTTACTCATTTATTATTAAAAATTGCCTACAGGTAAGTGACTTCACCGAATGTATATTATTGTCTTTGTGAGTTCATATTCTCTTTGCAACAATGAGTGTTTCCGTGCAAAAATGTATAACAGTAAGCATTTTAATTATCGCTTGTGTTTATTTGACAAAACAATAATGAGTGCGGGTCTAACGGGTTTTTAACGGTTATTTTTCTTTTAATTTTCATTGCGACGTTGTTGTAGCTAGCTAAATATTTCATATTGCAGCGTACCAGTACAACCAAACACAAAAATGCACTTTCCAAGGCTACTGGGAAGGAGATTTCTTTGCTTCCAACAGTAATTGCAACATCGAGTCGAAAATCTCAATTTGCATTCGACTTATGTAAAGCTTTTCTTGCTGCCGAAATCCCTTTGTGGAAAATGCAAGGTTGTGGATCTAGTGCAAAGTTTTTGTAATTGCATTTTATTGCGTATTCTAGCTATTTTTTATGCCTTTTTGCCTGCCTATTTTAGGTATTTGTGATGCCTTTTTTACCTGCCTATTTTAATGATTTATAATGCCTAAACTTCCGGTCTCTGGTGATGAGTAATTCAAGTGCAGTGTGAAAATCTAGATCAGGCGTTCTCAACCTGTGCTCTTTTAATGATATTTGGTGCTCTTGTCATGAGAGCACGAACGCTTCTGAAGTCCTTTTTCAATTCAAAATTTGTTGTACTAGCCGGAACAACTAGTGTTCCTATCCATCCATTATACTACTTAAGCAACCTAGCAGGCTTTCCCGTATTTAATACTGTATAATTCCTTTTAATCCTGTGTGGACTTAATCAGAAAAATCAAGATTATTCAAGACAATAAATAGCTGCTAGTAAGGAACTTCAATTGATAGATCTCCTGTCTTCCTTAGCGCTGAAATATTTGTTTTGAAAGGAAAAATGAAATTCATAATTTATGGGAAGCAGGAGATACAAAGAGATTCCAAATACTGTGAAGTGTTTCTTTCGCAAATGTGCAGCCATGGTCGGGATGACCTACCTATGCGAAAGAAAAGAAAAAAAAACTTTCTCACTTATGAAATACCTCCATAACAAAGCGAGATCACGATTAATTTATTGATTCTTATGTAAGAAGCTTATCCTTGGACATCATTGAAATTTTGAATAAAATTCAAGTTCAAAGAACCCATTACCACGGTAATTGTTTTTGAAAAGCCTATATTATTTGTTATTAAATTCAATTATGTGTCCATATATAAACAGTCTCGCTCATTTAGTATTACACATGGGTGGTGCTCACTATCTTAAAAAGGTTGAGAGCCCTGATCTAGATGTTTTGCTATTGTCAAATGTAAGTCTTGTGTTGTTTTAGCTGGATGCGTCGTACCAGTGTCATAACACAATAATTCAATATACAGTTATCTAGTGTCATGTCGAGAAATATTCCAATGTATGTACTTTAAAGAGGCTGTTGAAATACTATAAGCACATGAAACAGTCATATATATGTGGAGACGAAATATTTCGAATGAATAATATTGCAGCGTTCTGAACGAGCAGAAACTGAGCTGTGATGGAGCGTGGTGTATGCCGTGCATGTTTAATTACGTGAAACATCCTTTGCTGGGACTGCCGGCATAAAGGAAGAACTGGACAGCGGAACTCCGGGCGCTTCCAGTTACAAAGACTTGGCGTTGTAATTCATGGTAACTTTGTGCGGCAAAAATGGAAAGGAAAAAACTGAAATTCAGATAATTAGCGCTGAAAATTATAGAAAAATGCTTAGAGAGCATATATGTATTCGTATTATATAATATGCAATGGACAGAGCCATGAGAAAATTCCACAAACTATTTCATTCTACATGCCTCATTCAAAATTCACTAGTCTTCCTTCATTATGTTACATTCGCACAAGATTTTTATTAACATTTCTCTACCTTCATAATTCGTTTTTCTATTCATATTCGAGTGTAATAATGTAAGTCCTCCGAGCCAGACACGAACTGGACTATTGCACGGAGGAGGGACCCGAAGGTTTACACTACAGCCTGAGGCTTATTGTGCTTACCACTCCTATTCTGTGAATGATTGGGTAGCCGAACGACCGCGCTCTTGTACAAGTACAACATTCTGACCGTGATCTGAACTCGAACTATGGAATGGATGATGATGATGATGATGATGATATGTGAATTACTAATGACAAAATGAGTCTGAAGTCCAACGCCGAAAGTTACCCAGCAATTCTGCTTCAATTGGTTGAGGGAAAACCCTGGAAAAAACCCCACCAGGTAACTTGTCCCAACCAGGATTCGAACCCGGGCCCGCTTGTTTCACGGCCAGACGCGCTGACCGTTACTCCACAGCGATGGACAAGGAGAATGGCTACAGTGTACTATTTGGATAATTCTTTACACTCTTCTTCATTTCAAATACTACTTTTAAAGCATTTTGAAAAGTATTATCTTTAATGTTTACTTGAAGAAATAAAAAACCACAATTCTAATTATGTAATGTTTTCTTAAAAGAACGAGAATGTTAGTAGGAGGGAAAATAATTTTGAGATTTTCTAGAGTTATGTTAAGCTTCGATTGTGAACAGATAGGCTATAGATGTGAATATTCTGCCAATTTTAAAGATTTTACAACACTTTAAAGTGAACACTAGTGTATGAATCTATAATATGAATTAATTAAATTATTTAAATTTTAAGTACCCTCATTATTTTGCATAGAGTGTTAGAAGTATTGCTTTTAAATTTTACACAGCAATTAATTAATTAGTTATAAGTTAACATTATTCATTATAAAGCACACAAAGATAATATTAATGTCGTAAGATTAAAAAAATAATTTATAAATTGAAAGTACGATATAATGAATACTGTGTAGAATATAGTTTTATGGTTTCATGGTTGTTTGTTTTATAATTTTGTTGTTGATTTTCGAAGTCTCTTGGTTGGAACTTCCAGACTTTCGTACTTGTACTTTACATGCTTTTGTATTTTATAATTTTATATTTGACTACGTTAGTACTATAAAGTCTTAATTACAGTCACAGTCTAGTTGAAATATATACAGAAGAGTTATATAATAGGCCTATAGTCTAATAGTACAACTCAAAGTTTTAGTATCAATACTTAATACAATACAAATACTGGTATTCATGAAGCGTTGCCGAACGTCATGAATTCACCTACAGAATAGAAGGCGTGAGAAATTTGGTATATCTTTAATTTTGCCCTAAATAATCATATGTTTTGAGTTTCATTTTTTATATTCATAGGAAAGCTATTAAAAATTTTTACTGCCATATAACGCACTCCTTTTTGATAGCATGATAGACTTACCGATGGAGTATGAAATTCATTTTGACTCGTATTTATGCCATGAACTGTTGAATTAGTTACAAAGTTTTCACGATTACATACGAGAAAGATTATTAATGAAAAAATATAGTGACAAACCATGGACATTATTTGTAGTTTTTTGAAAATGGTCCCACACGATTCCCTAGATTTGGTACCCACTTTTATTCTAATCACTCTTCTTATTATTAGGAATATACTGTTACTATCTGTGGAATTTCCCCAGAATATTATTCCAAAACTCATTACCGAGTGGAAGCATCTAACAGCAAAACATGCTGAATTTAGTTTAGAGGTAATTTATTTAATATGATTTTTCCAATTAACACATTATCTATTTGTAAGCCAAGATTACATGATAGAGCCAAAACAGATCTGAAAAAGTCTTATTCATGTTGGACGATGATGATATTCAATGTTTTCCGTTTTATTATTCTCATCATTGTTATCATTTTGGACGAACTAATTTATCTGTGAAATACATTTAAAATATCCACGCTTATAGATATTAGTTGTCTACATATAGACTGCTGATATAACAATAACAATTTATTATCGAAGCTAAACTTCTACAATACCAAGATAGGCCTCTGTTTGAACTATCTGTTTCAAGTGAACGCTTTTACTGTCTGTCCCTATTAACTCTTTTTGAAATGTTATCGTATTTCAGTGATTTTATATTTTTATTACCATTACCTGCATTTTTGATGTCATCTCAATTAACACAATATGAGGATGTTATTACGCATTTATATTTCATTCATCAATGCTGTTACTGCATTGACCTCTGTAAACTTTAAATCTGAGATCAATTTCAAAGAGGACAGGAGTATTGTGTCACGAACTTCTCTCTACCTGTTTGATGGTTTGGCTTTGTATAATGCACGGAACATTGTTATTGTTAGTTTTTGTTGTTTTCCGAAAAAAGAAGAGGTGTTCATCCGCATGTATTGTGAGTCTCTTTCATAATTTGGCACGTGTGAATCGATTTTGACGGAACAACATTAGCCTAACGACCAAAGCATTGGCTTTCAAGTAGGAGGCACGATTTTAAATTCCAGCCATTCGAAGTGGCACAAGTCGTGTACAAATATGATATATTTTTCGGAATACTGTATTTTCCTTTCTAACGTTTCACTACCTTCTCCGTTTACTGTTATTCTCAACATGGAGTAAGTGGATGAAGTTATGTTGTTACTGTCCACTGTCATTTTTTTTACTTGGTTTATTTTAAGACGCTTTGTCAACTGCGATGGTTATCTCGAGTCTGTATGAAATGAAGGTAATAATGCGAAATGAGTCCAGATTCCAGCGCCGAAATGGATTGAGGGAAAGTCCCGGAAAAAACCTGAATCAGGTAACTTGTTCCAAGCGAGGTTTGAACCCGTGCCCGCTCTTTTCACGTACAGACATGCTAACTGTTACTCCACAGCGGTGAACTACACTATGATATGTACACTCGTATGATAGCATTCGTAACAATTAGCCATTAAAGAGGAATAACCATGAGTTTGGTCCATTGAATCTTAGAATAAGTCATATACTGTCGACTTTGATAAAGTTTAGTGCGGAATTGTGAATGAGAAATCATATTACAATGACAATAATAGAAGTGGAATATGGAAGTAGAAAAATATTAAGTTACACGCAATCTTTGCGTCCTCACATGGAGTCTTGATGCTATATGATTAGCCATGTGAGCTTCAAGCCAATTGCTTAATGATCTTACTTCGAAGTTGGCGTCCCAGTGAAGTCAATTTAAAGAATCGGAAGAAAAATCTATAAACACGAAAAATACGTCGTATTCATTACGTCTGTCGCAACAATTCAGTTGTTTCCTATTTTGCGAATAATATTTTAGCTTTTAATTTAGTTCCTTCAACTCTTGTTCCGAAGAAATAAAATTGATGAATGTGTTAATTTAATATGAATATAAAGATAAACTTTCTGAATTGCACACAGCATACTAAATCTTGAACCTTACATCCCCTAAGTCTGTCTTTCGAAGTGCTCGGTACGGCATGTACTCATCAACGTAACGGCACGGCAAAGATGTCCCTCCCTCGGGTAACGTGACTCTTCAGAAAACGCTAGTTCTTTCACTTTACGGCTCTCAACTGTAAAAGAACTTGGTTTAATACGGACATCGTCATCTCACGACACTCTGGTTTTGAGAGGAGAAAATGATTTCGTTGCAGGTTTTAATTAACCTGTAATGAGTAAGTATTTAAATATAATCGTGTGTACACACCTCCTCTCTCATCCGGGCTGGGGACCGGCAATGGCGGAGTTGCTACAGCTATTTCTATACATTATATAGGCCTACATGACTTACATCTACAGCTGATATGTACTGTACATATTCTTATAACAATATTTTACAGGTTTTTATTTGAATTTACATTAATTTACAATTATACACAATCCATATCCCTATCATTGCTGTCATCATCGCTTGGTCCAAAATTAAGTAATTATTATTTCGTCAATGGCATCATCCATTCGGAATTATCTTTTTAATCGTAGGTACTACTTCCTGAACAAGACAGAATTCTTCGATTGTATCCCGAATGACAAGTTGATCGAAGTCATCCACTTCAACTTTACACAAATCCTAATTCTGGAATGAAATAATGTTTTGCAGAACTATAACAAAATAACAACTTACAACAGTAATTCATTATGTCACTCACAGTACACACACACTATTGTACATAATTATTATAGCAATAATTTCTTATCATTACATATCTATTCTTTCCTGGAGTGGTGTGAGGTTTATTCGGTTGTATTTCAATATTATTCTTAATTCTCTTCACGGAACTAATACTTTTGTCAGAGTATTTAGCTGCTTTCTCATATTCCTTATCAAGAGGTTCCAGCAAACATTTGTTTAATTTTTCCTCATCGCAACACTTATATTTGCGATAATTTCTCTTTCTCCGCTGTGGATAACAGCGTTACTTTTTCTCCGCGGTGGTGTGATTTCACCATAATTACTACCCTGTGATTACTGTTCCATGTTAACACTACTGGTACGCAGTGAAGGAAATAGCGCAATGTTTCTTGACAAGAGATTATGATGCGGAGCATGCGCAAACAACTCAATTGGCTCCACCCACGTTACGCGCTTCCTTCCCTCTGCCCCTCTGTCCCCGCTAAGAAAGTTCAAGATAACTTGCAATAACAGTACTGTTGTTGATTTTATGAAACGTCCTATGTGACAGTACAGAGCATATTTCTTCAGGAGGGAGAAAAAAGTAATTAAATATAAATAGGCCTGCACCGATTCTCGATGATGTCATCATATTAACCAACGTTTTCTACCGAATTATCTAATATTCTTATGTAGACCTATTGATATTTAATTACTTTGTTCTTACTATGCTCTGTCTGTCGCATAGGAGGTTTAATAAAATCAACGACGATACATTACTTAAAATCCCAAAATGTAAGATACCAGACTTCTGTTATACGGTTAAAGTAAATATGTGTAAAGTGAAACCTCTTTTTGTGGACATCTCTTAAAGACGGCCACAGTCACCGAGGTACTTCAGGCGCTAGCACTCTTATCTTCACCTTTGGAGCTGAGGTCGGGCGTGGGTTTGATATGCCCTCGTGGGCTAGCTAGTTGGGTCCCCCCCCCCCAGATTTTACAAACTATGAAGCGAATGTCAGGTAATCACATGGTGAATCCTCGGCCCCATTTCGCCAAATAAAGTCTCACTATAATCAATTCCATCGACGCTATATAACCTAGTAGTTGATACAGCGTCGTTAAATAACCGACTAAAAACATAAGAGTCCATGGTCAAAATACAAACATATGAATACTGCAATTTCGTTTTCGTATATATATAAACATTATTATTATTATTATTATTATTATTATTACTATTATTGTTATTATTACTATTATTATTATTACTATTATTATTATTATTATTGTTATTATTCTGTCGTTGGACAGTTAACTCAATATCGTCTTCATCATCGTACAAGCTATGAAAGCTCTTCACTGTTCAATTAATAAAATACCATCGTGCTCCAATTGTACAAATCACACATTGTTATAATCCTCATGTAATTCTATAACTTATCTAAATATCGAAGTCTTGGTCTTCTCAGTGGCCTGCGCCCATGTGAAAGTTCTTTCAAATCTCTCTTAATTATGTTTCCTTCTGGGTCTACATGTCCAACTTCCAGGCTTTCAAAGATTTTTGTAATTACTGTATGTTAGGTACTCTATAGAGATTGTAAAATTCTTTAAGGTTTATCTTCACCATTCTAAACTGACTGGGTCAGATACTGCACTAAATATTTTTCTAGAAAAATTGTATTTAAAGATTTTCAGTTTCCGTTTATCTCCTTTTATCTGTCCCAGTTTCAGAGGTATATATATATATATATATATATATATATATATATATATATATATATATATATGAATAATCAGCGACTTCTATTTGGTTGGTGCAAAAGTGTATAGCCTCCTTTTCGCTGTGACAAAAGTTTTTGAGATGAATGGAAGACAGCAATTAATCGGTAATACGCGTATATTCCCTTCCATAATCTCTCTGCCAACGCTGGGGTAGTTTTTCGTTTCCGTGTCTGAAGAAATCTGCTGGTTTTGAGTTAAGGAAGCCTTTAAAACTAAGTTTGTAAAGTATCTTTGTTATCAAAGGAGTTCCCTTGGAGACCATTGAATAGGAACGGAAAAGGTGGAAATTTGAGGGCCAGAACTGAAGAATATGGAGGATGTGGAGTCACTTCCCAAATAATGTCCTTGATAGCTACTTTCGTCATGTTAGCGGAGTATTGGCTTGCATTATCATGTTGCAGCAGCACTTGATGCAGTTTTCTCGGTGAATTTTCTTACATTGCGGCATCTAAGTTGTTGGAAATAAATATCAGCAGTTATGGTTACATTCCTGGAAAGCAATTCATAGTACACGACGCCTTGTTTATCCCCGAAACGCATTGCATCATTTTCTGTGGATGGACCCTAACTTTTGTACGGGCTGTTATGTATTGAAAAGATAGAACCATTTTTTTGCAATGCTTTCTCCGATGGCATTCTTTCCGTATACTGCACGAATGTTTCGTGTCGTCTCCGCTGCCTTTGTTCCTCTTTTAAACTCAAACAGAAGAATGAATCAGGAAAAATTGAAATCAAACACCTAGAAGCTCCGGACCTCCACCCAACAGAAGAATATGTGGGAAATCTTCGCTTTTTTCTCCACTTGACGTTCCAACTTCTTTAACCCACAACTAGCAGAAGGTTTTGAAATCCGAAAAATTCAAGTCATATTACAGGCACAACCAAATTACTAATGTTGAGTGGAATTTGTGATTCATCTTTAGATACTAAATCGAAACCTGCACTCTTTGTCTAAATTAGTATTAAATTGTGGTCATAAATAGTTTACACTACACCGATATAAAAAAATCTTAATTTTAAACAATTTCATGGTATTCACAATTAAAATTTTAACACAAATTGCTATTATTTTTTCGGAAACCTTTCTGCACAGGAACAAAATATTGTTATAACATTTTTGATCGTCAATATGAGAATGAATGTCGAACGTTCACCTGCACTTTGTATAAATCACGCATCCTGAAGGGACGTTGGTTGTAAATTCCGTTACAATTCTTTATACAATTCCGTTATTCATTTATTTTTCCGGACGCATCGCGTTGTTATTCACTCATCGTAGACTTTACGTTGGTCGACCAGTCAGCAAGAGTGAGGTTAGGGATGTTGCTGACTCCGCAGTAACGGCAATTAGTTGAGAGTGCGCACCCACGTCACATCCGGTTCCATCCCCAGTCATCCCCTCCCTCATCAGTTCCGCTAAATGAAAGAAATTGAAGACGGCAACTCCCCTAGATGTTGCGGGTTCCGATACTAATTTGTTTTCCTTCTTTTACTCGCGCATACGTCACATCCAATCCACCGCCTTCTTCCGATAACAGCTTCTTCTACCGCTTCTTTCCGGTTCGCTTGGAAAATATGTTCCCTGCACCTGTACTAGGAGAAGAGAGAGCTGAAATTGCAGGAAGGGAGTTACGTCATGTCCGGGTTGCAAATTTATTTCAGTTGCATTTAAGGTGGTCGTAAAGCATTTTTTTCCCCCGACTTACAATTTCTTGGATTCGATTTTATTCCAATACGGGTGTCAATGCGGAACGAAGTTTAGAAGACTCGGAGTTTTATTACTTCCCGAATGTTCTTTCGTCTACAGCATTGCAATATATGAAAACATGTAAATCAAACATCGTTGTTTGAAAACGTCTCCGAAGTGACAGTTGCATGTGAGAGAAAAAACTTTTATTTCGAAAAGAAGGCGAATGTAGGCTTTAGAGCTTTGATATAGGATGTTGTTGGTAAGGAGTCTTTATAGGTGCGCTCTTGCATACAGAGATTTACGAGGAACTGATATTGTCTTTTATTTACCAATCTTTATGTCTACAGACATGAAGCAAATTTGACTTCAAACCGAAGTTTAATTCAAAATAGTATATTGTTTGAATTCGCAACTGAAGTCGAGTATTGATGTATTTTCTCTCAGTCTGTTTCCGGATCAAATGATTGGTCAGGTATGAAATTTTGTCGAAAGATATTGTATATTATATATTGTATATTTCATCTCAGCAATTACATTCGTGTAATGTGGACCACACAAGTTTACATACGGTGCCACAATTACATTTATTACACACACTCTTTATTGCGGAACGCTCTGTTACACCTAAATTTCATACCTACGACTTTATTCCCTCTTATTACCCTAACGTCACATTTATCCATACCTTGCTCTTGAAATATAATTTTATACCTAGTCACTGCTTTATACCAAACTCGAGAAGGCACATCATACAAAGTTGTTTTGGTATAATTTGATTCATAATGCCAAGTTATGCTAGACTAACACCCTTGACGTTTTTCTTGCACATTATTTACTTGAAGACAGAGGCATTAACACCAACTCTTAAGGTTTCCATTCCAATAGTTGCTATTTTTAGGAATGCTGTGGAGGTTTTCTAAACTCTAAAGTACTAAAGAAAAGGTTGTGCAGTTTTCTATTTTTACTTCACTGGTATTTGTGTGTGTGCTATTTACATGCACATAGATATGAATTTATGTCAAAAATTAAACAGCGGTGTTTTCAGTAATCATACGCGAAATATAACCGATCAGAACATTTTCCGCTAATATTCTTTAAGTTTTATTCATAGACAAGGAACAAGTGCATAAAAGGTAGAGGCATTTTTAGTCCATATGTATCCTACCACTGACGAGTATTTGACAAATGGAATACCAGTGTCAGTGTAAAGTGAATATTTTATGTGTGATACCTACTTGTGAATAGCTCAGCAGGCCTTATTTCTTTTATAGGAACACTAGTGGCAGATAACACACCAGGTTATTTACGATATATTTTTCGATTCTTATGAAAAAATCACACCTCCGAGGAGAAAAATTATGTAGTATGAACACGATAGATGCCCGGCATATAATAACTCAATGCGCGTGATGGTCTGGACAGGTTGTATCCTTGTAGTGGTTTGGTAGTGGTGGAACAGTGAGCTGACTTATCAGTGCTAGTTTCGAATTTTCTAACTAACAAAACAGAAGGGCGATAGGACATTGCAGGCTAGTAAAAGAGTAGTGATTATAACATTGACACATGAGGATTTCTTGTTCAAAATTTCGTCTTCTAGCGATGAATTGACAACATGTTCTCGGAGACAGTGTAGCAAACTTATTTTGCCACACAACGTTAAGACAAATATCGCTTTGTGGACTGGAAATAACTTCGTGAGTGTTAAATTAATACCACTACTACTATTAGCCTAGGTTATACAGGTGTACATAAATAACAGCGTATGATGCGAGAGTTGTACATTATAATTTTGTAACGTAAAGCGCAATCGATAGAAAATCTTCCTGAGATTTGTTCTGTCACACTTGTAAGGTCTTGTTACATCACCGGCCGCAACGGAAAGAGGACAGGTTATGCATCAGTCGTTTACTTGTCAGTCGAGATGTAGACGCCACAAAGTAAAGTGCAGTGCGTGCTGATTTTAACCGATATGGCAAATCATCTCAGCACCGAAATCAGATCTTTTTTGTGGTAATTATCTGGTTTAAGATGATGTAGTTGGAGATATGTTTGTGAAGAATGTCGTGAACTGTTGAACGAAGAACTTACAATTCTCTGATGGCCTGTCTAATTGACTTAACGTGGGCTTCTAACGAATGACTGACGCACCTGATCAAAGGTCTCTTCGGCTATTTGCTTTTTAGGATGTGTCACAGTTTTGGAACTCAAGGTTCTAGTCTCTCGTAGGGTTCTGTCTAACTCGTAAATGGATGTGCGTGTGGGATGATCCACATTCCATTCCCTTCGTGCACGCCAATGACTACATTCTGCAAACCAGAGCACGCACTACACTTTAAGCTGTGGCGTCCACATCTCGATTGACGAAAAACGACTGATGCAGAAATATCAGCTAAATGAAGGTTTTTGAAAAAAAAAAATGTAGCATTATTATGATAAGAAACGTACGTTCTAGGGTTTACAGCCACTCAAAAGTAAAGGATAAGCTTTCTAACAAATGATGATAACCAGCCGAAAAGATGGAAGTGATATTTTGTGGAAACTTTAAGTCTGTAAGTCTGAAATTTATCAAAGGGTATAGAGAAAGTTTATAGGACAAAGGTTAATATAACAACATTCCTTCCAACAATATTTAATTTATTGCTTGTGTTCATCTTAATATTTTAGCCACAGTAAGTGCGTGCTTAACTACACTTTAACTTTTTAAATTATATATTAAGCACTTATACGAATCCTTTGCGTGGGGTAAGTATAATACCTGCATCTCTTAGGATATCACAGTAGCACTTGGTATCTTATTTCAGAACCTCAAGACCTAATGTCTTTTCCTTTTTAGTTTTCCGAACAGTGGGATTAGATAGTTTCTTTTCCTTTTTAGACTTCCAAATAGTGGGCATAGACGATAAATTTCAGGAACTTAAGAAAAACATTAACGTGACAATTCCTCGCGAACATCTCTGAGCTAATGATAAAGCTTATTGGCACTAACTGACAAATTAAAATCGTAAGACACTGCTCTTAGGAACACCAGAAAAAACGGGATATCAATGAAATTTCGATGTTTCAACTTAACTGAAGAGGTGCGGTAATATAAATAAGATTTACTGCATTTGAATTAAGTACCAGAAGTGTGATATTTAATATAAGTGTAGGCCATCATGCCAGACTTCATCAAGGCGTCAAGGAAAATACCCAGACAGACTTGTTTTTCTTTGCAAGCGTCTCTAATGTTATCAGTTTTGCGATGAATTTGCTGGTAGAGGTAGGGAAGATGCTGACAGGTATATAGATAGGCATATGTACATGGATGGACATTGACAAATAAATACTGGCAGACAGATAGTTAGATAGATACTGACAGACACCGATAGTTCCATATTATGTGGACGGGTATTGGCAGACAGAAGTACAGATAGACATACAGTATAGGGACAGACAAGCAGACAGATGTCTTTGAATTAATTTAGTTGAGTAGAGAGAGCTGAATTCTTAAGAATAGTTGAGACAGTCTGAGTGATTCTAGACATGTACTTGTTTATTTATCTACAACGTTTTATATGGCGCATATCGACAACAGTTGTGTTAATTAGTTAACGAGGTGAGACGGCTGGGTTAGGTTGCAAGTCTGACACAGCATTTTAGGATTCAAAATGCATGAGGTTTGAAGACGTGTCTTCAGCAGAGAAGGGACTAAGCGACGGCATCGACTTTAGCTCCGTCTTGCCAACACGACTTTCAATTACAGTTCACCCGGACAAGGGACGTGACTGCAAAAGAAACAACACAAAAATAAAAAAAGAAAAACAAAAGGCAACAGGAACAGACGCCTTAACCTTCTTCCCTTTTTTTTTTGGCCTCTTTCTTAATGAACTCTATTTGTCTGCAATCCTCTTTCCTTGCTCTTGTTATACCAATTTGCTATCTGATCTTCTGTATGCATGTCAGTTTCTCTCTCCGCTTTTCTTATTATTATTCATTGCTTCTTTGTTCTTTGGGTTTCGCCAGTATGTATATTTTAATTGCCTTGTTCCCGCCTCTCTCCCTCTCGGTTCATCCTTGGTCTTAACCCTCCTCAATTCCCAGGACGGTCCGCAGCCAATCACAAGATCTCTTACATGAAGCGGCAGTATAGTTGCATTAATTGGTTCAGACCAAGGGTGAAGTTGAATAAAATTCCGTTCCCTCCCTGTCTCTCTTAATAAGAAGATGCCGCTCGTGGGAGTTCTTTCCATAAAACTAATTCTTCATCATACCGAGAGCAAAAAGACAAAATTTCTCTTCCGGAACTCTTAAATTTCCCTTCTGACACACGATGAAAACTGAAAATGAGTCACGATGTTATATTATGGCTTCCTGTTACATGACAAATCGATGTGTAGGCCTACCATACCGATATCTAAGAAGTGATACTTCGTATGTGTGAATTTTCACGTGAATCAGGAAACTGTTTTAAAAATTAATTTCTCTTAAAATAGATAAACTTTTTATGTATGTTTATACTTTTCAAGATATTCTGCTTGAGGGCAAAGTATTTGTTGACTGTCCAATTTTTGAACATAATGATAACATAGTTATTCTAAATAACAATGTAGTTAAAATAAATGACAATTTTGTGCAGATACGAGGTTTCACTTCTTCGCCATCGATATCTCACAGCTCTTCATTTTCTTCTTTTTGTCTTTCTCTTTCTGCTTCATCTTATTTTTCTTATTCTCTCTGCCATTTATTTACATTTTATAGTTAATATATCTTTATTATATGCCTTCCTCTTACTTCCCCACTTCTAATCCTCTTCGTTTTACTTCTCATTTGACTGCTCTTTCACTTTCCTCTTATTTTCTTTATTCTCCCCTTTTCCCTTATCATCGTATTTCTCCTTTCTCTTGTACTCCTTATTTTTCTATTCTCTTCTTTTTTCCCTTTATTCTTTTCCTATTTCTGCTTCTTCCTTTCTTCATTAACTTTTCCTCCTACTTTTCAATGTTCTCCTCTTCTCCTCATCGTTTCTATGTTCCCCTAATTCTCTTCTTCTTCCTCCTGCTTCCTTTTTAATTAAGACATTTTAGTCATCTGTTTTCTTAAGTGCTCGAGAACTATAAGCAGATTTTCAAAGTCGAGGGGTTATCATTGAGTGAGACTCAGTTTAAACTGAGTATAAATGAATCGGTTTCTTTGAAAGCGCGTAAGTCAGGAAAAGTAAATTTGTGAGAAATTGAAAAGAAAACTATGTTAGAGGAAAACTATTTGGAAATACATAATTTTGGACATGTGAGCTGATAGTCTAGGTTACAGTTGGTTTTTAAAGTAATTATACGCATTATGCGGATACTTCAGGTTTTATTGAGATTTAAAATATAAAAAAACCGCCCTCTTAATAAAATCAATTTGATAACAAGCAAAATCAAATAAGATACAGATATTTTCGTGCTATTCTTGAATTACTTTGCTGGAAATCATAAACGATCAACAAACAGAATGTATAATAATTTTATAACTGAAAAAAAAATTAGGAACATATCATGAATGATGAAGAGAAATCAGCCTTTTCACTTGAGATGTACTGCTTTCCAGTCATCGTACGCTGCATTACTGTTCTGTAGGACAGCTGAAAAGTTCTTCATAAAATGCAGTATACTCACTTGAGATGTAGAATCTACTGCTTCATTTTTTCCAAGTCTTGCATTTCTTTATGTTTTATTGGCACTTTTAATGCTGGGTAGACTGGGCTTGTTCGTGGAGGAACAGATTTTCGCAGAAGTGCCATGAAGAATGCGTGGTTTACTAATTCATTTATACTACTAGATACTTTGATGTATCCAACTCTGTCATGTGTATACTCAAGGTGAATTAGGCACACATTGCACCTCACTTCATTGTTTGTTCCTTCTGTCTTCAGAAACAGCAGTCTTTTTATGATATTTCTTCTATTTTCAGCTGTTCACACTCAGTCACCACTGTCAATTGAATAGTTTTAAACGATGCATGTCATTGACTACTGACCAATTAAAGCAAATTGTGATTTTAACTTGCCTCTAACAAGCCAACTAACAATGTTATTGGCGGTCTTTCAAGTAAAAACGATAGATTTATCGATGTACTTTCGAAACTACGGTGAAAATGAAAATGTAAAAAATAATGACTTACGCCCTTTTAAAAAATTCAATTCAAATACAACACATAAGACAGTACATAGTGAGTCAAATCTAAGTTACCGGCATTTTTACCAAGCCGCAAAGTTGCCGTGTGGCAGTCAGTATGCTGGGTTTGCCGGGTATCTTGCTTGCTTTGATCCCGGCAAAGGACACAATGCCTTGTCAATTGTTGTACTAAAAAGGTAATTAGATACACAGTGCAGAAAAGCATTTTCCGTACAGACATGTCTTCAATTGTTCTTTTTGTTAGATCACGCTCCGGGCAATGTTTCTTCTTAGCCTATCGAGAATGGTACCTGTTTCTCACCACTTATTAATAATTTAACAACACACTCTTTCGATGGTTGTGTAACCTCGAAAACACTGCCGAAACTTCGTAAACATAACTCTTAGGATTTATTTTTCAGTATACGCATTTCAGTGAGGAAAATGCGTTATGTATTGTGTATGTAACTATGGTTGAAATTCAGACAAATGACAGACATTAACACTGTAAAGTGTATGTAGAATTCTGTCGTCGACTTAGTTAAACAGTTGATTAAGGAAACCAAGCATTGTGTCCTTTGCCAGGGTTAAAGCACACAAGATGCCGGGAAAACCCAAAGCATTTCCTTTCAGACGGAAACCTCGAGGCTCAGTAAGAATGCCGATTGCTTAGGTTTCACTCACTCTGTATCTGGCATTAGGAAAATGTATTCAGGCCACTGAAATGAAAATTATATCTGTAGTAAAAATAATTAATTTTTATTATAGATTTTTCCTAAGCATACATCTCATATGCTTACTTAAAGCTAACATCTCTTTTGAAGGATTTAGTGGCGACCGTGTTGAAACTTTCTACAGATTATTTGGGCAGGAAACTTCAGGGCAGCAGTTGGGGTACTTCTTTGTGTTGTCTTCAGGCAGAAGTATACATTCTTCCGGATGCCCCACAGTTCCACATCTGTAAAATCGTTTGTTTTATCTTATGAGGTATAGAAATGGTAAGAAATAATTATTTTCGCTGTCAGGAACGGCTCTACCAACGGTGTAACTCATGAATTTGCACTGGGTAGCAAAAATGAGGTAAACTCAAAAGATGTAAAATAATGTAGTATTAGCCTATATTGTGTTTGTGAGCTTCCCTAAAATGTTAGTAACAGATGTGACAACAGCTACTAACAACCGTTAATTTGTTTTAATTTCCCTACCACATACTTTATTATTGATCTGAGTTAAAACTAGTACATTTATAAGAATTTCTAAATAAAAGTAACATATTCATAACGAACTTAGAATGACATGATTATATACTAAATTTCAAGAGGATTGAATTACAGGGTTGTTTCCGATCTCTGATAACGAATTTGAATGACATCATGTGCGTCAGGAGTCACACGACAGCTGAACTGTGGCGCGAGGTGACAGACCAGTAGTGAGTGATCTCATAGTCAGAGTGCACGGCGACTCACAGCAGAAATTACCAAGAAAATCGAGCCTTTTTGGGAGGGTTACATAACAACCCTTTCCGATGCCAAGTACAGTTAAGCGAAAATAAAAGAAGCCTACTATAAACGAGGTTTCGTTATTTCTAAGAAAGGCATCTTCTGTGTACTTAATAAGATTGGCAAAGCTCGAATGGAATTAATTTGTATCATCTCGTGGGGTCGGCGACTTGTGACGGGGTGGATTTGCTTGCTTTTTCCACTCTGGAATTAATCCCATCCGAGCTTTGCCAGTCTTATTACACACAAGATGCCTTTCTTGGAAACAACGAAACCACGTTTTTGCAGGCTCCTATGATTCTCACGTAACTGTACTTGGCATCGGAAAGAGTTGTTATGTACCCCTCCCAAAAAGGCTCGATTTTCTTGGGCATTGCTACTGTGATATACCGTGCACTCTATGAAATTACTCACTACTGGTCTGTCACTTCTCGTCGCAATTCAGCTGTCGGTGTGATACCTGACGCACATGACTTCATTCAAATTCGTTATCAGAGATCGGAAACAACCATGTAATAGGAATTTTTGTATGACGTCATATTGTTTGTCACTCTGTCTTCCACGTGCTACACAACTTCATTGTTTCAGCAGAATATTTTTCATTTTTCTTCTTATCAAAAATTTAAGCGATTTGATACTGCACAACGTTACAACGATGCGTTTTTCTTCTTTTACAAAAATACAGCCTACCAATTGTTATTAATTTATACATTTTGTTGTCACTATTATTAGGCTTTAAAACAGTGAAATAGATATTATATCCGATAAAATGAAAATTATCATGCGCCGAGCATTGCGAATGGGAAGTGGAAAAAGAACACTATATTCAAAGATCAAAAGGGATTTTGCATAAACATCGGGAAACTGCAAACTAGGCAGTGCAACATAAAGAAATCAGAAGTGCCAAAACCAGTAATTATAAGCCATGCTAAGTACTTCTTATTGGCATTCCATTAACATCGACATTGCTAACAGTAAGAGCAAGACTAATTTAGCTTGATTCGATTAAACAAATTCAAGTGATTAACTTAAAATCCACACTGATCCGGCAAGATGGATTTTTTTAAGTAATGCCGAAATACTGAAAATTGTAAAAGAAAAAAAAAAGCCTGGTAAAGAGACCAGAAAGTGTTTTTGCTTTTCCGTGCAATTGAAGATGTCTGCATGAAATGTAGCGCAAGATCGCAGAGGACTCGAGTGGATAAAAGGAGAAATAAAAATAGAAAATTGAGACTCGTTAGTTATTAAAAATACAAAATTGAAGGTAGCTATAAAGAAAACACAATTTATGTGATTAAAATTCATATTTACCTCTTGGTTAAAATTTTACACAAGTTACGCGTGTAAAAAGTGTAATGATGGGGTTTTCAGATAATATACTTACGAGGAACCACTCAATGTCATGTAGCCGGCGCGACGACTTCTCAAGCATGTATATCTATGACATTCACCCTCCTTGTAGAAAGATTCCCCCTCGTCCAGCTCGATGAAACACTTACCAGGGGAATCTACAACAAATATGACAGAAAAAGGAAATAAATTATGTCGCACAGAAATTCTTTATTTAGCCTAGCATTAATTTAACTGCAAGGTTATTAGAGATCGTGGACAATATTATAGTGATGGTGCAGAACAACCGAAGGAAAAATAAAGTACGGAATAGACAACTAAAGAAATTAACGAGGTAAGAAATTAAGAAAAGAAGATATAGGTATAACGATGTAATTAACGACTGAAGAAATAAAAAACAACAAAATAAATTTTAAAATAAAAAACTATGCAAGGGTTAATATAATAAATAAATGCAGTAAATAAATGGTGACTAAAACACGAATAATAAGAAATGACAGAGCTATGACTTGTTGAAAATAAACTGTTCAATACGAGGGGTTCGAGAACTTTAGTTTGTTTCTAATTTTCAAGCTGGTTTCAAAATTCAAAATGATACTTCAATAATTAGCGTAATCTAGTTCGTACCTAATTTTCTAGTTGATTTCGAAATTCAAAATAGTTCCGCTATAATTAGTGTCAGGAGTGCTAAATCGTGTTGCTGATATATAAATGAAACAGGATATAAACGTAAACGACGAACAGTAATGCACTCTCACTCACCTTCTCTCTCTGGAATATCTCTGAACCATGTGGCGGAGTTTGCATAATCCACAAATAGTAGCGCTGCTATGCTCAGAAGTATTATATATTTCATTGTTATATCTGAAACAGTTTTATTACTTCTTAAGAGAAGAATCCAATTAAATTTACGAGTACTGTAATACATGGGATATGCAGGTACTGTCTCATAAGTAATATCAGTTATGTGGAAAAATTTTAGTTGGAGTGTACTGTGGCAAGAAATTAATCTAATCTTCAGAGTAAAAGCCATTACATCCTATGGTCTTGAGCCACCTTTTAGCGAGATTTGTGACTGTACCAGATTCTGATTTTTGATGCGAACAATTCGGTGATAACCATTTAACGGCTTCCAAGTTTTGGAAATTTCTTCTCTGCAGGAAGTGGGCCATGAATCGATAAAATGGTACAGTAATCTGAAGGCGTAAGATCAAGGCTGTATGACGGATGTGACAGCAGTTCGATTCCTTCCAGTTCTTATATCTTTCTCATGGTATCGAGTGGTATGGAACATCCCAATGTCCTGTTACAAGATAATATTCTACTAATATTTAGATTAACTAATGCAGGGCACCTCTCTCTAAAAAATTCATGATCTCGGCCTAGCTGTTGAGAATAAAGATCTGTATGAACTGCACGTCCCCTGGGGACAAACTCCCAGTGAATCACATATCAAAATTCCATCAGACATATAACATTACTTTGGGGCTGAACCGATTTTGTTCGTTGACGATTTTGGCAAATTGACTGGGACCAAGCTACTATTTTGAGGTGCTAGATTGTGGTAACATACTCATTTTTAATCATACGTGACAATTCTCCTGATAAAGCTATTATCCCTGGGATTAGCGATAATCTGACGACAGATATTCACTCTGCGTTGAGCCTGTTGAGGTGTCAATTTATGAGTAACTTTTGTATGACTTTCTACGCGTCATAATGTGGCGATGTATTGTATCTTTTGAAGGACGATGTCCTTCTGACAATCTCCGAATACTTTTTTTGTGAATTTTCTTCCAAAACACAGCGTGTATTCTCAATATTCCATACTTTAGATTCTCCAGGACGGACGACGAAAACCTTTACTATCTCCTTCATTATTGAAACTCTTGAACCAACGTTGTGCTGCACACTGACTAATGACACCTTCATCCTAGATTTTATATATTTTCGAGCCTTGTTTCCAATAGTTCTTTAGGAGGACTCTAATGTCAATCTTTATCACGACCATTTTATATTCTTTATATTGACAATTAACGACTGTCACAAGCTTACAATATACAATAATAACCATAGCGTCTTGTAAAATGCATAGCCCAATTTACAAAAATCATTAACATTTTTGCAAAACGCCAAAACTTAAAAATCCGACATTACTTATGAAACGATTTAATATTGTAGGTGGCCGAATATTATGCTTTAATTGCATGTAATTACTACAGAATCTCGATTGTCTATTTTGACGGCATCCCTCATGTCAAAGGTAATTATCTTGCTATGTCTTGCACGTACTGTATATGTCGTTTTGCCCTTCTAGTTAACAGCGATTTATCGTAAAATAGGGTAAACTAGGGTCTGTTGGACAGTCGGGCATGTTGGACACTCCGTACTTTAATGTGTTACCTCGCCACTTGTGGGCACCACATTCTGCCAAAAATCAATGACGGAATTACCCCACTCGTGGCTACTTCCGTCATTGACTTCTAGCAGAATGTGGTGTCCACAAGTGGCGAGGTAACACGTTAAAGTACAGAGTGTCCAACATGCCCGACTGTCCTATGGACCCTAGTTTACCCTATTGGAAAAATGATGTTCGCATTAGGTATCTACGATTTAATTCATTTCTGATATATAATAATTTTTATGAAAAATAATAAGTGTTCTCATTAAAAGGAAGTTGTACGAAAATTAATGGTGTTTACTCAAAACAATATTTCAAGAACTTAGTTCATATTTATTAATTTTTTGCGAACGGAAATTTTATTGTAACAAGTTTCATTTTAGTTGGGGAAAACACAGATAAAATATAGACATGAAATATGTATTAAGGGTGTATCCAATGGAGGTCTTCTTGAACATTTAAGTCAAATTTCAGGTCAGTAGGCCTATATCTCTTTCGTTGTAATCTTCTTTCGTGTCTTGGAGATGGCAGGAATTTTATGAAAATTTTATTTTATAATTTATTAATTATTTATTATTCATTAATTTTATAAAAACTTATGTTTGGTGGGCGAGGAACAATTCCCAAATTTACATTGGAGATTCTCAGAAAATTAAAGGTTTCTGAAAAAGACTCTTTAGACAATTGCATCAACCATTTTAAAATCTTCATTGAACATCATGAATCACCATCTCTATTCATCTTTATAATATTAAATGTATATTATTTATTTTCTATAAATTTTTATTGTTTTGATAGCTACCACATCTTGTCGCAGAATATTATTATTATTATTATTATTATTATTATTATTATTATTTTTTTTTTTTATTTCATTATGTACTTTTTTAACATCAATTTACATTTTCTTGTTTGTTCATTTGAATTGATTAGGATGCCAACATTTAAAATCCAAGATTTGGACGGCTATCATTCGATATACTGTATAAAAGGATTAAAATGCTCAATAAAAGAACGAAGTCAGCATGCTGGCTTCCAGATCAGGAGGTCCCGGGTTCGATTCCCGGGCTAGGCTCTCGGTGAATTTTTCTTGAAGAAGAGGAATTCCCTGGGTGTCTAGAGTCTGGAAATTTGTATGAATGTGATTGTGAGTGTGCCGGGTTAATATAAATTAACCAATCATCACAATATAAAAATACGTCAGGACTGTCGCTGGGCAGTAACCTGAACACACGTTTCAGCGTCACATTGTTGACAAGTAACTCCATCTGTTAGCACAACCATAAAGCATCTAATAGATGCTATAGAGTTACCAACAACGGAAAAAAAAAAAAAAAACGAAAAAATTGATGTAGTAGAACAGGTTTTCGGACGATAATTTGAGGAAGAAGATAATCATGACATGCAGTAAAAATTGTTCAAATATACAGTCTGATCCGTTTGGGTATGGATAATATTAATTTATTATTACAAAGCTATTATGATAGTAGGAAAAATTTCTCGCTGGTTATATTCCGATTAAAAGATGGGAGTTTCCATATATGCATAATCTGAAAGGACAAATGAAAATCGTAGATGATTAAAATGGCTACTACAAATCAACAGCGGGCACAATGTGTTCTTTGGTATGCTAAATTTGAGAGTTCAAAGGGAATTTCGGCGTGTGTATGGTGTGCGTAATGTACCTAAATATGATTCCATAATGTTGTGATATCAAAACAGGTTCTGTTTTAAAAGAAAACATGCAGATAGTCTCAGGCGAAACCCAATACGAGAAGCAGCTATTTCTTGACTTGGTCCCCATACTCCCCAGATCTAATCCGTAATGACTTCTTCGTGTAGGGTTTTGTCAAGACAGTGTCTATTCACAGAAACCCAGGAACATTAATGATCTGAGAGTAAAAATTACTCAAGCTTTTCAACAGATCACACCTCTTATGTTACAACGGACATGAGCTGAATTGCATCACCGTTATGAGTTGTGCAGGGTGCGCAATGGGGGTCATGTTGAGCTCTGAGGAATCTCCCATCTTTCAGTGTTGTATGTACAAAGTTTCAACAAATATAATTCAGTAATAAATGTTTTATGGTGTTTCTATTTTATCCATACCCAAACTGATCACTTTGTACGTTAAAATTTGAAATATATGCAGTAAAAAGTACACTTTATGGGTTTATTTGATTTAATAATATGATGTAAATGAAAATAATTTGAAGTAACCATCATTTTTATTAAGTATTTTTTCTGTAAATGTATTAATTATTATTAAATTTACATACATATTTTAATGGACACATCTCTAACTTTCCAATTTCTTTTAAACTTCCTTTGCCTTTCACGTAATTATTATGGCAGTGAACAACCAACTGTTTCTCCAGGCTCTCTACTGTGAAACTTCTTCTCTTATCTGTCAGATTAGTTCAAATGTCAAGAACGATCTCTCGACATCACATGATGTGACAGGTGACTTCATTGTCGCAGGTGTTTAAATACATTCAGTTTTGTTTCTATGAAATCAGAGTAAAAGTCTGAATCACATTTAGACGACTCGTATTTTCGCACTGCTTTCTGAAACATTACACTTACACGATAGTACGTACACAGAAATAGCCTCATGTTAACATGGAAAAAAATCCAACTTATACAGTAGAGAGAAGTAACTTACACTTTGTCGTCGCAGCAATTTCATGTCCTCAACAGTAATTAACTAATTATTGGTTTTATTTCTCACATCATGTTTATATTTCTTGGAAATTATTCTTATTTTTATGAGACAAATTTGAAATTAGATAATAAATCGGGTAAAACAAGAAAAGATCTTAATATTTGCATTTAAATATGCAAAATAAAAATAATATGCATTTAAAAGGGAAAATCCTGAAAATACGCATTTATGCACAATAAAGTTGGCTTCATCTCAACGTAAAAACCGTAATCGGCAGGTATGCTTAGATACGTAGGCCTAAGTAAACTAAAAATAATAAATAAATAATTGTGTTAATTTATAAAAAATTTTTGAGAAATAAGTCAACAAATAAGTTAGTAAACAAATATATAAATAATTTAATAAAATGTATATGTAAATAATGGAGATAATAAATGAATGTGTGAATAAATAAATAAATAAATAAATAAATAAATAAATAAATAAATAAATAAATAAATAAATAAATAAATAAATATTTAAATAAATAAATATTTAAATAAATATTTAAATATATAAATAAATAAATAAATAAATATGCCAAATCAACAAAAACATGTAATTGCATGAAGTTCTGCGGTTTAATTATGAGAACATAATATCACTAGGATGAAGTTGGAGGTAAATTCTGGTCAGATTATTAGTGTTCATTCCAGAGTTTTCGCGAACTTGAAAGTAACTACATAAATTATAATTATTAGCTTCGACAAATGAACGTAACTGTAGCAGTAACGTGTGTGTTTCCACTAGCTATTCCCCAGAATAATTCTACTCAGAAAGGAGAGGAAGAAACAGTCCAGCCTTTGTTATGGCTGTAGGAGTGGAGGTTGCAGGGGCATCTGTGCAAGACGTCTCTCTGACAAGAAAACCTTCCTAAAAGTCTGGACGCGACTTCAGTAAACACAGATTACAATTTTCGCATGTCCTGGTTAGGTCATTTACAAAATTTTATCTGCCCACAATTTTAAAGTAAATGGCATGCGTGGGACCAAGGGAGATGAACGGGAATGGATAGTGAAGACAGCGTGTGGGAGAAAAAGGGAAAAAGGCTGTTCTCGAGCTTATACCTCGCTTTCATTGCAAATTTCGACGAGTCTAGGTTAGATATAATCTTAAAAACATATCTAAATCCGCCCAGTCTCGGGGCATTTATCTTCAAAGAAATACCGAAAAATTCAAATTTGTTTTTGTTTTATTTTTTTGCATTTATTTTTACTAGTATGTAATTTCGCTAGAAATTAAGTTATTAGGACTTTTCTTTGCTCTCTCTAAACCTTTCGTTTGCTTGGATTTACGTATAACTTTGAGCAAATTACAGTCATTTGGATTTAGAGATACTTTTTAAATATTTTAAAATTCTATCCGATAAACCGAAAATTACGGGTGCAAATAAATAATAATGTTTCTGAAACATGTTTCTTAAACATGTGATTTGCACAGCAATCTGTGGTGGACCCATCTATTTTTTTTCTTTGTATAACTGAAGGAGTGGTTCTAATGTGTGCAGATGATACATCGGTTGTAGCTGCACCACAGAACTCAGAGAAGTTTAAACAGAAATTGTACTTCTCAGTATAAAAAACTGGTCTTTCAAATTTATATTAATTATTAATATAAAAAGATGCTTTGTATAAATTTTGGTAATAGGTTTATACCTATTAGTGAGATTTTATTTCCAATTTTAATAGCATTTAAATTCAGTCTCGAAGTAATGAAAATTTTCTTGGTTTATATATGATGATTTTTAAAATGGAATGAACACACAAATTATATAGCAAAGATTATATTAATACGGCTATTTCTGTTCTTACAATTAAGACTCTTTAGATGGAAGTGAATTAATATATATATATATATATATATATATATATATATATATATATATATATATATATTATTCACTTGTAAATTCTTATCTTAGCTATGGAAACCTTTTTTGTGGAGTCACTTAGTGAATTGTAAAATAATTTTTCTTGTTCAAAAAATCAGAAGTATAATCTTCTGTCTTAAAATAAAGTTTCTTGCAAACATTATATTAAAATATACAATATTTTAACAGTAACGTTGAAGTTATATATACTTTATAACTTTAATTTTTATTAAATCAAACTAAAAACCCTTTATTAAAAACAAATAATTGTTTCTGATTTTTAATTTTTAACACATAGATTGAGTTAATATGAAACATCTCCATACTCAGGTAACATTTTTTTACAATAAATTGTCAAAATTGTAAAAGATTAATCACTATTGAAGATAAATTACGTATTAATAAATAAATATTACTACTCTGTAAGAGAATTTCTGGAAGATGAAATTATAATGCTAATATAAACATGTGTACACCATAATTGTGTACGACTATGTATATGAATATGAATGCTGGCAGAGGCAAAAGACAAAATAAATTAATAAATTAGTAAGTAAATATATGAATATTTAGCGTGTAAACAGGTACATACTTAAATGAATGGATCAGTAAGTATGTGAAAAATTGATTAGTAGATTATATAAGTAGATTATAGTATCATGAGATTAATTAATAGATAATTACAAAACATTAAAATATGTTAAAATAACTACATGTTTTAATGTACATTAAAACGCTTAGGTACGTAAGTAAACTAAAAATAACAAGTAAATAATTATGTTAATCAATAAAAAATTGTTAAGAAATAAATAAACAAATAAGTTAGTAAACAAATACATAAATAATTAAATAGAATAAATTAATGTGTGAATAAATAAAGAGAAATAAATAAATAAATACATCATAAATAAATAAATAAAGAGAGAAATAAATATTTTTAAGTAGGAAAATAAATAAATATTTAAATAAGTAAATAAATATTTAATTAAATAAGATAACAAGTAAGTAAATACAGAAAGAAATACAGAAAGAAAGAGAGAAAGAAGTAAAGATGTAGGCCTAAGGACGTAATAGAAAGAAATACAGAAGTAAAGAAAAAATGGAAAAATGTATAAATGAATGAGTAAATAAATAAATATATGAATGAATAAATAAATGAATGAGTAAATAAATAGTTAAATATGTTAGTTAATGGATTAATAAGTATCACTCTCAGAGAAATTATTGCCGAATTTCTCCATTCATTTTAACCAACTCAATTCAACTTCACCTCATAAACCTCTTCAACTAATCAAAGTAAATTAGGTAAAATATAAAGTGAGTACACAAATAAATAGATTATTTATAAAATAAACGGAATTAATGCAATAAATAATTATAATTAAGCAAATTAATTTAACTGTAAAGGAGTAATGAGCAAATAATCATAAATAACAATGAATACATAAGACAATTAAGTAAGAAGTAGGCTACGTAAATTATTATGTAAAAACTTGAAATAGGCCCTAATTAAATGAATAAACAAGTATAAATGTAAATAAATAGTAAGTAAAGAAAGTAAAATAAAATGGATAAATACTGTACAAGTAATTAACTACATACGTGAAGAAGTAAATAAATGATATTGTATAAAAATAAAAATTCTGTTATTTTACTGTAACGCTAAATATAACTGATAAGGTAAGTAAGTGAAGTTATTGAAATATGTGTCTGGGAGACGAGATGATCTGTTTAAAGCATAAATGGAAATCCACAAAAATATTAACAGCATGCATTTATATATAATTGCTCACGACTACTTACAACCTTGGTGAAAGGAACAGTTATCCTCTTCTGCAGCTACCCGATGCTGTCTTGTTCACACTAAGCAATGCTATGCGGCGTCTAGCAACAGATCGTCAATCTGGAACTTTTCCAGACTGGTTATCGTGAATTCTAACGAACATAATCTGTGATAAGAAATGACATTTTAATTATAGTACGAGCATTTTGTCGAGTCCTATCGGAGTAATAACTTAATGCAGTCCAGTTTTCCCCACCAAAAACCGGACTCATACACGAGACGAATGTGCAGGTATATCTCCTTCCTATAAGTACTGTGTATAGATATTGTATTGTTTTGTAGTGTATTGCACCATGTAGTGGCTTAGAGCATTACTGACCACATGGGCATGACGTTTCATTACTTTTGTTAGGTACGTAGTGCGTGCAGACTGAAGATATATTTCAAAACTCAAAGAAGGGAAAAAGGACTCAAGGCGGTGAATGACTAGTAAACTGGATAAAAATAGAGACAAACAATGATTAAGAAATAAATTTCTAAGAATATCATCAAGCAGAAGTGAAGTGAAAGAAAATAAGATAATACAAGAAAATACAAGGAAGAATGCGGAAAGGTAAACGATGAATCAAATGAGAAAGTAACATATCTAGAAGAGTACAGGAAAAGGAATGCGATATAAAATTTAACAAAAGAAATACAAAAATAAAAGGAATAAACAAGAAATTCAAAACAAAATACGTGTAATATAAGGCCTATAAGATTCAGACAGGGTTTGGAATTGAACGGGTTACATCAGCTTCTTGACTATGCGGATGAAGTGAATATGTTAGGAGAAAATCCACAAACGATTAGGCAAATACGGAAATTTTATTTGAAACAAGTAAAGCGATAGGTTTGGAAGTAAATCCCGAAAAGACAAAGTATATGATTATGTCTCGTGACCAGAATATTGTACGAAATGGAAATATAAAAATTGGAGGTTTATCCTTCAAAGAGGTGGAGAAATTCAGATATCTTGGAGCAACAGTAACAAATATAAATGACACTCGGGAGGAAATTAAACGCAGCATAAAGATGGGAAATGCCTGTTATTATTCGGTTGAGAAGCGTTTGTCATCTAGTCTGTTGTCAAAAGATCTTAACGTTAGAATTTATAAAACAGTTATATTACCGGTTGTTCTGTATGGTTGTGAAACTTGAACTCTCACTTCGAGAGAGGAACAGAGATTAAGGGTATTTGAGAATAAGATGCTTAGAAAAATATTTGGGGCTGAGAGGGATGAAGTTACAGGAGAATGGAGAAAGTTACACAACGCGGAACTGCACGCATTGTATTCTTCACCTGACATAATTAGGAACATTAAATTCAGACGTTAGAGATGGGCAGGGCATGTAGCACATATGGGCGAATCCAGAAATTCATATAGAGTGTTAGTTGGGAGGCCGGAGGGAAGAAGATCTTTGGGGAGGCCGAGACGTAGATGGGAGGATAATATTAAAATGGATTTGAGGGAGGTGGGATATGATGATAGAGACTGGATTAATCTTGCTCAAGATAGGGACCGATGACGGGCTTATGTGATGGCGGCAATGAACATGCGGGTTCCTTAAGAGAGATTTGTAAGTAAATAATTAATACTGTATATAAGATTAAAGAATAAATATTAAATTAGAATGACAATGGAAAATGTAGCAAAATAAGTAGAAAGATTATTATTGTAATGATGTGAAGGATGGGCCGGAGGAGGAAGAAGAGAAGGAAACGGTGATGGAAAGAATATAGTTATAGGAAAAGAAGACAAGAATTAAGCGTTAACGAAGAAAGTTGTGGTGATAGCGACGACGATGTTGATGTTGTCAATGGAAGATTATCAGTCAATTAGTCCACTTGCGAATTGTCCATTACAAAAACGTCCATCATCATTAATGTCCATAATCAAAAATGTCCACAGTCGTCAAAATGGACCAGTATAAAATATGTCTACATTGAATAAATGGTCATTATATTAAATGTCTACTCTGATTAGATGTCCAGTATAAAAATATCCACAGTAATTAAATTGCTACTGTCAAAAATACCCGAAGTTATTGCATTTACCATATCATGAATGTCCAAGCAATATTTATAAAATTTAAATAAATTATTTAACAATAAAATGTAAGCTAAAGTTATATAATATTCTGTACCAGTAACTAGTTCTATTTTTTTAAATTTCTTCTGCGCTGGGATCAGCATGCAGCTTCATATGATACGAAAGTGCCCGGAAATATTGTTTTACATTATATTGATTGTATCGGTATGCACTCCCTTCAGTTCGCCGTTGATTTGTAATATATTTCTTATTTTGGTGGTGTCTTACGTTTATAGTATATACATATATATTTAACCTGGTAGAGATAAGACAATCAGGCCTTCTCTTCCCCTCTACCAGGGGATTACAACTACAATATTAAGAATACAATTGCAATTATAATTACAATTAATATTAAATTTACAAATGCAATAAAATCAAAATACTAAAAGATTAACTGATTAATAAAGGCTAGACAGTTTATTGTAGAAGTTAAGGACGAAGAAATATATATATATATATATATATATATATGTATATATATATATATATATATATATATATATTCCCCCACATAAAAACCCTATTTTACATGAGTATATTAGGGTTAAAGTTTTCTATTTACTTGAGATAATATGATATAAATACGTTTTTTACATTTTTTTTCTGTCGATGTTATGAATAAGAGAAATGTAAACTTAATTTTACGATAGTTACAACTATCAGCACAAACACATGAGAAGTCTACATCAATCATAAAGAAAGCGCTTATAATATATATATATATATATATATATATATTTACATACGGAAAAATTAAACCTAGAATAAAATTATATAGTGATAAAATTACCGGATATTGAAATATTTTGTGCTAGAATAAGAGAACTATTTGCAAGAAGCCATGTCTGAACGACCCTCAATTACTGACCAAGTGCATAGTAAGTTTGTGTTTGAATTCAATTTTATTTCGACAGTCCCTGATGCTAGCAGGCAGCGAATTTCAGAGTCTTGGCAGGGCTATTGTGAAAGAGGATGAGGAAGTGCGATGGGATGATATTGTTAGTAGACTATTGTTTCATGGCGAGAGCGTGTTCAAATTATGGTGAGAAGAAAGATAAGTGAAACGAGACGAGAGGTACGAAGGAATAGAAGAGTTCAATTTTTCGAAGAGAAGGAGACGTGAATGTAAATTTCTTTTCTCATCTAGTTTAAGCCAACCTATTGCTATTATGTGACCATAGCGAATTTGGATTAAGTTATGGTATTCTCTGTCTAAATCTGTTCTTGTATTACGTTTTCTCTAAATTTCAAAATAGGCCTACTGACATGATAAATAATTTTTTGAAATCCAAAGTGGAGACCTTCCACTACATTATTGGTTTTATGACCACCTTGTAACGTGTTCTTTATTTGGTTATTTTACGATGCTGTATCAACTATTTAGTGTTTATGGAAATGGTGATAGCGAGATGGTATTTGATGAAATGAGGCTCTCCAAACAGAATGTTGAATAATCATCTCTGTACATAACATACATATCGATGGCCCAGAACCAGACTGTTCCAAGTCCATTGTACTAATTTCTTTGCAGGAGAGTTATTTTAAGCTCCTAGCATTCAAAGCTTCATGAAACAATTTGGAATAGCTTCATAGCAACCTCATGGAGAGGAATATTTACAATTTTGTTCGATTCCTATATGCAAACAAAAACTGAAACACAATGATACAAAGGTTTCATTCTTATAAAAAGTTGGACTTAGAACAATCTGGTTCTCAGTCATCGATATATTGGGCATTTTGACTTGCGGACATTTCTGTATATTGGACATTTGATTTGTAGACATTTCTACATATTGGAAATTTTGACTTGTGGGCATTCTGCATATTGGACATCTTGACTAGTGACCTTATTTTATTGAACGTTTTAGTTGTGAACATTTTTGTAGTGGACTTTCTGTGTATTGGACTTTGTGGTGTGGACGAATCGACCTGGAATGAAATGGAAGAGGATATAAATGAAGGGAAATAGGAGTAGTAGTTCATGTGAAATAAATAAAGTAAATATATCCATCATAGAAACACTTGATTCATATTTTATTTGGACGAAATGCGTGTGCCTCTGCATCGGTTTTATCTCGCTAGACATCCATTACAAACCTAAATGATATGGTGAAGCTAATCGGTGACCCTTGGTGACTTTTGATCCAATGAACTTATTCTTGAGTAATAGATATTCATTGCACCACAAACCGATATCCTAAAATTAATAAAACTTAACTCTATACGGTGAGAAGATGTAAGTTACGTTGTATTGTGTGAATGTAATTTTGTGCTTTTGTTCATTTTTTCCGAAGTGTCTTTTTATTACTCCATTTAATTGATTGTATGTGTTAATTATGATGTAAATATAATTTCTTTGCTCGGAGATTAAATGGGCACAGTAATAAACTCTGTTACTTATATAATAAAATACTCCTCGAATTTCTAATTTTACTCTACTTAAACATTTTTCTAAAATCTCATGACTGGTTTTGTGAAGGAGATTTTCATGTCATACGAAGTAATACAGATAATTGTTATTTTCCATAAACCGACTTCAGCACGTGTTACTTAGAAATGATCAGAGATTTCAGTGAGTTAAATTACGTTGTTGTTGATTGGAAGGTAACAAATATAATAGTGGACCTAGAAAAATAATCTGTTGTATCTCTGTCAATTCTTTCAGAGATGAAACGAATGTTCTAATACATAATGTTCTGAACTTCCTTAGTTTTACTTTTGTAAATCGTCGATATACTCCTTTCTTCCATTTAATTACTTTTATTTATTCATTTCATTCCTAATAAGTTTCAAATGAATACAAGTTAATACAATGTAATATAAACTAGCCCACCCCTGAATGAGTAACACTTGTACTCAGGAGGGGTTTCCAATACAGACAAAAATAAAATTAAAATTAAGAGTGAATACAGATTAAAAAGTGTTAAATATGTTTAAACCGAAACTATAAATCCAATATATTTTTTTATTTTTTTTTATTAATTTGGATAGGATTAGTAGTTAAACTAATATTAGAATAAAATTTGTTTAATAATCTGTGACCTTGACCCATGATATGATAAAAAGCTGCATTGGTTTTACATTTAGGTTCATATAAACGCACAAGATTCATATTTTTAGTTCTACGTTTATGTATATACTTTTCAAAGTTATTAAAATTTCTGTGAAAAAAAAATTAATAAAATAAAATAATAAATTTGTTTAATGTTGAAAACTTTAAAATGTTTAAACAACAATTTAGTTGAGTAATCTTTCTGTTTCTTTAAATAAATTTTTAATACTTTTTCCTGTAGTAAAATTAACGGATAAAAGTTGGATTTATAAGTTCTACCCCAACCTGTAATACCATACATAAACATAGATGGAAATAATGCTAAATAAATTGTAAGTAAACAGTTAATTGACAAAAACATTTCTTAGAACAACAAAGTAATATAATATTTTATGTAATTTATTACAAATATAATGAATATGATTATCCCATTTTAAATGATTATCATTAATTATACCTAAGTATTTAACCTCATTAACTTCATTAGTAACTGAACAATTTCAATTTATATCTGAACAGTCAAAATTGTGAATTTTAATTTTTAGTGTAGATGAAATCGGTTTATTATCTCTATTATTTAAAGAAAATGGGATAGCTATTGTTTTATCTTCATTAATTACAAGTGAATTTAAATCGAACTATTTTTTTATTAATTTTAAGCCGCAATTTGGATTACAATAAGCATCAGTCTAAGATTTAGAAGGACCCGTTTCTTAAAAACAGATTTGCAAGATTTTTAAAATGTAATATGTGCAAGATAAATACTGTGCTCCAACCACGAGAAAGTCTCTGCCGGATGAGACGAAGCGGAGTAATGCTGTGAATGAATGTTGATGTCATAAGATGTCATAAGGTCACACACGTGGGTACTCGTATTTCTATTGGCTCGCTGTCACAGCACAAACAATAACATTGATACATGTTTATACTACCCTAGTTACAAAATTATATCACTGTTAATCTCCTGGTCTTTTAATCTCTCCATACGGGAAATAACAAATGTAGGAGAGCGAATGGTTTTTAAACTGACGTTATAACGATAATATTATATATCTACTTCGCTCCAAAAGATGACGCAATAGTAAGCACATTCCTTTCACTGTTGATCTCCTGGTTGAAGAACAGTACTTATGTAATATTATACATTTGGGAAGCTGTTTAAGTAGCTATGGCTGGAATTCTATTGCGTTCTCGTATATATGGCGTTAGTTAAAACGAGTTCTTCAGTAAAATAAAAAAATTAGACTTAAAAAAGAAGCTGGTTAGAAATATCTTAGGAAATATCGAACCAAGAAACTCGAAACTTAAGAAACGAGATGATGAGATAATAGATGTCTAGAAGATTACATAATAATGTCATATTCAATATTTTAAACGTACTTATATGCAAATTCTTTCGACTCATAAAGTTAACTTTTTTTACTGTTGTCATAATTGCGCATTAAATTAGTATCTCCGGAAATATTGTATCACTCAGTAACAGCAGAGGAAGTACTTAAACAGAATAGTTTTCTTGCGCATCGCGCTCAGTAGAGTATTAGTGTATATTTCCTAGTTCCAATTAACTGTTGCTCTGCGAGTCGGAGATCCGGGACGTTAGGGCCGTTGCTCATCTTCATTGAGGCGGAAACTTCGATAATATTTGAGTGAAGAGGTGAAGTTCACGCCAATGTGACTTCGCAACAAATATGGCTTCGCGCTTCTTAATTGGAACTAAAGATTTCAGTCGAGAAGTTGTACAAAAATTCGCGGTATTATGGTCGAAAAGAAGAAGTCATTTTCCTGTTCCCTTCATATACCGGTAGGACTTCTGAGAACTCTGCGAGTCTGTGGTGACCATGTCACTAGTCTACAGTCCAATAGACGTGACCCTTACGTACATCCCGTTATGACGTCAAAGTCATGAATCTAAGTAAATTGATCTTTGAACCAATCACACTGCGAATATTGAATTCATGTTATGGTCTGCTGTTTAGTAGCTGTTAACGCTCACCACTGCATTCAAGGATCGCGGGTAGAAGCCGATGATATTAGTTGCGATGAGCAATTATTACTACGATTTCCTTGGTAAGACAAGTAAATATGAAGCTTGGAGTCTGGTATTTTATATTTCTTGTACGTTAAAATAAATGTAGGAGGGTTGCAGAGAGAGAAAAAAATATTAACATTTTATTTCTCAAAATGTAAAACACTACGTGTTCACAATTTTCACAATTTTATGACCTTGTAACATGATTGCATTTTAATTATGCATATGTTTGTACATTTTATATATATCATGATCAATTTTAAACAGTCCATCTCATCGACTATCATTGTAATTATCACACAGATTAATAATGAGATATTGTACCTAAAGATGCTTGAATGGGCGAAAACGTTCGTAACTTACTTTGTATAAAACTCAATGACTACATGTTATGAAATATATGTCATTGTTTTAATAATTTATTTGTCATAAGACTGAATAAAACAAATATTATATTGTATTATCTTTTATTTCTCGCTCACATCAGAATTAAATTATGCTGATATTCATTTTTATCTATTGCATAGACTATACACTATACTGAATTCCGTCCTCCTGATCCGCCAGCGTTAAAAATTAAATTCTTCTGTCTTTTAAGACTAGGGGAGTCTCGTAAGGTCTTAATTGACTTTGTCTGAAAATGTTAGCAACCAATTCAATACAAACATATCGAATATTCAACATGAATCATTGAACATTAAGCTCTAAAAAATATATTATTACAATATTGTCTTTATGCCGTAAGTAAGAAAGCATGAAAGAAGAGAAGAAGAAAAGGAAGGAAACAAAGGAAGGAAATGAGAAAGGCGGAAAAAAGAAGACCAAGAAAGGCAGAGAGAAATGAAGGAAATAAGAAATCAAGAAAATAAAGGAAGAAAAAATAAAAAGGGAGAAGGATAATTAGAAAGGAAAAAACTTAAATAAGGAATGTAATAAGAGCTAAAGAAAAGAAAGAAGAAAGACGATAAGAAAAGAGGGAAACGAGGAAAAGGAGGAAATTAGAAAGGAGGAAAATGAGAAAAAGGAGGAACGAAATAAAAAAGGAGGGAAACTAGAAGGGAGGAAGGAAGGAAATAAGAAAATTGAAAAACGAGAAAAACAAGGAAGTAAGGAAATGAAGGAGGAAAACGGAAAAAGAAGGGAAGTAAATAAGGGGGAAAAAGGAAAAGGAAAGAACGAAAAAAATAAGAAATAAAGTAAACCAGAAAGGAGGAAGGTAGGAAATAAGAAAAAGAGGAAAACGAGAAAAGCAAGGAAACAAAAAATAAGGAAGGAGGGAAACTGGAAAAGGGAGGAAATAAGAAAGTGAGAAAAGTAGGAAAGAAAATAAGAAATGAGGGTAACTAGAAGAGAGGAATGGAGGAAATAAGAAAAGATGAAAAAGAGAAAAGCAAGGAAATAAGAAAGGCAGGAAATAAGAAAAGGAAGGAAGGAAATAAGAAATCAGAGAAACAAGAAAAGCAAAGAAGTAAATAAGGAAGGAAGGAAACGAAAAAAGCAAGAAAGTAAGAAAATGAAGAAGGCGGAAAACGGTATAAGGAGGGAAGAAAACAAGGAAGGAGAGAAACGGGAAAAATAAAGGAAGAAAAGATAGGAAATGGGGGAAACCAGAAGGGAGGAAATAAGAAAAGAGGACAACGAGAAAAGCAAGTAAATAAGGAAATAATGGAGGGAAACGGGGAAAAGAAAGGAAGGAAATAAGAAAGGAGAGAAATGAGAAAAGAAGGAAAGAAAAATAAGAAGTAAGGGAAACCAAAAGGGAGAAAATAAGAAAAGAGGAAAACAAGACAAGTAAAGAAGTAATGAAACAAGAGGGGAGGGAAACGAGAAATGCAAGGTAGGAAATAAGGTGAGAAACGAGAAAAGCAAGGATGTAAGGAAATAAAGAAGGAAGAAATAAGAAGGGAGAGAAACGGGAAAAGAAAGGAAGGAAGAAAATAAGAAATGGGGGGAAAAAAGAGGAAAACGATAAAAGCAAGGAAGAAAGGAAACGAGAAAAGATAGAAACTGGAAAAGAAAGGAATTAAGGAAATGAAGGAGAGGAACGGTAAAAGGAAGGGAGAAAATAAGGAATGAGGGGAACGACAAAAGCATAGAAGAAAGAAAGTGGAGGAGAAAAACGGGAAAAGGAAGGGAATAAAGGAGAGAAGCGAGAAGCGAGGAAAGAAAAAGATTGTATCTGAAATGAAGAAAGAAAGATAAAATGAAAAAAGAAGAAAATAAGAAAGACAATGAGAATGGAGGGAAACAGAAAAGAGAGAAAGGAAATAAGAAATTAAGAAGGAAAAGAAGAAAGGAAATTTAAGCTAATTGAATGGTTGAATTTCAATTGATCCGAATTAAACAGAGTAAATATAACTATATTAAGCAATGACCTAAGTGTCCCGTACTGTAGCTCGCGTTGTCTGAGGCGTCAAGTCTGGGACTAGCGGTACGGAATAAATTTGCGCTGGTTCGAGTTCTCATGGAGGAAGAAATTTTCCCATGGAATCTCGTCCATTATTTGGCACCAACCATCGTGATGAATTTGGGAAGTTGCAGTGAGTACCTAAATTCAGTTTCGTAAGCCAGCTATAACCGTAGAGGAAGATTATCTTTCTGACTTCATGTTACCCCCGTACTGATTGAATAGGCGTAATCTTTCACTTCTGCCGAAATGTGTAAACGAGATCGGGTTAGCCCGCCATTGGGCTGTTGCTGCATGGAGTATTATTATTATTATTATTATGATTATTATGATTATTATGATTATTATTATTATTATTATTATTATTATTATTATTTACTATTATTATTTAATTAATTTTATTGAAATCACACTGAATCGAATTAAATAAATAGAATCAAATTTTAGTGTTACAAATTCAACTGAATTAAATTGAATTATTTATTAAATAAATTCGACTTTTATAGTTTCTAAACAAACCAAAATATGACTGAGAAGCGTTAGAGTGATTTAATCTTTTTCACTCTTTTTTTTGGTACTATTGTACTGCTCTTATTTTGTCTTGTGCGTGCTAATTGAGCTCGGAGCCTGAGGCCAACCTTCCTTGGAGCTTGTCAGTAATGAATATATCCTCGGGGCAGGATTGGAGTAAATCTGGCGTTTGGCTGCCTCTAAACTGCAGGTTTTTAATCAAGCTGCCTTCACCACTTCGTTCTCTCACCCTCCCTCCCCATCCTGTGGGCAGTTAGCTAGCTAGGTTTCCGTTACATTGCCGTCTGAATCATTTGGGGCTGCCAAGCCCCTTCCAAGGTGATAACCCTCTCGAGAGCACATTTTACTTGTGGGATTCAGGGGAGCTGCAATAAATGCAATAACATTATGTTCGGTGACTCCCGAATAGCAATGAACGCCATTTCCGTTATGATAAAGTATTGGCCACAGCCATTTCTGTGCATTTAGTTAATAAGAATTACAAACTCCTTTTATGCATTTTACTCAGTCAATGAAAAAATAGTATGCTGAATACTAGGTGAGTGTTTAATCAACGACCTAGATAAGGAATGCAAGTGAAAATATAGGCGATCATAAAAATACCTGTTCTTCTGTATGTAAGCAAATGCGAATGAAGATTAAGTGACTTTTTTATGACTGTCCTATGTAGTGCGTCCTAAAATCTGCATAAAGTAGGAGTGTGGGAACATAACCTACACCATTTCAGCTATAACACTATTTTACTTATCAAATGAGATTTTAAGAAAAAATTATTACAGCCAATTTCACGTACATAGTCTTTCTCTTCACTAGTTGTGGAGAATTAAGAATTGACCATCACATAAAAATTCAATCCCTCTCACCGCTATTGCTTGCATTTCTTATTCTCCTTATATTCCACCTATTCTCCTTATATGCCATTTGTTCACCTTGTATTATCTTTGTTCGTCTTGTTCTCCTTATCTTTTCCTTGTTTTCCTTGCCTTTCCCTGTTCTCCTTTTCTTCTCTCTGTCCTCCTTGTCGTCTTCTTGTTCTCCTTGTCATCCTCTTGTTCTCCTTGTTGTACCCTAGTTCTCTTTGTCGTCTCCTTGTACTTTTTGTCACCTTGTTCTCCTTGTCCCCTTGTTATCCTTATCGTTTTCGCCGAGATATCAGCATAAAGTATCCAGAAGCGTGGACGCCGCCTTCTTAGACTTCATGCTCGACACGTTTTGATATTTTTATAACAGTAACTAATTATCTAACGAATATTTTTGTAGAAAGTTATAACAAATGAAATGTACACGAGCACCATAGAAGTCTGTCTTTGTTTGTAAATTTTCAAAATACCATGATTGTGCAAAAATTACTTCGCCACTGCAGTTGAAAATGTCTATTCCAAAGTCACTGAAGAACTCGGAGAGAAATTCAGAAATAAATACTCAAACAGAAACGCAAATGTAAGTACAAATACAAAAGTATTTATGAAACTAACATAACTCATAGTGGAGTAGACATTACTTTAATTAATTAGCTTTTTTTTTTTATCAATTTTGCTCTAGGTAATGAACGTCATTTCGAATTTTTTTCTCGATAAAAATTTTACGCCTCTTGCAGAAAAATATACTTCCTATATCGCATGATTTAACCAGGACTTATTCTACATACAGTGTGTCCCAAATTGATGTATACACATTTTGAAACACTATTTCTCAGCAACGAGATGAAACAGAAATACGATTTTTGCGGTTTTGTATTCCTTAAGCCCGTACATGTTCAAAATGATCCCATTCCGCCACAGTACACTCCCAACAACGACGTACAACAGGACGACATACCAAGTGAATTGTTGCTAATGGAATATCATTACTGGTATGTTCAATTTGAACTCTCAGTTTCTCCAGTGTTCGTGGTTTTTTGGCGTACACTGTGTCCTTTAGAGCTCCCCATAGGTAGAAATCTGGAGGGGTTAAATCCGGAGATCGAGGCGGAACATCCGCAGCACTTCATCTTCGTCCTAACCATCCCTGATTGAGTGTGCGATCGAGAACTTCCTAACATAGACATGAAAGTGAGCTGGAGCCCCGTCTTGTTGAAAGTAAAACCCATTTTCATTTTCAAAGTGGCCATTAAGACGTGGAATCGTAATTTCCAATATTTTCACCCGTGGCAGTCCCTTCGAAGAAGTACGGCCCAATTATTCCTCTGGAACACAGACCACACCATATTGTTACTTCTGGAATGCCTTTTTTGGAGAATGTGTAGGTTTTCGTTAGCTCAGTACACAGTGCCGGTTAATTGTGCTATTGAGTTAAAATGTGGCTTCATCTGACCAAACAATTAAATCTTGAAAAATCTTCCGTTTCATAACACATGTTCAAGAACCACTCACAAATTTGCAGTTGCCTATCTGGATCGTTCTAATTTAGTACGTGGACAAGCTTCCATTTTTGAGCACGCAAAATTCGATGAACACTGGATTTGCTGATACCAATCTCACGTAAACATTGCCTCATTGACTTCTTTGGGGATTGTGCAAAAGCCTGCATGACTACATCAACACTCTCGTTATCGGTGGAACTTCTTTCTTCCCACATCTTGCACCGTTCCGTCGACTTCAAACTTATCTCGGATTCTTGCGATAGTTAACCTTGTTGGTTGTTGTGTTCCATATTCAACCCTCCAACTTCGTTGAACCTCAACAGCATTATCCATTTTCCAATAACATTTCAGTATCCATTTACGTTCATCGAACGATAATTGCAACGCCATGTTTGTTTATAAACAGATGAACATGTTTCCATGCTTTCCACTGCCTTCTGAGCCATAAACCGCAAAAATCGTATTTAGCTGTGAAATAGTATTTCATAGAGTGTGTACATCAATTTGGGACAGTCCTTATTACAGAAATGTATGGTTTTCAAGTTTATGTAAACAGCAGTTATTTTTAGTTGATATTATCATGAAATAAAATTCAAATTTTAAAACATAAATATAAGCTTTTAAAAGTGACAACATTAACAGAAAATGTATTTTCTTGCATATATGTACATCATGTTCTTCCATGAAAGTTTGAATAAAAATCTAGTCATATTACTGTGAAATTTTCGTTAGCACATAACTGTGAAATGATAATATTTTTAATATGATTGTGAACATTACATGCAACATTTAATTCAATACGACAGTTGTGCTATAGTTACGAGGTTTGAGGCTTTGACGGCGGTTAGCTTGTGGTGTAGCTTTGGAATGTGGCATCCGTGCTGAAATACGAATTTTCCAATCATTTTGGAATTTATTTAGATATGCATTGTTCCATAGTTGTAGTATATAATTTGATTTGCTAAGTCAGAATTTTGAGCTGGTTGGTTTTGTACGCAGACTGTATATTTATTTGTAATTAGCCTGTTGTGTAAGTTATTTTAGAAGTAGAGTGCTTAGTAGTGTTTTATTTGTCAGAGCTTTGAACTGCAAGTGTTATTCAACGTTGAAATTCAAATTACGCGAGAAATGGCCGGCAAATTTTGTGAACTTTTCTGTCAGGGACAGGATTGTCTTTAGTACAGTAACTCTACGACACGGACATACAGCATTACTTCCCTCGCCGACAAGTCATGCTAAGGATTTTATCATCCTTTAAAATACATCGTCCTCTGCCAGATTGAAACCCACGAATTTCGGGTCGGACGAAAAGCATCACTAGACCACTCGAATGCAGCTATATATTTGGGAAGTACCCTTATGCCAATTAATTAAAATATAGATGTAAATTAAGCAGAGAGATGTTGATAACAGGCAGTGACTAAATTTCTTGAATACTCATTATAAACCAATTTACTGACTTCCTGTAAATTTTGTCAGTAATTGAAATATCTTGCCTTCTTATATTCAGACATTCTGTTAATTTATTTTTACAAGTAACATCTATATTTGACCTACACTAATACAAAATTGGGAATTAGTGGATAATTCCGACACTACAGCAACACCTACTATGCTTGCCACTAAACACCGGGCCGTACCGAGCCCTGTGAAACAATAGAGAATCGAAATGTTGCTAGTAAAATTCGTGACTATTTTCTTTAAGAATTCAATGCACTTGTCAGGTGCAAGATTTAAGGCGTAGAACGACGGATTTTTAATGCACAATAAGAAAATGCAGATTTTTCAAATATATCGTATCACGTTATCACAGCAAAATGGAGGAATATCGTAGAAATCGACTATTTTGAGAAATAAAAATATATCAAAATGACATAACTTTCACTTGTGTCATTTTTGCGTAAAGCATTTGTCACTAATATATGGACCTCGGCCGGGATCGAACCCGCAACCTCGGGCACAGAAGTCCAGAACTCTACCGATTGTGGCATCCAGGCCGATTACCTAACTTTGTCGCAAACTTTGGCGCTATGTCTCAGTAATATTAAGAAAGACGGAGGGGGAGGAAAAAAAGCAAATTTCTCCTGGTAACGACGCCCCAGGTAAATGTCATGCCCATATGTTGGCGATATCGTGTATTTGGTGCCAGTTGGATATCATCGTAACAGCACTGTTGAAAGCTGCTGTAGGCCTACCTAATTCGCCACTTTAGCGAAAAATTGAAAGGATTTTGAAAATCTGAAATTAATTACATTGTTGTTTCCATGGAAATGCTTACGACACATCCAATAAATACAATGTGAAAGAATCCATTGCTATACGCCAGGGAAGTTCTCATTTATACATAACTTACATGGAAGAGTTTATGAAAAGCCATATGGTGACTGCAATATATTTTAAAACATAAACATAATGTTATTCAATTTATTGTTTTGACATGGACAGACAAGCGCACAATACATGCGTAACTATAGGAAATTATACCGGGACATTATTTTATTTTTATTAACATTTCTAATATTAACCTGGCTATACCTTTGTATTAAAGGTTGAGAACCGGAAACACTGTTTACTACCCCATTCCACAACCTGAGTTTGATGGTATTAGCGTAAAATGCAAACAAATCACTTTACTGATTACAGGAGGGAAGAAACGTAGTGCATCCATTTACGTAAACTAGGAAATATCACGATTCTGAGTTTGATAATTTTCGTTAGGTTTTCATTTAATCAAAATGTGCTACAGTGTTAACAATAAGTGTTATGAACTGAGCGGACGTATTCATTGTGCAGTGTATATTATACTGTCTACAGCACATTAGCATAAATAATATAGAGAATACTTTTAAATTGAAAAATAATCAAAAATGGATATTTAAACAAATTGTTGAAAATGATGACCGTTCATTTCGATAGAGGCTTCAGTTCTTTTTTGCATATTATCGCACTATATTGTACCTAATTCGTATTTCCAGTTTCGTCCTTCGTACCTAAAAACAATAACTCATGTTGGAATATACCTACTCTACAACAGTACCTTACGTACTGTAAATTTAATTCTGCCCGATCCCACAGATAAATTTACTCTGTCCATCCAAGTGGTTATGTCGTAGGGTTGTAGAAAGGGATGAAATCACTTGACAGTTAATTATTTAACGAGGCCCATTTAAGTTATTTAAAAAAGTTGTATAATATAACGTATATTTCCGATTACTAACAGCAAATATTTTCAGAAAATAGCTAAGACACTAGCCATTACAGAAGGGCGAACAGAAGCGGGTAGGTGAAACCGGGATGCGAGGTAACCAAACGGACACAGTTCCTGTGCGGAAATATGATTCAATATTGAGTGCTTTTTCTTCACTGGAAAATGCCACCATATTTCTGGAACGTACTATATTCACTCATTCAGTACTGCCTATGCGGCCTTGTTTCTGTGTGGAGCACGGGTGAGATTTACTACATAGTAGAGAGGGTGGGAGTGAAGTACATTAAAAAACTCAGGTACAATAAAAATTGAAGTAAAAATAAAATGTTGTCCCTGTACAAGATTGGTATTACATACAGTTGTATAGCCTAATAATAGTAAGAACATTAGCGGGATATTCTAATGTGCAATAGGCCCTATATACAGTATACCTGGTTGGCGAGTTGGTATAGCGCTGGCCTTCTATGTCCAAGGTTGCGGATTCGATCCCGGGCCAGGTCGATGGCATTGAAGTGTGCTTAAACGCGACAGGCTCATGTCAGTAATTTACTGGCATGTAAAAGAACTCCTGCGGGACAAAATTCCGGCACATCCGGCGACGCTGATATAACCTCTGCAGTTGCGAGCGTCGTTAAATAAAACATAACATTTACAGTGTACCAGTTAATTGTTAGGCCTAGTTTTCTGTAGCTCGAAAAGAGTTCTTTGTTTGTCCTCTTAATACAGAGTGATTTATGTAGAACTAACACATTTTTTTATTTATTCCAAAACGAATGCTACTAGCCACAATTTGTTACATCTCAAATAGAGAGTATCTTTGGGAGATTACTAACCTCTATAGCAAATGTTGAAAATGTCCTCCGTCCTACATAAGGCATAACTAAACACATCGTTCCATGTTACTGGCCACTCACTGGGCAGCCTAGATGAACGATGTTTGTCTTTTTCACTCACCAGAGATCCAGTTGTTTACAATTTGTTTACCAATCCCAGTATTGTTTCTTTGGAGGGGATTACGAACACCATATTCTCTCTGATATGGCCTTTGTGTAACTGAATTCGTAATCCAAAGAGCCGTTGATTTAATGTGTACTGCATTTTAAATGACTAAAACAAAATGTCGAAAACAGCTGCCAACAATAAGGAATAAAGAAAAACATCTGCGCAACTCGTGACAGGGAATGAAAACTCCTTCTTAATTTGACTTTAAAAACTGGTCATTAAGTGAATTTCCAGCCAAATAAATAAAGAATTTTCAACATTTGGTATAGAGATTAGTAATCTCCCAAAGATACTCTACATTTGAGGTATAACGAATTGTGGCTAGCATCAATCGTTTTGAAATAAAGAAAGAAGGAAATGTCTTAGTTCTATACAGAGTGTCCCAAATTGATGTATACACATTTTGAAACACTATTTCTCAGTAACAAGATGAGACTGAAATACGATTTTTGCGGTTTTGTATTCCTTAAGCCTGTACGTGTTCAAAATGGTCCCCTTCCGCCACAGTACACTCCCAACAGCGACGTACAACAGAGCGATGTACCAACTGGATTGTTGCTAATGGAATATCATTACAGGAATGTTCAATCTGAACTCTCAGTTCCTCCATTGTTTGTGGTTTTGTGGCGTACACTGTGTCCTTTAGAGCTCCCCATAGGTAGAAGTATGAAGGGATTAAATCCGGAGATCGAGACGGCAACTCCGCAGCACTTCCTCTTCGTCCTATCCGTCTCTGGGTCGTCTTCATTTAGTGCGTGGAAAAGTCTCGGAATGTAAGGCTTCCATTTTTGACCTCGCAAAATTCGATGAACACTGGATTTAATGATACCAATCTCATGAGAACATTGTCTCATTGACTTCTTTGGGGATTGTGCAAAAGCCTGCATGACTGTATCAACACTCTCGTTATCGGTGGAACTTCTCTTTCTTCCGCACTGACTTTTCAACACATCTTGCACCGTTCCATCGACTTCAAACTTGTCTCGGATTCTTGTGATAGTTAAACTTGTTGGTCGTTGTGTTCCAAATTCAATCTTTCAACGTCGTTGAACCTCAACAACGTTCTCCACTTTCCAATAACATTTCAGTATCCACTTACGTTCATCGAACGATAATTGCACCGCTGCGTTTGTTTGTAAACAGATGAACATGTTTCCATGCTTTCCACTGCCTTCTGAATAATAAACCGCAAAAATCGTATTTCTATCTCATTTCTTTGGTGTGAAATAGTATTTCATAGGGTGTATAAATAAATTTGGGACGCTCTGTATAAATCACACTGTACTTCTGTAGTATGTTCTGTTTTGATGCATTATTATTATTATTATTATTATTATTATTATTATTATTATTATTATTATTATTATTATTATTGGAAGGATTGCCTGATATTCATAGCTTATTTTATTCCGTTTATTAGAGAGACACTAAAATCTTATAGCATATCTTTATTTATCGTAATTGCATTACCCCATTTCCGAATGAACGTCACAAACAATCTTAGGGATTTCGTCAAATCACCTGTCACATTCTATTCTAAACTTTTTCTGAATAATTCTGTGTCATATTGTGTTAATAATGAGGTACATTTTATTTAAAAAATACGAGTAAATAGTCGGAAGTGATCTTTGGTGCAACATTTTCTCTACATTATTACATCGTAATTTATAATCATTCTGGAACATTGTTCGGGATTATTATTATTATTATTATTATTATTATTATTATTATTATTATTATTATTATTATTATTATTTATGGAATATGTTTGCGTGGATCATATGTTACATTCGACGGACAGAGAACGAATTAGAGCTCCATGTGTTCGCCTCTGTGTCACATCATCGATCGGTACATATCCGTCCATTTTTTATTTAAGTTGGTGAAACCGCATACCTGTGCGCATGATGAATGTTGTAACACTACAGTAGTGGGGAATGGGTTTGACTACTTGAAACCCGAGGGTTCTATTAACACTGCCACAGGCATTTGTGTGTGTGAACATGTTTTTAAGCGCGGGGACAGTTACCAACACAATAGAAGATAAACATTTTTGTAATACAAGTACGCAAGATACAGCATAATGTCGATTTATCTGTCCTGCGGTTCGTATGAAAATTTGAAACCCACGGGAAATAGTTTAATTTAGTTAGATGAACTTACATATGTACAGTATGTCATTATTGTATATGTTTACACCTCAATATTTCTAGCATTGTAAGCAAGGAAAGTTGAACTTCATCCCAATGTTAAAATCTGTCATTTATCGAGAGAAAAATGAGTCTGTTTTTGATCGCCATCATTTTTCTTTCGGATAATACCGCTTAGTGCCAACTTATTTACAATCTGTAACTATAGTACTATAATTACGCATTTTTTTAAATATTTGTAAGTGTTGTAATCATTGAATTAAATTTTTGTAACTCACTTGTACATAACTGTTTTAAAATCGTTCCAACGTTCGGTAACTGCGTACTAGTTCCACATTCAGGTATATGTAAAAACCTAGATCAGGCCTGGGGAAACGTCAAGCCATAGATGATCTACTTGTTGCCCAGGCTTGCCATAGATGATACACTTTTAAGATTGAAAACAAAAATTATATACTCTTGCATATTGCTAAGTTACAAGAAGGCAATATTTCATAGTACTTACTTACTGGCTTTTAAGGAACCCGGAGGTTCATTGCCGCCCTCACATAAGCCCGCCATTGGTCCCTATCCTGAGCAAGATTAATCCAGTCTCTATCATCATATCCCATCTCCCTCAAATCCATTTTAATATTATCTTCCCATCTACGTCTCGGCCTCCCCAAAGGTCTTTTCCCCTCTGGCCTCCCAACTAACACGCTATATGCATTTCTGGATTCACCCATACGTGCTACATGCCCTGCCCATCTCAAACGTCTGGATTTAATGTTCCTAATTATGTCATGTGAAGGATACAATGCGTGCAGCTCTGCGTTGTGTAACTTTCTCCATTCTCCTGTAACTTCATCCCTCTTAGCCCTAAATATTTTCCTAAGAACCTTATTCTCAAAAACCCTCAATCTCTGTTCCTCTCTCAAAGTGAGAGTCCAAGTTTCACAGCCATACAGAACAACCGGTAATATAACTGTTTTATAAATTCTAACTTTCAGATTTTTTGACTAGATGACAAAAGCTTCTCAACCGAATAATAACAGGCATTTCCCATATTTATTCTGCGTTTAATTTCCTCCCGAGTGTCATTTATATTTGTTACTGTTGCTCCAAGATATGTGGATTTTTCCACCTCTTCGAAGGATAAATCTCCAACTTTTATAGTACCATATTCTGATCACGAGACATAATCATATATTTAGTCTTTTCGGGATTTACTTACAACCCTTCAAGTAGAATTTCCGCGTTTTCCCTAATCGTTTGCAGATTTTTTCCTAACATATTCACGTCATCCGTATATACAAGAAGCTGATGTAACCCGTTCAATTCCAAACCCTCTCTGTTATCCTGGACTTTCCTAATGGCATATTCTAGAGCGAAGTTAAAAAGTAAAGGTGACGGTGCATCTCCCTGTTTTAGCCCGCAGTGAATTGGAAAAGCATCAGATAGAAACTGGCCTATACGGACTCTGCTGTAAGTTTCACTAAGAAACATTTTAATTAATCGAACTAGTTTCTTAGGAATACCAAATTCAATAAGAATATTATATAAAACTTCTCTCTTAACCGGGTCATACGCCTTTTTGAAATCTATGAATAACTGATGTACTGTACCCTTATACTCCCATTTTTTCTCCAATATCTGTCGGACACAAAAAATCTGATCAATAGTCGATCTATTACGCCTGAAACCACACTGATGATCCCCAATATTTTCATCTACATATGGAGTTAATCTTCTCAAAAGGATATTCGACAAAATGTTGTAGGACGTCAACAAAAGTGATATTCCTCGAAAGTTACTACAGTTAGTCTTGTCCCCCTTCTTAAAATAGGTACGATTATGGACTCCTTCCATTGTTCTGGTACAATTCCCTTTTCCAAAATTGCAAGTACAAGTTTATAAATTTCTCTAGATAATACGCTTCCACCCTCTTGAATTAATTCTGCTGGAATTTGATCAATACCTGGAGACTTGTACTTTTTCAGATTTTCTATCGCAATTTCGACTTCAGAAAGTGTGGGTTCCGGTATAAAAGGCTCAGCAGTTTGTATTTCAATTTCATCCCGATCATTTCTACTTGGCCTATGTATATTTACTAGTTGCCGAAAATAGTTTCTCCATCTGTTAAGGATTGAATGAGAGTCTGCAAGCAAGTCACCATTCTCATCCTTGATCACGTTTACCCTTGTCTGATATCCATTTTTAAATTCCTTTATACCCTTATATAAATCTTTAACGTTTTTATTCTTACTATTTGTTTCTACCTCATTCAGTTTTTCCTTCAAGTAATCTCTCTTTTTATTCCTAAGTGTACGACTTGCTTCCCGTCTTCCATTGAAATAATTATCTCTATTCTCCTCAATTGGATCCTGTAAGAATTTCAATTTTGCCTGTTTCCTTCTATCGACTGCAATGGAACAATCTTCATCAAACCACGGTTTCTTTTTCTTAGTTTCATGATAACCTATGCTCTGCTCAGCTGCAATTTTGATATTATCTCGTATATTGTCCCACACGCTATTAACATCTAACTCTTCCTCAGCTTCGTCGGAAGTTGCTAAAGCAGCAAACCTATTTGAAATTTCAACCTGATAACGTTGCTTAGTTTCCTCGTCCTTTAATTTCAGAATATTGAATCTACTAATATTAGCTTGTTGCTCTATTCGCTTGGCCACTGATAGTCTTTATCTTAATTCTCCAATTACCAAATAATGGTCAGAATTACAGTCTGCCCCCTGAAAGTTCGAATGTCTACTATACTAGTATGTCTTCGTTTATCTATCAAGATGTGATCTATTTGGTTGTGTGTCATTCCGTCTGGAGAAGTCCAAGTATATTTATGTATATCCTTATGGGGGAATGTTGTACTCTTGACAATTAAATTTTTTGATGTGGCAAAGTTGACTAACCTAACTCCATTGTCATTACTACTTACGTGTAGGCTCTCTTTTCCAATTGTTGGTTTAAAAATATCCTCCTGTCCTACTTTAGCGTTGAAATCTCCCAGTAAAACTTTCATGTGATATCTAGGTAACTGATCAAAAGTGTGTTCCAATTCCTTATAGAAGCTATCCTTTATATGGTCGTCTTTCTCTTCTGTAGGGGCGTGAGCATTTATAACTACGATATCGCACCATCTACCCTTAAGTACTAAATACGATAACTTGTCACTGATAAATTCGACCTTTTTTACTGCTGATTTTATTCTTTTATGTACAAAGAATCCCGTCCCTAATTGGTGATTAATGTTTCCTTCCCCATAATACAACAGGTAATCGCCTATTTGTGATATGCCATTTCCATCTAACCTAACCTCTTGTACTCCCACGAAGTCTATTCTATATCTAGCTAGTAATATTTCATAGTAAAAAAAAGAAATCATTTTTCTTTTAAAACCAAATTCAAATCTATTTTAAAATATAACAAAATATAATAATAGGGCCTACATTTGTACCTGCCTTCTTGAATCAATGTGATTTGTGTCTGCATTGTATTCACCAAGTGTTGAAAATCATGGTGATAGTTTGTAAGAGCAAGCCTCAAAGAATCTTCCGCAGCCATCGTTGGTAATGTTCACATTTCGATCCAATATACTTTGTGCTTTGTCTCATTATAAGTCTTGCTCCATTGTAGACATTCATCGCTTTGACAAGTTATCTCATCACTGAAAAAATCGGTGATCTCTGGCAGATCTTCAGAGTTGGTGCTACAGATTGAAGAAATAGGCCTTGTAGTTTCTTAAATATCCTCTGCTTGGACAAGTTCTTAGATTTTCTTTTCCTGTTGGCCTTCGAAGCTCTCTACTATAACAATATTTCTCAATTCTAGTTCAGCTACCCCTGAAAAATGTTGGCAATCTCTCCTTTCCTTACGGGAAAGATACCCAAACCGCATAATAAAAGCTAGCAGCAGTGAAGAGAACAAATACAGTTTAAGATAGAATGCTTAAATATGCCTTGCGTCTTTAATAATGTTTCCAAAAAATTTCCTCACAAAATGCAGTATTTTTTCATTGTTATGTCGGGGGATATAACATTATTGACTCTTTACAAAATCACGAAGGGCTACAATACTAGGGAATAAAAACTTAATATTTTGCAGGTGCAACAGTCGCTTTGTTTACAGGAATTAACATCTGGCGGCAAGTCGATTTTCTTTCGAAACAGATGATTAGAATAAAAATGAGAGCTGTTGGCCGTCTCACCTGCATGCTATTTCACCCGGAATTACCCTATTTAAGAATTTTATAGCAGCAAAAGTTACCTTACAGATGTGTTCCGATTGTCCAATCATGTAATGGATTGTCTGCTTACCAAACACGTTTGTTGGAAGTAAGTGCTTGGCTTTAGGGAGGAATACAACTACTGTGTTAAATAACCTTATAAAAACTCAGGAAAAGAGTAGGCCTACTATAAATGGGGTAGTTTCAATCCGGAAGAGAAGGCATGTTAAATTTAGTCAAATTAGAGAGTATCGTAACATAAAATAAAAGACTGATGGAAAAGTCACTAAATACAAAGAACTTACGAGGTAGAAATGTAGGAAAAAATGTGAAATGAACATGTTGCATAAAATCGTAAAATGTCAGTAGTAATTGCTGTGATGCATCTATGTAGCTTCTATGTTGCAGCAGTTTTTAAATTTTTAATGTAACTTGCATTGACAGTCGATTTCGTGATGAAGATTTGACATCATTCAACAAAAATAATTATCATCCATTACTTTCTGGTAATGAATAAACAATCACCTATTCAGGTCATACATTTCGTATAGAATTTAGATACGACTCCTGGACATCAAAATTATCTGCCACTTTACTAAACATTAAACTAAACCGGCGTGGCTCAGTCGGTTAAGGCGCTTCTCTGCCGGTCTGAAGTTGCGCTCGAGTGCGGATTCGATCCCCGCTTGGGCTGATTACCTGTTTGAGTTTTTTCCGAGGTTTTCCCCAACCGTAAGGTGAATGCCAGGTAATCTATGGCGAATCCTCGGTCTCATTTCGCCAAATACCATCTCGCTATCACCAATCTCAAAGACGCTAAATAACCTACTAGTTGATACAGTATCGTTAAAAAACCAACTAAAAAAATTAAGTTGTGTAATTTTATAAGGACGAAATTTACTTTCATTCTTTATATTAAAGATGGTGACCTGTGTACTGTCTTATGCAAATCTGGCTTTCAGGTAGTAACTCCCTGTAAAGCAGGTTTGAATAATTTCAAGGAAAAAAATGTTCCATAGTTTAATAATCCAAAACACTACATTTTCACTATAGAAATAAAGAAAACTTTTATAAATAATACTTAAAGATTATATAAATCTCATTAAGATCTTTAATGTCACGCTCTATACTATAAGCTATTCAAGTCTAAATAATTAATATAAATCAGGACCGGGTATCGATCCCGGGACCCTTCGCTTAGAGCAAGAATGCTCTTTCGACTGAGCTACGCCAGGAACTATACGCGTGTATAGTTCCTGGGGTAGCTCAGTCCGGAGAGCATTCGTGCGCTATGTGTACTGTCTCTTCAACGATTTGACGATAGTGTACTGGATTAATGGACAGCTATCTTTTCTTCAAATATGACTATTGATTCGACGAATTTCAGATATCACGAACAGTAATGAAGTTAAAATAAGCTAGCTATTTGACAATAGTTAACATTATTTGGTGTTTTTCGAACTGTCTTGATCAACAGGCCAAATATCTCACAAGACTGACGACGGAACGGGCCAATGAGCTCAATTCTTGATGCAATAACAAAGTGCGTGCCATTAACATAGTACTGTTTATTCAGAATTAGAACATTGAGGATCCTCGTGATATGCGTAGCGTGTACTGCGGGAAACAGTGTCTCAGGGGCTTTGTCTGAGGTCTCGGAGTGTGTCTGCTTACACAGCACGCTGCCGTGAGCTAAATGGAGTACATCAGCTGTGATCCATATCTCTTAGAAGCCTATTCAACTGCCTTGTGGGTGACGTGATCAACTGCTACCTGCCGTCGCGATACGCCGTTTCGCTTCTTGGTTCTGTTGTGCGTTCTGGAAGCTTGTGGTTCAGATTCCAAAAGTCTGAGATGCTCTCCTGGTTCTGAGAACAAAGGCCCCAGAACGTATGATGTAAGAATATTATATGCCAACTATATTTAGTGCTTTAACTTTCTCGTAATACGAAATAAGGTAAAGCAGAGGGGCCCTACAGAAATGGATTTCGAGATTAAATATCAGTATAATTTTCCAGCGTCGCTGATATTCCAAAAGTGTTTTTGGTATAAGTTACCATCTGTCCGTATAGAGTCTGTTCATAGTCAGTATTTACGAGTGAATTTACATGTAAATACACATATCAAATGTAGCAATAATTTTATTCGTTAAAATATAATGCAGAGTGGGCCAAAGGAACGGAATATTTTTAAATAGTGAAATGAAACTTTACATATTGTGCTAGATTAACTTTTAATATAGGAAAATGTAGAATATAGTATACTACTTGAAAATGATATCTTTCAAATGCCCTTTACCAACGTGCAAAGAATCTTGTAATTATTGCTCTTAGAAGTTTCTCATTACATTTTGCAACATTTTGACTGTGATGTTTGAAATTTTTTCACTGATTATTGTCTTCAGTTTTAAAAGTTTCGCGATTTATTTGCGTGTGCCTTACTTTTTAGATATACTCATGAAAAGAAATCATATGTCACTTAAATCTGGGTATCGTGCAGGCCATGAAATTTCTCCATTTCTCGATGATAGTGGTGATGATGGTAGTGGTGATGATAAAAATTCTATCACTCCAATCGGAGTGTCTGATTCTCAAACAAATTTCGCATTTCCGTCATAGAGATGGCTGCAGTATGTGCTATTGCACCGTGTTTCTGGAATCAAGTTGATCTGATGATACGAAAATTTTTCTTCTCAATTCACAACTTTAAAAATTATGGATCATTATCACATAACGAGCTACATTAACAGTTTGCGCATGACCATTGGTATCCTCAAAGAAATATGGCTCAATAATTCCTCTTTCTTCTAAATTGCGAACCCAGGTTTTAATCGCTTATGAAAAAGTCACCGGATCATGACGACATAGTTGAAAGTGACGGCGAAACTCCCTACTAGCAGCTTCTGCGAATTGACCATTTGGATAACAAGACTTTACAGCAAATCCTCGTTGCTCACCAGTTCAATGCCCCATGTTTAATAAATTGCAAGAATCGGGCTAAACAATGACAATGAATCTAAGCCTACTAAAATAATCTATGTACTACCAACAACAAAATTAAAATCTCCCGTTTCTTTGGCCCAAATTGTATATCAAGACCTTAACCAAAGTGTACACAAATGGAATATTAATTAAAGTCAGCTCAGATCACATTAATACTTCTAAGCTGTATGGTATTCCAGAGAAAGTATAAAACACGAAGATGTGTATCCAGGTAGACCCAGCGCTGCGCTAACTTCAACCATCAGCCGCTTGCCTAGTCATTGTCAATGGGGAAATGAAAGGAGAGACATTTAAAAGTTACTCGAAAACGCGTCCTTTCAAGAGAATTTGGGAGTGAGAGAATTTTTATCATCACCATTACCATCATCACCACCACCATCATCATTATCACCACCACCATTATCATTGCCAACACCACCAGCATCCACGATCAGCACCATCACCATCACCACTACCATTATCATCTACCACCATCATTACCACCACATCACCACCACCACCATTTTCTTCATCATCACCATCACCTTCGTCATCATCACAACCCCCACCATCGTCATCACCACCACCACATCACCACCATCAACACCACCATCACCGCCACTATTAATACCACCACTATTACCACCATCACCATCACCACCGCCATCGTCACCACCATCATCACACCACCATCACCACACCACATCACCGTCATCATCATCATCATCACCACCACCATCACCACCACCATTCTCATCAATACCAGCATCACTACCACCACTACCACCACCACCACAATCACCACCACCATCATTACCATAACCACTACCGCTATCATCATCACTACCATCATCGCCACCACCGCTATCCCCATCATCATCATCATTATCATCATCAAGGATTGGACGTTTTGACATGTTCCGTCTCGAAACTGTTCACGTCAGCTTTCAAGTGCCGACGTATGTATATTTTCTTTTATTCCTTAGTTATTTCAATATCTGGTGCACGCTGGATATGTTCTTCCCAATTTATTTATTGTCTTTCAAATGCAGCTGCAATTAATTTTTATCTGATGTCAACATTTCTGTTATTATTTAATAGTGTAACTTGCATCCTGCTGTAAAAGGAGATGATGTTGATTCGCATCCTCATAATAGTGGAAATGCTACGCCTTTAGCAATGTGAATTTTTATATTAACATTCATAGGATTACAGGAAATGTTTCGGAGTTCGCTCTCATCCAGATGCAGCACAAAGTATATTCGTATTTGTATGTTTCGGTGGGACGTTGTCACCTAGCAGACTGTGAACTGGGGTGACGGCATGCGAGGAACGCGGCGTGACGGCTTGTGTCGGATATTAACACAAGCACGACACGCGTGTTGAACAAGCTTCACTATTCAGTACGCCCTTGTCAATGTTCTATCACTATTATTAGGTGCGCATCGTGAAGCGAGACCAGTTAACTGACAGCTTCTCACTATATTGACCTGTGTTCGATCTTCGGCAAATCGTAGTCAGAGACTTTGGACAACGCATGTGTTAAAAGGAAATTTATAAGTCCTTCGAATTTTCCATTCATTACAATACTGGGCCTACCATTTTTTCATCCGTCCATATATCTACATATCTACACCTACACCTACATCTACAGGGTGTCAAAAAGTATCTAATATTTTAGGAGGTGCTAGTATGCATCAAAACAATAAAAAAAGTCGAATAAACATGGGACCTACAACACATTCTTTCTGAGATCTGAACACTTGTTCGTAGGAGGTGCTCAATGTGATGTCCATTTATGGCAGTTCCTCTATCCTTCGACGTAAGGGATTACGCACTCTTTTAAATTGACCTGGTTGTTCTTGATAACCAAACGTCTAGGGGATTTAGGTTTGGGGAACGAGTAGGCCGAGGTATGAGACCTCCCCAATCAATCCAGCGGTCCTGAAGTGTCAGCGTCAGGTGTTCAAGCTCATTGCGGAACAAATGTGCTGGTGTGCCATCATGCATAAACCACATCTGTAGTCTTTGCTGACATGGCACATACTCCAGCAAGGTAGGCAATACATTAATAAGAAAGTCCTGATAACGAGCCCCAGTTAATCTCTGTGGCAGCAGGTATGGCCCCTAATCTATCGCCAAGAATGCCTCCCCATACGTTGATTGAGAATCGGTGTTGATGCCTTATTTCTTCAACTGCATGGTGATTACGAAAATTCACAACACCAACTCTGCTGAACCCCGCTCATATCCGCAATCAGACTTTTGTTTTCAGTATTCCTTACGACGTATCAGTATTCCATGCCAGGGGTGACAACTACGGTATGATTATCTGGTAGTCTGCTGTATTGTAAGACAGAAAAATGCATTGCCATGAATGGACGTCACATTGAGCACCTCCTATGAACAAGTGTTCAGATCTCAGAAAGTATGTGTTGTAGAACCCATGTTTATTAGACATTTTTCCCTTGTTTTGATGCATACTATCACCTCCCAAAATATTGGATACTTTTTAAACACCCTGTATATACTGTATCCATATATCTAAATGTACATATATATACATATATATACATATATATACATACATATATATATATATATATATATATATCTATATAGCCACCGACGTAGCTTAGTCTGCTGTGGAGTTGCGCTCGGGCGTAGCTTCGATTCCCGATTACCTGGTTGATTTTTTTTCGAGGTTTTCCTCGTCAGGAGAATGTCAGGTAATCTATGGCGAATCCTCAGTCTCATCTTGCCAAATACCATCTCGCTATCATAAATCCCATCGACGGTAATAACGTGGTATTTGATACAGCGTCGTTAAATAACCACGTAAAAATATATATCTAAGTATAGTTATATCTTCATTTACATCTACATGTCTGTGTATCTACATATATGTCTATGTGTCTACGTATCTACGCATCTATGAATCTATGTCTATAGGCTATATGTCTGCCTGCCTGCCTACCCGCCTGTCTGTATTTGCCTGCCTGCCTGTCCGTTCTACCAAGCTAGTTAGACCTGGGATTTTTTATTATAAAAAATTCATAGCCACACTTGGAGGATAAGTTGCAGTTGTGGTTTTCTCAGGGTTCTCCCATTTCCCCATGTTAGACATCGACATCATCCCGACCGTTCTCCATCCAATTACCATATTCGTAGCATTTCTCTCTATCGGTTGGCAGACGATATTTCCACAACTTTTATGTACACTAATGCCCGGTTTCTGGTACACCTCAGTTAACTCTGTTACTTAACTGCTCTTATAAATTTAATTGCACTGATAACTTTCATGAGTTTCCGGGTAGTTAAATGTAGATTTATCCGCGCTTGTAACTAATAGTTGAGGTAACTTAAAGTTTAGTATCTATTGTCGTCCATAAATGTCTCCACTAGTATTTTGTTAGTAATTTTTAGTTATTTATGGTTACTTTTGCTTGCAGAAGTTTTCAGTAGTAGTATGGCTGATAGGTACACAGTGAGCTCTGTATTACTAGTAGGTGCAAGGCTTTTTAATTAAAGAACCGTGTGATAAACGATAGTGTACATGTACACTTCCAACTCAATCGTAATATGATTAAAAAACAATAATTGTGGGTATTTTGTGTGATTATCGAGGTAAATAATAATAATGGAGAGAAAACTAGATGTAACTTCTGCTTCAGAACTGTAACTGTATTCAACTGTGGTGGCTATGACAGCCATATTGATAAACATGTTAAAATATTTTACATTCGTCCATATGAATGCTTTCATGTATTCAAATGAAGTTTTAAAAGCCTGAACTGCCATTGGCATTGGTAGAACACCCAAAAATAAAATATTCCTTGACTGACGACATACAATCTGAAGTTGATGACGAAAATTAAGCTTGAGATGTTCGAAATTGTCTTTATAAACACACATTATTATTCTAATATGTCATAGAAAAAAAAACTGTAAGTTGTGTAAATGAAACGCCAAATTTTTAAAACTATACAGATAATATAGTAAATTAATTTATTGTAGTTTATATTATTATTTAATATTAGTTCTTATAGTTTACGAAAGTGTAATATAGTAGCACCGCGTATCAGTATTTGTTGAAATCGGTACTAACAGCCAGGTAACTACAGGCCGAGGTATAGTTACCAGTTGACGCTCAGATAACTGTAAAGATAATGATAAATGTTGTTTGGAAACTCATTTTAAACATATAACCATGTTAAATCATAGATAACTCTGTATGTATAGTAACTGTCATTCCAGAAACCGGCCATAACTGTTGTTTCCACCGTAAAATTGCATCCACAATAACTTTATGTTCATGGTTCTTTTTTCCACACTAGTCATGTTGTTTTATAGTAAACTTATACTAGCGAAAAGTGTACCTCACCCCTTAAGCGAACCAAAATAAAAATCATGTAAATAAACTATGTAGTAGCCGAGAAAGCAAACCTAACCTACAGTAAAAATCGTTGGACCCCAAAATCATGTAAACAAATTAGTAGCCCGATAAAATCAAATCTAACCTAAAAATATCTCTGAATCCAAAAACCATGTAAAGAAACTAACAGTAATAATAATAATAATAATAATAATAATAATAATAATAATAATAATAATAATGATAATAATAATCCGTGGCGCTACAGCCCGTGAAGGGCCTAGACCGACCAGCCGGCTGCTGGCCTCACGGCCACATGCCGAAGCAGAGGTGGACGATCATCCAACCAGAATGGAGGTATCGTGTGGTTAGCACGATGATCCTCCCAGCCGTTATAGCTGGTATTCGCAACCGGATTTCGCTACCTATCGTAGCTCCCCAAGTGCATCACGATGCTGAGTGGGCACCGACCACATACACTGGCCGAAATTTCATGAGAAAATTTCTTCCCCCATGAGGACTCGAACCAGCGCGCATTCCATAACGCGAGTCCTAGGCGGGATGCCTTAGATCGCGACGTCACGGCGCGGGACAAGAAACTAACGTTAACCTGAGAAAATCAAACTTAAACTAAAGTAAACATTTCTGGAGCCACAAATCGTGTAAGGAAATTAAAAATGTTCTGAAGAATGGAAAATCTGAATTAAAGAAAAAATTTGTGGACCCAAAATTAGTATAAAAACTGTCGTAGTTTCCATGAGAACTAAGCCTAACCGAAAGTAAAGTTCGTTCTGTTAATAAATCACGTAAACAAGCTAAGAGTAGTTGGTATCTTGCCTCCTACTCTGAACAGAAATAATAAATATGCTAACAAATTAATATAGAAGCAAATAAATAAATATGAAGAAGTTATAACTATAATTCATACAACAGATATGATATTAATATAATTTTTATCAAATATTATTGCTAGACTCTACGTCTAACTGGATAATTTCCTTTCATGGTAGTGTAATAGTAATATCTACTGAGATGCTTTCCAAACATTTGTCATAAATGACAGTCCAACTCTCTACTCTTAAATCTGCTCCAATGTGTTGCCTATATGACTGCCGGTATTTAATTTGCATTAGATATAAACTCGTCCTATTCTAATTGAGGAACTTTAATTTAAAACGTATTCCAACTCTGCCGCAGAACGTATTTTCCTCGGATTCATTATACTAACTGGAAATAACATACAATGGCCACCCCTGCTGCGTAGACTATATGCAGTTCTGGCGAGATGGAGTGATACGGGAGCCACATTCTTGTATGGGTTTTCAAAGCACTCACTCACACTATGGATTAAGCGTTATGGTTGCTACATATTGGAGGCGGCGTAGAGATGGGGAGAAAATCTTGTTACGTTTTAATGTAGGCGCGTTACGGTTACTAACTTCGGGTACAATACAGGCGAGGCGAGGCGCGGATACAGAAAAACTCTCATGCGAGTGTTAAATGTTCCGACGCACAATAATTCCATGGGAGTGGGAAGCACGGTGGAAGACTTCATAGCGGAGTTTCAAATGTACTCCCACTACGATAGTTCAGTCGTCAAAATTATCAGAGAAAGAGAGAAACTTGTTCGAGGTTTATAAAGCCTTTAAACCCGTTCAATTATTACCTTACTAGTTTCTAACTAAGTAGTAAAAGAGAAAGTATTGTGATGCTGCAAAGGCCCATTTAGAGATACTGTATTAATGGAAATAGTCATTTTCAGCATCCTGATATCGAAAAAATGTTACTTTTAACGTGCTGTCTTATGGTGTGCAGCATTCTTTTGAACTACTGGACAGATTTTGTTGATATTATCTACTGCAAGTCAATTTATTAAAGAATTATGCATATTAAATGTAATGATGCGTAGTAAAATTAATAAGTCATCGCATGAAATACATATCCTACGAATTCAAAGAGAACAGAATGTCTAATAAGTTAGAGTAAATCCTGGATAGATTTTTTACATATGATCACAAATGATATATAACATAACATAACATAACATAACATAACATAACATAACATAACATAACATAACATAACATAACATAACATAACATAACATAACATAACATAACATAACATAACATAACATAACATAACATAACATAACATAACATAACATAACATAACATAACATAACATAACATAACATAATATAATATAGTAATACTGCAGGTATCAACTTGCTTCTACCAAAACTCCTACAAACATGTACACACTTAGGTGACTTCTGGCGAATTCGTTATTCATTCTCGCATAAAATGGTTCGCACGCATGTAGAAATGTCAACTAAAGTTCTTCTAATGCAACATTAGTAGATAAAAGTTTTTTTTAGGCCCGCAGAGGTAATGGATGGGCTGTATGACATATTGTATCGTATCCACGGAGGAATTGAATCATTATTAGACTTCGTTGAATTGCCACACGCAGCATGCAATCAGGTTGCCGATGTATGGTAGTATAACAGAGGTGAGCGACCGCCCGGTCTCGTAGTATAAGCAGTTCATGTTAAGAGTTGTGACCGATCCAAATAGATAGAGCAGCTACAGCTAATGTATACCTATGTTAGCATTTGTTTTTGCATTACTGTGGTTGGAATAGTCAAAGCTTAACATTTGTTCAGTGCAGACAAGAATTCAATCATACATACTACAATGAGAGTGTTGCTGTTCCAAACAATTGCCCCTGGAATACCCTTACCCCCGCAGCCAGTCTTGACCCTTTGGAAAACGTGGTTGGATGCTGTTAATTATTATACAGAATATTACGGCAAAATAATGGAGGTAATTGATGCATTGGATAGCACAGATAGTTCCGCTGTTGCAGCTGTAAAATCATTGCCTTCTGAGCAGCTATTGGAAGATATTCTGTTCATTGATTATAATTTTAAAATCGTGTCCAAAAGCATCACCCTGTTAGAATCGTCTAAACTAAAACTCTCAGAAGCCCTTAATATAGTGTATAACGTATCTCAAACCGTTATCCAAAATAACAATTCACTAATTTCAGAAAAAGTGAAATGTAAGTTGGAAAACATTATTGCTAAAAATTCTACTATTTACAACTTCGTATTATAAATGATGTGCTATCAGGTCACGACAAGACGTCTGAAGTTGGTGTACTAAAAAGTAGTGACTTTCCGTTTTTCAAATATGCACCTGCTACATTATATGATGTTGAACGTACATTTTCCCAATATAAAAACTGTTTGAGTGACCATCGCAGGAGGTTCACTTTGCAGTCGCTCAAAATGTACGTAACTCTTCACTGCAATGCACATATTCAAGAATGATGTGAGTATCTTACATTAAATTTTAAGAGTTAATATATCTCACTATAAAATAATTGTGTACTTACGTGTTTAGACATTTCCTACTTCAATGATCATTCATTATATTTCTTGAATGCAGGATACAGGTTTTATTGTAACCGCAGTATACTGCTCAGTGTTTACATCAGAGGCATACTCCAGCCGTTTCACGTCTCCTTCTCATACAGTCTATACTGCGTGCATAGTAAACCTTACGATTCTTGTGGCAATTCCACAAAGTCTAATCATTATGGACTAGTACGCCACATAACATATTATCATAGCTACATACATATTTAAATTTTTTAATCATGGTTTATTCAACAATAAAAATTGTATGGTATTGAAAAAAATTCTTACTGATATTAAATTCTTGCTAAATATTGAAAAAAAAAATATATAATATAATGTAATATATGATATATGATATGATATGATATGATATGATATAATATAATATAATATAATATAATATAATATAATATAATACAATATAATATAATACAATATAATATAATATAATATAATATAATATAATATAATATAATATAATATAATATAATATAATATAATATAATATAGAATCAATTGGTGCAATTGAGCCAGTTGTATCAGTGGAGATTCATGACTGCCGTAAGACATTGAGGAAACTCAAATTAGCTCAAAAGGAAGTTGTATTGCAGTGGATCCCTGAGCATTGTCAAATTTCTGGCAATCAACAGGCAGATGCATTAGCGAAAAAGATGCCATAGTCACTAATTGTTTCAAATCAGTATCATCATACATTCCTCTGAACTCTACATAAAGAAGCAAATGAAGGAACAATACCTCATGCGTTAAGAATGAATGAAACTATAACTAATGGAAAATTATATTAAAATTTGATTGAAAAAATAAACAAAATATTATTTCAAGGAAGAATAAGTATGATTAATTTAAGGAAAAATGAATGAATAATTAATTAAAGGGATAGGAAGGAAAATAAATGAGTGAATTAGTTAATAAATAAATGGAGAGGTACATCATTTCATAAATAAAAGACTAAACAAACGAATAAAAGAGTATATATAAAGGTACTATTGAGCTGCATAAGAGTCAGGAGGTAGAGCTTCCTTAAATCTTCGGTCTCAACATTGGTAGGAGATGGCTTATGGTCAGAAAATAATAAAATGAACAAATAAAGATTGAATGAAAACCGGGTAAATACTGATGCATATCTAAAGGATTTAATCATTACATCCGAAAAGTGAATAAATGAATATACAAGACGTAAATAAATATGTGAGCCATAAACAAATATAGTAAATAAGTTAATAAGCAGTTTATAAGATGGAGTAATGAATAAATGATTGGATTAATCAATTCACAAGTGATTAAATATATAGCTGTATTAAGAAAGCATTGAACGATAAAATGAACAGAGCAGCGCCTCACACAGTTGGCTCTCAGGCTATGGGCCTCGCAGTCTTTTAAATCGCTGGCGTGTAAGTCACGCACCAGGCCCACTTTCCATCTGAATGCTGTTCTGTGTTATTGTTATAAATATATATAAAAGCTTCCTCGCTGTGAGCGACGTCTTTTCATTTCTAGCCGCCTCAATATTTCTCCGTCGTTAGAGATTCTATTGAGGGAAATTCCTTTCACGCGCTCTACGGCAGCCAAGGCCCCCTGCAGCTGTTCACAGTAGCGGACTTTCAAAAACTCGCATTGACGGATCAGATCTCTTCACGCAGGGTTTCATGGTTTTCCGCAGATTCTCTTTGTGATGCGCCGGATATTAAAGCTGGACACGATTGCTTCTTCCTTTACGCCAGAGGCTGCGTAAGAAAGACGAAGTTCTGAAATTCCTTCAATCCAATCAGTTATCTGATCTTGATCGGAACACGCGAAATTTATGATGGTCAAAATGATTTTGATACAAGTTTCCTCCGAGTTCCTCGGCTATCTTGCCATTTCAATTAATTCATAAATACATTAATATTACTTCGTATTATTTCATGGCAAATTCATGTCGTATTTTGAACGTTTGAAAATGTAGGCTATTCTCCAAATGGCTATGCATTTGCAGCGAAACCTCTCTTTACACACATCGAAGAGACGTAACAATCCTCCCGCATCTGTAAGTTGCCCTTTATTGAGAGGGAGATTGCACAATATAACATACTGTAACTTTATAACAGCGGTGACCAAAGCGGGTGTCGTGATTACATCGTGTAATCACAGACATTCAAACGGGTTCGAGGAGTTTCCTGTACATTGCTGTGTGTTTCATTCACTCTACAAACTCTGTCTCTGCAAGCAGTAAGAAGAGGTGGTTTCGTAAAGAATGAGAAGGAGAACTTTTTTGTTGTTCCGTCGGAGAAAATGTAATATGTTTACTTTGCTCAACGGTTCAATTAGGAGTATATAGAAACATTAATTGCCATGCTGAATAATGTATTATTATTATTATTATTATTATTATTATTATTATTATTATTGACCGCTAAGTATGTGTTTCTATAATTTTTCTGTATGTGCATGAATATTGATATTTTTAGATCTTCTTCCTAGAAGGATAACATTATTAGGTTTTATCTCAATTTTAATGTTCTTAATCTTTAGATGAGGGTAACTATTTATTAGTTATTCATTTAATAATAATACTGTAGAAAAACTTATTCAATATTATGTGCCAACGAACTATTAAACGCGAGAAATTGACATATTGTTTTAAATTATAGCCAGGAAGAGAAAGACGACAACGACATAAATAAATGTAAGGAAGTTGGCTACCTAATGGGGTTTGAAATATCTCGTGCTCTAAAGCTTTTTAATAGAACAGGATTTATCAAAAGAGTAATGATTAAAATAGCTTAATTTTTTCTCCGTTCCATTACTCTTTCATCGTATGATGACGCAGAATACCTGCATGGAAATATCATATGTACTTCGTGATTTAAGACGGTGCTTATTCCATCGGATCCCGGCCAACTAGTCACTCATAACGAGTGCACCTCAGCACATGCGTGGACTTCGGTCCTACGTTCATAGACATCTATGACGTAGTGCAGACGGCGGCCACTAGAGGCAACCCAAGAGTTAGAACTTAAAACTGAGACGATTCTGTCCGACGCCGGGGTAGGTATCCGGTGTGGCTTAGTGGATAAAGCATCAGCACGTAGAGCTGAAAACCCGGGTTCAAATCCCGGCGCCGGAGGGAATTTTTCTCAGTTCCATTACTCTTTCATCGTATAATGACGCAGAATATCTGCATGGAAATATCATATGTTATTCGGTACATTAAATAATATATATTAAATAACTTGTTCATAAGAAGTTTTTAATTTTGAAAAACTACGAATTTCTCGACCAAGTATCGAGAGAAGAATTTAGAAAATTCCTGGTTATATTCAAGAGGAAGGTTAAAAAAAGAAGCAAGAAAAATCGTATATTATTCACTGGCTCTTGATGACAGCAGTGGCATTACTGATACAGCAAAGCTTGAGATTTTTATCCGCGGGATTGACCAAGATGTTAGTACAGGAACCACCACTGGTTGTAGTTTTCATGCCAAGTACCTTTCCTCCGTCTCCTTACTTCATAGGCTGTCATCGCATGTAATCACTGCAACTCGAGTTTTGGTTACCGCTGCTTTATAACATGCATATGAGTCATTCCATGTGAAACCGGACATAAACTATCCTTGCAAAAGTGTAATTCCTCGAAAAAAATATGTATAGAGGAATAGGAGATACTTTACTCTGTGAAGTCTGTTCTCGTTTAATACATTAAACTAATAGTAATTTCGTAAAAATCGCCAGTTTCAAAGGGCATAGACTTATGATAGACAATTCCAACGAAAGTTCATATTGTAGCTGGGAGTATGATTTTCATAACTATTTATGTGCCATATTTTATATTAAATTTTCATAGGGGCATACGTAGATATATCGATACATGGTAGACTTCCCCACTGAAAACAGGAAAATAGAAGTATCAACTGATTTCTCTCTCTCTCTGAAGAAATTGTAATGATTTTAATTTAGCCGATTCATAAACAAGTGCTCCTGTAAAAAAAATAGGCTAATTTCTTTAAATATGTTAGCTACAACAAGTCCCGAGTCGAGTGATGGTGCGCGCACGCTTCGCTCCTGTACACGTGACGTAAGCAAGAAGTTCCCTGCACTGCTAGCATAACAGTAGATTAGTTTGTCCAGAGGGCACGAACATGTTGTAGCTCCAATCAATTGCGCTGTAATTCTTTTGAGTGATAGGACAATGTCTAAGGGAAACACAGAAAAAAATTCTAAATCAATATCTCTTTTTAAAAGAGAGAAGAAAAAAGCGAAGTGATCTTTTCAAAATAAAAAATTTACATCTTCAAGAGTTGGTAAGCGACAAACTTTCTTTGTTTTTCACGTTATATGAGGGCGTCAAAGAATGAGACATGTTGAGAAAGAATGAAAATTACTTTTAAAAGTTATTGCTGCTCAAAATGTTTACTGCTTTCCGAGTTACGGCGAGTTAAGAGCCAAGACTTAATCAGATGTGTATAGTTTAAAATAAAACACAAATCTGTGTAAATTGAAAAGCACGAATACTTCAGTAAAGTTAGAAGTAACAAATAAGTCGTCCCTCCTAACTAGGAAAGTCACCACTGACATCGGGTCCACGGAACATCCACAGTCACCATTCTGAAATAAGCCCGGACTTGCGTTGCAAGATTGCATAATCTTGATTTGCGTGCTGTTGGCGTGTAAGACAGACATAATTAATTTAATTTATAGATATGAAATACGCTATTTCTATACTTGTATATCTTAAATAAAAAAATCAGAAAGCTGCATTAATAATAGTCCTTAAAGTTTGCAATATTGCCATATTTTTAGTTTTCATTTTATTCTTGGAAAAATAATTCGAATACGAATTAAATCGCCTGTGTCCTAATCCTACACAACACTGAATATGCTTTACAAATCAGTAGGTTCGGGAAGACATTAAAATGGGGTATTGTTGAAATTTCAGTTTCAAAGCGTTGGGCAGCTATGGCTGCATAAAGAACGTAATTTTCTTCATATGCAGTAAATTTGTAAGAAAACTATTAGACCTAGAAATGTTATATTTCGCAAAAACTTTCATCTCTCTCTAATCTAATTGTATACAAAATATAATGAACATTAAACATTGTTAGGTAAATTTTCCTAATTTTCCGTCCTATTTCACATTGAATCGCCCATATGTGCACCCTCACTCTTTAAATGAAATTTATTTAAATAATTGATTAAATGGCGATCTTACTCGTGTTAATTGTGTAAGCATGTGGGCTTACAGCTGTTTCGGTGCTTCACACCATCCTCAGAGCCTACTAGATCTCGGCGTCATCTCGAACTTCGCTGCCTGTTGTGTGGGTGCGTTCGATTGCTGAAAAGTGTTGAAGTGTGGTGTCAAATAGTGTGTGTGTTCTGAAATTGATCTGTGTGTTGAGAATTTGGTTGGGGTGTGTTTTAGTGTATCTGTATATTTCATATTCTTCTAGTGTGTTGAATTTTTGATTTTTGAGTTGTACGTGTAGGATTTCCATGTCAGTATTTATGTTATTGTACGTGTGGTTAGCATTAGTTATGTGTTTGGCATATGTGGATGTATTGTGTCCTCTGGTTATTGCTTTAATGTGTTCTTTATATTGAGTTTGGAATGATCATACGCCGAACACATAGCTAATGCTAACCACACATACAATAACATAAATACAGACATGGAAATCCTACACGTACAACCCAAAAACCAAAAACTCAACACACTAGAACAATATGAAATATACACACTAAAAAACGCCCTGATCAAATTCTCAACACACAGATCAATTTCAGAACACACACACTATTTGACACCACACTTCAACACTTTTCAACAATCGAACGCACCCACACAACAGGCAGCGAAGTTCGAGATGACGCCGAGATCTAGTAGGCTCTGATGATGGTGTGAAGCACCGAAACAGCTGTAAGCCGCACATGCTTACACAATTAACACGAGTAAGATCGTCATTTAATCAATTATTTATATTCAAGTGTTAAAAGTAGTGTACGAAAGATTCAACATGAAATTTATTTGTTTTACTCAAAATACTGTAGATGCTTTGCAACACATAGGCCCATTCTGCTTCATTGTCTTGATTTATTGGAGATAGATGTAAGCTCTTTGATGTCTGCTATTAGGTTTCCATAGATTTAAAGAAGATAAAACCAATTAATATTAAATTAATGTTATAATGTCATTTTAATACTTGTGATAGGATACACACGTTAATAGACTTAGGTGCTTAAGATCGAATTATTCTCCATAAGATATAAGAAAAAGAATGGAAAATAAAAATAGTAGAAGTTGTAGCGTCAAATAGGGATATTATGTTACAAAAAATCAATCTTTTGCTATAATTTTTTAATCAAAACATACACAAATTTGAAAAAAAAATTAAATCCTGTGCTACTTTAGACACATATGAAGGATCTGGAGTTAAATTCACTTTTTATTTGTAATAATGGATAACATTGAAACAAAACCAGTGTGTCTGTGTGGACTACATTATACAGAGCAATGAAGTAAGGCTTTGGTGATGCATACAGATGTTTAACGTATCATCTGTGAAATTTTGGTTGTTATCATACTAAAATTGACTAAGATTTAGCAACTTTTGTAATGATCTCTTTTTCCAATTAAAATTTATGCAATTTATTGAAACTTTAACACCTTACTGTCAATGCTAGAAAATTGCTGTATGACGAAATAGTTTTTTGTGTGTGTGTGTGTAAAGAAATGTATTGAGAAAATTATGATATAGTTTGTATTGCTAAAGTAAATTGAAATAACGTTTCCAAGGAATATATCTGCGGACCTCTGGAAAAAGAACTAAGGAAGAGATTAGTGAAGTACTTTGAAGTGTGGCATTGTATGGGGCAGAAACATGGACATTACGATGAAGTAAAGAGAAGCGAATGGAAGCATTTGAAATGTGGATATGGAGAAGAATGGAACATGTGAAGTGGACAGACAGAATAAGAAATGAAGCTGTGTTGGAAAGACTGGTTGAAGAAAGAATGATGCTGAAACTGATGAGGAAGAGAAAAACGAATTGGTTGAGTCAGTGGCTGAGAAGAAACTGACTACTAAAGGATGCACTGGAAGGAATGGTGAACGGGAGAAGAGTTCGGGGTAGAATAAGATATCAGATCATAGACGACATTAAAACATGAGGAAATGAAGAGGAAGACAGAAAATAGGAAAGATTGGAGAAAGCTGGGTTTGCAGTGAAAGACCTGTCCTTGGGCAGAACACTAAATGAATGAATGAATGAATATCATAATAGCCCTAAAAAGTGTATCATGATAGCCCTTGTAGTGTATCACAATAGCCCTGTAAGTGTATCATTATAGCCCTTCTCATTCATACACTAATTACTGCTAGACTGAGCCTTTCTTTAGAGAAAAATGAAACTGACACTATTCTGAGTAAAAGGAAAATTAAAAAAAATATTCTATCTTTTTTCATTCAAGAGCAATAACAGAAGTTAAGTGAGTATCGCATCAAAGTTTTTTCAAACAACAAAACTGCCTTTTCTTTTAATACATTTATGAGGCTGATAATGATTTTTTTTTTAAATTTTGTTCAATATTGCTCCTTAAAGAGCATGAAATCCATAATCGCAGTTTTAAACATTTTCAATTTGAGCCTTTGATATATTTTAAAGTTTATATCAAATTAGACCGAATTTTTTAAACAATACCATTTGAGCTCTACTTTACCTTATGTTTAATACAATGTTCTTGATCGCGACGTTCTAGCACAACCTTTGGCATGATAGGCCTATCATTCTACAGGTGAGGTAGAAGTCAGGTTACAGAGTAACAGTTACAGTAGGCTATATGATCAGAATGAGAACCATCTGTTTGAATGCATGTCTCAATTCGATACTCTCAGTTGCGTAAAATTTGTAAGTGTGGTGGGGTGATTTGTGATATGGCTTCTGTGGTTTCTTTGAGGTAGTTCATACTGTTAATTTTCTCAATGTACACGATGGCCTTTAAGCCAGTGTTCTCTTGAGTAAATATTCAGGTGTATTAGCTCTGGAGACTTTCGTGATCATTCAACAATCTGTTCACCTTTCTGGAAACTGTTCGTCTAAACACGAATTTGGTGACAATAATTCGGTGAGACATACTGTTGCTGAACATGTCGAGAAAATTTCCTTGTTCATTCAGGACGCTCGGGAAAACACGCTCTTCAGCATTTTCTTGTACCTTTCAGCTGCGAGATTTAAAATTGAAACATTTGGAGCAAAAGCCCATGAGTGACCAAGGCCGACCATCCGGCTTCTGGTCCCACGTCCACATCACTCAACAGAGGTGGACGATCATCCAACCAGGAAGGAGATATCGTGTGGTTAGCACAATGATCCCTCATTCGTTATAGCTGATTTCATATCTAGATTTCGTTACCTGTCGTAGCTTTCAAATTTATCACGATGATTGTTGGGCACCGGTCCCATACACTGTTCGAAATTTCATGAGAAAATTCCTTTCCCATAGAGGACTCGAATGAGTGCGTATTCCTTAACACGAGTCCTGGACATGATGCCTTAAACCACCGCTTTATGGCGCGGGACGCAGTGAAATTACATTCGACGAAAAAGGACCAGTGACTTGTTCTGAATATGCCACACTAAACCATCAACTTTCCTGCCCCCTGCAGTTTATTTATTTATTTATTTATTTTTATTTATTTAATTAATTTAACTAGCTAGCTAGTGAGTACAAATTAAAATTATAAAACAAAAATGTTTCTAGCCACTACCGTAAGAGCCAGGCTCGTGTACGGTGTGGTCTTAGTCAATAATATAAGATAAAATTTACAAAGACAGTTTACTAAATACTGTAATTACTTAATTCAAACCAATAACTAACACACAAGAGCCGAAGAAGAAGAAGAAGAAGAAGAAGAAGAAAGAGAAAAGGGGACAAAAAACACATTTAACATAAATTGACGATCATACAGAAGCCAGTGATATTCAATAAAAACATGAATATAGTCGACAGAAATAAAAGGTAAAAATTACACACATTTGTTAATATTATACATAATGAATAATTTTATAAATTTCTTTTTTAAAAGGTTCAATTTTAAATTATTTTAACTTTGGAAAATGGTTTGTAATTTTATTATAAAATCTTGGACTGAAACTAGCACCAAGTTTAAGAGGTGCACTTGTAGGACATTTAAGCTCAATTAATGGGAATTTTAGACGAATCCATCCAATTGGGATTGGTATCACTGCAATACCGCCAATTTTGCATATTGACTTGGTCATTAATGTAAAAATTGACTTCATTGCTGAACAGAATGGAAGAAGAAAACGTACAAATCCTCTATATAACCTGAGTTCTGCCTCACCGTGTAATTATTACCATGCTATTCATTTTGCTGTTTTAAGGGAAGTTTTGAAGTGGATAAGATCCTTACAGGAGGTTCGTTACTTCTATCTGCAATCGTTTAATTACATCATGTAATACAAGTACCGTGTGTACTTGGAAGTTGGAAGTTATATTATTAAGCCCGAAGTTGTGACAATGGGTCTTATCATTTCCTTACAAAAAAGGGATATTTATGGAGTTATTCAGAGTATAGCCTACACTGGTGAAACCGCTGACACTTTATCAAACAAGTTGTACATAAAATAAGAACACTGTTTAGTTCACACACAAAAAAGGGTTTTTATAACTATATCTCTATGTGGAACCGAAACTCTAGGAAATTACCCTACAGATTGCCAACACACTTCTCCACAAGACTCTTAACATAATCGTATGCAAAAATTCTGTTATATAAACTTACTGCGTTCGGAGTTTCGAAACTACCGTTAAGTACTGTATATACAACGGAAGTTTTACTAGCTGACATCCCTTCCCCCTTTGTAACGTAACTTATTTAAGTTATTTACGTATTTCCTAACGTATATAAAATAACAGAAGTAATTAAAATAAACTAATATTTAAGTCTATTAGCCAGTTTTTTTCCACCTCCATTGCATACATAGCCGATTAGCTACATATCACACTAATCTGACTTCAGATGTACACAGGGTGTCTCTAAATTAGACCAACAAAATTAGGGAGCAGATAGATAACCTTCGTGGAAGCATATTTTGTTATGGAACCAGAGGCTGCGACGTTTCGTTTCAATGCAAGAAGGAATTACAGGTAGGAATAAAGTAGGTAGGTATATGCAAATAACAAGAAAAATACGCACAGAAAAACGTAACCAACGACGCATTAAACTGTACTGAACATTACAACAGAATGAGTGCAGTACAAGTGCTAAACTACGTAATAGTAGACGAATAACACGGATAACAAGAGGTCATACCTTTGGAAGTAAACAAACGTGCTGTAATCGATACCAAATGATACTGGGCTCCGGACGTAAACAAACCGAGTGATAGTAGTAATGACACACTCCTCTTGGACTGAAAAGAGTGATTATTTGTTCCCGCCTTCTTGCAATGAAACGAAGCGTCGCAGCGCATGGGTTCCTTAACAAAATATGCTTCCACGAAGGTTATCTATCTGCTCCCTAATTTTGTCGGTCTAGTTTAGAGACACCCTGTATAAACAATTGTTCTTCCTCTGACACATATCGTCAAGTGAGATGTACTGCCTGATAAATAATAGATGTAAGGTAGCCTAAAGTATATAAATCGAAATATCTCGCTTATTACTGATATTTTAGAGGAATGTGTGTGTGTGTGTTCAATGCCTACCCACTTCGCTTTGCGTGATTCGGGTTCCGCATGCTGCGGATAGATGGCAGGATTGTGATCCATTTTCAAGTTGCACACTACTTCGACGGGCCACGTTATGCATGATGTGTATCTGTGAAGAGTTATGTCGTGTAATAAGGTGAGTGTATGTGTAAGTGTAGTGTAGGTAATGGGTGAGGATGATGATGGTGAGGAAGGGAGAAGGAGAAACCCGGTGGCGGCACGTAGCCTATTCCTGTCGAAAAGCACCAAGGGGGCTGCCAGGTTTAACGTCCCCATCCGACGGACGAATCACTATCAACAGTGACATATGCCTCCATGTAATGCGGAGAGATTTGGGATTTAACCCAGGCAAATTGGTGCACAATTTAGTTATTAGGAGTTGTGCACCGCCATCTCCCCTAGTCCCGAAGTAAAAATTTTACATGAAAATTTCTGACCTTGCCGGGAATCGAATCCAGGTTTTAGAGAAATGTTACATTACAAAAGTTGACTTAAAACTGTTTCCGACAAGTTTTATTCCGCGTAAAATTTTAATAGGACTAATATTTAACGAGATATACGAGCTTTTAAATAACAATACGTTTTATGTCCATGCCGCCTGAAATATACTAATATTATGACGTGAAAACAAAGGTGGCATTGCATAACAAATGGAAGACATTCATTTAACACTATGTTTATACGGATATTGTATTATTTGATAGACACATATAAATGTTTATCAATATTAATATATAAAGAGAAAGTATTTGTGTGTTTAGATGAAGTAATATCAGAACGTACTTAACAGAAATGGACAATTTTTTCATCATTGTAAAGTGTAGTTCCTCTAGATGGACATAGACTAAAATGCTATTACTGTAACTTCTGAGTGAATAGAGGACTAAGTACAAATGAGCCATAAGGTAGAATTAAAACAGATCCTTATGCAAAGAAATCTTGATATACAGTTGAAATATTGCATTACTTAATTATTAGAATATATTATGTATTTGAGTGAGGCATGGTAATGTATAAGCCCACTTAAACTTTATTTCGTCCACGTAAAATACTAATTTTATACATTTCAATTTCTTTTTTGTACACAAAACTTTAACGTCTTTTACGAGTTTTATTGTCGTGAGTTAGCCTGTAGCAAACAGAATATTTTCCTCAGAACTTATTGTTATCCTGGACAAAGTTAAATATAAAACAACTCACAGAATTTCGACTTCAGAGAAAGAAATGATAAGTAAAGTATTCTACTCATTACTGATGTCTGACAATTGTTATCAAAGACGAGATTAAATATAAAAAAGTGCACATCATTTAGACTTCAGGCAAGGAAAGGTAAGAAAAGTAAAGGTTAAATAAGAAACAATTCAATTTCGACTTTGGACAGTAAAGTGATGAGAAAAGTGTCCTACTCGTAACTGCGATGTTGTTATCCAGGACAATGGAATGGAATGGAATTTAACTGAGGGGAGGCACGGATGGCTCAGCACTGCGACCTATTGAGATCTATTGCGCCAACCCTCGATATGAAATGAGTTGCATGCCACAGATCCTCTACGCGCTCCGCCATAACCACATGACACCTCTTAACCATCTGTCCCTACAGCCGACAGAATCCATATACCATTCTTCCTTCGGCAAATTACCCCAAGGTCCCCCTGTCGGTCCGAGGTGAAACTCCTCCCCCGAGTAGGTCCGCCTCGGGTGCCATTACAGAAGCCAGCCAACATCACTGAACTACATTCCACGGAGGCCGGTTGAGAGAGTCAGCAGCTTCGGGAGGCCGCCGGTAGAGTGGTCTGACAAACCAGAAACGGGATGATGAAGAAAGGAACTGGCGAAGATGAGTGGGGTTTCAATCGCCAGATAAAGTTACCTGAGGGGGAAAAACCCCGAAAAAACCTCACCCAGGCGACTCGTCCTGACCGGGAATCAAACCCGGGACCGCTGGGTTTGGAGTTAGACTCGTTAACCTTTCAGCCACAACGGTGGACTATCCAGGGCAAAGTTAAATGTAAAAAAGACCTCAGCATTTCGACTTCAGACAAGGATTGAAAGTTGTTATCAAAGACGAGATTAAATATTTAAAAACTCAGAGTATTTTGGCTTCATTAAAAAAAACTGTGAAAAATGTTATCCTACTAGTTATTGACCAATAACTGATAACAGTTTTCAAAGACGAATTCTTTAAATTTCAGATTGAACATACCTATAAGTTTACCTCTGATTGAGATTCTGGCTAATATGTACGACATCTATTATCAGGCAGTATGTCTCACTTGACGATATGTAACGGAAGAAAAGCAATATTGTTTGTATGCATCTGAAGTCTGATTAGTGTAATATATAGCTAATCGGCGATATGCAATGGAGGGGGAAAGAAACTGGCTAACCTACCCCATTATCTCCTGGCCTAGTTGCTTAATAAGTGGTGCCATCTTGGTATCATTTGTGAGGTTGAGATCCGTCTTCGGACAGATGACTAAACAACAACAAAGTCACCGGCGTGGCTCAGTCGGTTAAGGCGCTTGCCTGCCGGACTGAAGTTGTGCTCGGGCGCGGATTCGATACCCTATTGGGCTGATTACCTGGTTGAGTTTTTTCCGAGGCTTTTCCCAACCATAAGGTGAATGCTAGATAATCTACGGCGAATCCTAGGCCTCATCTCGCTATCACCAATCTCATCGACGCTAAATAACCTAGTAGTTGATACAGCGTCGTTAAATAACCAACTATGAAAACAACAACAACAACGTTAAAAATCCTTGCTTTTCGCTAGTTAATTTCTCTTTAAACTGTAATATGGTAGTGGAGTCTTTGTTTTCTGTGTTCTGTTCTATTTACTGTGGCCATTTCATATACACTATATTCAGTTTTCACCTTGGCTGTATTCTGTTATCCACCTTCATATAATCTTTCTGTTTTATTTTACCGTTGAATTACTTTTTGTCAGTTGTTTTCGTGGAATCTCCATACATCTTACGCTTCATGTTGTGAGTTATTGTTGAATGACGCACATTTAATCATTTTTGAAGACCCCATTGTATGTGATACCCCTTTCACTTATTTTGTTTATATGAAGACGTAGGTATGTATTACTTGGCCAAGGCCAGTGGAGTCTTGCAGCCCGGAGCCGTGGCGCTACTACTCCTGCGTTCGTAATACCGCATAGCGATAATTCACATTACGCCCGCGGCTCCACTCATCTTGGTCGAGTAATAATATCTTTGTCTCTCGTACTGTTTTTATGTAAGTTCACAAAAGGAATTAACAAATTGAAAAGAAGTAAGAAATAGAGAGTTTCTTAACGAGGAATAATTGTCACCAGAAATTATAGCAATTGACTTTTTAAAATTTCTTTTATGCTTGTGAGTTTTGTTTAATTTGGAGACATTTCATCAGAGATGATAACTCCAATTACTGGTTAACAGCCATTTTGCATCTGGTGTGTGATATATAAATTCATATCAATTTTTGGTCGTAGAATTCGAGACGGTCTTCGGAATTGCTGTATCACATAAGGGTTTTGAGATATTTTAGATTTTACACAGATTTTTTTATAGTTTTACATTGTTAATATTGCCATTTTTTTAGGGATAGTGTATAATAAATCAAAATTATGATGGTTGAACTCTGTATTTGGATGTAGTATATGGTGGAAGAAGTTTCCAAAGCGTCACTATATGGCAGAGGTATTTAGTTGTGCGAAAAGTATACGGGCTTTGCCTGGTAGAGGCGACTCAGCTAGCGACGTCAGTTATGTAGTTTAGTGCGTGCTGAAACGTGATTTTGCTGGTTTATAAGAGTTTTTTTATGTTGTCAAGAAAACTTTAGTGGGGTTCTAAGTGTTATGTTATGCTTAAATTTAAAATGGTTCATCTTTACTAATATCGTATTACTGCCTTTGTGTTAGTGCTGTGTATCTAGAAAATGTAACGTGATAGAAATTGATTTTTCCACTGAATTCAGCAACCCAAAATTAGGTAAATTCACCCATTTACACACCAGATACACGAGAAAAGCTTCAGTTTGTCGACTAATGTATCGCTGTCTTGGATTTAAGTGATTGTGTCGATAAACTTTACAATGTTGGGAAGTAATTAGCGACGATAATCTCGAGTTTTAGAATCAAGTTGGCTCTACTGTTGTGACAAGCTACGGTCTAGTGGGGACTGGGTTCAAGCCCAAATGAAGATTTTACTTCTAATTTTGTGATACATTTCAGGATGACGTTATTGTTCATACAACTCCTTATGAAAATGAGTAGCGGGTCTTTCCCGATGGCGTAAATGTGTTGGAGAATAATATGAATACCGAAGTGAAGGAAGCTCGAAAGTTCTGTCTCCTTCATCACATGCTTGTGAATAACTTATACGTGCCCTATGTATTGCAAATTAAGCTAAAACTGTTGTTGATATGGTTATCATTATGGTACAAGACAATCTCTCTGATCGGTATTTTTAATTTACGTCACTACGTGGTGGCTCATGCATAATGCACATGCTGGCAGCCATGTCTCCTGACTTGTTTTCTGGAAGGTGGACGTGTGTTGAGATCACGACTAGCGATCGGCAATTTTTCATAGTCTGTCCCTTGGATGTCAGTCCATGACCAGAGGAATGCAGCTTCATATATCACCCTCTTGCAAGGTAAGAGTGAGCTATGTACACATGTCATGATAATACAAACAAACTGCTATTGGTTAACATTCATGACGGACTCAAGATTAAAAGTAGGCAATGCAAACATTGCGTGATTCAGTTACTCTGTTCAGACAGTTTATACGTGTAGGCTATCTTAAGTAGGGCTTAAAGAGCAGCTTGATTTTTCGACATGTAAACAGATTTCAAGACAGTGAACTTGGATATCAGATACTAATTTGGAAATACATAGGTGCTTAAAAACGCTACAACCATTAGGAAAAGAGCTTTTGCATATATTTTTTTAGATTCTTAGGTTTAGATTCATTGAAATTCAAATAATACAAATACAAATATATAATGAAAGATAAAATGTAACACACAAGCACAACACACAACAGAAAAGGAAGAAAGAAAGAAAAACACATTCCTTTTCCTTTACTTACTTATGGCTTTTAAGGAATCCGGAGGTTCATTGCCGCCCTCACATAAGACTGCCATCGGTCCCTATCCTGAGCAAGATTAATCCAATTTCTACCATCATATCCCAACTCCATCAAATCCCATCTACGTCTCGGCCTCCCAGCATAACACTCTATATGCATTTCTGGATTCGCCCATGCGTGCTACATGTCCTGTTCATCTCAAACATCTGAATTTAATGTTCCTAATTATGTCAAGGTTTCAAATCATGCTTAAACTACAGGGTGAATCAAAAGTTTGGAACCATATAAATATCTTTCATATGCTTCATTTTCGATTACTGTAGGTGTTACCAGTATTTGTAAGACCAAATGCTTTACCAGTGGCACATTCGATTCTAGCCTTTAGCTATCTAAAAAAATCGCCATTTTGGATGAAACTTTGAAATTTTAAATAGAAAGGGGGTCATGTAGGTACTCAAAATCATGTGAAATAATCTGAAAAAAAAAATCAATGGTGCAATCCCTTTTGAGATATCTCTAATCGTTTTCAAGTTACTGTATTTAAAGATAACTGTCATAATGACTCAAACATTAGTTAATACATCTACAGTTATTTTTTAACATGGTACAGTACTAAGGAGAATTTGGAAAAGGTATTTTTATGCAATTATGATAATTAACTTTTTCTGATTTACTGTTTGGTTAACCTGTGACAGTGTCAATGCATTGTTGTTATTATTTGAAGCTTTCCTATAACAAATTTCCTGATTTTCGTGATTGCATTATCGAAATAGGAAAGAATTGATATCATTCTTCATTCTGGTGGGTTAAGCTACAGAAATGTTGCAGCAGACTGGACGAACAGTTCTCTGGACATTGGATTGGTCGGCGTGGACCAGTAGAATGGCCAGCCAGGTCTCCAGATTTAACATCCCTTGATTTTTTCTTTTGGGGTTACATAAAGATATTGGTATGTGAAGAGAAAATTGAGAATGTGGAACATTTAAAGAACCGTATCATTGAAGTCACTCCGGAAATGCTACAAAATCTTCTCTCCGACATTGATACATTTGTCGTACTGTGAAATCAATTTAAAGAAACTCTCCTGGTAAAAGTCGGTGCCCAGCGATTTCAGGACGTTCTTCACTGTCTGTTACACCTCTTCGTTGCTTCCGAAGTGACGTCCCGATGGTGCTGACTTCAACGCAGGAAAAAGATGGAATTCCGATGGGGCAAGATCGGAGCTTAGGTCGGATGTTCAATTCCTCCATCCCAGACGATGAATGTGTTCTGCAGTATCCCTTGCTGTGTGGGATCTTGCATTGTCATCCAAGAACGAAACCCCTCGACTAAAACGACCTGGTCTCTTGCGTCGAATATCGGACTTGATGGCTTAGTGTCTGGCAATAGCCGACATTTTACCAGGACAGTTTTTTGAAATTGATTTCATGGTACGACAAATGTATCAATGTCGGTGGCGACTATGTGAAAAAATAGTCAAAGGTTTGTCTTTTGTTATGACAGTGTGTTTTCTCACTTTGTAATATAGCTTCTCTGTGAAATAAAATGACGAAACATATTCGAAACGCCAATTTTCCATTTCACCTTTAACTTTCTCATATCTTTATCTCGCTAACTTCCATATTTACACAATGAATGCCGGACGAAAATGGCTATCTGGATTATTGTTTTCTCTGTGAAATGCTCAAAATATCTACCGGCGCTAATCGGGGACACTCAGTGAAACCCGCTTAGCATTATGGAGTCGCCTTACAATCAAACATTCTGATGGGGGCAGAAAAAAAGTTAATTTTTTTTCTTTCACCATGTTAATAATGTCAAAAGACGTGCTTACACAAATTTTGGCCACTTGACTGCAATTACGAGGGACGTAAAAATAAGTTCGCCAGGGAACAATAACAGAAAGAAAACACAATTTCATTGGAAAAATTTATTGAAACAGAGACAGCAACTGTTGAGCTATTTCTCAACATATTCCTCACCGAAATTGAGACACTTGTTATATCGTGGGATCGACAAAGAGGTGTTGTCAAAAGCTGGTCCCAATCCTAGGCGGCTGACTTCTACGACAAAAATTGATCCTATGGTATGACAAATGTCTCATTTCTAGCGGGGGATATGTTGACAAATAGCGCAACAATTGCTGTATCTGTTTTAATAAATCTTTCCATGCAATTGTGCTTTTTTTCCCTATAAACGGCCCCAGGGAAAATCACTTTCTGGACGGCGTCGTAATTGCGGTCGAGTGGCCAAAATTCGTATAAGCATTTTTTTGACATTATTAACATGGTGAAAGGAAAAAAAATTAACTTTTTTATCCGTCCCCATCAGAATGTTTGCTTGTTAGATATCCCTCTGGTATCTGGAGCGCTGTATGGAATTTATTCATTTCATCCTTCTTAGAAGTTGAATTAACAATGGTACGAGTGCAAGAAGATAGCCTTCCCCTTCGTACATACATAAAACGTAATACCGTTACCTTATTCAGTTGTCTAGTAATATATCGCAGCTTACCACATAGATGTCCAAAACTCGTACGAGGTAACCCCTGGCGTATGCAACCCGCAGCGCATATTCTTTAAGGTCGTTTTCCTATTTGATATGGAAAGTTATTGACCTTAGCAGAGCATGCTTGACATGCAATATCTCCTGGTTCTATAGGCGTTTGGACACCCATGGCTTACCATGACAGAGCTGGTATTTGACCCTTGTAAGATTCTGTGAGAAACTGGAACATTTGGAGGCTGAGTGTTATATTTGCTAGTAATAGTTTCATTTCTACAATTTCTTCTATTTATCATTGCTCCATCATCATCATCATCATCATCATCATCATCATCATCATCATCATCATCTCATGGAATTGCGCCTCAATCATCCAGAAGTATCATTATTGCTCCATTGCCTCTATATTGTCCTCTTATTGTTTCTGAATAGAGTTTTTATATTAAAATTGGTGGTAGGTAGATTTATAATTAGAGGTAGGCTAATGTCGTCGTTTATTTTATCTTCAGAGTCGACGTTTATGTTTTCGGATCGTGTGAACTTGCACGTTGAATCAGGGTGGTATCGTTTTTAGTGTGAGTTTTAAAATGGATCATAGCATCGCATGATGAACTGAATGCGAGCAGGAGTCAATCCATCTTCATTCTCGCAAGCAATCAATAGACACCGTAGTCCTGGGATTTTGTTTGACTGCATCGATACCACAGCGATCCAGCACACCACCGCCTTCTAAGCAGACCGATCAATGTCTGTTTTCGCTGTTGTTATTAAAATGTTATTCAGATGTTTTATCCTGGTGCTTTCACCGTTGTCCTACATGCGAAATATATTTTTATTTTTGCCAAACCTGTTAGCAAACAACAACTCCACATCAATCAGTTTTGTGGGTACTCGCATTTATTTGACTTGCGAAACTATGCAAAACACTTCGATTGAATTATCGTAATTAATTTATTCCCTGCATTATACTATTATAGTCCGCCGTTGTGGCTATGTGGATAGCGCATGCGCTTCTCGACCTAGAGGCCAGAGGTTCGAATCCCGAATGTTCCGTACACGGGTCTCGGTGTTGTCCGTTGTCTTGCAATTGTTCTGTGATGTCTCTGTGATGACCCTGTGACATGCTAATCAGTAATCTAATGACCCGAATTTGTAAGGTGTCTGGTGCATGATTCAGTGATTCTCCCTCTCCTATCCGCAGTGGTATATAAGACGGAAAGAGACAAAAAGAATTATACTGTTTATTTCTCAGCAGGTTCATAATTATAATCCCATGTCATAGTTCAATAAAAAATCAAATGTAGACCTAATTAGGAGCGCATTAACTTTGTTTTGAGCATTTAAGATGCAATGATTCCTTCATGTCCAGTTCTTATATTAACAAAACAGCTGAATTAATTAAAGAGTACTTAAATTTTCTTTTTTAATGTTCAGTAAGTTGGATTTCTGATAAGAAATAACTAATACCTTCTGAGATTTAATTGTATTCAACGGAGGTCTCATAATTGTGCTAATCGTTGAATCCGAATGTCGCTGGAGTAAGTCCGGTTGAAGTAACTCTGTCTTTGGCACAGGGCTTCAGGCAAAATTTGTTGACCATTTTTTGCCTACGTTGAATTTCGACGCTGAATAGCTTTGCAGTTGAAAACATAGTTAAAATTACTACTACAACAAAATAACTGCTACTATTACTACCACTGCTGTTCTTACTACTAATACTACTACAGTGCGATCGAGAAGTCTTGTCGCCACGGTGTAGCCGAGAATCCATTAGGCAGAGAATTCAAGTGGCAGCACCGGCCGCTAAGCATATGATGGATTGGGGGTGTGAGGTTGTCGAAACGGAATGAATTGGGAGTGCCAACTTTCTACGTACAGGGTTACTAGAATTAATGGACTTTTTGCTTATAAAATAAAAATAGCGATATTAGGAGAAATAAATAATCAGTGTTCAAATGAGTTCAAGCGAGGATTCAAATAATGAAAATGCTGAAAATTTTGCAATCGAATGTTTAATACTATCGAAATCCATTTAATTTACTTTACGCAACCAGTTAGGTAATAGTTGTATCATTACCTAACTAGTTGCGTAATAGAAGTATCATTACCTAACTAGTTGCGTAATAGAAGTATCATTACCTATCTAGTTGCGTAATAGAAGTATCATTACTTAACTAGTTGCGTAATAGAAGTATCATTACCTAACTAGTTGCGTAATAGAAGTATTATTACCTAACTAGTTGCGTAATGAATGTGTTTACAACATTTTATTAGTTGAGTAGAGTCCATATTGCATATTAAGGGTTGATAAAGTAATCAACATAGTTGAAATGAATATAAATGCTCAAACAAGTTGAGCAATCAAGATGAACTGAGCAACCATGAAACATATTAATAATGGGTTTTAATCTGTACACGTGGATTATCTGTTGTCCGTATTTGACAGTTTTGTTGAGTCCACCTTTGAGAGTAATTTGCGTAATGGTAAAATAAAAATATCCTGAAATAATTGAATAGTATTGCCATTTATGAAGAAACCAAATTAAGATGATCGGTCTTTGATCCGGGTCCTAAGCTTTTAAAACAAATGCATTTACCATCTGCTTGAATGGGCATTATTTGTTGTAATACATGTTGGGAACTGGGCTTGTTTTCCTCTTGCAGTTCTACAATTTCCAAGGTATTGCAGCTTGCACCATTTCATGTATCCTTTTGTGCGGCAGCATATTCCTCATCCACTCAAACATCCAGCCTCTCTCATGCTATTGGCGAATTCGAGCATGTGAGAACAGTGATCATTTTCTGATGGAAACCGTTTAACAAAAATCATATTTATACCGGAAATAACTACCTGCGGAACAAAATTGATTTTTTAGTCATATTAAACTTTCTTTTCATTTAGACACATTTAGCAACAGTAATCTCACTAGAGGTTTCCATTTATCTAGAGAAAATCAAAACTCGAATGAGATTTAATTGACTATTACACGATTAGAAGAAAATATATAAAGATTAGAAGAAATATAGTACTCTAATACAATAAAATAGGTATTCATTGAACACCTGTGGAGTAACGGTCAGCGCGTCTGGCTGCGAAACCAGGTGGCCCGGGTTCGAATCTCGGTTGGGGCAAGTTACCTGGTTGAGGTTTTTTCCGGGGTTTTCCCTCAACCCAATACGAGCAAATGCTGAGTAACTTTCGGTGCCGGACACCGGACTCATTTCACCGGCATTATCACCTTCATATCATTCAGACGCTAAATAACCTAGATGTTGATACAGCGTCGTAAAATAACCCAATAAAATAAAAAAAGTATCCATTGACTTACTAAAATTCTACTTCACTAAAGTTACCTTCACCAAAACATTTAAACGGAGCCCCGACTTTCAGTTGACTATCTATGTGGGAAACAAATGATCGCAAAATATGTTTTATAATACTGTAAAGAATTTGCAGTTTTAAATGTTGGTAAACAAAGAAACAAATTTTAGGGAAGTGATAAAAACAAATGCTAGAGAAGTAATAAAAACAAGCAAATGCTAGGGAAGTGATAACCGATAAATAGCCATGATTGGTTGAAAGACGTCCTTTCGTACCGTTTTATTGGTCAAAAGCAGTATGACGTAGTAAAAGTGTAATAATCAATATAAAATAACAGCTTTACAACCGAGAAAATACGTAATGCCAGAAACATGGAGTTAAATACTCTGAATTCTTGGATAAAATCTGTTGCAAACAGAGTGTATTTCATTTCGAAGCCCGAATATACTGCAGCCTATTGGCTTATTCTGTAATATATTTGCTGATTTTTCTGCCAGAGACTTCTGCGGTCTTGCAATGAGTTATTCTGTTGCTGCGGAACTTTCCAAAATAATCAGATCAAAATCCCTCCCTTGAAAAGTCGCACACGAAGAGGTAGTGCGAGGGGAAGTTAAAATCAGAAAATAGCTGCCGATAAAAACTGCGAGGCACAAAGAACAGCTTAAAATAGCTTCAAACTTTCAGTGAGTAACTTTTTGTCAGGCTATTGGAAAAATTCTTGTTTTACACGGCTTTCCGCGATGCTCACTTTCTCATCAGCAAACCACAGCTAATGAACAAATACAAACATTCCTTCTTCGACCTTCTATAATTATTATATAGGATTTCATTGACAAATACGATAGACAATTTCCTCAGGATTTTTCAATGATAACATAATAATACGATCCATTCTAAACGTTGACTAGTAGGAAAGTAGAAACACTACTGTAGTGCTACTTTTTTTCAGAATATATAAAATAGTCTTAAAGTTTGTGTACGCAGTTAGAGTTTTATAGGTCAATTTTCCTTCACAGTGTTTCGGGCTAACCTCACGCAAAGTTCATTTTGAGAAACATTTACATTTCAATGAAGATTTTGTTTCCTATTAGCAGAGTAGGAAATATGGCGGAACGAACAGTTGGCAAATAAATTTTGCCCAGGGCCTCTTAATCACGAACACAACTTCTTTGAATGTTAGAAATCTACAGGAACTGAAGGCTTCACTTCCTGTAAGAATTTTTTCAACGCCTTGAAATCTTATCGTTCTGTAAATGTAAAAGTGGCATATTTTTAACGTAATTGAAAGCATTGCTGTGACTGTACTTTGAGGAAGACGAAAATGTTTCAGAACAGTCTTCTGAATATAGCCTATAATCTGTGATTGCTCCTTTCAATTTCTTATGCCCGAATCTTCTCAGTGTCTACGCTTGTTGTGAGTTCTCATATTGGTTTCTTGTCACCTATTGCGTTAAATAAGATTTTATTTGATACAAATTTATTGTTCGTGATGTGAATACAATTTTGGTTGCCTATCGCATATAAACCTTTCATATTAATAGTAACTGATATGCACAGTTCCCTGTGTAATTTATGTATATATATTATTAGATATTTTATTTATTTTCTTAACTTTTAATATTATTTTATAGATGATATTCCGTTTTTCAGTCGATGACTGACTCCGAAAACAACCTACAAAGAGTAGTCAATTGATAAAGAATTATAGTTTGAAAATATCAGACGGAAAAACTAAAGTACTTATTTTACTTACTTGCTTACTTACTTACTTACTTACTTACTGGCTTTTAAGGAGGTTCATTGCCGCCCTCACATAAGCCCGCCATTGGTCCCTATCCTGAGCAAGATTAATCCAGTCTCTACCATCATATCGTCCACACCTGTGGAGTAACGGTTAGCGCGTCTGGCCGCGAAACCAGGTGGCCCGGGTTCGATTCCCGGTCGGGGCAAGTTACTTGGTTGAGGTTTTTTCCGGGGTTTTCCCTCAACCTAATTAGAGCAAATGCTGGGTAACTTTCGGTGCTGGACCCCGGACTCATTTCACCGGCATTATCACCTTCATCTCATTCAGACGCTAAATAACCTAAGATCTTGATAAAGCGTCGTAAAATAACCCACTAAAATAAAAGAAATAAACCATCATATCCCACCTCTCTCAGATCCATTTTAATATTATCTTCCCATCTACATCTCGGCCTCACCAAAGGTCTTTTTCCCTCCGGCCTCCCAACTAACACTCTATATGCATTTCTGGATTCGCCCATATGTGCTACATGTCCTGCCCATCTCAAACATCTGGATTTAATGCTCCTAATTATGTCAGGTGAAGAAAACAATGTGTGCAAAGTACTTATTTTAGTGGAATTAAGATATTAGCTGAGAGTGACTGAGGCAGAAGAGATATGTTTTCACTTACCTAGGCCGCGATCTCTCTTACACAATCTCTACAGACATTGAAATGAAGCTCAATAAATTATTATAACGTATACTAAAAAAGTGAGTCAATAGATTCGCTACACTTAAATTAAAAAAAAAAAACAAACGAGAATACTTAAATATAAAGCGTTTCGTGGAATTAAAAGATGTTGCGTAAATAATCTATTTAAATGTAAAGAAATCTATCACATAACTGAATTAATCCTGTATAACCCAATAAAATAATAGGTAAAGATATCCCTATTGTCTATTACAAACTTTTATATTGAATTAAAATATTTTTTTGTGTTTATATTTTCTTTTATGTGTGTTTACAATCTATCTTAATTTAGTTATTGTAAATGTTCCACCATTCAATATTCCTTGAAATAATTATATTGCTTATTCATAAACTAGACCTGTATTAAATTACGTATTTTATTTTGTATCATATATACCTGGGCACGGTCGACTTCAGTAGAAGGTCGGAACGCTGAAACTTGGCAACATGTACATCAGGCATCGACCAACTCACATGGCATATGCGGTTTAATCTTTGCTTACACTTATTTAAGAGTATTTGCAATTTATGGTGAGTTTTTTACTTGTGTTTCGCCTTTAAACCAATGAACCTGCAGAAGAAATAGTAACAATATATACATATTTATATAAGGTAGGTAAAAACATAATTTTTAAAACAGAAATAAAACACGCAAAAAACAATAACAAACATTCTTAAAGTCAAATCCTATGTATTATGCATATGTTTTCTATTTTATTAATATAATATTACCTATTGGCTCGTTTTGCTTTACTATTCAATTTTTTTTCAGGAATGCATTAATTACAATGCCAGATAAATGTTGTGTTCCTAACTGCACTTCAAATTATCCTAGCAAAGGAGGTTATGTTCCAGTATACAGATTCCCAAATGAAGAGAAACTTCGCCAAGCCTGGATAAGAAAAATACCACGCAAGCACTGGCAACCTTCAAAGTGGGCTGTGGTTTGCATACACCATTTTCATGAACAAGATGTAATAAAAGTGGAAAAATACAAGGATTCGTCGGGAGAGTGGAAGGAACGTCCTATAGATAGGTTGAAATTAGTAACAGGAGCACTCCCTACAATTTTTCCTGATTTGCCAGCTTATTTGTCAACCCCAGAAACAAAGAAGCGGAGGGACCCTGAAGAACGAAGAGCCAGACAGACTGAAACACATGCTGAAAAAGAAAAAGGTTTTCTTGAAAAAGACATTATTAAGGACTTCTCTACGTTTACCGACAATGTTAGTGGAAAGTCACAGTTGCTAAAGGGTTGGTTTATTTATTATAATATTTATTACGTAATACTTTATCAGTGCACTTTCGAAACCATACCACAGATAATAGACCTAGTTAGTGTTAAAATAAATAATGATATGAATTGTGAGGTATGTGTCAATCAGAACATAGTAGCTAGAAGTGAACTGTTTGACATATTAACAGGAAATATGAAACTCACCCGCTGGTCTCAGTTAGAACAAATTTTGAAGAAATATGAGTCTTTTGAGAAAGACTGTGTAACTGCTCAAAGTGTCCAATCTGTGCTATCAGTTATTACGAACAAATTAAATTCACTTGTTTTATTATTGGGAGAGTCCAGTGATATACAACCGAACATTGAAAGGCAAATTAAATTTGCAATTGAACATTTAAATTTAATTTGTAGCAAGGCTAAACATTATTCAACTGATTATATTTTATGGGCTTTCATGTTGTATATGCACTCTCCAAGTTGTTATGCGGCAATCCGAGAAGCATCTTGGATTGTTTTACCACATATGAAATATTTGCAACATTTGACTTCTTTGTTTTCAGTGTCGCCAAATTCAATGACAAACAATGAACATTTTCTCAAAAATGCCATAAAAAACTTGACAGAGAGAGAACGTTTAGTTAGTTTACAAATTGATGAAATGCATATCAAACCACAGATTGATTATAAATCAGGACAACTGTTCGGATATGTTGATAACCAGAAAAATACTGAAGTTAAAACTGTCCAGGCATTTTTTGTTTCTTCTCTATTTGGTAACTTCAGGGAAATTGTTGCTCTTTACCCAATAAAGAATTTGACAGGCAAAGATTTATATGATATAATGTTCTAATTGATTTATTAAGAAAGTGTGGGTGCCATATACTTTCTGTTGTTTCAGACAATCACAGAGTAAACCGAAATATGATGGCACTACTTCAGGGTTCAAATGAAGGGTATGTTTCAAATTACATTGATCCACCATATAAGACATTTTTTACATACGACTTTGTTCATATTTTTAAGAACATTAGAAACTGCTGGATCAATCAGAAAGATGCTTCTCAAACATTGATTTTTCCAGATTTTGAAGACACAGACACACTTTTGGCTGCAAAATTTTCAGACCTTAAGCAACTGTATTACTATGGTAATAATGTCAGTCCTCTCTTGAAACCTGCTCATAAATTAAATCATAAATCTCTGTACCCAAGCAACTTAGAAAGACAGAAAGTTTCATTAGTTTGGAATATTTTCCATGAGTCTACTTACAGTGCTTTAAACGCTGAATTTCAAAGTCAATCTGGTATTGTGTCATGTCCAGGTACTTGTCAGTTTGTATTGATAATACTGCAGTGGTGGACAATTGTAAACGTGAAATCCAAGCTGTTGGGTACTGTGAAAAGAAATGAATTGGCGAATCCCTTTTTTTAGTGTTGGAGATGCCCGCCTTAAATTTTTAAGACAATTTTTACAATGGTTGCAAAAATGGGAGTGCATTAGAGAAGGTGGCTTAACTCCTGATACTTTCAGGGCTTTGTTTCAGAGTACCTCTGTGTTAATTGAATTTATACAATACAGTTTGCAACTCTTAATGTGGAATTTGTACTGCCAGGAAAGTTACAAACCGACAATCTCGAGCAACGCTTCAGTTGCTATAGGCTGTTATCAGGTGGTAACTACAATGTTTCCTTTGTACAGGTCTTAGAGGCAGAAAAAAACTCAGAATAAAATCTCTTTTAGGTATAAAATCGGCTAAATATGGAATTCTAAAATGGTCCTCACAAACATTTGAAGCAGTAGAAAATATAGACCTAGAAAGGAATGAAACTGTAGATGTAGCTCCATTTTTTTAGTGTCATCCAAGATCCCGATACTTTTACCTTTGAAGCTGATACCTCCAGCCTTTTGTACATATCAGGTTATGCCTCTTTCAAGGTATCTTCAAGGTTACAGTGTCCACTTTGTATTGATTACTTGGTAGGGAGAGAAACCAGCAATCAAGATATTTATTTTGACGCTTTGAACCGAGGAGGACTTACTCTTCCTTCAGATTTTGTAATTTACATTGCAAAAATTGCATACTGCATTGTAAATGCATTGATTTCAAGGGGTACAAATGAAGAATAATTTGTAAAATGTGGAAATCAGAAAAAATTGTTGATATTACTCTGCAAAACAGTTTTGTGTGGTGATGCTGGTTTTGTAAATGATGTATGCCCATGTGGTATGGAATATATTGAACTTGCTGACAAAATACTTTCAGTCATTACGAACATACTGTTAAATAATTATTCAAAGGCCAGGAATGATAATATATCTGCCAGGAAACCAGTGTATGTTAAGAGAAAGTTACAAACATTTTACAAAAGGATGTAAAAAGTGTGTGTGTCTAATACTCAATATTTAACGGTGAAGTCATTCTCCTTCTTTCTTCCCAATATTTAGATGTAAGGTCCATAAAATTTTCCACAGATTCACAGATTTTTTTAGATATTCCATGTCCATGACATCTTCTTTATTGCACAATAAACATTTAGCAGAGTCCAATAAGCTAATTCGATGTAGATGTTTTGTAAGACAGTCGTGACATAGCCACAGTAGATTTTCGTGGTAGATCAGGAATGGATTTTAAATCTTGTAGTAAATTATTCCATCTTGAATTTTGATGTTCACTTGGAGAATTAGTGTGGTAATTGCTGGTAGTTTTCCTTTTGATAACTCGTTTTATGGACTCATATGAAAACTGTAGTTCTTCTTTATGTTTTTTCTAGTTCCTTTCTTAGCCAACATATCAGATTTCTCATTACCATATATTCCACAATGGGTTGGGATTCATTGGAGAACTAAGATATTTAAATTTTGAATGTACCTTAACATACAATGGATTTCCTTAATTTTTCTTGATATAGCAAAAGTAGTTGTACTAACGTCCTGGAGTGCAGCTTTGGAATCAGATAAGAGAACTATATTTTTGCATTTCTGTAACCAAGGAAAAAATTTTGGAGAGAGGCATAGATAGCTTCAGGTTCACCATAAAAATTTTAAGTTAAATTTGCCAACATTTTTATAAAATGAAAAATATGGACAAGTAGCACCTGCTCCTTCATCTGGATTCATGAGTGAGTCATCTGTGTAAATATGTAACCAATCTTGTGTTAATAATGTAAAAAATGTAGGCCTAAATAAGGTAAAATGTAGGTATTATAGTCCTAGGAATTGTAGGCCTACAGTATGTGCTTGAGTTTTGCACATGATGTAATTGGATAATGTATGATGTAATTGGATATAGAAATTGGAAATAAGATTTAAAAAATGCTAATAATAAAGACATGACTCCTTGTAAGTTATTTATTGCGACTTTTCATAAATTGACATTAACCTACTGAAGTCTGAAGAAGGTGGCCTAGTCTAAGTGGATAAACCCATTAATTCTGGCTGGAAAGCAACGTAGGCCTAGGATCTACATAAGGTAAAATGTATTTAATATACACGCCTATGACCTGTGTATAAGTTCAGTAAATAATATAATGAGATTTTTTATAAACAATTTAAAACGATAACCTGCAAAATAAGAAGAAAAAATGACACGGCATAACAGTTACAAACACTCGTATTAATATACAGCACATTTATTACGAGTTGACATTATTCTAAATTGAAATATATATATAAAAGGAAAACTTTAATTTGTTGGAAAAACATATATATATATATATATATCCATCTATAATTCGTAACATATTATATTTTAAGTGTTTGGTTATAATGGTGAGTATGAGAGCAGTATGACTGACAACGGCAGGCGACACAGTGTTGCCAAGTTGAACCTTCCGACCTTCTACTATAGTCGACCGTGACCTGGGTCATTCAATAATTAGCGGCAACAATGTTTGTATGTAGCACTATCAGCGGTAAATATTGGAAGCTGATAACAGTGAGAAAGAAGAGCATCTGATATGTGTTATTTGTGAGTTTGAAGACAATAATCTTGCAAGAGGCAAGAATGCTCGACGATGCCATACAGCATTACTGGAAGCTTGTGGTAGAGAGACTTTACCATTTCGTACCGTGGCTAGGTGAGCACATGTATCGCAACGGGTGGGAAGATGTTCATCAAAAACGTGGAGCTGGCAGACCGCAATCGGCAAGTGTTGATGTGCATGTGAACGCTGTAAGAGCACTGCTGGAAGAATACCGTTGTTGGACTTGTATTGAACTAGCAAGGGAAGTTGGAATTGCTCCTGGTACGATTCTTCACACACTTAAGAAGAAGTTAAAGATTAGGAAAATCTGCACTCGGTGGGTTCCACACAATCTTAAAGAGGGAAACATGTGACAAAGGATGGAAACAGCGAGATTGCACTTAGAACGCTATGAACATGAAGGTGGGCATTCACTTCTACGTATCATAACTTTAGATGAAACCTAGGTTCGATGCTACCAACCAAAATTGAAGAGACAATCAAATGAGTGGCGGCAAGAACAGGATCCACTTGATGTCATGTTAATTGTCGCTTACGATTTTGACGGTGTCCCTGTCACTCATTCAGTTTCTGCGGGAAATCATGTGGATGGTGCATATTACAGTTACTTTCTTGAACATCATTTACGACCAGCTCTGCTCCGTAAACGTCCAAATCTCCTGAATTTTCATTCTGTTGTGCTACGTGATGGTGCTCGCCCTCACATAGCTGCCCTTGTGGTTAATTTACTTCGCAGATGGAACTGGGAAATTCTGGAGCATCCTCCATACTCCCCAGATTTGAGCCCATGTGATTTTGATCCTTTTCGTGAAAATGAAATTACCACTTAGAGGAGTTCGCTTTAGAACCAGACAGGCAATTATAGCAGCAGTAGAGCAGTCTGTTTGAAAATTAATACAACAAGACGTTGTGGATGGCATCCGTCGTCTCCCTGAGGTGAGGAGGCGGGTTCTTCATGTTGGAGGAGATTACTTCTGTGCACTGCAACAACATGACTGTTCCAAAAATGTTTTCTTTGTTGTTAATTGAAATGTTGTCACTAATTTATTGAATGACCCATGTATATATACTATAGGTTACTTGTACAGTGCAGCCACTGAATAAGATTAAATTCGTTAATATGACATTTTTTTATTATTTAAAATCATATTCTTGGGTATTGCTCTTTATATGCAATGTAACTCTTCTGAATTTCCATTCAGTTTCTCCAATTACAATCGTATCAGTTGCTTGAAAAAACGTATTTAGATTATGGCCTCGTCAAGGTTTATTTAAAACCAAGAATCTTAATAAAGGTCACGACTCGACATTTCTGGTCTATTTATAGTGAAATAATAATGACTGATTAACCTTTAATCTCGAATTGGAATCTCCGGAACTAATTAATCACTGCCGTCATGTGTTTATATAGAGGCAATTAATTTTTTTGGTGTTGCATGACATATTTTCGTAGTAAACATGCAATTTCCATCTCCCCCAATAAAATATCACCCTGGATAAAAAATTAGAACTGTAATATAATTTTTCTGGACAAGTCTTCAGTGGTCGGATTATTTCTTGCTATTGCACTGAAATTCGCTGGTTCAAGCCCAACCAAGGACAATTAAATGATATTTGTGTGAAAAATAATCTTCTTTGGACGTGTAATAGAGCTGGGAGGGCCGTACAGTAGATCTACAGCTCATGAATGAATTCTGTTCCTGAATGAGAGCCCACCACCCAAGAAAGATTTATAGGTACTTTCTCACTCAGGCCCAAAACGCTATGCAAGTTATTATTTTCTCATACAATCCCATCACCAGGGTACTGAATTCTCCTTCCAGCCTTCGAAAGTGAGAAATGTAATTCTTCACATTGTCAGCTCATGTGAATTGAATAATGTCTTTTGTCGACTATGTCTGGTGGTTTTAGCGACAGACAGGAAGAGAGAGGATAATAACTAACCGATGAAATGACACAAAATGTGCAAGAGTTCAATGTACTTTTAGACTAAGTTTACTTTCACTTTATAATCAGGAATTTCGCGATTCTGACAAGCTCTTCTACTATCCGCAGTGTTCACCCCTGTTCAGATGAAGTGTGCATAAAGAAGAGAGCGAACGGATAACAGAAAGAGCAGTTCTCAAAACTTGGCGTGCCACTTTCATTTTAATTTCCGCTCCACAGCCTCGGGCTCCACATGTAAGCATGCTCCGCTACTTGAGATCCGCGGGGTGGAAACGCTTCACCCAAATACTCAATTAAAACAATCAGCTTCAATGTAACCTTGTTTAAAAACCAAATATTATTTTCCACTCTCTGAGTCGGCGTACTTGGATACTCCAGATGTTCCATATACAAAAGAATGTAAAGGCTGATCCACAATAAAACGGAAACGGAAATGACAACAAGAACGAAAATATTGTTAAAATGAATGTATTTTGAATGCTCACATTCAGAATTAACAATCCTATCGGAGCCCGGGAACGTGAAAATTGGAGAAGTTTTAACTTTGCCGTTCTCGTTTCCGATCACAGCCTACTAGATCCATTCTGTTGTCATCAAAAAGCTATTTGGTCGTCGTATATTTTGTAGCAATAGGCCGTGGCATAATTTCTAATTCATCCATTGCTTGTAACTAACCACGAAATTCTGTATAATCACTTTCAATATATGCTACGTGTATATGTGACCAGATTCCCACCTGAATCGTATTCTTAAATATTCTGTTTCATAAATTTTGAAGAAGGTTAACTTGTGTTCATGTTGGCTGGCTTGTACTCGTGAGCGAATGCCAGTGGTAAATTATACACAATTAACATCAGAATGTGTAATATCGATTTTACATATCGTTATTGACATACATATCGATGTGCATAGCCATTTCCGCCTTCTCGGTTAATTGTGAATAGAAAATATTCACATTCACGTCCTCCGCTTCCCGTTCTCGTTCTGGTTTTCGTTCCCAGTAGATTGTGGACCAATCTTAAAAAAATTAAGATGTTGTGATCACGGAAAACTTCTTAATTAGAGTCCGTTTCTCAACAAGTCCTTTGATATACTCTTAAGTGATAGACTAAGGCGTATGGGGAAAGTTTCTTAAAGTATTTCTGCTTTCTTTGGAAAAGTCCAGTAATTCCTCCCTCTCTGTTGGGTGGACATTGCTGAACGTTGTTAAGTATGCTTTTATAATTATTTTGCCCATCCTACTTTTGTTTCAGTTACAGTAATGGTTTAATGCATATTAATATTTATTATATGATTTGGACTACATAATTATACAGAGTGAATCGTAAGTAATGTCATTAATTTCAAGGGGTTATTCTTTGAGTTATTTCGAGCAAAAAATACAATTTTGTTCGTTTTTGCTTCTTTTCTTAGAAAAAATATTTTATATTTAACATTTCATATCATATTTTGAAAAACCTATTGAATTAATTCCCAATGTGCTCAGTTAATTTAAGAGAGCAGTGTATTATGATAGTAAAAAAATAATTGAAATAATAAAATTATAGTTTTATTCTTTCTGAACAAATGTAACTTTTCGTTCTGAAAAGGAATTTTAAAATTCTAGATTTGTTCTAATGAAATTTCTGCACATTTAAAGGATAAAAATTAAATTCTTTCAATAATTTATTATCGTAATACCTTGCTTTCTTAAATTGACCTACCATATTGAGAATTAATTCAATAGCTTTTCCAAAATACGCTATGAAATAGTTCATATAAAAAAATTTTTATCTCGATAAGGAAACAAAAATGAGCAAAATTTTATTAAACTTTTTTGTTTCAATTATCTCAAAGAATAACCCCCTGAAATTCAAGATATTACTCACTCTTCACCCTGTATATTCCCTCTAATAACAAAGATATGAAAGACCGTCACTATGTTAGGAATTTTGCGAAGAAATACTTGTTATTAATAACGACACCTCGTCTATAGCGCCATATATCCTGTGATAAAAATTAATTTCTCATAAGATGCGCTTTTTTGCCTTGCTTAATACCCTATGTGGCGTGATCAAATGAAACCTGTTCGAGTCCATTTATAAATTTATTCATTAAGGTATCGATGTCCTCTACGGCGGCTGAATGGTCAAACCTTCAGGCTGTCACGCAGGTGGCCCAGGTTCGAATCCCGGTTAGGTCTGGGATTTTTTTCATAGTGACACTTGTGGCGGACAAGGTCACAGTTGGGGTTTTTCCCGGGGTTCCTCCTTTTTTCCCCAAATTAGGCATTTACATCATTCCGTCACCATTTCTCCATTTCGTTATCATTCCGTAGCATTCCCCAAACGCCGGCCGGCGGCGCATGGAGGGGGCTGGCCTAGGGACGAGTGGGATTGCCTGCTCGAAACCTGGACCAGAGAACCTTAGTGTGGTCGGCCGGTGTGGATTTGGGAATGCGTCACGAGAGGGCTAGCCCAATAGCTCTCAACAAGGTCGCTGGGCCATAGTGCCCCCCTCCGTTAAGTTCAATTCAATTCATGGTACCGATATATACGAAGTTCAATGTTTAAGTAGTAGGTTTTCGAAAGGAGTCCCCATAGACATTAAAGGCTGGTCCACAATAAACAGGGAACGGAAACGACAACGAGAACGGAAATATTGTTAAAATAAATGCATTTAAATCTGAGCATTCACAATTAAATTTCACGTTCCCGTTCCCGGGTTCCGGCAAGCTCCTCCTTAATTGTGAATGCTCACATTTAAATACTGTACATTTATTTTAACAATATTTCCGTTCTAGTTCTCGTTCTCGTTGCCGTTTCCGTTCCCGGTTTGTTGTGAACCAGCGTTAACCTAGACGTCTCTTTGTAAGGAGAAACGTCGGATACTCTCAGCTGGATACAAGGATGCTGTATGTTTCATTAGAAGAAGTTTTCACAGGCATCCCTTTGTGTGAGGAGATGTAGGATAGAGTCAACGAAAAAGAACTTGGCTGCTATTTGAACCATATCAGCATTGTGGCCTTTACTTCATCATCTACGAGTAAACATAATCTGCGCGTCTTTGGAGCTTTCTTCAAGCGTTGAAACAAATAAAAGTTACATGGTCGGGGCTGTAAGCTGCATGACCCAGAGCCTTCTGCTGTTTGGAATTGAATCATCGTTTACTGTTTACCTTTGGACAGATTCAGACTAACACTAGCCATCAGATGTTGACTTTTGGGTATTTCACCGTGTTCTGAAACTTAATATTTCCAATATTTCGAAACAACATAGGCCAACAGTTTCCTAATTATGACAAACGTACGGCCATGTTACCTACCATGTTAACATGCTCCTAAAATCTACATACTTCCCGTGTATGAAACCAAACACATTTGCCCACCAAAAAGCGACTATTGTGCCACATATCACTATATCACGTAATTGTACTTCAGTGATAACAGACCACGTGAGGTTGGGCAAACAGGTTTCATTTGATCATGAGTTGTATATAATATAATTGCGGCTAATGGATCAAGGAGTAATGAGGATCCTTTTGCTTTTGTGTGTTTTTTTAAATTAAAGAACGGTCCAGAAAATTTTGTCAGTTTATTTTTGAAACACTCTGTATACATAATCTCATTGGAAGAGTTTATTATAATATTGTGGGTGGTTTCAATGGACTCTGTTTTAAACAAATAATATTATTCAGTTGTGCTGTGATATGGACGCAAAATATATGCATGCAAAATGCGTAACTATATAAAGTTAATACAAGTTCGGCATTGATTACAGATGAATAAATGATAATAATATTTACGGGATATTCTTATGTGCATATATACAGTACATCAGTTAATTGTTAATTGTCTATGACTTAAAACGGTTAAATAGTTCTTTCTTGTCCTCTTAATGCAATACATTATTGTTATTATTATTATTATTATTATTATTATTATTATTATTATTATTATTATTATTATTATTATTATTATTAGGGACATAACTTATTTCATTTCGTTCATTGGTGATTATTAAAGACCGTTTTCTTAGTTCAACAATATTGGAATGAATATAAGTGTGCACGGGATATACATTACGTCACGTGTTCTTCAGTGGACACCTTCCTCACAAACACAAGTGAAGTGCACTATAAGGTAGTACTTGCTGGAGAAATTACTATACTATTAACTGACCGAAACCTAAATACATCTTTTTTTGATCCAGCAGGGGGAGGTGATCCAATTTTATATCAACACTTATTCTGATTCTTTGGTCACCCAGAGGTTTATATTTTAATTCTTCCAGGATTCGGTATAATTTCACATATTATTTGTCATGAAAGAGGAAAAAAGGAAGCTTTTGGAAATCCAGGAATAATTTTTGCTATATTAGCAATTGGCTTACTAGGTTTTGTAGTATGAGCACACCATATATTTCACTCTAAAACAGGTTCCTTGCTCCTAAACAAGGACAATATACTTCAGTTTAACAATGCTTATTGTATTATGCAATGCTTATTAGTTGAAGTAGAGATGCCTAAAATAAGTGCGAAAATACAGGAGTGAGTAGAGGAATTCGGAAGATAGTATATCTGTGTAAGTGGCGACATAATTGTGTGTAATTCATGTAAGACTGGCATAATCTGTTCTAAAAGATGGTATTTACAGCAGCACTGTAATTAAAAAAATATAGCCTATATATGAACAATTTGAAATTGATAGAAAGAAATGAGTCTGACAATCTACCTTCAACTAGTAATTCTGTGTCAGCGGACGAATTTAGCAGAAATCTGTATGAAATTATGGTGCAGGCCAACGTTCAACAAAGTTGAAAACAAGCACTTGGAAAGTACACTTGTACACAAGGGCAGTACCTGTGTTATAATACTTATAATAGTACTGGTATTTTAAGTTAAATTTTACATCAAATATTATTGTAATACAGGCTTAAACATTTCATTCTGTGTTGCAGTTATACCAGTGTTTTAAGTTAAAATTAACAAACATGCTTAAACATTGCATTAAAAACAGTACCTATGAAACAGTAACATTTCAAGTTACAAATTTACATCAAAGATTATTGTAATATAGGCTTAAACATTTAATTAAGAGTAGTGCGTGTGAAACAGTAACATTTTAATTTAAAAGTTTACAGCAAAGACCATGTTTATTCTTTTGCCTTCATATTTTGCTGCCCTGCGTTGGACCTTTTCTATTGAATCGATTTGGTTTTGTCTGTACGGATCCCAGTCTACTGCTCCATATTCCATAACTGAGCGAACAAGGGTTTTGTATGCTAATTCTTTTGACTTTCGGTTAGATTTCTTAAGAATACGCATAGAGAAATGTAGTGCTTTCCAGACCTTTCTTGTAGTATTAGCGACTTGTTCCTTCCAACCCAGTTTGTTACTTAAATGTATACCTTGTATTAAAAGTGTTCACTTGTGATACCGATGTAACATTCAGCTGATATTTGAGACATATTTCTTTCTGCGTTCTACAGAAGGATATTGACTTACTTTTACTCACATTGATTTATGCATAAAATGCTTAAAATTTATACAGACCACAAAGCATTCGATTTAAGCCAGACGTATTCACGTAAAACTACGGACGTGTCCTCGACACGGTCACACTCTGATTTTTTTCGTATGACTTGTAAAAATAGGTTTAGGCTAATATAAACCGTTACTTATTCAGTTTTAGTAAATGTACCTTAAATTATTTCGCGTCTATACAACAGCTCTCAATATATTATACGTCTGCGTAGCAAAAATGAGAAGCAGCAGACTCTGATATATGCATTTAATTATCTTCCTGTCAAAGGAAGGCGTTAATGAAACATTGCATCCTATATTTTCTATGAAATGAGAACTTTGACATCTGTGGTATGTGTGACGTATTGTACATAGAGCTAGTATAAAATCTTTTGCATATAGCAAATATGTCATAAACACTCAGCTTATTGTGCATTTCATGGAAATATCTGACAAAAGGTGTCACTGATTCCATATAAAAGCAGTTCAGTGTTACTAATAAAAAACAAGTCCATATAGTCTGCATATCGAAACACGTCAGACATATGAGTTACGCGTTCTGTTGGGAGTTCAGTGCATAATATAAAACTAGTCATACAAACGAATTCTGATTAACATGTTTCATTCACTTGCATTCCTATTGTAAACATTTTTCTACAGCCCTGGAACTCGGATCCCAGAAAGTGGACATTTATCGTCCTCACTGAGTGTCCTCAGTTCCGCATCTTGCACTATAGCGATTATACGTATGGCTGATCGTTCACTTGGAATTGAAATGGAATGAAATTTACGGGAGGTGGGCACTATGGCCCAGCACTGCGACCTGTTACGATCTATTGCGCTAACTCTCTAGCTACGCCCATTGCCAAACCCACACTGGCTGACTACACTAAGGTTCACTGCGTACCCAGGTGTCGAGCAGGCAACCCCCCTCGTCCTTAGGGCAGCCCCCTCCGCGTGTCGCCAACCAACGTTCGGGAAATGCTATGGAATGATGACGAAATGGAGAAATGGTGACAGAATTATGTAGAGGCCTAATAGGGGGAGAAAACGGGAGAACCCTGAGAAAACACCAATTGGGAGCTTGTCCGCCACAATGAGAAATCTCAGACCTGACCGGAACTCGAACCCGATCTGCCTGCGTGGATCGTTCACTTACTTCTGTAATCATTTTAGTATCGCTTCATAATTCTACGACACATCGGAGGAGATAAAATGCCCTATAAATTCACACGAAATCGAATATTAACAAGATTCTTCTATTCTTCCTACTGTGACAATTATTTTATTATTAGTAGGGCTAGGAAGTCATAGGTTAAGGGTGTTTGAGAATAAGGTGCTTAGGAAAATATTTGGGGCTAAGCGGGATGAAGTTACAGGAGAATGGAGAAAGTTACATAACATAGAACTGCACGCATTGTATTCTTCACCTGACATAATTAGGAACATTATATCCAGACGTTTGAGATGGGCAGGGCATGTAGCACGTATGGGCGAATCCAGAAATGCATATAGAGTGTTAGTTGGGAGACCGGAGGGAAAAAGACCTTTAGGGAGGCCGAGACGTAGATAGGAGGATAATATTAAAATGGATTTGAGGGAGGTGGGATATGATGATAGAGACTGGATTAATCTTGCACAGGATAGGGACCGCTGGCGGGCTTATGTGAGGGCGGCAATGAACCTTCGGGTTCCTTAAAAGCCATTTGTAAGTAAGTAAGTAAGGGCTAGAAAGTTCGTACCAAAACATAGATTTCAGATTGTGTGCAGGCACGTATATACTGTAGATCACGCCGGCTCTGTCTTCTGTATATACTATACTTTGTTCACATAAACAACTCGCAGTGTATCCTCAAGTATGGATGAAAGACATTCATAACTACATTACAATGGTAAATAATGTATAATGTTGGTAGGAATGTTTGATTATTCCTTCATATAATTTTGATGCCTGCAACAATGACACTACTGCAGTCTAGAAATACAGAAATGACTGACGCAGCGAGATGTGGAAGAATAATAAATTATTGTTGAACTATATAAATATACCAATCCACAGAAGTCCTAATAGTCATTAAAGCAAAAATGAAATGTGTTCTTGAAACGAACTATGGGTTTAATATGATGAGCCATATACGAAATGCATTATTATATTCACAAAACTGTTTCACTTGATGATACAATAAGGAATAGTGTATCATATTTCACATTTGCTCCAGTTACGTCTTGTGTCGTAGAGCGAACATTTTCAGGGTACAAATTTTTTTTCTAAACATAGAGAGTATCTCTTTTGATAAGCTGAAAGTTATTATTATTATTATTATTATTATTATTATTATTATTATTATTATTATTATTATTATTAATTGTAACGAAGCGAGATATATAAAATTATGTATTTTGTTTGTTATTCTTAATATGAATGGGTAAATTATACTGAAAATTACGAAGATACTAATTGCGAATTATTACCTTTTTTACACAATCGTATTGGTTCATTTTGTTTCTTATTCTATGGCCTGGATCAATGGCATAAAAACAACTTTGTTGTCAGGCGACTGTACATGTTTGTTTTGCTGGTTTGTTGACGTTGAGAGCTGTCTTACTACTGTTAATTTGGTAGATATATAGTCCAAGTTCACATATCTTAACAGTTTCGGTACGAACTTCCTACTGTCCGCGCCAGTTATCTAGGCAGCTGGGTTCCCTAGTGCTCTCTCACTGCCCCGTAGCTATCTGCAAGCTACCTGACCATCACTGCAGCAATTGTACGTACAGTTACAAAAACATCATTCGGTATTTATTTTCAGTGCATTCCATTGGATATGGTAGGTGAAAGTGTATGGATTCGCAAAATAACAAATATAAATAAATTACATTCTTCTTCATCTGCGTACAATACAGTAGGCTATAATCGCAACTCCAATTATTACAATTCGTATCTGACCGTGAACTACTGATGGTACGCGATACATAAATTTTTCTAAGTATTAGTAAACTATCTAAAGGAGGAGGGCGAGCCATAGCGCTATGTCCATGTGAGAGAATGAGAGAACTTTCACGCTCACCTCAGGTAGGCTTATTCCTAGCCCACACCAGCTGAATACAGTAAGGTTCGCTGGTATTCAGGTTTCGAGCAGGCAATCCCACTCGTGCTAAGACCAGCCTCCTTCGTACGTCGCCTGCCGAAGTTCGGGGAATACTATAGAATGATGTTGATGTCTAACATGGAGAAATGGGAGAACCCCGAGAAAAACCTCAACTGCGGTTTGCCCGCCATAAGTAATACGAGGGACAGTCAAAAAGTAACCTTAATAATTGTTTTGTTAATTGAATATGTACAATAAGACTGCAAACACTTCATAACTTTTCAACATAGTCCCCACTATGTTCAATGCAAATATTCCTATTATACTATGTTGAAAAGTGATTGTTTGTAGTCTTATTGTACATTTTCAATTAATAAAACAATTATTAAGGTTACTTTTTGACTCTCCCTCGTACAAAGAATTTTTTCAATGTGCAATCCCAAGCCTTACAAGAACTCGAACCCGAAACTCCAACCTGACAGACTGAAGATCTAGCTAGACCAATGTATCACTGCGGAACGTGGTAGTAATGATCAAGGATATAGATCTAATACATGTTTTTAGTCTTATTTAACGACATTATATCAATTGCTAGATTATTTAGCGCCGATGGAATTTGTGATAGCGGCACGAGATGAGGGCTAGTATTTGCCATGGAATTATCTAGTATTCGCTTTACAGGTGGAAAAATCTCGAAAAAATCCCAACTAAGTAATCAGAGCTAGCGGGAATCGAACCCACGTCCGAGCTGCGGGATCGGCAGGCAAACGCTCGTATCGCCTTAGCTAAGTAGGTGAAATAGATGTTAAGACTGTGAATAAGAAATAAGTAGTGTGAACTCCAATCCAGAATATTTTACATTGACTTACCCTGTTATTCTCGTGTAGGTCTAATCTTAGTAATGCATCACATCGACATTTTGATTACAGATAAAAATGTAACCAACATACATGAGTGAGATTTCTAATGGTCAATTTTAGGGACCCATGAAATTGAATGAAAACAAATGTTATTCGACAAGAAACTATAACTAGAAGACTTAATGAAAGATACAACGTTCATTGAAAGATATGTATAGACTACAACTCTTAACCCGAAACAGGCATTTCGACTGAAGTAAATGCTTGAATATTTTTAAGATTTTTTTTTCAAAACAGACATTAATTTTAAGACCTACCAAGAGGTAGGCCTATAAATGAATATGGACAACCTGAAGCGATGACGCGACCGACAGACAGCATTTTATAATTTGTTTCTATTTTTTACCAGAATTTCCTCAAATTAGAGGCTGCCATTAGACAAAACATACAAAACAAAAAAAGAACAAATACTAGACAATGAAAGATAACAGAGTAAGAAAAATGACAAATAAGTAAACAAACAAACAAACAAACAAACAATGGCAGTTCACAGAATAAGAAAAGTTGCAAACAAGTAAAGAAGCAATGAAAGCTAATAAGAAAAAGAAAAATGATAATGGTGCGTCAGTTTTTCAGTACACTGAATTAGAACCATATAGGTGGTTCTGTAAGAGTTTGACTGACTTCTAGAACTAATTTTCAGTTTCTTCTTCAAATTCATGATGATGGTAATTACTGTATGTAATTATTATATGTAGGATTTATTTTTATTTTAACAACAATTAATAATGCCCATTTATACAACTTGGCTTTTCTTTTAAACACGACACCAGTGCTCGAAGATCTCGAATGGGTGTGAACGACAGAAATGGAATGTGTGTATGTGTGTGTGTGTGTGTGTGTGTGTTTTTGCCGTTCTTGCATGCTTCTGCTGGTAGCGGTAACATTATAAATTGCTATAGTATGCATATAAGCTTATTCAGAACTACTTGGAATGAATCTTAAAAGTTTGGCTAATCGAAGATTAAACTAAAAATGCAATGAACGTTGGCATCTCGAAAAGCACGTACGAAACATAAATATTACGTATTTACACCACACTGAAAACAAAACAGAAGACAGTTAAGAATTTATGGGGTGTAATTCTGCTCGTTGTGTGTGCAAACATACATTCTAGATGTGGGAAGGACTTACTCTAAATTAATCTTCTCCATCTCAGTGAGTGTAAAATATTTAAGTCGGAAAAAAAAAAAGTACACGGCACCCGTTGCAATGAAGCTGCTTTTATTTCACAGCCCAAGAGATATTCTGAGTGCTGGTACACAAAGGAGTGGAATCAATAAGTGGAAATTAAATTATTTTACAAGAATTAATATTTTGGTAAGCATGTGGAAGAAGAAAAATAAATAAGAGTGAATTATTGAAAAAATGAAAGACAAGAAATAACAAGATTTAAAAATGTTATTTGGGTAGAAAGGGCGAAAGATTGAAATGGTAGAATCGAAAGGAGTAAAAGAAAGAAGGAAAAAGGAAAACCGGAGGAGAAAATAAAGTGAATGAAAAGGATAATGAAATGGAAAAAGAAGGAACAAAAGAAAGGAAGAGAGAAATAATTAAAGGACTGGTAAAGTTAAAAAAGAAAAGAATTAGGAAGGAGAGAGCCAGTGAAAGGGGGGAAGTTGAAAGAAGATTAAGGCGAAAGTGAAAAAAATGAAATGCGAGAGAAAGTGAAAGAAGGAAACAAGGGAGAAAGTAAAAGAAGAAAGTCAGGTATATAGTGAAAGACAAGGGAGAGAGTGAAAGAAGGGTACAAGGCAGAGAGTGAGGTTGAAAGTGGGAAAGAAAGGAGAGAATGCAAGAAGGAAACAAATGACAGCGTGGAGGAAGAAGACAAAAGACTGAGTGAAGAAAGGAAGGATGAGAGAATCTGGAAGAAGAAAACGGGGAAGTTAGTAAAGAAAGAAATAAGAGGAAGACAGTTGAAGAAGGAAATAGCGGGAGATGGAAAGAGGGGAGTAATAAAATAAGAGAAAGAAATAGAGTAAAAGGAGAAAGGAAGAACTAACGTGAACGAATAATAAAGTAAGAAATGAAGAATAAATTAATTGAATAAAAATTTAAACTAGAAAAATATTAAATGAAACTAACAACGAAGAAATTTAATATGTAAAGAAAGGAAGAAGGAAAAGTAGGAAACAAGACAGATGTTAAAAGAAAGAAGGAAATAAAAAATATCACAATAATGGGACTGTTGCGTAAGATGTATGTGAAAACATCAAAATATTTCAATTCCGCATTTTTGGATAAAATTATATTGCATTGTTTCCTTAACACTTTCAGTTTGTGGTAAATTAGACGCAGTAATTTTATGATAACTGAAGTATGATACATATATTTGTGACCCTAACTTATCTAGTTATCTTTGGAACACAGCATCGATAGTGGTACTCCATTCTTGTTCTGTCATGTTTATTTATATTATACTGCCGTAATTGAAAATTATGTGGTAAGTAGACTAGTGATTTTTGTGTAATAAGTAGCCTATTGATTTTATAAATTGCCTAACATACCTACCTACATAATCTCCATATTCGGTTATGTACCGATATATATTTTTTTTCCTACTTTCTGAATTTGCAAACTAATCTTTTTTATTTCGAATTATTCGTTTTGAATTATTTACAATTGCAAATGACATTAAAAAAATCCCTATGTTATAGTTTGAATTTCTGTAACGTTTTTTCTCATTAACTAATTTTTTAATGTTTTCATAACCTTCGGACTATTGAAATCGCATGTGTTGAACCACATATTTCCATCCTCCATTGTAAGTGCTGACTGAGCGATACGCAATTCCTGTTTTTCTTAATGGATTTCTGTTGCATTTTTCGTTGTATATCTTAAAGATTTGGCCTATTTCTTTCGTCTAAAATGTTTTTATATAAAATACGAAGAAGTAAAGAAAATTACACTTCAGACAGAACGGCAGAAAGGATGAAAGAGAGAGAAAAAGTAAAAGAAGAAAGAAATGGAAGCAAGAAAAAAGAAATAAAGAGAAATACTGTAAAATGAAGGAATGAAACAAATGGAAGAAAGTGAAGGAATGGAGATGAAATAGGACTTGAAATGGAAGAAGAAAGTGAAAAGAAAAAAAAAGAAAGTGAATGAATGTAAGCAAGTAAGGGAATAGAAATAAAATGAAAAGACAAATTAAGATTATTAATAAGGGAGGAAGAAAACTATTCTGAAACTGAAAGAAAGACAGAAAGATAGAGAAAAAGTAAGAAAGAAAGGAAAGCGAAATAGTGAACAAGAAGTCATAGGAAAAAAATGAATGAATGAAAAACCGGAAGGAAAGTATTAAAAATAATAGAAATTGATTTATGGAAGAAGAGGAAAAATTTGTGAGAAACGAGGGAACCGGGGAAATAAAGGAAAAAAGAAAGAAAAAGAACATAAGGAAGAAAGGAAATGGGAAATGGAGAATCGAGAAATGAATGAATGAACGAATGAATGAATGAATGAATGAATGAATGAATGAATGAATGAATGAATGAATGAATGAATGACTGAGTTTAAAGAATTTATTAGTAAAGAAGAAATCGTCTTACAAAGCAATACCACTCAAACTTCTTACTATGAAATTATTCATTTTATGTGCTCACATAATTATAAAAATGAAGTAATATGCTTTGAAAGTAACGTAAACTATTATGACTGTTCTGGGAATTCGACTCATATTCGTAATACGGGTGGTTTTTAATAACTTTACAATAACAAGAAGCTACCACAGCGATAAAAAAGAAAACAAAGGGAAATCGAAAGCAACGACGCTTCGTTTTTCGTGCTCAACATTGTTGTTTTTCCATCATAGCAGCCATTGTCTGGGCCAGGGCAGCAAAATATTTATCTAGGACCGTCGATGCTCTTCATCTACTACCGGAACAGGGAGTTCCAAAACATGATCCCCCACTGGTGACCGAAAACCGAGTCATGTTTCTTTAGAAATTATCATTGATGAAAAGTAGACTTCCCATTGTGATTATAGTATGTGGTATAAGTTCATCAATTTTCATTATGGAGCTGAACTTTGTTGGAACTGGTATCTTTATTACAACAAGCACAATTAAAAAGGCTGCAGACTTGGAAGGCTTTTTGTTTATCTAATTTATTAATGCTTGCTACTTTGTTGTATAATTCTATGTGATTATAAACATGGAAATAGTTTTCTTTTAATTTCAGCACTTCATATTTAGAATAGTCAAATTTAGATTTTAATTTCTAATGCAGTATATATTATTGCTAATTTACATAGCACTAAGACATGTTAAAGATGCAAAATATGGCGAAAATAAAGGAATTTATATAAATACATAACGTTTTTATGTTTAAAATGCATTACTGGCCGTCTAAAAATGAACAGCAGATGTGTGTTTTAATTCATAATAAGATGTATCTGCAATTATGGACCATGTATTCTCCATCCATCAAAGCATGACATTATCCTTGATGACGTGTTGGATATCTTGGTAGAAGCGTTCACTATGTTATTATTATTATTATTATTATTATTATTATTATTATTATTATTATTATCTCTTTCATCGTTCACTATGTTGTTCACTGACAATTTAAAGTTTATCTGAAATTTCAAGACACAAATGCAAACAGTGTATTTTATTGATATTATATAGTTCACTCATTATAATCAAAGATTTCACCATTTGTTCATAATTTTCGAAATCATTCGTGTTAAGAAAATTTGTCCTATTATCCTGAAGGTCTTCTCACAGTAAGTATTTCTTTTCACTGTCACTGGGAGTCCAAGGTTTATCCCAATTTCCGACCTTTATTTTTAAGAATCCTTTGTATGAAGTGCTTAACTTTGTCCTAAGTAAAATATAGTATCATTGTCATCAAAATCACAAATAAAATGAATAAGCAATAATCGTACAATATTTACCATTGCCATCCTTGTTTAAAAATCACCGAAATTGCACAACTGTAGCAACAATCAAATCAGTACAGAACCAAACACACAGTGATTGCATTTACGTCTTGACAGATAAATACAAGCTTGTATTTACATGGCAGTATAGAGTACCAAAATTATCAAGTCTCTTGGCAGGTTGGATTTATGAGGGCTGGACCTCGGAAGGGTTCGTACACTTACATTAGACACGGTTTGGTCCATTGTGCGGCAAATATATGCGATGATAGTCCAAGTCCGATAGGTGGCCTGGGTGGCATTCGCGAATCCGATGCTGACAGGTGGGCCATCTTGCCTCAGCCCCTGATAGAGCCAGGTCCCGTCTCGCGGAGGAGTAGTCTGATAAGCCCCACAGGCCCGAAGCCCCAAGCCCTTCCTATATCAACACCGGAAGCCCGTACTATCCCCAAGATTTTACCCCAGCCTGTTATTATTATTTGCAGATGATCTATGGAATGAGGGGAGATGGAGAGTGTTGGTAGAATGGTAGAGGAAAACGGGAATACTCCTAGAAAAACACTTTGCAACGTTTACTTTGTCTACCACAAATTTCATCACGTCCTGGACGGGGATCGCCTGGATGGAAGACCAGCGCTCTAGCACTTGAACCACAGACGCGGCTACCAAGTTTCTAAAAAACCTGAATTATCGAGATGAAGTCGTATTTTATTCATAAACAATTGGAAAAATTACACCGTGCAATATAATTTTCTACGAATTGAAACTAAATAGCGTTTCTTATCGACTTTTGTGTGCTGATTATGAAAATGTACTTAGTTTTTGCCCATCACATCAGAATATTCCTCAATTCGCAATTTTAGTTTTAGTTAATGGATGCGGGGACTGAGTTTTCAAACTTCCACATTTCTTGACGGATTTTCTTAAAATTTTTATTGTCAATTAACAGTATTAACAGTTTCAATTTATATAATTTACAATACACAAAAATATAATTCCTCAACTCTTTGGTAACATTGCTGTAAGAAATGAGGTGAGTTAAACTGAAACTTCTAGCATTTGTACTGTGGGCTGTGGCGATTAAAAGAGCATCGCTCAGTTTCTTCGATTCCACCCTCCAGGACAGTTCAAAGGGGAAGTCAGTTTGACGACTTTGAGGTGGCGATCCTGCCTTTAGGCTAACTCCAGCAATTCACTTAGCACTTAAATACACTCGATACTTACTGAGAAAGGCCGCAGGTCTCACAGAGTAGCTTGACAGTCTTCTTTTGATTAGCAGTGCCATGTACTGTACTTGGTTGTTATGTGATTTTCTTATTTTATGTAATTGATTTTTATGTGTGTCAATTTTTGTGAATATCGGTATTTCTCATGGTATAGACATCTAAATTTCAAGGCTTGTGGAAGAGACTTTTGTAGAGTGGTGACTACAGACACATCTTTTGGGTAACAAGATCATCCTTATCATCATAATAAAAAAACAGCAACCACTGTCACCATAAAGCAAACCGTTTGGTCCGTGGCGTCTTAACTTTTGTGGGAATATTGATCGAATAATGGGCAGTCATGTATAACGAAACTTCTTTGTAATATAGCCATCTGGGAGCATTACTACTGCTTGAAACGATATAGGATAATTTCAATGTAAGGGACATTCACAGTTGACAACAGAGATGCAAGAAAACTGAGCCTATCTCTACAAGGCAGCACTGTGCAATGCGACCAACCAGCAGTAAGATAAAGTAGATAAACTTACTTGAAGAAACTCCCGCTTAACAAACAAACAAGCAAGCAAACAAACGAACAAATTGACAGAAAAAAATGTTTTATTTAACGACGCAACTGCCGAGGTTACATCAGCGTCGCCGATGTGCCGGAATTTTGTCTCTCAGGAGTTCTTTTACATGCCAGTAAATTTACCGACATGATCCCGTCGCATTTAAGGACACTTAAATGTCGTCAACCTGAGCTGGGATCGAATCTGAAACCTCGGAAATTGGCTGAATGTTCGGTTGAGAGTTTCAGGTGCTTGTTTCACCGACTGGTTGTCTCCTAGAGTGATATACTGATAGATGTGTATATGCTTCAATTTTCACTTTTATTATTACTAGAGACAGATTTGAAGCTTTATCTGCTCTAGTCTAAACGCCTGCCGCCCTTTTTTCAGAAGATCTAAGGCAATTTAAAGTTATTCACAAATTATATTCGCTATTTTGACGTATTTCTTTCTCAACAAATGGACAGATAAATTTGTTTTCAATGTTTTGTGACGTCATAGGTAAATCAAGGACACGTAAAAGTATTGGAACTTCTTATTGCACTAAGAAATATTTAAGCTCTCTAATGTTACATATGTATTTAAACATTATTCACATATTCTCGTGACCAGAACGTAGTACGAAATGGAAATATAAAAATTGGAAATTTATCCTTTGTGAAGGTGGAAAAATTGAAATATCTTGGAGCAACAGTAACAAATATAAATAACACTCGAGAGGAAATTAAATGCAGAATAAATATGGGAAATGTCTGCTGTTATTCAACTGAGAAGCTTTTCTTATCCAGTCTTCTTAAAAAAAACTGAAACTTACGGTTTATAAAACAGTTTTATTACCGGATGTAGGTTGTGAAACTTGGACTCTCACTTTGAGAGAGGAACAGAGGTTAAGAGTGTTCGAGAATAAGGTACTTCGGGAAATATTTGGGGCTAATAAGAATAACTTACAGGAGAATGAAGAAAGTTACACAATGCAGAACTGCACGCATTATATTCTTCACCTAACATAATTAGGAACATTAAATCCAGACGTTTGAGATGGACAGGGCATGTAGTACGTATAGGTGAATCCAGAAATGCATAGGTCTATAGAGGTTTAGTTGGAAGACCTGAGTGAAAAAGATCTATAGGGAGGCCGACACATTGATGGAAGGTTACTATTAAAATGGATTTGAGGGAGGTGGGATATGATGGTAGGGACGGGATTAACCTTATTCAGGATAGGGACCGATGACAGCCTTATGTGAGGGCGGCAATGAACCTCTGGGTTCCTTAAAAGCCATTTATAAGTAAGTATTAAAGTACATACACTAAGAACATTTTAAGATATTTCATGTTATGTATTTAAAATTATCCATATAAACATGTATTAAAGTACATAATTGAGTAAACAATAACTACCATAATTATCATATAAGATCATTTACTTTGGCTATGGCCAAACTTCTTCGTTTGTTAAACCCTAATCTTCTCCATTCTAAACTGACTTTGGTCAAATAATGTACCAAATATTTTCCTCTAAATTTTACTTTCAAAAGATTTTCATTTTTATTTACGCTTTCACACAGTTGTCGAAGTTTCAGAAGCGTATGTCAATATAGCAGCAATCAGGGATTTTTATATAGATCTGTGCAATTTTTCCTTCCTTGAAATCAATTCACTTTTCAAAATGTTGTATAAACATTTTTTTGTGTAATGGCAAGATCCTTAACTTATCGTTTTTCACCCGCCTCTACAAGGGTGGTTCATAGATGTCACTAGTTCCGAGAAGCGTAGACCGCTTAGTTCTTCAGAGACTATCCAGGGTGCACCACATGCGATGGACCTGCATTGCACTCGTAATGGATTAGTGAATGATGATGGAGGAGAAATGTCACAGGGGAACCTGAGTGCCCGTAGGAAACCCCCTGCGTTGCCTGAGCCACAGGTTTACCCAATATAAGTTATGAATTGGTAATGATGATGGTAATAATAATAATAATAATAATAATAATAATAACAACAGTTTGTTTTATTTTACTTGGCAGAGTTAAGGCCTTCAGGTCTTTTCTTTCATTTAAATGGCTCTACAATTAATGAAATAAATTCAGAGTGAATCGACCGGGGTTTGAACCCGACCTTATGGCTGTTCACTAAACATAATAATGCCGACTTTAATTCTGAATTATACAGACATTTCTTTATTTATATCGTTAATTGAATTCAGGGGGTATTTTTGTCCCATTAAAAACAGCATTTTTTAATTTGCTTTTCCCTTTACCATACTTAATCATGTTGAATAAAGGGGAGTTTGATCTAATTAGTTTTTAGGGTTCCTTTTTAGCCTTTTTTTAAAAGTAGGAAGTTAAAGTGAATTTAATTTTAAAGAGAAATAATACTTAGATTTTTTTCACAGAATTAGTTCTTCTATATTGATTGTGAGACTTCGTGACTATATTTCATTATAGCCATAGTTTTATAGGTTTTGAAGTTTGACGCACGAATAGGATGTGTGGAATTTTCCCCTGCGATTGTTATTCGAAGTCCTGTCAGACGATATGACGAGATATTAGCAATTTAACGCTTGTAACAATTAAGCAATGGCGTGCAGCGTGCAGCGTGTGACGTGTGACATGTCGTCAGATGTGATTCGGCGATTACGCAAAGCTATCTCATTTATGCGTGTCGTCGCATTTGCTACACATTTGCATTGCTGTTCAGTCATGCCGTGTTCGCCGCATGCTTGGGCATGCGCTATAACGTAAAATAACAATGCTAAATGAAATAATGAGGCCATTACATAAATAGTTAATGTTTAAAGACTTGTTTTATTTTAATTAAATCATGCAACTTAGAAGGAGGATCAGAAGTTTAATCGCAGTTGTCTAAGATCAATGACCACCAAGAACAAAACAGGATAAGCAGAATTAGCAGAATGTGTGACAAAATCTATACAACAATATCTGTATTTTTGAATTTTAAATATGACAAAATAAATAAAATGAAATTATGGAATACATTTACAGACCTGTAAACTGCAAGTTACTGTAAAAATGAAAACGGTTAAATGATATGAGTATTAAATATACATTGGTTAGACCTATATATATATATATATATATATATATATATATATATATATATATTGGTTTGCCAGTAATGAATTTGTTTTAAACAAAAATAAAACTCAAGAAATGATATTTAGTCTTAGAGCAGTTCAAAATACTTTCTTATCTGTGAAATTACTTGGATTCAATTTAGATAAAAAATTACTACGGAATGAACATGTATCTTTTGTCTGTAATAAATTGTCTCGAGTTTTGTACGTTCTTCGGAGACTTGTGAATTATGTAAGTCAACAAGTTATTAATTTTGCTCTTGTTCATTGTCATTTGAAGGGTTCAGAACCATAGTGGGCCAAGCGCCATTTACTAAAACCGTAGAAAACAAGGGTTAAAATGAAGTCATTACCATAATTCAATGGAAACATGTAGCAAGTAACATAAAGTATACACATTAAAACTAAATAATATGTCAATCTTCATTAAAGTATGGTATTCACTTAACTTTAACCCTTGTTTTTTCAGTTTTTAATAAATGGTGCTTGGCCCACTATGGCTCTGAACCCTTCATTTATTGTATGGTGCCACTCGTCTAGTACCAGCAGATTTTTATATTGACAGGAAAGAGTTTTACGTATCATGGCAAGAAAATCTAATTTTGAACATTGTGAAAGCTTATTTATTAATTATAAAATACTAAATTTTCCTGATGCGAAGAGGTTTTTGAGGAGACTAGTAGAGGATCACAATAAATTTGGCTTCAATTGTTTGCAGGAAGTGTGGTTCCCTATATCTAATGTGGACCGTGAGGGGAGTTTTCAACGTACACGAAAATACTCACTGGCTGTCGTACAAATTTTCGTGAGCAAAATGTAGAACCCATTCTTAATTTTATTTTGGCCATACCCATATATGTTATATGTGTAAACAAAAACGTGTAACGAAAAGTTTTATATTAAACTTTATAGGCTATAATACATTTAATAGACAACTTATTTCACGCAATATCCACCGAATTGACAACTTATTTCACGAAATACCTACCGAAATAGTGTTAGATTCAATACCGAAATCACCCCTTTTATTTCACTAAAAATTAGGTTCCTAAATATGACTGTACATACAGGGCTGTGTAATGCAGCAGATGTTATTAAATACTATTAGGAACAAAATAGTAATATGCGTTACAAGAGCGGTATGTTGATGTTTTCATGTTCGAGGAAAAGATTAAAAAAGCGAAACTTAGTTGAGCTTTTTAATTTCCGAGAACATGAAAACAAACATACCGCTCGTGTATCGTACATTATTTTGTGCGAAGATCGTTTATTACATACCTGAAAGACGAATTTCTAATTAGTTGCAATGAAATCTCCATCTTGGTTTCTGTTCAATGACGGCAACTTTTAAAAACTAAAATATCTATCTTCAACAATGTTGCTATAAAATGTTTTCTGTGTTTACTATATTCCAGCAGGCCGTGATATACGTCTGTCTTTTTTTCCCCCCAGTCTATAAATGCGAACTTAAAACAAACGGTAAGGTTATGTAATGATTTATTTTTCATTTTAATATTTTAACAATATTATTTATATGACATATTGCAGTAATAACATTGGCATCTAGAATCTTGTTGATTTTTTCACGGCTTCCTTAATGTTACTTGTATCAGGAATGCAATAAGTTTCGTGGAGTAGTAGACTTTACTTAATTTTTGCAAATATTTAAAAACGATAATTAACAGTGCAATTTAGGTGAAATTGCAGTGGTAAGTTTCCAATTTATAATTATTACTATGTTAAACGTCTCTAAAAATAGTATGTTAAAAGCCTAAAGCAGTAAAATGAATGTCGCGCTTAAGCGGTAAGAAGAGGGAAATTGTTATGTGTGTTACGTTGGGAATACTGAATGTGGTATTTCACACTTACCGCGTATTGGTTTTGTGCGGAAAGCAAGCAAAGACGCACGATCTCGCACAAAATACAATGCGCTTAACCCTGGAATGGTAACATAGGGGTCCACCGGAATAGCTTAGACGAATGAACAGTTTTATTGTTGGTTTTTGTAGACCAACATGTTTTCTTTTTTCAATTCTATTAGTGTAAGCATATTGGTTCTATGTAATCTTGACTTTACCTTGTGAATACATTCTTTCCCTAATGATGCTGTATATTAAGAACCAAGATAAATTCAGTACTAATCAAGACATTCATCATTTTAATACAAGACATAAATCAGATCTTCATCTACCCTCTGTTAGTCTAAGCTGTTTTAAAAAAGGAGTTCGCTATTCATGTATAACAGTCTTCAATGCATTGCCTAATTATCTTAAAGATTTGAAGAACAACGAGAAAAGGTTCAGAAAAGAATTAACCAAATTTCTACATACTCATACCTTCTACACAATTGATGAATTGTTTATGCTTGTGAATTGAATTATTCTACTTAAATGACATGTACAATTTTATATAGCTCAACTAAAATATGTTTTTATATTGACTTAATCTGTTTACTATGTATTGTATTTTTTGTTTAGCATAACTGACGAATTGTATGTACTGTAAATTGAATAGTATACTGTATAGGTCAACTGATGAATTGTTTCAGCTTATAAATTGAATTAATCTACTTCATATGAATTGTATAGCTTAACGAAAATAAGTTTGTAAATTGAACTAATTTGATTGTATATGTTTGTATAGTTTGGCTGATGAATTGTATATGTTCTTAAAATGATTACTAGTCTGTGTAGCTCTACTGATGAATTGTATATAGACCTACTGTAAATTGAATGGTAATATGTATAGCTCAACTGATGAATTGTTTATGATTATAAATTGAATTAATCTACTTGATATTAATTGCACAAATTTGTATAGCTTAATGAAAGTATGCTACTTTGTATTGTATATATTTGTATAGATTTGGCCGATGAATTGTATATGCTTTAAATTGAATAGTAATCTTATAGCTCTACTGATAAATTGTTTGTGTTTGTAATTTGAAGTAGTTTGCATGATATGTATTATCAATTTCTGTATATCACAACTGGTTGAATTGTTTATGCCTTAAATTTAATTAAATTGTTTTGTATTATAATATAGCTCAACTTATGAATGATCGTTTGCGTTTGTAAATTTAATAATCTGATTGGCTATGTATTGTATACTTTTAGTAGAGCCATCGATGTTGCTCAGTCGACAGACTCGCTGGGCTGCTGATCCGGAGCTGCGTTCGGGCTTGGGTTGGATCCCCCTTTGGACTTTGGTTTCTTCGGAGGTTTTCCCCAGCCGTGGGACTGAAGCCGGATGGTCTATGGCGAGTCCTTGGCATCAACCCCTTTGATTTGATTACCTGGTTGGGTTTTTCCGAGGTTTCCCCCACCGAAAAGGCAAATGCCGGGTAATATTTTGGCGAATCCTCGGACCTCATCTCATCTCACTACATCTCGCCAAAATGTAAAAATGTAAAAAAAATTGTAAAAAATTGTAAAAATTGTAGAAAATTACTAAATTGTAAAACTATAAAAATCTGTAAAAATTGTAATTGTAATATTGTAAAATGTTGACATGTTCCACATCTTAAAGCTTCATTGCTCATGTAAGATCTATGGAATAAAATAAATGAATGAATGATAGAATATATTACATTTCTTCCATATTTCAGTCTTCAAACTTGAATATAATAAGGGGTCTAATGACAAGCCACGTTACCATTAATGTTAGAAAATTTCATGTTACCATACGAGGGTTAATAATTAATGTTGCAATTTCATTAGATGAAAACATTAAGAGAAAATAGGTTGAAAAGTTTCTGCAGTGGCTCCGTGGTCTTTACCAAAAGCCTATCACACAAGCGGTCTGGGTTTGTGTCCCGGTTATTTCTGGGATTTTTCAAGGAAAATTACATAGTGATGCTAGTTAGTGGTGGATAAGGTCACAGTTGGGGCTTTCGTCGGAGTTAGCCTGTTTTTTCATGTTGGGGCATCAACATAATTTCATCCGATTTATCATTCCGTAGTATTTTTCGATCCCCAACTGTATATATACAAATATTTGGAAGCATGGAGTAGCCACTTTGAGCAATACATTTAAATATGGTAAGTAGGCGTAATGTCATATTTCATTTGTTTATTATTCATTTCGTATGCACCTTTGTTATTTATTAATCTATTATCTATTATTTAATTAATTTATTAATTTAATAGAATTTTCTATATACCGGATGTATACCGCTACAAATTGGTGGCAAATATTTTGGTGGCGTATTCCTAATAAAAACATTGCAAAGCTTTCAAATAAATATGATCGTGAAAATGCATAGTTTCAGAGATAGTAGGCCTATGGAATTTTTCCTTACATTGACCTTAAGAGTAGTCAACTAAACTGGTTTTTATGTTGTCACTTTTTCTTTAGAATAGACAATTAGATTTGTTTTTCTTCGTTTTATTTTCATCCTATTGGTCCTTATTACTCAAATCTGATAGAAGCCAGACATCGGCGGTTTCTCAGAAGCGAATTGCACCATTTAATAGATGATGTACCTCCGAACGTTATCTTCCGAATGATGTACCTGCATGATGGCGCTCCAGCTCTCTTTAGTCTGACAATGAGAGTTCGTCATCATTTGAATCGCCGTTTTTCGCAAAGATGGATTTGGTTGAGGGGAATCCATTGACTGGTCTGACCGACCGCAAGATTTAAATCGAATGGGTTTTTATCTCTGGGGACATTTTAAGTCCATAGTTTATGTAATTCCGTGTACCTTATATTGACGTTCTGAGAGAGAGTATCCTAAATGGATTTGAACAAATACGAAACACTCCAGGCGTTTTGAAACGATTATCGATACGCCAAAGCATGGATCGGAGACTCAGGGAATACATCGACACAGAAGGAGGCCACTTTGAGCAGTTTTTGTAATACGTTTTATTTGTAATAAATTGATTAGTATCGCTTGTAAGTTACTGTGAGATTGTTTGAGCAGTAAAGTGACGTAACTCTGAAATTAAGTATTTTCAGGACAATATTTTTATGAAAGTTTTCGATATTTTGTTGTTAAGAATACGTCCTCAAAATATTTCATATAAATTTACATACATCCTGTATAATATGACAAAACTGGCCGGCTGACAGCAGATTCCACTTTTCGTTGGATCTCCCTGTGTATTGTCATCATTGTTTTATATTATTATAAATGGTCATTGAAGGAAGCAACGTCAAAGCCAGCAGATCTGGCGAAATTTCGGGAGGGAACGAGGCTGTCTGATTGGGTTTCTCAATGTTGCGGTGATCTTCGTCGTCGTAATTATTCAAGCTGATTACATTGGAGAGATTATTCAGAGACTATCGCATAAGATGATCACGAAATTATGCAATAAAAATGTCTGATGGAACCGTAAATACTCTGAGAAATTCTATACCATAGCCATTAGGTAATTACGCACGGGATCGAACTCCAGACACCCGTGATGAGAATTCGTCAGCTGGCCAAGCTACGATTAGACATTGTAGTTGAAAAGAGACGTTAAATAATTACCAATTCCAGAATGAGATCTTTAAGCGAATGGGCGATATCTCGTCGTATTTTAAAGATAGTAAACTTTTGTAGTGTTGGCTGAGATCTCCTGAAGCGTAATGATAATAAAGGTACACTCACTGTACATAAGATTTTAATAGCAGGTTGCATGCATACAACACACGCTCTTTGCCTCGCTCTCCTCCAGTCTTGGGAAAAACACACACATACACACACAAGTTTAATCAAACTCCCACTTGGAGCGCTATTGGCCTCTTACGACTGGGAACGTCGTTCAAGCGGAAGCAAGATTACATTTTCAAGACAACAACAACTTCAGAGAGGTCTTCTTCACCCCCTGCAACCATACAAGAAGAAACAGATTCCCCCAATGCTTGTTTCCATCAGACAGTGATAGAGAAAGAGAGAGAGAGAGAGAGAGAGAGAGAGAGAGAGAGAGAGAGTGAGTAAGCTTGGGGAAAGAAGAGAGGGGAGATTTTTGTAAAGTACAAGTTTTTCCACACTGAAGCCATGGAATGTGTGTTTTGTCTGTTTGATGTCTGTTTTTCAGTCTGATTGGATGCGGAGCTCAAAGGAGCATGCAACAGCTAAAGTGAGTCAGTAAACAATGTGACTGCTATCACTGTGCTGCCATCTTGAAACCATAACGAGATGATGAGAAATATCTCCGCTAGAAGGCGGTATAAGCGCGCTCAAAGGAGGAATCGCTTGAAAACAGATAAATCATTCGTGTTAAAGAGGGGGATGTTGATATCCTGTGTATTACGATTCTCTGCTTTGTATGTATCCCAGGCTTTATCATATGGTAATCTACACAGGAATGCAGCCTATTGCAATTGCATCGATTTCCGTTATTACCTCCATAAAATAGTACATCAAATCTTTTAGGTGAAATAAGCAGGCTAAAGGTTATTATCCACGGTCCAACTTACATGCAATACACACAGTGTTGTTTAAGAAATGCTGAGTTGCACAATGTAAAAAACTGTGCAACTCGAAACATTGTGTATGCTGTTCGCGTCTTGCTCTTGCCTTAAGTTGCATGCAATTTCAAAAATGGTATCCTATACACTGCACATAGTAAGAAAGAATAAAATGATGTCATCTGAAATTGACTTTAAAATTTTAGATAATTTTTTGTTGCATAGCTTCATCAACTCAATGCGCTTAGGTACACTAGATTTCATTAATGCCGTCTCGATCCTTAGTCGTACTGACAACGAAATTGGGTCTTCCATCCCCACCCCAAATGTGCACACGCGATTTGACTCGCCTGTATTGGATATTCTGGTTTTCAATAGTGTTCATGCTAAAGTAGTAGCTACACAATTATAGGTTAACTGCCAAAACTCCGCTGTAGGAGATTACTAAACCTTACCGCTGCGCTGGAGGCGGAGTCTTCCTCCATTAATCTGAACCATTGTCGCACTGATTGACAAGTCATCTGAAACATCTCTCCTATCACTTAAACTTCTAACGAAATTATTCTGTCAGTTTCACTGTCTAATACATTAGCACTACAAAAATATTGTTGTTAGTTATTTTTAACGTGATCAACACATATTTCTTCCACTTGTCTTTTCCATATTCTGCGAAAAGGCGGAGACAGGATCGTTCCTTTACTCTAAGTGGGATTTTTGTTACAAAAATCCAATTGAAAAGACTGGAGACAGCTGATTACACATTTTAGTCTGGCCTTTAAGAAAATGAAACCAATCAAAACAATAAATGCTTATTTTTAAAGCACTGTTGGGTTTTGAAGATAAATAATATTTATGTACGCGATACGTGACGGACCCCGAGCAGTCAGACATAAACCTTTAACAAGTGATAATATCTTGTGGACTCATTCTATTAACATGGGGTTTTTTCAACATGAAGTATAATGTAGTTAGACGATTTCATACACTGTAACTACCCACTTATCTTTTCAAGAAAAAAAAAAGTTATCGTTGATAGATTTTCTACTTCAAAAACATGTTTTTTTCCACACTACAATAGCATGAAACAAACCTCAATTAAGAACTCTTACATTTGTTATATTGTGGTGACGCAAATATCTTAGAAATCTGAAAAAAATACTCTTAAATATTCTTTTTCCTTATTAGAATCTGACTACTACTTTTTGAGTTATTATTAAGTATAAAAAATGCAAAAATATTCTACTGCATTGAAAGTCTACTTAAGTACTGCCTGTTCTCGTTATTGGTTGACAATTAGGAAGAAGGAGTGAATAGTATACTGTGTCACTCATTAAGATTGACGCATGCGCAGACCAACGGAGTTTTGTAAGTTGTTCCCCTATCGAGCTGGTTTCCGATGTATGATAACATTTCAGAGATGCAGCGGCGCTCCATTGCTCGAAGGAGAGGGATGAAGTACTGACTGTAAACACAACTCAAAACGTGACTGCATTAATTGAATAGATTTTACTAGCCTACACATGTTTAGTGAATGGGATGAATTTGATCAATATTATTGCAATTTTTTATTTAAAAAAATACGCCTTAAATGCAGTAGTATGTTTTCAGTAATAACAAAAAATTAAATATATTTCATAGGTTATATATGATTGAAAAAATCACTGTGAACATGGCATATAACGAAGAAGCTGATTTATACAGTCAAGATTTTAAAATGGAAAATTGAGCCAGCGGACTACAGCACTAAACAAAAATCTAAATGTGCTATTGACAAAATTGGACTTGAGGTTAATAAATCACAAAACCATATTGAAAAAGAACTACGTTCGCAAATTGAGGGAGAAAATTATCAGTAATGATCAGTAATTTTGTTCAGAAAGGGCTAAGCTTCTTTGACGTAACTTCAGATTTCTGTCATTGGTGTTTCCTTTCCCTTCCTCAGTAAGGGCATAGACTTCTACTTATGCCTTCAGGCACGAATGGCCCATTTTGCGCCCAAAGAACTTGAAATCATCCCAGAAATCTCAGTGTATTTATTTATTGGTTATTTCACGACGCTTGTTCAACTGCTATGGTTGCATAGCGTCCGAATGAGATGAAGGTGGTAATGCTAGCGAAATGAGTCCTGACTCCATTGCCGAAAGTTACCCAGCATTTGCTCTTATTGGTGAGGGAAAACCCCACAAAAAACCTCAACCAAGTAACTTGTCCCAACCAGGATTTTAACACGGTCAGGAATGCTAACCGTTACTCCATAGCGGTGGACAATCTCAGTGTATGGCCAGCTTTACAATGCTACTGGGATTCTTTTCCTGCATCTCCCCAGGAGATGATGTGTGTTCCCCGAGGAACCAATGCCCAATATGGCTTAAACCTGGACAATCCAGCAAATGTGTGACGATGGCTCAACATCTATCCCACATTTCCTACAAGTTAGGTCTTTGTGAGATCCAAGACGTGTAGATGTTCATTCAGATGGCAATGTCCGGTGAGAAATCCGGGTGTCCAACTTAAACTTCTCTTTTCTGGTGATAGTTCGGTGAAATCAGGTTTTGTTTCTCCAATGAGGAATTTGGCCTGTCACATGACTGGTGTAGATCTCCTGACTCTTAATACATCTCTCATCAGATTGTCCTTTAGAGAAGTGATTTTTAACCGGGAGCTCGCTACCCCTAGGGGTTCACAGAACAGTTAATGGGGGCCCGCCAACAAAATAATAATAATAATAATAATAATAATAATAATAATATTGTTCGCGGCCCTTCAGTAAGGGAGATGAGTGAATTTTAGTCTTTTTTTTGGAAAAGCCCCATTTTCAATATTTACAGAAAAAAATAGTCATTGACCTTCCATTTTGTTAGCCAGTTTTATCAATAGTAATCTCACTAGAGGTTTTGATTCATCTAGAGAAAATCAAAGCTCCAGTAGAATTTAATTGACTATTATACGTTTAGAAGAAAGTATATAAAGATTAGAAAAAAATAAAACATTCTAATACAATAAAATTTTAATTAACTTATTAAAATTCTATTTCACTAATGTTAGCTTCAGAAAAACGTTTGAACGGAGCCGCTATTTTCAGTTCACTATCTATGTGGCAAACAAATGACGATCGCAAAGCATATTTTATAATACCGTAAAGAATTTGCAGTTTGAAATGTTGGCAAGCAAAGAAACAAATGGTAGGGAGGTGATAAAAACAAACGAACATTAGGGAAATGATAAAAACAAACAAATGCTACGGAAGTGACCATGATAAGTTGAAACATGTCCTTTCGTACCTTTTTATTGATCAAAAGTAGTATGACGTAGTAAAAGTGTAATAGTCAACATAATCATTTTCAAAATACATACTTTAGTTTATTTCACAATTACAAACAAATTGTCGTGAGGAAAATCAACATTTCAAATTCATTTTTCCACACTTTAATCTTTTTTGTATTGACTCACATTCAAATATAGCAAATTTCACACAAATTTCATTTCATTTAAATTTTTATTTTATATTCTGAAAAATATGGTTAACAAAACTACAGAGTTTCTTTGGGTAAAGTAAATATTTTAAAATGTAATAAATGAAATAGGCTATATTATCCGGCCACAAAAGAAATTAATTCGTGAAACTGACTTTCAGGTCACTTGTACGAGTATATTCAAAATTCAAATTATTGTTCTGTTGTTAGTATTATATGCAAGTCGAAGATGCTGTGCAATTTTTTTCAGGTCTGCAACTTATATTTTGTGGGAATAGATATATTTTGAAAAAGTAAGAAATTTAAAAAATGTGTAAAGTGTTATTAAATTGATACTAATGAAGCTTTGAGACATTAATACTAATAACAAGAGGTTGCTGTATAGAACGAAATTAAGTCTCTAGCTTAAAAACTGTAGAACATAGAAATTCACTCATTTTTTCTTACCTCCTCTTTGGCCCACAACAGGGCAGCGGTCCTCCAGTTGATAATTACTGTTCTACTCTACGTCTTAGTTCAGGGGTCCGCACTAAAGTAAAGTGAGGAAAAGTGGTTCTCATCATCGAAAAGGTTGAGGAAAACCTACATTAGAGCCTATTTCATAATACACTTAAATATATCGACAAAGTTATAGGTCAAATCACTGAATGGTAGTTCCGTGCTTGGTCAGTAGAGCCTAAATAAAATCAAATAAGCCTATAAAATCTCACAAGAACAAAGGTCTCTTGCATTTTCGCAGGGTGAGGTCTATGAACAGGCCTACTCACTAGGTGAGCTAATCCTAGCAATCTTTTAGGTGCCTTCAAAGGATCCTGCTCTACCATGGATGCTAAAACTAAACCTGAACTGAGAACTAGTTTATCAGTTTAAAACTAGATTAAAACTGAGACTGACACACAACAATAGCTTGCGAAATTAACATTAGAATCAGACACACAATTATGACACAAGACGAAATATTAATTCAACATTAGTAGAACCTAAATGTCTCACATCTGCTGGTCTAAAGCATAGCATAAATTTTGGCCCTCGGTTGTACAATGCTTTAACTAAATTACACCCAGAACTTCTAACATGTAACCCACTAACATATAAAAAGAAAATTAGAAACGTGTTAATATCTTCAATTTGATTAAATAAATTTATAGCCTATGTGTATGAATTAATCAACCTATATTATATTTGTATTCTATAATTTTGAAATATATATTAGTCTTACTTTTCACGTGCGATATTATTCTTCTCTAGTGTTAATATTATATTATATAATTCCATTGCCGCTGTAATTATATTTTAGTTCCTATTTTATTTTACTTATTTATTTTTTTATTATTATTATTTTTTATTTTAATATTATATCTGAACTGCGACCGAGCACGAGCGCTGCTCATTCGGTCTCAAATTTTGTTAATACTACTGTATCTTCTTTTTATATTGCTTGTATTATTTTATTTCTATTTCTCTTGTTTTGTTTTGTAATTATATTCTTTATTCTGTATATTTAAATTTAAATAAAAAAAATAAATAAAAAAAATAGTTGTTTGAACTGAACGTATGTAAGGAGTCTTTTCCGGTCTTCTCCATTCAAACCTGTTTCAAAATTGACACTAAAACATAAACTTGCATAATTTAGACAATTTATTGGCCAGTAAACAGGCTTATTTCACTACCTCCCGTTCATCATGATGATAATCATCAGTTACGACTTTTATTAGGCCTTAGTTGTCTACTTCAGCCTAATCCAGTGTTTTCATATGCCTTGCTTTTCGTCGGTAACTTTTGGTTTGTACTTTGCTATTATTATTGTAGGTAATATATCGTCGTTGTTCCTGAAATAACTCCTATGTGACGTATTTATCGATTTTCAGATTTTGTTCTATTAAATATCTTAAATAGTGATACAGCAAATAATAAAATCTCTATATGTAATTATATTTCTTTCTTTCGAAAATGTAAGAATTCAAAATCTCCTATGTACGGCTGTCATAGGATGAATAAATGTGTTTTTTCTTTCTACTGAAAAATTTTATATTTTGCACATAGGAGTTATTGCAGGAACAACGATGATATTTATTTTTGTCCCGCGGCGCAAGGCATCCTGCCTAGGACTCGCGTTACGGAATGCGCGCTGGTTCGAGTCTTCATGGGGAAGAAATTTTCTCATGAAATTTCGGCCAGTGTATGGGATCGGTGCCCACTCAGCATCGTGATGCACTGCTACGATATGTTGCGAAATCCAGCTATAACGGCTGGGGAATCATTGTGCTAACCACACGATACCTCCATTATTCTGGTTGGATGATCGTCCACCTCTGCTTCGGCATGTGGGCGTGAGGCCAGCAGCCGGCTGGTAGGTCTAGGCCCCTCATGGTCTGTAGCGCCATGGATTATTATTAATATATTTATTTATTTTTTAAAGTTGTATCTAGTAAAATAACGAATATTTGACTATTTTTCGGTTTCACTAATCGCTGAATGGAAGGATTGCGGGTGGGCCAAGTCTATGCGCACTTAAGACACTGATATGGAACCACTTAGCTATCTTCAAATTTTGACATGGGCGAGAAATTATGGAAAAATTTTGCCTGTAGCTTTACTTCTTAAGTAAGGCGCACTAAGTATTTTCGTAACTCTGAAAAACTCGTCACCTCGGCCGACTTTGAACCTGCAGACCTCAGGTCCAATGGTAAGAATGACACTCACTAACTACCGCTGGTCACTTAACAATAACTGTTTATAGTATAATTTAAATTCGTATAAAATTTCCTCCTGTTTTCGTTGATCTGTATCCAGCTGCTTTCATGGATAAATTAGCTTAATTTTAACTACTTTAAAACTGTTCTTATGTTTTTGTTCGCGATTTCAATCCTTGCTGTCACACAACAGATTGGGAAGGATTATTATTTTGCATACTTTTAGTGTAGACATTCGTGCACTAAATTAAATTCTAGAGTTTTGTTCAGTATTAATTTGTTATATTGCAGTCCATATAATTTTATTGAAAATATCTGGAAGACCAAGCATCGAAAGAGGGCTGAGGGCATACACATTTTATATTTTGTTATTTCATTTCCAAAGATTGTAAACTAAGTCAAAATCATCAAGATTAAACTAATCAGAGAATCTAATGCTTGCAGCTATTCGACTGTAGTGTTGATGTCTTCCATGCCGTCTGGGTAAGTTCCACTGTTTTCTTTCTTCATAGTAGAGTTTCATAGGCAATTAAGAGTTGCTGCGCGGGGTGTGTGGTAGAGGTAAACATATATTTATTAAATATTTGTTGAAGTTGTAAATGTATCTCTTAGATTTATTTAATTATTAGTAGATTATATGTTTATAGAAACCAATTTGGACATTTAACCCTCTAAATGGATTTTCTCAAAGTCGGGACCTAGCTAAATCGCTTTCTCGCACCCTAAAACGTTGGATTCAACCAATTTCATAAAAAATCTTAGGTCTGTTTTCAATCGTAAAATTTATAAAGATTGGCCTAGAAGATTTGTTCATTTAATATTATCTGATATATTTCTTCAAATTATTTATTATCCTATTCGTATTGGTACCATTCTTAAAAATATATATATATTTTTTTAGATTTTTCAGGCGATATCTTCAGTCTTCTTTTGAAATATGTAATATTCCGCCTGTAATTTTCTTTCGAATTTAAATTTAAAGAATGATAATTTTCAAATATAGTTTTGGAAGACATAATACCGAGAAGAAAATGGACACCGAAACAGGTTTAACCGAATCTAATCCGTGCAGTGAAGAAGAAGTACGAATGTCGAAAGAATGTCTACCTAAAATACCATTTTAGAGCAATGAACCAGGAAAGAGTAGGCGAGTTAGATCACGTAACCTAAATCATGGAACGAAAAATAAAAAGGTAATGGTCGCTAGTAGACTCTAATATGAGAAATAATATGCCGTGGATAGAGAGTTTTTGAGAAGATGAACGGAAATATTGCAAGAAGTTGGTCTTTATACTTCGTCTGTACCCAAAATAATAAATAGCACTTGGTTACAAGATATGCAAAGAATTTTCTGTTGCTCGCCTAGGTTTGAACTCGCGTATCTCTTTTTCAGTGGAAAACATGCCACCGCTATGTCATCAGGAATGACTAAAAGGGTTGCTAAATGTTGAAGTGTCCCTTGTTATTGACAATGCTCCACTTATTCTTCTGTTTGAGCCTTACCAGTTTAGAGACAGGACGCCGAAGTGACCTATTTTATAATTAAAGTTGTTAAGAGGGCGTAGAAAGGAAAGGAGTGAGTTTGCTGTCTGAAATCCGTCTGAAACTCTCGAGTATTAAAGTGTTTAATATATTAGCAAGAGGAGGGAAAACTCTAATTAAAAGTTCATTGTAGTTTGAAGATTGGCAGCGGGATATAATTTTATGCACAGAAAGGAAAAAAAACAGAGATGGAGAGAGAAAGAGAGAACTCGTTTAGGAGAAGCGGCCAGAAGGGTACACCCTTGCTATATTCTGCGTATGCATGCGTGCACGCTTATTGCACGCAAATTATAAGAGTAAATGTTCCAACCCGTTCACCGCGTGAAACCAAATGAAGTAGAATTTAAAGTAATGAAAAGCATTTTGTAAGAACGCAAAAGTACGCGAAGAGAGACTAATTAAAAAAAAGTTGAAATTGCTAGAACTGTGCATATTGTTCCTGGAGGTCTCTTGCATAGTTTGTTGATATGACGGTTGTTGTAGGTGGAAATAAAGTCGTTTAGTAGGCAAATTAAAAAAAAAAGAGAAAAACTTATTCACAAAGTTGCGGAAACAGCTGCTTCTTTCCTGTAACTGGGTTAAGTTTCCTTTTCGTTAATTGAAATTAAATGTGCTCTCTCAGCGGAAGTATCTCTGTATTCATAGAGGACATTTCAAATATTAGCAAATTATCTAGTAACGTGTTCAAGTAAACGAATGCATTGATATAAAATGCTGCCTCATTTTTAGACGTCTTATTCTTATGGCATTAGCTCCTTTTCAAGTCTTGTTCCTGATAAATTTCTCAATTTAAAGATAAGCTAAAGTGTTGTGGGTTTAGAAGAAAAAGTAATTAGATTTGCTAATTGGATATAGGCAAGAGGATACGAGAGTTGGTTCTAAATATCATCTTCAGGTGATAACGGTAGAAAATGTAGGAATTTCATTGGTTGGTATTCTTAAAATTGTTTAAAGCCTCTTGGCTGACCAAAGAGAGGTTTAGAGTGGACTATTTCAATTTCTGATACAATGTAAAAAAAAATAATAATCTTTTAGTGAGATAGAGTGGAGGAACCGAAAGTATAATGTGGAGAGTACACTCCTTTCTTTTGTTTTTGTTGTAGTTGGTTTATCGATCTACAACCTCACTATTATTTGATCACCTTCATCACACACAGACGTCGGTCGTTCCATTTATTCCTTCCCCTTGTCATGTCGAAGTAATGACTAGGCTATTGAGTTCTTTTAAATAAGTATTGAAGTGTAGGCCTATATGCTTTTGGAGTCGGACCGGCACTTATTTTTCGCTCTTTTCGGCGTACTAGCCCGAGTCACGAATAAGTATGTAACTTATCCTGTTAGTATAGGCCTAATATCTCTCTTCGGGCTCTTATTTCATGATTCTAAAATAGATTAGCTTATTAATTGTTTCTTCCGACAGGATTATTATTATTATTATTAACTTTTATATTTATTATTAATTTCTATGTTTTCACATATGCCTTTTAATGTCTACTACCGCTTTGTCGTCATCTTCCTGTCAGGGAAATTAGGCCGAGGGGGCCTATTCCACTCTCTTGCTAGCCTTTTTAGATCTTCCCAATTACAACTTTGTGGTTCTGTATCATACACAATGTCAATGGTGTGGTAGGTGACTGAATACGGAGTGTGTTATGACTGCGCTGGTCAAATTGAGAAGCAATACACAGATCAATGAGAATGTTATTGTCCATTGGAGCCTTATCATTTAAAGTATTTTTATTTGTAATTTTATCTTTATAAATCTCTATGGATTCTAGGATGTTTAAAGTTTGACTTTTACTTTGTACATGCAGGATAGTCATATCTGATTGTATATTCGTAAAGAAATGTTGATAATTAGAAATGTGTTCGTTGAACGCTGATTGAACCCTATTACTGTGTGAAATTCGTCTATATTATTTATATCTTGTAACAAATATTCTGCCAGTTTGACCTATATATGTGGCTTCGCGTTCAGGAAATTCACATTTTAATTTATAAACGCCGGAAGTGTTGAATTTATCAAAGTTCTGGTCCAAACTACTATATATTCATTTTTGCAATGTATTATCTGTTCTGTACGCTATATTATATTTAAATTTCTTAAACGGTCTACACCTGCGGAGTAACAGCTAGCGCGTCTGGCCGCGAAAACAGGTGGCCCGGGTTCGATTCCCGGTCGGGACAAGTTACCTGGTTCAGGTTTTTCCGGGGTTTTCCCTCAACGCAATATGAACAAATGCTGGATAACTTACGGTGCTGGACCCCGGACTCATTTCACCGGCATTATCACCGTCATTTCATTCAGACGCTAAATAACCTAAGATGTTGATAAAGCGTCGTAAAATAACCTACTAAAAATATTCTTAATCGTTAATTATTAAAAATGTGTGAACGTTTTCGCCTATTATATGGCATCAGCAGATACAATTTGTTTTTACGGTATCTAAATTATTAAGTTACATAGTGGAATCTTCTGTCCTTACAGTAAACCATCAAATTTGATATGTATAGGCCTAATAATGAGTAATGTTAATTCACGAGTTTTATGTAGCCTATACGTACTTGAGTATTAAACGAAAAAGATTACGTTAATATCTGGTTGCAATAAATTTACATTTGGAAATAATTATCATGTCTAATTAGTGTATGAGACAATATTAATTTATGTGTACCTACATAAAACTCCCATGTATTGTGGGTCCCTATCACCACGGCATGGCGCGTCCTCAGGTTGCGGATCGAGGAGACTGCCTCCAGATATGGAGGGTAGCTGTGAATATATTGAATAAGCAGTCGTAGACAGCCGATGAGGGGTGGTCCTCCAGCTTGGGGGTTGGGCGAAGTGCTAACAGCCCATCACCGTAAAAACAGCTTGTTACGAATCCTTCAAATAAGCCTCGGAATGGGACTGATTCTCTGGTACGACCTTACACAACACAGAACTGCACGCATTGTATTCTTCACCTGACATAATTAGGAACATTAAATCCAGACGTTTGAGATGGGCAGGGCATGTAGCACGTATGGGCGAATCCAAAAATGCATATAGAGTGTTAGCTGGGAGGCCGGAGGGAAAAAGATCTTTAGGGAGGCCAAGACGTAGATGGGAAAATAATATTAAAATGGATTTGATGATAGAGAATGGATTAATCTTGCTCAGGATAGGGACCAATGGCGGGCTTATGTGAGAGTGGCAATGAACCTCCGGGTTCCTTAAAAGCTAGTAATTAAGTAAGTAAGTAAGTATACATAAAACTCATGTTACAAATGTTTCACGTTGCATGTGTTTGTTTGGAAGATTTAAAATTTCAAATTTCAAAGACATTTGACAAAATATGTATACGAAATAACTATATGATATTGTGTTGAAGTATAACATAGTATAATTCGTATAAAAATTTGTCAATATAATGATTTAATCTTTTTTGCATACGTACATAGAATAACTCCGTAATTTTACGATCAAATGTCGTGGTATCCTATATGTTTATACAGTATATGTATATATAATATATAATTGGATGCATGTGATAACATGCCGCTCTTGCATAATCTGAAAAATATACTTTTATTTTAGATTATGACGCAAGCAATTCAAATAACTAAAATGATCTCTATAATATTACGATAAAATTGTAATGGTATGGATTTAAATGTGTATTACAATGATTAATATCTTCTGTGTATATTGTAAAATTAATTGTGCGTCTTCTATATGTTGATTTCAAGCCTTTTTATGCTTAATGAAATTGTGTGCATGTACTAAGATCTCGCTCTTGCATAATCTGCAAAAATATACATATATTTTAAATTATGACGCAATGAATTAAAATAAAATACCGGTACTTATCTTAGCTATTTAGACTGATGTTCAAAAGTATAATGTAGATGTAAAATATTAACAAACTACATTGTACGTTTCCACATTAATATTTTCGCCTCATCTAAAATTGATGTGGCCATCTTTTCATTGGCCTTTCTAGTGACCTTCTCCTTATGGATTATTGTCCATGACGGCTCTTGCTGTAGATGCAGCTGGCATTCTATCGATATGATCCTTAAAATTATTTTGATATTGTTTTATGATTTGTAAAATATTTTCAATGTTTAATCAAGCTCTTAAAAGATCACATTTCATCTGAGAATATATCCAGTTTTGTACATATCTGAGGAACTTCATTTCGCCTGCTTCAATTCTCTTTTCTTTATATTTTGTTTAGACCCAATGTTTGCTGCCATAACGATGGAGCACTTGTCAATCATAACTAATAAAATTTCATTAGGGTCTCTTTGCGAAGTGTTTTTTCCTAATGTTCGGTGTATTTTTTTCACAGAAGCAATTAAATTTCTTTTATTATTTGTTTTCAATTTCATTTTTTCTACGCATGATATTTATATATCAGAGCCCAGATATTTAAAGGATTTACTTGTTCAGCTGTTTTGTTGTAAAGTTGATACAACGTCGTTAAATAACTAATTATAACTGACAATAATGATGGCAATAATAATTATTGCTGTTGTTATTCTCAGCATTACTATTGTCATTATTGTTAATTTTGATAGGTCTCTTCGTGCAATAATAATTTCTCTAAAGTTTGTTATTATCATCATCATCATCATCATCATCATCATCATTAGTCCTAACATTAATGTTAATGACTTCGTTTCTGATCAGTCTCTTTATTGAATTGGAATTTTCTCTATAATTCGTATAGTAAGAAAATAAAAGGTGTAGATATTCACTGAAATTTCTTGCCTCAGAGTCTCAGGTTTGTCCACTTACAGAGATTTGGATTGGAGGGGGAGGTACATGCCGTTAAACCCGGCACTGCTTTATCGCTCTCGAGTCCTTCATTGTTTTGTCTGCTAAACATGGTTTAATTCCTCTTGCTACGTTAAAAGCCGGAGGCAAGTTTTACAAGAGTAACAAAATGTCGTCATAAAGCGTCGTAATGAAACTTGTATATTACCCCTTTAATTAATATTCTGGACTCCTCACCTGCTGAAGCTAATAAACTCTGTTCCCATGGTGAACCGGATAAAAAAAATCTCGAGCGCGCTCCTTTAAATGCTTTACGATGTTTGACAGTGTCTTGCCTTCATGGCTGCACGTAACTTTTAAGCGACTTTTTATTCTCTTTTTCAAGATTCCACCAAAGCTTTAATAGAAGAAACACCTATCAATCACGATTAGAGTGTTTAATGTCTACAGAGTTGCCCAGAGATGTAATAAATTGTAGCGATATGAGGATGTTCAAGCTATGAAAATCTTCTTCTTCCTCTTCTTCTACAACATGGAATTAGGCCACTAGCCTTGTTTCAACAAGAGAGATATAGTAAGTCCTGCCATCTTGAAAGGAGACGGCTCACACTTCTACGTTCTTTAGGTCTAGGGGTCTTTATTTGGACATATAGATACCAGTTGTTTCTTAAATTACACTCATCAACAGTGATTTTGTTAAATTAATAAAGAATAATTTTCACTGATTCTTCTGAATATGAAGTCAGAGGTTTTTTTTATCAGAATTCCTTTTTTATAACGCGTTTACCTTCTTTGTTCTTTTCGTAGCTCATTACCTCCTATCAGTATATTTAAACATATTATTCTTACATATTAATATTATTTTCTATATTAGTAATTTCTATCGTTGTTGGCAACAATGATAAAATAATGGTTTATTGTCATTATAATAAACAGCAATTGTCATATTTCTGTTCAAATCCAGTTCTCTTACGTTTTTGACATAAAAATGTTTGTTGGTACAAGTCTGATCAATTCTTTCCAAGTTTTTGTACGTAATTATTTTATAGTGTATGTACATATTAAAATATGCCTCCTTAGTTTTTTAACTACCCAAACATATTTTTCTATCTGCGGTGACTTAACTTTGAAATATCAAAGAAGAAACATAGCAGAAGGAAATCGCATGAACATTATTTTGTCTACAAAATAGGTGACCAGGATAAATCTTGGACCCCTCGTATCTGTTATGCTTCGTGTGTCTCTGTTGAGTGGGTAGCTAAAAGGATCTCGTCACATGGTGTTCGGAGTGCGAATGGTTCGGAGAGAACCGATGAATCACTCAACGGACTGCTACTTTTGTATTAAAAGAATCTCTCAAATAACGAGAAAGACTAGGTATGATATTCCTTCAGCTAGAAGGCCTATGCCTCAGTCCAGTCCTTCCCATATCTGTAGACACGTGGAGCACAGAACAAGAAGAGAAAAATGAAAATTTTGAAACCCAGACCGACGTAGCTTCTGGTGGTGAAGGAATTGATTCAAGTTTTTTTGAGAGAAGCTTTCTACTGAACCTCATTTACTGAATCAATCTGAATTAAATTATCTGATTCGTGATCTCAGTTAATACAAAAAATCAAATTTAGGTATTGGCATGAAGGTTCTGGAATATTCTGGAGCAAGGTACAAAAGAATATGTTTTTCGTGAAAGGCAACATGAATTTTAAACATCTCTTCTCTCAGCATGATAACTTAGTTTACAGCAATGACGTGGACGCTTTACTACAGGCTATAGGGGAAGAGCACAATCCTGAAGAATGTTGACCTTTTACAGATTCTCCAACGAGCTTGAACGCAGTACTTCCTCACAATGGAAAGGAATATTAATCTATCTTCCTTGTTTATGCTGCATGCTTGAAGGAAACTTAATCAAAACATGAAGCTTATGCTAAACAGTGCAAAATATGGTGGCCATTGGTGGTATAGTCTATTAGTGGTGATCTCCAATTTATAGCTACTGTACATTACTTGGACTACAACTGGGATACATTAAGTTCTGTTGCTTCCTTCGTGAGTGGGTCAGCACAGACAGGATAAACCAATACATTAAGAAGCAATGGCCACAGAGAGAATCTCTCACTGTTGAAGAGATGAATATAGTAAATCAACCACTTTTGACTTCGGGGAGGTATATTTTCACCACTACATATTTTAAACTAGGCTGGGTAAAAATGTCGTAAAAGCGATGGATCATACTGGAAAAGATTTTCAGATTCTCAAAAAACATGTCTAGAATAAATGAGAATACGATCAAAGAGGATATACTTATTGGGCCATAGATACGGGAACTAATGAGTGATTCTACATTTGAAGAAAGTTTCAATAGAGCTGAAGCAGCATGAAGATTCTTCCATAAAGATGTGAAGAGCTTCCTGGGAAATCTTAAGTTAGATAACTACGAATATTTGTTAGCTTCTTGATAACTATAGAAAACTGGCACGTAATATGTCTCTAAAAATCTATTTATTGGATTCACGTTAGGACTTTCTTCCCTCCAACCTTGGCAGTGTAAAAGGCGAACATGGAGAATGCTTCCATGAGGAAATACCTACCATGGAAAACCGTTACCACTCGAGAGATGTCCATCAAGCTAAATACAGCAGAAAAGTATTTCTTAATATTAGTTGTATTGTGACACACTTTTTATATTACTAATTCAATTCGTATTTATGTTTTTTTGACAGTATGAAACATTAACCTCTAATAGTTAAAGGTACTCATTTCTTCTATTATTCTAACATTAATCACTGTTTTACACCTCATATGGTCCTTCCCCATAAATTTCATTACTTTTGTTTGTTTTTTTTTTTTCGGAAATGTTCATAATGAATTTGCCTGCTGTTTCACTTATATATATCACATTTTGCTTGAGTGTCTGCAAATATTATAATATTTAAAATGTTATCATCAACTTTTTAAACTTGTAGTTAAACATTCCTCTCATTGTAAAATGACTTCGTCATGTAATTAAAATGGTAGGAGATAAAGAGCAACCTTGTCTAACTCCTTGGTTGATTAATTATTACTATTTTTCAATAAGGTCCAAGAGTGGTGCCGATCTAACCACTTCATTCCACTCCCGAGGTCATAGAGCTCTATTTCCATGCCCCCCCTCATGCGCCTTCATGGCGTCGAAAGGAGATGCCTTTACGTACTTGTATTCATACTTAAAGTGGTTTCTCATATTTTGATACAGCCTGTATAACTTACAAACAGGAGGAATTTCTATAAATGCTGGAAATTCTTCACATTTCACTGTCAGTTGTGTTTATGTGGCCGGCACGTGGGCAGATCTCCGTCAATTACAACAATGTAGACTCACGATGTGCCCGGACTGTCTACTGCACTTTGAGATGAAAAGGAAGCGGGGTAGCTGGAGCGCGGGATGCTGAAAGGTTCCTGGTTTAACCTTATGCATTTTTGACGAGAAAACTTCCTACTTTCTCTACCAAAGCCGAGAGCAAGAGAACATCAATTACTAAAAGATTCTGAAGTAATAAGGACAAGGCACAGATTCTCGAGTCGGTCCGAAGTTAGGAACGAATTACAACTCGTATGGGGGCGCTGTTTCCGTATTAGACAGCCCGAATGGAAGCATGGAATATTTGATCAGTTGGCCACTAAGTACTCTGGAGTGCTCGCTGGTTGTTCAGTTTGACCAGACAATTCCATACAATAGGTACATGTATTACGATACCTGTATAATGTGTGGGACAGTAGATGGAGAAGAGCGAAGATGTTTACCTCGTATCTAAACGAGAACATTTGACGCAAAAGAATACTTTTAATTATCAAGTCGAAAACCCCATTGTAAAGGCGTACATATGAAGAGATGATAAAGCAAAACCTAAAAAGACAGCTGTCTATATTAACTATAAGTAAAATGAATCGCTTTTAAAAATACTACTGAAATGTATCTCAACACCTGCATTTGGATAGTCTTTGTCACTTTTGGAATACACACGCTTGGCATTGTTCTGCATGTTCTTTAAACTTTTCCGACATGAAACTACATCATTCTCCTCACTAAGTATAGGGAGTAATGTGAGAATTATTAACAGTCACATAGGCCACCGGCGTAGCTCAGTCGGCTAAGGCGCATGCCTGCCGATCCAGAGTTGCACTCAGGCTTGGTCTGATTAGCTGGTTGGGTTTTCTCCAACCGTATGGGGAATCCTCGGTCTCATCTCGCCAAATACAATTTCGCTATAAATAATCTTGTATTTGATACAGCGTTGTTAAAACTAAAAAAATAACCAATACAAATTAAACCCCTTCCTTATTCGTATTGTATTCTACTTATTGCCCTTTTCTTCTCTTTGTTATCTTTGTTTTCCTCGTGTTTTCTTTGTCTTCTCCTTGTTCTCATTATCTTTCCTTGTTCTCATTGTCTTCCCCTTCTTCTGATTGTCTTCCCCTTGATCTCTTAGCCTTTCCCTCATTTTTATTGCCTTCCCCTTGTTCTCCTTGTGTTCTACTTATTTTCATGCTTTCCCCTTAATCTCCTTGTTTTCGTCTTGTTCTCTCTGTATTCCCATTGTTTTTCTTGTCTTCTCTTCGCTCTCATTAGATTCCATGCATTACTCTTGTTCTCCTTGTGTTTCTGTTCCCCTTCTTCCAATTGACTTCCCCTTGTTTCATTGTATTCCCCATATTCTCATTCTTTTGCCTTGTTCTCATTGTCTTCCCCTTGTTAATACTGTCTCTTAGTCTTGCCCTCATTCTCATTGTCTTCCTCTTGTTCTCCTTTTGTGTTATATTTGTTTTCATATTTTCCCCTTTTTCTCCTTGTTTTTGTTTTGTTCTACTTCTCTTCGCTTTGTTCTCCATATATTCATCTTGTTTTCCTTGTCTTCTCCTTGTTCTCCTTATATTCCATGCATTCCCCCTGTCTTTCCTCCTTTTCTTATTTTTCCCCTTTTTTCTTGCGTTTTCCTTATATTTTCCCCTTTCTCCTTGTATTTACCCCTTTCTCCTCGTATTTTTCTTGTTCTCCTTGTATTTTCTCTTTCCCCTTGCATTCCCCTTGTTCTCCACCTTTCCATTTTTTTTTGTATTCTCCTTGTTCCATTTCTCGCACCATCCACATTTAGTACTATCACAGTCTAGTAATATACAGTCACGAAGCTCAATACGTAGTAAATATGCATCCATAGATAGTTTCTAACCACTAGGATCGCTAATATCGCCTCATTACAGACAATGCGAAATAGTACCTAGCACCCTCACAACTCAAGCTTCGTGACTGTATATACTAGACTGTGGTACTATGTAAAGCTATGCATCTGTCATCTCACCCACTCGTAGATGCCCGTAAAGATATACACCTGTCGATCTTTCATGAGCAAGATCTGTCCTCTAGACGGAATGTAAATATTCTGTTTTCGACTTTCTATGTCATATCGAATTTCTATTGGCAGACAATGGAGAATTTTCTAACAAGTGTTCAGCTGGAGTACAAGACCACGATTAATGGCAGACATCGATCTAGTTAAATGGTGACTTCAAAGTTACATGAACCTCACTCCACTGTAGTTCGTAGCTGGTACGGAAATAAGACAATACAAAAAATATTATATATTTTTTGGAATTATTATATTTCTGTAGACGATATAATATTTTCACAGCACTATATTTCTTTTTCGCTAGTAATAATAATTAAAAATGCATTAAAATTCACCAAATAGTTGCTATTTTTAATATAATTTATTGGGAAGAATTCTAAACCATATATCTTCACCGCTCCAGGTCAAAAAATACGAATCCCTTTTACTATACGTCTATTATTGGATATTTACCAAGTATGTACTATGACAATCTGACTATAAATAAAAAATACTTTGAGTATTTTCATAAATAAAAAACAATATTTGAAACGATGATAATAATAATAATCAATCAGCTCCTTTTTGTGAACTTCTAAAAAGTTAATTACATACAAAATCTTAGATGATGGAAGTTATGAATCAGATATATATTTTGGAAATAAGAAATGTTATTTGTGTGTAATGAAGAAAATTAAAGTTTATTTTCTTAATTGACTGCACAGTAAATTATGTCATGTATGTCATTTATCGAGCCAACTGGCTTCGTCTGTGACTCAAGCACTAGTGATTACTCCATGTCTCAAGTGGACAGAAAGAGTTCAGGGGGGCATGTTACTTCAAAAGGCAACCGCTGGGTCCACACCTGTGGAGTAACGGTTAGCGCGTCTGGCCGCGAAACCAGGTGGCCCGGGTTCGGTCCCCTGTCGGGGCAAGTTGCCTGGTTGAGGTTTTTCCGGGGTTTTCCCTCAGCCCAATATGAGCAAATGCTGGGTAACTTTCGTTGCTGAACCCCGGACTCATTTCATCGGCATTATCACCTTCATCTCATTCAGACGCGAAATAACCTAAGATGTTGATAAAGCGTCGTAAAGTAACCTACTAAAGTAAAGCAACCGCTGACTTGCGGTAACCTTTGTCTTCGACTAGGGATTTATGGAGCGATGCTACTATAATCGTCTGAGTATGGGATCTGGATTTTTCAGGGCCAGGCATAATGGCCTACCTGGCAATATCGGATCAACGATTGCCTCCAAGCTACCTTTCGGACTTGGACACTCATTGCATAAATAGGGCGCACAATGGGTCAAAACAAGCTGGGTTCTGCCCTCGAGAAACCAAGCCAAGTATGTCACTTGAATGGTAGATAGAGAAAATAAACTGTAACAGTTTATATGATAATCAGCATGAATGAAGGGTTCAGAGCCATGATGTGCCAAGCGCCATTTATTAAAAACAGAGAAAGCAAAGTTTAAAGTTAACTGAATAGCCTAGTTTAATGAAGATTGACATATCATTTAGTTTTAATGTGCATACTTTATATGTTTCATTGAATTATGGTAATCACTTAATATTATCCCTCGTTTTCTTCGTTTTTAATATATGGCGGTTGGCCTACTATGGCTCTGAACCCTTCAAATGCTGTGTAACGCGCAAAGCATTTCTTCCTGACACCGATTACTTTAGTAAAAATGATTCCTTTTAATTTTCATCACTGCTGGATGAATGGTTCCTTTTTGTACTAAGGAGGCTGTAAACAGAGAATTTATTAATTTACGAAGAAAGCTAATGCTCTACAAGAGCTTTACAGCCAAGGAATAGCTGTAGTAGTAGTGGTGGTAGGGGCAGGAATATGGTGAGGGTGGTAGTAATTGCTTACTAACAGACTTCTGAAGAAATTCTCTTAATAGAGAGTTTCGAAGTTATGTTAAACGAACTGTAAACATTTTGATTATCCTTAAAATCATCTTCGTGTGGGCAGTCATGATGTCCTTTCTAATACTTAAAGTACCTCTGTACGAACGAAATGAACTTCTGAAACTCCTGTGTAGATTGAATAATATATTATACATGAACCTTTGAGTTTGTGAATTGCCGACGTAGACGGCAGATCCCTGTGTTTTATCTCGACTTGGAATTTTGAGAATAGCATTCAATAATGGCAGGAACAGGCCTCGCTGCTGTATCGACAGCTTGTGCGAGTTGCTTCTGTTTCAATTCCCCCCCCCCCTTTGAGAGCAAGGGTTCACATTATGTTGCGATGTTTGTCTTGTCTTTTCTGACAAACGCACAGAATTGTTTGAGAGGCTGTCACGTGCACTCAAGTCTCTTCACTCGAGTCCCTGCCCCGGAGCGGAGGTGAGTTCAAGAATTAGCAAACTGAGAAAACTCAGTGGTACTCATTTGAAATTAAAGGAGAGCCTCACAAGAAACTCAGCCTACATTCCAGCCGTGAACGGAGAATAACTTCTTCATTATAGTGTAATACAAATCGACTTTTGAATTAATTAGCTTTCAATGTTGTAATATAATGAAAGTGTGTATGATGAGATGGTGACTGCTTCAAGATTATTAGAAATAGCTACCGCAGGGCTAAATATCAATAAGACACCACCTCTCACGAAATTTCTCATTTTCTCTGTAGCATCAGGCTACTTGGGCTCACTGGTCAAATACCGGGTAACATAAAATAGAAAAAAAATTTGAAGTGGAAAAGTTTATCTAGGCATAACAAATTATTATATTTGGAACAAATCCGTTACTAATTACAATCCATCATGAAATGCCGCACAACACATAACATATCGATGGCCCAGAACCAGATTGTTCCAAGTCCATTTTACTATGTTTTTCATGAGATCTATTTTAAGCTCCTGACATTGAAAGCTTCATGAAACAATTTGGAATAGCTTCAGAGCAACCTTGTGAAGAGGAATATTTACAATTTTGTTCGATTCATATATGCAGACAAGAACTGAAACACAATGAAACACAGATATCTTTCTTATAAAAAGTTGGACTTGGAACAGTCTGGTACTCAGTCATCGATATGTTAAATATGACGAGGTTTGCATGTAAATAATACTGTTCTGAGAGCACTATCGCAAATGTTCAAATTACTTTCCATTTACCGGACGACAGTAAGTCCCTAGATATTGACATTTCTCTGTCACTCTTTACAAGTATTGCTTCTGGAAAGTGTTGGGTGATTCTTTGTTTCCTTTGTGCAGCATGTGATACCGTAGAGTTCTTAAAAAAAAAAAAAAAAGAGGGGAACAAAAGTCGAGAAATAAGAGAACAGAATGATACGCTATCCATGCCACAGTTTCTGTGCAAGCGAGCTACAACACGGCTTAAGCTATTTATTAGTGATGGGCAACTGCGCTATTGCAATTTGCATCATACCGTTCACTTGAATCTTTATAAGGTTATACCTCACTTGTAGTGGATTGATCAGCCTAATGCACTTTCAAGACAACAACTTTTATCAATTTCATTATGCTGTCATCTAGCGACAGCAAAAGAAGTTACGTTATAATCCCGATGGAATTGCATGGAGTAATAGCACAGTCTAGTATATACAATCACAAAGCTTGAGTTGTGAGGGTGCTAGGAACGATAGACTGTGACGGTACTATTTCGCATTGTCTGTAATGAGGCGATATTAGCGATCCTAGTGGTTACCAACTATCTATGGATGCATATTTACTACGTATTGAGCTTCGTGACTGTATATACTAGACTGTGGTAATAGTTTGCAGTAGCACTTCAATCTAGCAGTCGATACCAAAAATTCATTTTCGGCAGTGGAGATCCTAGTGGTTTTTTTCTTTACATGTTACTTTTTCATAACATGGGAATGGCCAATCTGATTACAGAATGAACCGTAAGAATGTCATTAATATCGGGGGATTATTCTTTGAGATATTTCAAACAAAAAAGTTTAATAGAGTTTTGCTCGTTTTGCTTTCTTTCCGAGATAAAAATGTTTTATATGAAACATTTTGTAGATGAAACATTTTGTAGCGTGTTTTAGGAAAGCAATTGATTTAATTCCCAGTATGCCTAGTCATTTTAAGAGAATAATGTATTATGATGATAAATGATTGAAAGGATTTTAGTTTTGTTCTTTAAATGTACAGACATTTGACCCGAAGAAATGTAGGCCTAACATTGTAAAATTCTTTTGCGGAACGAAAAGTTACATTTGTTCGGATCAAAAATGTCGGCACATTTAAAGGACGAAACTAACATTTTTTTAAAATAATTCATTATCATAATATATTGCAATCATAAATTGACTGAATTTAATGGCTTTCCCAAAAGGCGCTATGTTGTATTTAATGTTAAACAATTTTTATCTAGAAATGGAAGCAAAAACGAGCAAAATTGTATTATCAATTTTTCTTTGAAATACGTCAAAGAATAACCCCCTGAAATTAGTGGCATTTCTTACGATTCTCTCTGTATAACTATGTAATCAGGAGTTATTCCACTATTTTCGTACTACTAGTCAAAGGAGGCCATGTCTCTACGTTGTTTGAACTGTTAAGTTTCAGTAATGCGCAGATGCAGAATGTTAGTAGGCTATCTCCTACATCTCACTGTAATAGTCTTTATCAGCACAGCTTAGTTGCGACTGTATATGGCGATGCAAAGCGAACGGGCCATTTAAATAAAATGTAACAATCAAAATGAATCTCTGATTGAGGTTCTGGCTGATATGTACAATATCTATTATCAGGCAGTACATCTCACTTGACAATATATGTCAGAGGAAGAACAATTGTTTGTATGCATCTGGAGTCTGACTAGTGTAATATATAGCTAGTCAGCGATGTATGCAATGGAGGGGGAAAGGAACTGGCCACCTTACCGCATTATATTCTGGCTTAGTTACCTTATAAGTGATGCATTCTTGGTATTACGTGTGAGATTCAGACCTGTCTTCGGACAGTTGACTAAACCAGTGGTTCCCAACTTTTTTTGACTGACAACACACTTTAATGAACGCCCACGATATCGCGATATTTGATTTGATTATTATTATTATTATTATTATTATTATTATTATTATTATTATTATTATTATTAATTGGAATTTACACAAGTAAGGTCAAATTCAACAGTGTTCATAAATGAGATATTAAATATACAGAGAAATAATTTATTACAGTTGTATGAACACTTTTTAATAATTGTTAAAATTAATATAGTCAGTTAAAAACCAGACATGTTTCGGAGGTATGCTCCTCCATCTTCAGAGGCAATACCACGACGCTGGATCTGATGTTCGACTCCTTTAAGCTACGACACGCGGTCGAACATCAGATCCAGCGTCGTGGTATTGCCAATGAAGATGGAGGAGCATACCTCCAAAACATGTCTGGTTTTTAACTGATTATATTAATTTTAACAATTATTAAGAAGTGTTCATACAACTGTAATAAATTATTTCTCTGTATATTTAATTAATATTAATGTTAATATTAATAATAATAATAATAATAATAACCAGTAATTTTCTTCTGAGAAAAAGGTGGTGAAACTCTGTGTAGAATACTTTATAGCGGACGGGGAGATGATTACTGTTCACTACACAGGAATTTTGTTGTTTTTGACCTCCTTTTCGTCCAAGTAAAACTTTCACGATCTAAGCGGAATTCAAAGAAAAATTATATTAAAAACATCGTTATTCATATGTATTTCTGTTCCACAATGAAAAATGCAACAGAAAGGTGCGTTCCGCCAGAAACAAAGCACTGATAACAACTTCTATGTAGTGTCGGACATCCATTGTTGTAGATAGGTTCATGTTAACACGTAATAGAAAACTCTAAAAGAACAAGCAGCAACTTGAGTGACATTAGAAAAAAGCAAAGGTATGTGTAAAATATCCCAACCTATCTATGCTGGATGTCCAATAAAAAGATTTTTATTATCGTTTCTGAAAGCTCGCATATTGAAATTAATGTGAAGTCTGCGCTTGGTTGGTTGCACAGAGTGGCCTTATGGTTGAAAAACTGAACTGAGCATTGTTGCACGTGTTCCGTTTCATTGGTAAAATCTGTCTCAAAATAAAATGTACCATATCAAAGACTTCGTTGCAAATAAAAAAAACGCGTTGTAAAGATATTTTCTGGATGGCATAACATTTATTTTTCAATTCCAAAATTTCGCGACACACTCCATGGAGCTGCGCGAAACATCAATGTGTCGCGAGACACTGGTTGGGAACCCTTGGAATAAACAACAATCAAAATGGACTGTTTACCGACGGAATTCCAAACTAATCCTCTGAAAACCTCTACTGCACACCATTCGTGAGTATTAATTATTATTTTAAAGCTCTTTCAAGCTTTAATCACTTAATTTTTCTTCAAAATTCTTAAAACATTTTTTGATCAATCTTTTCAGATATTAATGCCTCTCACTGCGGCGAATAGATCGAGAATAGTTTTCACATCTATTTCCTACAGATTTCCAACATGTTGCACATCATAATGAACAAGCCTTCAGTTTAACATAATTTTTAAACTATTTTTAATCTTACAACTTCGGCACATTGCCTGCCATTTTAATATACTGTTTACATTATAACTATATTTACTGGAATGTTTTTTATCTGTATGTTATTTTAATACTATGTACGCTATTTAACCCCCTAAAAAGCAAGGAAGGTAAAAGTTTTACTTGTGTTTTATATGTGTTTTGTATCTTTATATTATTCACCTACGTTCAATTGTACTTGTTTGTTAGTAATATATCACTTGAAGATGAAGATGCTTATTAATATATCGTAATTTGATGTAACAGAATCTATTTCTGCTGCCTTAACCTGATAAGTGATTGACTGAAAATAAAAACCAACTATTTGATATTATTAATCACGTGATGGTCATGCTTACTATTCGGATTATATTCTATGCAAAGACTTCTCTAAACATTATAAGTACATTGTGTGTGAGGTTCCGAATCTTTGATAGCACGGTAATGAGATGATACTCCAAAGGTATGGACGTAAGTGTAAGGCCAGCGTTGTTGGCTTGTTACACGGCAGTAGAGAGAGCTGCCATGAAAACTGGCTTCACATGGAGGATGTGAGAGTGGGGAATATGATGAGAGAGGGATTAATGCAGCTGATGGAGAGGGATGATATTGGGTTCATTAATTGCAAAAATTGGAATGCTTTAAAATAGTGACCATCACCGAAAAACATTTCAGCAGTGGGAGTAAACACTGCAGCCAACTGAGTACTTGTAGTTCATTACCGCCAATCATTTGGTTACATTATATCAGACTATGAAGCGTAGAAAGGATCGGAGTTCGGTTCTAGCAGTCGCCTACTCTATTTTTGGTCTGTTTTCGTAGATTACTTTTATTTCTTATCGGAAATGAGGAGATAGTTCCAGGAGATACTGCGAACTAACAGTTTACATTACATGTTATTTTTGTACCAAATATAATTTTTCTTCATCATGATTTGAGTTTTAACCCATTCCGGCTCCAAAATACTGAGGTTATTTTTCTTAGATCTTTCTGAATTTCTTTTCGTTTGGGGAATCTTAGGCTCATGATGCTTTGGGTATTCTACTATTTGTCATTCTTTTTAGTTGTTTTTTCCATAAACTTTATAGGCTAATTGTCTTATTTAATTATTCTTGTTGAATATCTCGATTTCTTTTCCTGTCGTTTGCCTATTCGGTGTATCCCGCTATAAATCGAACAGATCTCATCTGAGCCGCTTGAATTCAATAGTAATGAATAATGATAATTTTTTCTGTGTCCATGTTTCTGAGACAGAATGATAGTGAGAACTGTCATGGTCATATACAATTATTTCTAATTACAGGTTCTGATTTCGTTTTATTTTTATTTTTCAGAGTTCGTCTTAATGTTCCAGTTGTAGGATTAAATCTATTTACTTACTTACAAATGGCTTCTAACAAACCCGCAGGTTCATTGCCATCCTCACATAAGCCCGCCATCGGTCCCTATCCTCAGCAAGATTAATTCAATCTCTATCATCATATTCCACCTCCCTCAAATCCATTTTACAGTAATATTATCCTAGATCATAATATATACCCAGATTGTTCGGCGTTATAGGTTTTGCCGGTAAAAACTTTTCTCACGTTTACTATGCTGCCATCTAGTTCTTACATAAGGAGTCACGTCATAACTCCCATTTGAATTGCATTAGCGACTGTACTGCCATCTCGTGTTCGTTTACGGCGAATGGTTGGCGACCCTGACGGTTGTTCTCTTCAAAGTGCAACCGATTTTAACATAGAGATGAGCAATCTATATGTGATCTCGGATATTATCCTCCCATCGACGTCTCGGGCTCCTTTTTTAAACCATAGAATCAGTTCCATTCCGAGGCTTATTGTATGGATTCGTAACAAGCTGTTTTTTTTTTACGGTGATGGGTTGTTAGCCCTTCGTCCAACCCCCAAGCTGGAGGACCACCCCTTATCGGCTGTCCACGATTGCTTATTCAATATACTCTCAGCTACCCTCCATATCTGGAGGCCGTCTCTTCTATCCACAACCTGAGAACGCTCCATGCCGTGGTGATGGGGACCCACAATACATGGCTTAAATCTATTTATTTTACCATTTATACCTATTTCGAGTACATGTGAAATTCGGTAGCCTAGAAAATTAAAATTTGACATTTATTCTAATATCATATTATTTTCAGAAAAGAGTTTTGAAGGACTAGACATGCATCTTCAAAAGCTATTGTTTCAGATTTTTCTGCTATTTTCATAGTAAATTTCTTGCAATATATTCAAAGATTGTAGCATATTCTGTGATTTTTTTTTGGCCAGCAGGATATGATCATCTGGAAACACCATTTATTTACTATTATATGTTGTTTAGTCAAATGTTCGAAGACAGTTTGAAACCTCATAAGTGAGGCAATTCACAAGCAAACATTCTGTTGGGGGCAGATAAAAAACTTAATTTTTTTCCACCATTTTAACAGTGTCAAAAGATGTGCTTATAGAAATTTTTGCCACTCGACCGCAATTACGAGGCCGTCCAGAAAGTGGTTTTCCCTGGGGCCGTTTATAGAAAAAAAGCACAATTACATGGAAAGATTTATTGAAACAGATACATCAATTGTTGCGTTATTTGTCAACATATCCCCCACTGGAATTGAGACATTTGTCATACCGTGGGATCAATTTTTGTATCCTTGTTTCGTAGAAGTCAGCAGCGTGGGCAGCGTTTGACAGCCGTCTGCATCTCTCTGTCGATCCCATGATATGGCAAATGTCTCAATTCCGGTGGGGAATATGTTGAAAAATAGCTCAACAATTGCTATGTCTGTTCCAATAAATTTTTCCAATGAAATTGTGTTTTCTTTCTGTAAACGGCTCCTGGCGAAATTTTTTTTACGACCCTCATAATTGTGATTGAGTTGTCAAGATTTGTATAAGCAGTTCTTTTGACATTATTAACATGGTGGATGAAAAATAAATACTTTTTTATTTGCCCCCATCAGAATGTTTGCTTGTAAGCCAGGAGATAATGGGGTATGGTGAAAAGTTCCTTTTATTCTCCATGGCATACTCGCTGACTAGCAACATATTTCACTAATTACACTTAAGATGTGTAGGCCTATTTACTCGAGAATGTGTGGATTTCGAAAATCAAGTATAATTCAGCTTCGTTGAAGATTACCGAGGAAGTGGAAGGTCGCTGCAGGTGATAAGTATATTCCATGTAACTGACTGAATTATGAGGACGATATTATTAATTACAGGTATTGGAATTAACTTATATTCTACTGTAATTTACCGTTAATTATTTTTATTAATAGAGCCCTCAAAATACTTACTTCAATGATTATCTTTGTGACTCAGCTGACTTTACAATGAGAGATAGTTGGGAATGAAAACTCGTTGTTAATTTAGCCGACCCCTTTAGTTAAAGAAAAGATATTGAGAGACACATGATTTCGTGTAAGTGTTAGAATTAACCAATTCTCAGTTTTCTCTTTAATTTTTTTAATGACTCTTTTCATGGCTTCAGAGAGAGCTGCGACCTCCTGCATGTTGTTTTTAACACAGAACTTGTTTCTGCAAATGTTCGATATCACAACATTATGGAATCGTATTTAGATACGTTACGCACACCATACTCATGTCGAAATTCTCTTTGAACTCGTTTAACACACATTGTGCTCGCTGTTGATTTGTAGTAGCCATTTAAGCAAGAAATTGCTCATACTCTCATAATAGCTTCATAATAATAAATTAATATCATCCACATCCAAACATATCGGCCTTTATTATTATTATTATTATTATTATTATTATTATTGTTGTTATTATTATTATTATTATTATTATTATTATTATTATTAATTTCCCCTGTTGTGCCTAGGTGGATAGCGGTCCGAGGTTCCTTTTCCGCAATATGTAATGGATGAAATTTATCTTCCGTCGACACGGCATTGAATATTTTTCAGTTTTATTGTTATTGTTCTGTGATGTCTCAGCAGTGACTCTGCGTCATACTGATCCCATTATCACAGAGACCCGTATTTGTGACGCGTCCAGTGTACGAAAAAGTATTCTCTCCTCTTCATACTCTCAGTGGTGTGTAAATGCGATAAAAGAGTAGGTTAAACAGAATAACAAATAAAAAAAGAGCTGTAAGTTGTGAAGCTCTTAGCAGCTAAGTTAAGAATATCCTAGTACGAAGTCAGTCTGGGATTGGTAATGGTATTTTGAAGAGAGGCCGAGAATTCGCCATAGATTGCCTGACATTCGCCTTACGGTTAGGGAAAACCTCGGAAAAACCCCTACCAGGTAATCAGCCCAAGTGGGAATAGGACCCCTCTTAGCAGCTAAGTTAAGAATATCCTAGTTCGAAGTTAGTCTGGGATTGGTAATGGTATTTTGCGAGAGGCCGAGAATTCGCCATAGATTACCTGACATTCGCCTTACGGTTAGGGAAAACCTCGGAAAAACCCCTACCAGGTAATCAGCCCAAGTGGGAATAGGACCCCTCTTAGCAGCTAAGTTAAGAATATCCTAGTTCGAAGCCAGTCTGGGATTGGTAATGGTATTTTGTGAGAGGCCGAGAATTCGCCATAGATTACCTGACATTCGCCTTACGGTTGGAGAAAACCTCGGAAAAACCCCTACCAGGTAATCCGCCCAAGCGGGAATAGAACCCAGGCCCGAGCGTAACTCCTGATCGGCAGGCGAACTCGTCAGCCAACTGAGCTACACCTGTGGCGCAGTCTGTTTTGACAAACTGTTTTTGTCTTATTAGTAGTTTGGAGAATTTTAAGATCGTTTCGTATATTGTTGTTATGTGTTAAGAGTTTGTCTTACGGCCATCTTCCTGCTAGAGTTTCTTGAGGCACTTGTAAAATTATTCTTTCTTTTGGAGTTCTGATGAAATGGCCGATACCGGTACCTACAATTTTCTTCTTTTAATGCTGGAAAGTGATTATTTCAGTTTTGACGGGGTTGGATTCTGTACTGCTCCAAATATTCTATTATACTTCTAGTACATATTATTAACACACAAGAAACGACAACAAGAACTTCATTATTTGTAAACATCACTATGCTATGGGCAAGCATTTCTTAGAACAGTGAACTATGCCTGTAAACAACTAGATATAAAGTCACAGCTATGTATGAGGTTACAAAAAGTTGTTATAAAAATATGTTGCAGTGCTAGAAAAACTTTCTAGTATAAATACAAAAAAATTACATACATGAACGTAATGTAAGCCGTGCATACTGCAGGGCAGATGATGATGATGATGATGATGATGATGATGATAATACATTCATACATACATACATACATACATACATACATACATACATACAAATGGCTTTCAGAGAATTCGAAAGTTCATTGTCGCCCTCACATAAGCCCACCATCGATCCCTATCTTGAGCAAGATTAATCCAGTTTCTACCATAATATCCCACCTCCCTCAAATTCATTTTAATATTATCCTCCCATCTACGTCTCGGCCTCCCCAAAGGTCTTTTTTTCCTTTGACATCTCAACTAACACTCTGTATGCATTTCTGGATTCGCCCATACGTGCTACATGTCCTGCCCATCTCAAACGTCTGGATTTAATGTTCCTAATTATGTCAGGTGAAGAATACATTGCATGCAGTTCTGCGTTGTGTGACTTTCTCTATTCTCCTGTAACTTCATCTCTCTTAGCCCCAAATATTTTCCTTAACGCCTTATTCTCAAACATTTAGCCTCTATTCCTCTCTCAAAGTGAGAGTCAAAATTTCAGAACCATACAGAACAACCGGTAATATAACTGTTTTATAAATTCTAACTTTCAGTTTTTTTTAGAGCAGACTGGATGATAAAAACTTATCAACGGAATAATAGCAGGCATTTCCAATATTTATTCTGTGTTTAATATTAATTTCCTCTCGAGTGTCATTAACTCGTATATTTGTTGCTGTTCCTCCAAGATATTTACATGTTTCCACCTTTTCAAGCGATAAATTTCAAATTTAATAATAATAATAATAATAATAATAATAATAATAATAATAATAATAATAATAATACTTTTTCCGCGCCGTAACTGTGTGTAATCTAACGACTCATGCCTTGGACCAATGACACGGAATGAGCGCTGATTCCCATTCTCATAGAGGAAGGAATGTTCACATGAAATCCTTACCGGTGTATGAGACCGGTGGTACTCACCCAGCATTGTGACGAATTTGGGGAGCTGCAAAGAGTAGTAATATCCCGTTTTGCGAGCTATCCGGGGGGACCATTATGCTGACCAAACATTCTCCCGTACTAGTTTGATGATCGTTCACCTCTGCTTAGGCATGTGGACGTGAAAGAAACGGCCATTTGGCTTTTCAACCAATGGCAGAGGTCTCATTCCGCGCTTGTCTTGAAGTTGGGCAGGTGTAGAACGCTTCAGACTGCCCAACTTCAAGTCAAGCGTGGAATTAGAACTCCGCCATTGGTTGAATAGCAATTATATTACTCTTCGCGTCTGTCGGCAATGTTTACGTCTGCTGTCAGACATTATGGAACGGAGTATATATTATAGTAAATTTTTTTATGCGCGTCATCAGTGTTACGTAGAGGCACTTATATCCTTTCTATACGAGAGATTTAATCTCTACTAGTGAGAAATCGAACACTGGTAACATTGATTTTCACCGTAAGCCAGAATGAATGAACAACACTATTACGGATTATTCATTTTACTGCAGAACTTGAAGTCATTACGTCGTTAACGTCTCCGGCAGGTTCCACCCTTGAAGCATTGATATTAGATTGAAATGTTTTGAGATTTGAATAAAACACAACAAGTGCGACTGACAGTCATAATCACGCTGACGGTTGTGTTCCTGCAGCCACGAGACGAGCGAGTGTTTGCATTAACTGAGAGCTGGGGTAAAATTGGTAATGTAAGTGAAATGGAGGGTCCAATGTACAAGGGACCGCCAAATTAGACAGACGGACGGACGGACAGACAGACAGACAGACACTTCACAGGCCGGATTAAACTCATCCTAGCCCCCGCGATCGATGGCGATCAAATACCGTCACAACTGCCCCCTCCACCCTCCCACTTCTCAGCCCAAAAACAGTGGCGGAATGGACCATGCGGTGGTACCTGAATGCAGAGAATGATAGAGGGAGAGGTGTAGGGGTGAGATAGAGACCAGAAAGAAGAGCCGATAGGGAGGAAGACAGGAAGGTGGGAAATGGGGAAATAGAAACAAAAATAAAGAATAGGCTAAGAAAGAAGTAAATAAAATAAAGGTGACATAGGCCCTAAAAGAAGAACAACGGATTGGAAGAAAGAAAAAAGGAAAAGTACAAAAATGACAAAAAAGGAAGACAAAACGATAATGAAATAGAAAGGAACAAGGGAAGAATGCAGAAAAAGAGGAAAATGGGGAAAAGGTAGAGGGAATGGTCGTTTTTATTTCAAAATATAGTATAGTATTCTTAGTAGCAGTGTTAATGTTAGTAGTAGCGGTGGTGGTGGTGGTGGTATAGAAAATATATAGAATACAATACAATGAAGATAGAAATGCAAAGAAATGGAGTAATACAGGAATAAAATACATAGAAAAAAAGAGGAAAAGAAGAAGAAAATACTTTTAAAGAGATGAAGAAACAAAAAGAAACCAGTAACGAACATAAAAAACAGAAAAATGGAGTAAAAAAGAATTAATTAAACAAAATGAAACAAATTATATTACAGGAGGAAATGAATAGAGAAATGTACAAAGAATGATAGACTATATTAGAACGAGGAAGTTTCAAAGTAAGAAAGGAAAAGATAAGGTTATGATGAGGAATAGAAGGTGAATAATAAAGAGAATAACGAAATAAAAGAAGGAAGGAAAATGGAAGAAAGGAATTCGGAAAGTACAGAACATCATTTTGATAACAAATATCCATTTTACTTTGAAGATTTGGATCGAAAAACATAGGGAATTTAATAAAGAAACTCACTTGGCTTTTATTGATTACGAAAAAGCTTTCGACCGTGTTGACAGAAATAAGCTCTTTCAAATTTTGGCAGAGGACTCAGTTCCAAACGCAATTATAAGAACAATTTACAAATTATATAACCACAATATTATCAAAATTACTATTGGATCAGGACATACCGAATGGAGACTGATAAACTGTGGAGTTCTTCAAGGATGCCCCTCTCACCACTTTTATTCAATATATACATTAACTTCATCATCAGACATTGGCGACTAACAATTCATGGAAACATCCCGCTCTTCCGAAATGGTACTCTAGATACATTATTATATGCAGACGATCAGGTTCTTTTTGCTACAAATGAAGACGAGCTGCTATACTCAATACATCACCTGAATATAGTAGCACAAAATTTCAATATGAAAATTTCCCCAAACAAAACAAAAATTATGGCGTTCCAAGGTAAACAGCCAGTTAGGAGTAAAATTTGCATTGGAAACCATACGTTAGTACAGGTAAACTCATTTAAATATTTAGGTTATAATTTGACATATTTACCTGTTACTGATATATCTGAAAATATTCAACATTTTAATGGAGCCTTAAGAACCAACAACCAAGTTTTCACAACCACGAAAACCCAAAAACATACCAGGTTAAAAGCATATAAAGTTCTAGCAAGACCTGTCCTCATGTATGGTAGTGAGACCTGGACTGTCCGATGTTCAACGCCTAACAACTGCGGAAATGAGTTTTCTAAGGAGGACTGCCGGCTACAGCTTGCTTGACCACAAAAAGAATGAACTAATTACAAAAAATAGAAAATTACACCTATTTATGAACATCTCAACCACTATAGACAAAAATGGCTTAACCATGTCAATAGAATGGACCGTTCCAGACTCCCAAGACAAATTCTCCTCTATATACCACATGGAAGACGTTCTTTGGGACGCCCCCTGAAAAGATGGATGGAGACCGTAACAGGCCACTAGGCCTAATACCTGTAAGGACGATGATGATGATGATATCCATGGCCTAATATTTTACATCTTTCAACTGATGTCTTCTCGCCTGGAGTTGAAACCACTGTTGTAATATCACATATGACCATGTTTTCTTATCACTAAATAACAGTATTAGGCAGGGTGATTGCTCGAGTCCAATGTTATTCATGGACGGGATAAGGAATCGTGTTAAAATAGAAGAGGATGCAAAATGGGGAATGAAATGTTAAAAATCATCTCTTACGCAGACGATGACGTAGGCCTATTATTGACAAACAATGAAGACGAAAAGAATATGTATGGCATCAGTATAACCTAGAAGACAAACTAGAAATAGAGGATAAAAGTACAGAACAAGAAATGACATTTAGATGTGAAGGAATCGAGTTGTCACATTATGGAAACGTAGAATAGAAGTGAGACAACGGATTAATAAAGCAAATCGAATGGGAGGGTGTCTCAATGTTACTATCGGGAGAAATAAGGATTCGACAATTATTGAAACTAAGGATAGAACATATAAAACTGTAAAATAATAAGAACCAATATGACATATCAGGCAGGAATGCGACTCGGTACGTTAAGAACAAAAAAATTATTGGAAGTAGCGGAAGTGAAAACATTTCGTAAAATTGTAGGGGAAACGGGAAAAAGGAATGGCACCATAAGTAAAACATGCAATGGTGGTAATATCAATGAATGGGTACATAGGAGGAAATAGGAATGGAATGAATATAAAAAATCGAATCGATAGAAATAGGGTAGTTAAAATCACAGGGAAAACCTATCAAGAGGTAGAAGGAAACAGCGCCGCACTAGAAGATGACTTTACAACCTGAGTTGAATGGCAGAGAACTGAAGGAGAACAGGCTTTATGCATACAGTATTATGAAAGAATGAAGGAGCAGAAGAGAAACATATTATTTCATCGTTTTGTGGAGTCTTTTGTATTTGAAGCATAATAATAATAATAATAATAATAATAATAATAATAATAATAATAGTAATAACATTAATAATAATATTAATAATAATAACATTAATAATAATAATATTTATTATTACATTTTTTACATGAGTGCCTATTGCTTTCTGCATTAGTGAATTTGTAATTTTAAATGGTTTTTGACTTGTGTACCTTTATTTTTTTGCATTCTACCGTCTGGTAAATATTGTATTTAAAATATCCAGCGAATGTTACTCAAGTGAGGATGACATGAAGTAGTCGGCCTATGCGTGGCAGGCAGATGATGATGATGATGATGATGACTACGATGACGATAAATTACTTACATAACCTGTGAATAATTTTAAATAACTTACTCGTTCAGTCGTATAATCTAGGTTATTCTATGACTGGTCATCAATTTGGTTTGTACGGGTTATTTTTATATCCTTCATCATCACGAAATAACTTTTGAAGCATGTGGAAATTCCCGGTCGGGGCAAGTTACCTGGTTGAGGTTTTTCGAGGGTTTTCCCTCAACCCAATATGAGCAAATGCTGAGTAACTTTCGGTGCTGGACCCCGGACTCATTTCACCGGCATTATCACCTTCATCTCATTCAGACGCTAAATAACCTAATATGTTGATAAAGTGTCGTAAAATAACCTACTTAAAAAAAGAAGCATGTGGTTCATTGACATGGAACTCAATAGGCTATATGAATTTCTACATCTTCATTAGTCATGATTTTATAATATGTTGAATTTTCCAATTTTCTTATCACATAGTATTTTGGGTTAGACTATAATGCAGTGATGTACATTTACTTTCTTTAGTTTGTAACTTTATAACCACAATCATTATAGTGTTCTGTGATCTGTGGCAACCAGAAGAATGTGTCAAATATTTTTTAAACCGGAAATAGAAATTATTCTTGTGTGTGTGTGTGTGTGTGTGTGTGTGTGTGTGTGTGTGTGTGTGTGTGCATGTTTAATGGTCTATCTTAGACAGTCGTTCCACATATTTCTTCTCGTTTCTCTTATAACCATAGTTGTTATTTATATCCTTCTACAAACTCCTTCTGTGCCTTGCTCTTCCTCTCCTCTGAGGTAGTATCCAATTTTGAATTAAAAATATATAAAATTTCTAATCTCAGTCTTTTCTCTAACATTCGTCTAACGTTACCATACCACTGAATTGCAGTAATTGAATTTCCTCCATTATGCCAACTTTATTTTCAAGCCTAGCTATATTTTCAGTGTTCTTTCTCTCTGTTCGGAACACACTGCAGCCTGAAGGCTTCTTATCGCATTACAGTTAGAGGAAACCTCGGAGGAAGACCCAACCAGTTAACCGTCCACACCTGTGGAGTAACGGTTAGCGCCTCTGGCCGCGAAACCAGGTGGCCCGGGTTCGATTCCCGGTTGGGGAAAGTTACCTGGTTGAGGTTTTTTCCGGGGTTTTCCCTCAACCCAATATGAGCAAATGCTGGGTAACTTTCGGTTTTGGATTCCGGCATTATCACCTTCATCTCATTCAGACGCTAAATAACCTAAGATGTTGATAAAGCGTCGTAAAATAACGCACTAAAAAACCAGCCAGTTAACCAGGCTAAGCGGGATTCGAACCCATGCATGAGCGCAATCTAAGATCTCGCGTATAACTTGGTGCTCACTGATCTACGCCTGTGATTCGCCCAAATTATTTTATTTGTCGTCTTAGAATGGAATTTTTATAGGTATAATGTTCTAGCTTCTTTTCGTTAAATATGTTTTTCTCTGATAGTGTTATTCTCACTTCACTGTTTTATTGCTACCTTTTAGAAACATAGAAATATAGGTCTACATTCAATTTTTAGTTAAAACGTGTAATTTTATATTGCTAGTAATGTTATTAACCTAAATATGTTTGGAGTAATGGCAACAAAATTTAATTATACATAAAATTATTTGCAAGCCAACGGGTGGGGGTCTGAAGTTGAGGGATGTTTTCGAGAAACAGTTCGACACTGACGCCTCCTGAACGCTCTTAGCAACCAACTGTGTGGCGGTAGTTTTATTTTCGTGCATTGTGAGAGGAGAAGGGTTATTATACGTAATGTAAACATACGGGGCTGGAAGCTACCTAATTAATATTAAAACCCGCCTCAACTCCACCGTATGTTGCTCCTGCTTGCAAAAAAGAGAGAAAACCCTTGACTTGCCGCCTTAGCCGGGAACATTCAGATGTGTGCATCCGCAAGGTGTTCAACCACTTGGTGATACGGTGATTCACACCCGCGGGCGGTGTGCTTTGTGCTACAGCGATGTAAGAGCCTTTTGAATCTTACCAAGTCGTCTTTATAGAACGGTTATTCGAAAGGAAACAAGATCCTTAAAGGCGATTCTTTTTTGTATACATATATACTGTACACAGTCTTCTACTTTGAATGTATACCATTTGAGCGTAATATTGCATAAAATATAAAAGAAGCAGAGGTGGAGAGTACAATATTTGTGTGCGTTGTATATGGTGGATATCTAGAAAGAAAAGATATAAATGGAATAAAACCAAATTAAATTTATTTACTTACTTACTTTACGGGCTTTCACTTCTTTAGCAGTTGCTCTTTATTCCCCTCCTTCCATTCACCTACCTGCAGTTGACGATCTCTCATCATGAGTGTTACTCCTTTTCTCCAAAGTGTTCTAGGACATCAACGTTTTCCCCTCCCAATTGGTAACCATTCCAAAACCTTCCTTCACCATCTTTCTTGGGACATACGCCTCACTTGTCCATATCATTGCAATGCTCTTTCCTGTATCCTCTGAACAACATTTTTTCTGCATTCATTTTCCCCTAATCACCACGTTTTTTATTCTCTGAAATCTGGATACTCTCGCACTACGTCAACAGCCATGATTATATTTTTTTGTCTTTTACAAGGTAGAGTAATGAACCATTTTTAAGACTTTAATTGAGCGTGGACACAGTATTTTGAATATTTATGGTTTGGTATCATAGAATTCCGCTATTTGCATAAGGGAGTTTGTGTTTTACCTTTCAGTTTTCGTCGTACTTCCTGCCAGTCATATGTTCTTTTTTAATAAAAGCAAACACGTTATAATCACTGGACGCGAGGTCTAGATTATGAGTACGTTGACCTGAAACTTCCACTTGAAACTCTACAGTCTACACACAGTCTTTAGTGTTGCTTGTGCTGTGTGTGGACTTCAGCTATCCTACAACAAGCAGTTTCCTTGTGCCAGCATCCCTTATCTGCTCTTTTGATTGAATATATTTTCAGAGTATTCAGTATCTCGCAATATATTTCAGTACTTATGACGGTCCTTTGCGGCATAAAATCAACCAGGAGCTCGCTCTTTCGTTCCCGTTTCCATAATTTTCTCGGTTTAAGTTGCACGTTTTTAATTTTTAGTTAATGAATTTCGTTCCACTATATCGACTATTGCTCACTATCTGGTTTGAGATGCAAGATCTACGAGTTGTTATCCGTTTTTATGTTACGGAGGAGGACTCGAATACTTGCACCGCAGCCTGGGGTTTATTGTGCTGACCTCTTCTGATAGGGGCGATTGTTTTAAGTTCTTAGACCGCATTCCTGTAAGTATCGTGATTCACTGTTTGATGCCATCTATCGATTCAGCTACACGTCATCCAGTTCCAACGGAGTTCCATACGATAGCCTCTCCCTCCTCCTGAGACTTCTGCAGCTTTCTCAGATCGATGCCATCTGTATGCAAGTCACAATACTACATCGTGCTGCATCCTCTGTCGACCTGAAACTATTGAAAGATGACAAATGAAGTTAAAATTAATCAAGCCAGAATAATTCCGAGATTCAACGCCGAAAGTTATCCAGCAACTCTGCTTTAATTGGGCGAGGAGAAAAAAACTTCAGAAAAATCCCCAGCCAAGTAATTTGTCCTAAACAGGATTTAAACCCAGGATCGTTCGTTTCTCAGTCATATATGAAAACTACAGCGGCGATTATCGCTGTTACTACAGAATGAAGAAATTCGTCACTTTCTTCTGAATAACGGGTCAGAAATGATAATTTAGCACCCATTCGGCTTTTCCTGTAGCTCGTTCTCAATATTTTTGGTAGCCATCGAGAAGTAGAACTTTCTCTTTCACAATCCCATGAACACTTGAGGGAATATGGATTCCAGTTTATTAATCTGCACAAGCCCATCAGTACGAATTTTTTATTCATTTTTTTATAGGAAACATCTATGTTCGAGGTGAAAAACAGAAAAACTGTAACATTTTGACATTTTGACTTGAAAATTTTGCTGCGTCGTCACTCGTGGAACCATAAAAACAGAAGTTCAAATGGTTTTGCAGTCGGTCCTTCTCGTTCCATTATATATTTAATGTGCCTCGAGGTTTCCACACTCGCTCTGCCCAGATTTTTACCATATTTGTTTATCTACCATGCTGCTTGTCGTGCATGCAACATTCTTCCTCCTTATGTATTAGGTTACGTCCATAGATATATACAAAAAATAAAACAGAAGAGGAAATTGATGCTCAAGACGGAAAGTATTGGATAACTGACATTAGGCTGCTGATCCGGAGCTGCGTTCGGGCTTGGGTTGGATCCCCCTTTGGACTTTGGTTTCTTCGGAGGTTTTCCCCAGCCGTGGGACTGAAGCCGGATGGTCTATGGCGAGTCCTTGGCATCAACCCCTTTGATTTGATTACCTGGTTGGGTTTTTCCGAGGTTTCCCCCACCGAAAAGGCAAATGCCGGGTAATATTTTGGCGAATCCTCGGACCTCATCTCATCTCACTACATCTCGCCAAAATGTAAAAAAAATGTAAAAAAATTGTACAAAATTGTAAAAGTTGTAGAAAATTACTAAATTGTAAAACTATAAAAATTTGTAAAAATTGTAATTGTAATATTGTAAAATGTTGACATGTTCCACATCTTAAAGCTTCATTGCTCATGTAAGATCTATGGAATAAAATAAATGAATGAATGAATGAATGAATGAATGAATGAATGAATGAATGAATGAATGAATGAATGAATGAATGAATGAATGAATGAATAGGAAGACTAAGGTGAACAAGAGTTACAGAACAAACATGAGAAGGAGGAAGCTGAGAGGAGGAGGAGGAGGAGGTAGAGGAGAATAAGACAAATTTATAGACTATAAAATATTATTATGGTAGGAGCGATGAGAAGGTATTTTAAAGTAAAATGTGCTTAAATATGCAATTTAAGGGGAGAGGATGGTATTTTTTAAAACTTTTTTCCTATTTGGTGGAAATTATTATTTTTTTGTATGTAGAGAGCTCATAGCGGTGGCAACTCAACCAAATAAAAATATAAAAAAAAAAAATTATTTGGGGGCCCAAATTTGGAAAAAAATATACCCAATACAGAATTGTACTAAAACCGATATATCTAAAGCTTTTTTAAAGATAGATTCAAACAGTTTTTGCAATGTATTTACAAAAGTATGTTCTACAAACTGTCTGTAACAGAATTTTGATATTAGTCCCTACGTTTGTAAAATAAACAATTAAAATTTAGTAACAATTTTCTGATTTCCTTTCTTGCAAACAAACGGACGTATTTTTAAAATGAAATCAATTAACAAAAGTCTGTTACAGAGAAAAGTTTCCTAATAATCTAAAGAATGTGTGTTCTAAATTTCTTGCATGTATCTTTAATAGTTCAGAAATTATATCCATTTTGTCTGGCAATTTAGCAAAAAAAAAAAAAAAAAATGAAGTTACTGGAAACCGATAAAAGCGGGCGTGTGATTTAAAAATCCATAACGCAGGAAGTTTAAAAATGACGCCTCAACATCCGATAAGGGCACAAATACCCACAAAATGTTATGCAATGCATTTCACACATATCAAAGAGTATTTTAAAGAGAAAAATTTTTTTTTGAAAATTTAATTTACCGGAAACAACAATAAAAGTGGACGAGTGATTTAAAACTCCATAATGCAGGAAGTTTAAAAATGGCGATCCACACATATCACAGAGTATTTTAAAGATTTTTTTAAAAAATTAGTCATTTTTCATCAAAAATACCATCCTCTCCCCTTAAAAAATATTTTTATCAAAACATATTCACTTGCTTGTTTGTTTGGAGAGAAATATTAATTAGAAATCTTGTTATAATTTAAAAACCCCCGAATTGAAATTTTTATGTCAAGAATTGAGGTTATGTGATTGAATACAATTTGAAGAAATAATATCGACGTTAAACAATTTCAGCCTCTTAATGAGATTATATTCAACTTAGAATGGATGTCGTTAGCCTAGGTAAGACGAAATTCCATACTGTACATATCATGCACAAATTAAAATGAACATTTTAAAGTGAAAAATTTACAGTATTCCTGCATATCCTTTCTTTTGCATAAAGACAAAATTAAAACTTCATCATAAAATAATCAAAGTCAAAACCTCAAATAACAAGAATATGCTCATAAGAGTCCATACTATACTGAGTAAACCAACTTGAACGTATGATAGTAAATGCTCATTATTGAAATTAAAAAGAAAGTAGAATTGAAAAACTGAATAAATTGGTTTTGTTGGTTAGCTGTAGGAGTGAGGATTAAGATGTCATTCCAAATGTAGAAATTAGTGAAGACATCGAAAAACATTACGTGTGACATAATGGAGTCTAGACGGAATTTAAAGGGATAGATTATGACATAAGTTTATTTTCATAAGACTGATGTGACGAAGGGAATGAAGAAGAAAAAACTAGAGGGGGAGAGAAAATGGAAGTAACTAGAAATAAAGGAGAAATAAGCTGATGAAAATGAGAGGATTAAGGGGGAAGTCAGTAGCAAGACAAATGTGGAGAAAGAAATGGAGGAACGGAAATCCCTAAGAAATTTAAATCTGCTGTAATTAAACCTATTTGTAAAACAGGAGATAAGAACAGTATGAACAATTATCGACCTATATTACTACTGTCTAGCATATCGAAACTTTTTGAAAAATGTATTAGAATTCGCTTAATTAAGTATTTAGAAAAATGTAATATGTTTTCGTAAAAAAATTCGTACAAACAATGCAATATTTAAAGTTGCTGAAAAAATAATTGGAGAGCTAAATCGAGGGAATAAGTGTCTTGGTATTTTCTTAGATATAAGAGAAGCGTTTGATACTATTGATCACAAAATCTTAATAGAAAAATTAAATATGTTAGGTATTAGATGAAAAGCTTTATAATTACTCTACTAAAATCTTATCTGAACGATAGAATTCATATGACAAAAAATTATGATTTTCTTAGTGAATCTTGCAATATTAATATTGGTGTTCCTCACGGTACAGTTTTTGGTCCTATTTTGTTTTTGATATACATTAATGATTTATTAGCAACTGAATTACAAAATCACAAAGGTGTATTGTATTGTGTATGCAGATGATACAGTATTATTGTTTGGGAGGAAACTTGGCGCGACACTTATTTTAACGCAAATAATGGTTTAAAATTAATAAAAGCGTGGTTTGATTCGAATATTCTTTCTTTTAACACTGCTAAAACTACAGTTATTCCTTTTCCACTAACTAGCAAATCTTATAAATTGCCCAATTCTTCCTTAAACATTAAACTACATAATTTTGGTTGTTCCGCAATTTGTTGTAATTACCCAGTTATAAATGAATCTTCAGAGGTTAAACGTCTGAAATGGAACAAACAAATCAACTGCCTGTGTAACAATTACGTAGAATTATATATTACTTTGTTCACTTACGGAATTATTTACCAATGGATGCGCCACGTACAGTTTACCATGTCATATTAGTCTAAAGTTCAATATGGAATATTAGGGTGGGGTAGTACTTATAAAACTAACCTTAATCCACTAGATTTATTACAAAGAAGAATCATTAAAATATTTCTAAAAAATCTAGTAATTATCCTGAAGAAAAATTGTTTTTAGAATTTAAAGTCGTGAAGATAAATCATATAAATATCAATATATTATTAAATTTTATACATAAATATCACATATATTTCAGATCATATACTCACAAACATAAAACCAAAGGCATGGATACAATATGTTTGTTTGAATCCAAGTGTTAAACGAGCACTGCTTTCAACCATAGTACTAATATCAGCCCTAGAATTTATAATAAAATAAATAAATACATATATTTACTTTCAACAATTTGCAATTTAAGAATATATGTAAGCAATTTGTTATGAGTAAATATTAATTTTTTGACATTATTTTATTGTAATTTATTCCTGTAAATTTATTATGTATCGAATCCTCCTCTGAGCATGACAACAGTTTCTTCCAAGGGAGTGCTAGAATTTGGTTAATTTACAATTTCTTTGCATTGTATTTTTCTGGCAATAAACAATATTATTATTATTATTATTATTATTATTATTATTATTATTATTATAAATGAAAAGAAGACAACTAAACGAAAGAGAATTGTAAAATGGAAGAAAAGAAAATGTTAGTAAAGAAGTTTTAAAGTAACATTTGTAAAGAAGAAATGAGAATTAGCTTTTATTTACCTATTTTGGGAAAGGAAGAATAAGGGGGTTTAACCTGTGTGTGTAATTCCTCTAAATCAGACCTGGGCGTTGTTAACTCGATTGAATCACTGCAGACCACCCTTTAACTCCTCACTCCATCTTCCCTAGCTGAGCCAGTAATGTTTTGGTGCTGCACGAAGAGGCAGGAAGGTCAGTGAGGTGTTGTATCTGGTGGGCATTAGAGCTTTTAAGAATTTTCGGCTCTTGCTGGTTGTTTAAAATCCACCACTGATGCACATAGCCTTACTGCGCGTTATAAGGCGATGTAAGCAAAAAGGATATGGGCGGGGCTTTCTCCGTTCTTTTCACTTCCGCTTTTATTCTAAGGACTGCTCTAAATCATGAAACTTCGGGATCAGCCTATGAATTGAGATCTACATCTCTTGATTCTCAGATAAATATCATTAACATTTTTGTTAAGAAAAAGAGCAACAAATTCTTAAAGAATGCTGAAATATTTTAACGTCGAGCAATTAAATCGATCGAGATGTGTCTGCAGTCTATATTAACAGTCGTCGGAGTTTTAGGTCGCAACAGAAAATTCTTCAGCTGCGTTTCCCGGGAAAGCTGCTTGTGGCTTAGCGAAATACATATGTATATACTGTACGTAAAGACGTCAGGTTAATTTATTCAGTATGGTCCCTGTGGTTGAACAGCGGTAACTCTGTGGCTGTAAGTGCAAAGCCGTGGGTTCGAGGAATGAGATACATGTCTCTCTACTGGGACTGAGTCTCTCATGAATCATGATAAACATCAAAACTAGGAACCCTTTGGTCTGTTCCAATCTCACCTTTGTTACGATTCAAGAACAACGTTAGGTAACTTTATACAGTGGAATTGCAGCACGGGGCAAGAATATCAATTGACAGACACAGGATAAGGAACTTCTTTGGTCCGTTCCATTCTCATCCTTGATGGACTTAAAAATGACGCAAGGTAATATGATACAATGGAAGTATACTATGGTGAAAGGATACAGTTTGGGACTGAGACAAACACATGGCAAGGAATTCCTTTGATCTGTTTCTAACATCATCCTTAATATGATTTAACCGCACAATTTAGTCGAGGACCGTGTGCAGTAACAAACCCGTTTCTCCTTGCCAGGCTCCGGTAACTCATGAACAGCAGTAATCCTATATTACACTACTTCCGCTATATTTTCCGCTCTCTTACATGTGAAGTACGAATGCTCCTCCTGAGACAAATGAGGTAATGATTTCCGAGGATACTGCTGCAGACAGACTTGATATCTCCACCTCGTTTGCCAAACCAGATGTACGATACTAGCCAGTCTCGTTCCAACTTCCTCACTAAGACCAGTATTGTTTCTCTCTTGGGAGGCACATGCAAACTACACTGTTTTTGCAATTCCCTTCGCGTGGCAACGTCGAAGTTCGTTATTCAGTAATATTATTTCACTCAAAACACACGCTGAGGAAACATACGAAATTTTCACCGATACAGATTACAATAAATAATAAACGAAATGGAGAGGGAAGTTAAAATTCCGGACGACGGCGGTGACGACATCATTCGGACACATTACAAAACTTAACTTCAAAACAAAGCTCCCAGTTCCTGCATCGTTTATACAAAACTTTGAAATGTTGCAATGTACACAAAATTATGATGTTTTAAAAGTCACGTGCTTTATATTAATCACTCTGTATGATCAGTGTTATTCCATTTATAGCCAAAGAACGTGGGAAAGAAAGGAGCCTCTTTCAATAAAATTGTAGGAGAACTGTTATCTAGAATCGTGGTTGTAACAGTAACATTACAATGGATAGTTGGTTCATGTTATTTCTACTGGCTAATGTTATACTCTGTGATTATGATTTAGCTATTGTTAGAACACTTTTAAAAATAAAATAAATAAATTCCTTCTTTCTTCCCATACAGGAAAAAAGGAGTAGATTGATCACAATTTGAACTTAGTAAAAAGTAATGCTGGTTTCTCACTGTTCAAGGAAGAATTGCTTTCAATGATGTACTACGGTCATAAATGAAGTCGTTAAAAAACCAGAAACGGTTCACTTTTATAACTTTTATAATGAACTTAAAGGACGTGTTTGTACCTTCGACTCCAATTATTAGACCCTGCATACTTATTCTGCATTACGAAAGACTCTCAAATAGCTTCTTCTTGGCTATTTATATAGAATACTGGTCCAAGCAGGATTAAGTTCCATCATTTTATTCTGAACTGCAAACAAGGACAAGATAGTAAGAAGGATATTTCTGCAGGCTCTGGGATATAAAACAACTAGATCTCACATGAAACAACGGATCACGTGCAAAATTCTCCCCTGGGAATTGAGAATTAAAATGTTTAAAGCAGCAAGAATTGATATGTCCTGTATAAAAGAAAAAACAAATCATACAGAATGAAACCTACGGGAGGAAACTGTACTTTGTGCTGTCGTGTGAAAGGCCGCAAGACAAAATCTAGGTGTACAAACTGACAAAACTTTGTGATATTATCTCTGATATTTTTCCACACGCTATTAACATCTAACTCTTTCTCAACTTCGTCGGAACTTCCTAAAGCAGCAAACCTATTTGAGATTCCGACCTGATAATGTTGCTTAATTTCCTCGTCCTTTAATTTCAGAATATTGAATCTTCTAATATTAACTTGTTGCCCTATTCGCTTCGCTATTGATAGTTTTTCTCTTAATTCTCCAATTACTAAATAATGGTCAGAATTACAGTCTGTCCCCATGAAGGTTCGAATGTCTACTATGCTAGTACGTCTTTGTTTAACGTATCTCTCAAGAAGTGATCTTTTGATTGTATGTCAATCCATCTGGAGAAGCTTATAAACTGCGGAAATATCTAAGAGCAAAAACGGCGCAAATAAATTTCCAGTGTCCAGCCCTATAGAACGAATAAAATTAAAGAAATACCTACATCCAGATTCTGTGGAAGAGATCTACCTGGAATCAAATCCAAACCCGTTGAATTTTATACCGAGGAACGTACAGCTTTTGTCATAGGTGAAGAAGAATAGAATGTGTAAGTTAATACCCGTAACAACGTCCTCTCTTTTTTCAATTCAAATTCCGTTGACCTCGAATTAGCTCCGGCTTACGATGCAACCATTCTCCTCTTCATGGATGAAAGGGACGGTAATGAGCGGCAGCAACACTGAATCTAAAATGGAGGGATTTATTGGTTAAACATGTGGGTGGCTATCTCTGACCACTATAACTAAAAGTGAAACTATATGCAAAATCCAGCAGTTATGGAGGCCGGGGTATGTAAAATATGCTTAGTTGTTGTTTTGGTTATTTTGGCAATGACATCACGCCTTCCAATTGCATCACTCTCAGCCGTCAGTTGTAAAATAATCTTTAATGCTAATGTAGTTTGGCATTCGGTTCGGTGTGTTAGGTGCTCAACAGTTGGTTACACTGCATCGGGGCGGGAATTGTGGGTAACCTTTGACCCTCCCCGGCTTACCATACCTTGATTTCGCAGGCGTTGCGGTCTTTCTAATTTCCGTTGTCTCTCAGTTTGCATAAATTGAAGCCACAACCACTTTGAACGGGGACATCGACTGCAAATTCCACAACACACGCGTGGTCGTAGCCTATTTTTCACGTCTTTGTGCACAGTGGTTGAAGATGCGTGTTATTTCCAGAAGTTTTTTTAGCCTATGTGTGTAAAATATTTGGGAATGTCAGCGGAATGACTACAGAATTTGCTGTTCACTCCAGAGGACGTTGGTTCAATTCCGGAGTAGCCCAAGTGAAACTCGTAATCGCCAAGTAAGAGGCTACTCCTGTTTCCTCTTCCGTAAAAGTAGGTATATACTTATGCTTAGCGGATGAATGAGAAATGCGAAGATTGGCTATTATTTTTCTCTTCGTAGCAAATACGAATCACCGGAGAATGCGCAGTAATGTAAAGGACAAAGATTAAAATTATTGCAAGAGCCATCGCTATTTTGGACAGTTTAACGGAAAGGAAGTTAAATAATAAATGGCTGTCGTGCTGGACGTCACTAATACGAAACACGATCAGTACATATAAATTAATTAGATATTTTGTCACTTCCACCTTACTTTAGATATAAAATGTTTCATGTGCCATAGCTGCAGTGATACCACTTTCATGTCTGTTGTATTAATTTTGGGACTCTGTGTACTTTGTATCTATAAACTATATAGACTGACACTTGTTTCTTATTATAGGTAGATGTATTGTGTATATTAATATTTCGACAGTGATGAAACTTCATTTATTCCATTAGTTTCGAGCATTTATCTACAAAGTGACTGGACTTTTATGTTGCACAATGGTGAAGGCAGCATGCAACTAAAGCAGGGCTGGGCACATTACGTGATTCTGAGAAATGAGCGCTATGTGCTTTAAAGAGCGGGTCTCGCGAGCGGTGTGACGTATGCATACTGTACGTCATTCAGTGTCGGTGCAGTGGTGACTCTGCTGTATGATGGCGAACTTTGAAGACGGAGCTTCCGCTCATAAATTAAAGCGTCCCGCTATACCCAGTGCTTTTAATGTATCATGGGAGGAGTTATTTTTCTCTAGAGAGAAGAGGATTAGCAAAGTGTTTAATTTGTCATAAAACACTCCAACTGATTAAGAAGTTCAATATCCAACGACATTAACTTATTCTTTACAACATGCTACTGAATATGACAAATATGTTGGTAATGAACGCCATAAATTAATACAACTTAAAGAAAATGTTTCTCAGGTACATTATATTAGAGTATCTATTTGATATTTACATTGCATTATAAGTTATCATACATTTAGTAATATATAATTTTAAATTATACAAGTATTATGATATATAATATATCACATTATATATCATGAACTGTAATATACTATACTATGATATATTATAATATTTGTATAATTTAAAATTATATATTATAAATGCACTATAATAACTTATAATGCAATTTAAATATCGAATAGATACTCTAATATAATGTACCTGAGAAACGTTTTCTTTAAGTTGTATTAATTTATGGTCATATCATATCTTATATCGTATCATATATCATATCATATCATATCATATCATATCATATCATATCATATCATATCATATCATATCATATCATATCATATCATATCATATCATATCATATCATATCATATCATATCATATCATATCATATCATATATCGCATCGCATCATTTTATATTATATTATATTGTATTGTATTATATTATATTGTATTGTATTGTATTATATTATATTGTATTATATTATATTGTATTATATTATATTGTATTATATTATATTGTATTATATTATATTATATTATATTATATTATATTATATTATATTATATTATATTATATTATATTATATTATATTATATATTAACAGGATGACAATAATGCATTTAGTAAATCGGCTATGAGAATTAGCTACAAAATTTGCCACGAAATTGCAAAGGAACTGAAAACATTCAACGAAGGTGAATTCATCAAGCGATGTTTAATTATATTGGCAGATGAACTCTGTCCACAGCAAGTAGGGGAAGTGGAAGCCATACGCCTGTCTCCTAGAACCGTGGTGAGGAGGTTGCAGTCTGTGCGTATGGATTATGTAAATAAGCCTAATGATTTGTGTGTGTGCATAGAGCGAAGTTTATTTCATTAAATTAATAAGAGTGTTATAAATTCTGTAATGTACAATGGATTGATGTAATATCCTTATAAACTATTATGTACTGACAGACTGAATGACTAGAACAACCGTGGTTCTTGTTATATTAATGAAGGGAAGGTAGCTGTAATGCGAGTCCGCCACTGCGTGAACGTTCTGCTCTGGCTTGGAACTGAAGTGCCTTGCGGAGCGAGAGCAGCTCTGGCTGACTGGACTGAGCCGCTCTCATGCCCGGCCCTGAACTAAAGAGTTGATTTTATTTTTTTGTGTTTCTTACATCAACCTTGAATAATCATGTTTAGCCACCTCCATAGCTTAAGCGGTTACGCTTTTGCATACTTATTAAAGGCTGCGATTGGGCGTGGGTTCGATTTCCGCTTGAGCTATTACTTGATTACTTTTTCCGAGGTTTTCTAACTGTAAGACGAATGCCAGGTGATTCCGTGGCGAATTCTCTGACCCATCTCGTGGTCGGCTATACCATCGACCCTACATGACGTTGTAGTTATAACATTTTATTAAATTACTGATTAAAATATATTTCTGTTCATATTGTAGAATCTGTAAACTGAATGCATTTATGTGTCGCATCTTACTGAGAAAGTACGTGCTTTTTTCTTCATTTTGAGTACATGTAAAACGATTTGACTGGGGTGTTGTGCTTTGCTGGGGATAAAGAGTTTTCATATATCGCTGCCGTGATGATAGCGCTTTTGTTTGTTATACTAATTTTGAACATTTGTGTACCTTGCACCTAGTGGCAGAGAAAAACAGAAGACTGACGTCGGCTGTATTTGCGGAAGCTTACTTTCCTTCTCGCAGAGTCGTTTGAGGGCACGTGAGCTTTATTGAATTTCCTTGGTATCAATACGGAGCAAAGTTGAATTACCTTGGTTATATTTAATCTGCCTGATAACATTTTCCTTTCTAAATCAATATTTTCATTCCTCCTCCGCCTGCTCGTATTTGTATTCGAAGCGAACTGCCGCTAAAAGGGTTATTCGACGACGCGGAATGCTTATCTCTTGTTTTCCATATATCTGAATGCGGCTCCCAATGTTTTCGCAAGATGAGCACCTCTTGTGAATTACTTTCACAGTTTGCTACGTATGACAATTTCATCGTTGGTGCTGTTAGCTTTTGGAATTATTTAACAAGAGAATAAAGCAATTTGCTAGTAAAAATACATTTATAACTTGAGGGAGTTTCTTTGCTAAATTTTAAATTACGTGAAACATCAAGTTGCAGTATATAAAGAATCGGAAATTGTATTACCTTCCCATTATTATTTAAACAGTTGTGGTCTCCTTTCTAGGGTTATTGAAAGCTCTGGTCATTGTAGACCTTTTATGTCACTTTTATTTACCTTGGTTTCTGCTTTCCTAAACTCTGTTGGGTGAAAAATAGGCTGTATTTATTTTTAGTGCGAAGTAATAGGAGTATTATTTTGTGACTGGTGGAACATATACAGAGTGTACTAAAATACTGCCCCAGAATCACACGACTTAGTAGAAATACAGAAAATAAAGATAGGAACCTAACTCCCAACTTCAAATTTTTCTCTCATGTCAAATGGGTCAAAGCCAATACAACAAAGAGGATCATGACATGGGCCACGGCGACCACCACGAGAATGATTATGAAAGGGATCATGACATTTGGCTACGATAAGTATCAAAAGGAACAGGATTGCGATAAGTACTATGAGATTGACAAGGACCACTGTAGGACCACGACAATAACAAAGACAGAGACCACAGCAAAGATCCGAACATGGACCACGACAAGCACCACAAGAATGATCACGATAGGGACCACGACATGGGCCACGATAAGGATCACGACAAGAACATGATAGGGACCAAGACCACTAAAAGGACAATGACTAAGAAAACAAATACCTAATAAGGACCATGACAAAAACAGCAAGGAAGGCGTTAAGGACTATTGCAAAGCTAACAAGGACAACGATAAAGACGACAAAGATCACGATAAGGGACATGTCAAAGACAACAAGGACCACCACAAAAACAATAAGGATCACGATAAGAATCATGACAAGGAAAACAAGGACCAATACAAGGTGACATGGACAAAGAAAAGGGCTACTGTAATAATTACGAAATGTAAAAGTTCACGATAGGAGTCGAGATATGAACCACGGTAAGGACCAAGACCACGATAAGGATCAAGACCATTATAAGAGCCATAACAAAGACAACAAATATCACGATAAGGATCATGCAAAAGACAAGAAGAACGATAAGGGCCATAGCAGTGACAAGGATCATGATAGAGACCACAACAAAGACAACAAGGACCACGATAAGAGACGTGAAAAAAACAACAATGAACACGTTAAGGACCGTGCCAAATACAACAAGGATCATTATAAGATCTAAGGCAGCGATCACGATAAGGACCACGACATGGACCACGATAAAGTTCACAAGTACCAAGACACGGATCTTGACAAGGACTATGAGTCACGTCGTGATATTTAGTCTATCGTGGTTCTTGTCTTTGATCTTGTCGTAGTCCTTATCGTGGTCTTTGTTGTCTTTGTCGTCTTTGTCAGGGCCCTTATGCTGATCCTTGTTGTCTTTGTCGTGGTCCTTACTGTGATCCTCGCCTTTGTCATGGTCCCTATCGCGACGATTGTTGTCTTTATTGTGGTCCTAATCATGGTCCTTATTTTATTTGGCAGTGTCATTATCGTGGTCTTGTTCATTATCGTGATCCTCATCGTGGTTCATTTCGAGGTCCTTATCATGATCTTTGGTGTGCTGCTTTTCGCAGCTCATGTTGTGATCTTGTCGTCGTCCTCGACTTCGTCCTTGTCGTAGTCCTTGTTGTTTTTATCATGCTCTTAGAATTTGTCATTATAAATAATGTTTTTGCCCTTTGGCAAGTGAATATTGCTTCACGCGGTAGATAATGTCGTCCTCAAAGCGGGGCCTTAAGGTGCTGTACGGCTGTCCGACCGATCACAGATTACTCAGGCTATTTTGTACTGAGCGTCATGTAACTAGTTTTGAGGTTAGCTGTACTATAGCAGAGGCGGCAAGACCTGTCCTGTGATTTTATCATGTGTCGTGGGTATATCACCAATGAGTATAGAGGAAGAAGATAAATGAGCTTTCGTGCCAATAGATTCATATAATACTCGTATTAATCATTATAAAACAAACTCTCTTTCTGATAGCTCATTCTTTCTCCTGTCACACAGCTCATATGCCACATTTCGCCTCCTCATCTATATAGTGCAAATATTTGTACGATTGTAATCTTACATAATTGTAACTTACTCCACATCTTAAAACTTCAATGCTAATGTAAGATCTATAGAATACAGTAAATGAAATGAAAAAAATAACTTGATTTAAAGCCTTCTCGTGGAGGGGAAGTCAGCAATCTCACCCGCATGTTTCCCTCTTGGAAAGTCTTCCTAAATGGCCCTGGCTATAATATTCTTTGTCAGTATTTTGAATGGGAACCTGCATGTTCAACTCACCTTCCCATTTCAGGTATGGAAAGTTATGTCGGGCATATGACTCCCTTTACTGCGCTGGCATGCAAGAACTCTGTCGCCACCGGCGTGGCTCAGTCAGTTAAGGCGCTTGCCTGCCGGTCTGAAGTTGCGTTCGGACGCGGGTTCGATCCCCGCTTGGGCTGATTATCTGGTTTGGTTTTTTCCGAGGTTTTCCCCAACCGTAATGTGAATGCAAGGTAATCTATGGCGAATCCTCGGTCTCATCTCGCCAAATATCATCTCGCTATCACCAATCTCATCGACGCTAAATAACCTAGTAGTTGATACAGCGTCGTTAAATAACCAAATAAAATAAAAAATAAAAAAGAACTCTGTCCGTGAAATTCGCTGTGACTGCCTGACAAATTTCCATTTGGATTTCGCCGACAACATGTCGAATTTCCTCCTTTAACTCGGGGATGTTTCATGGTTTGACATACACCAATGATTTAAGTTTACCCCATAGAAAAAAATCGCATGGTGTTAAGGGGACACGCTACTGAGATTTCTAATCTCCACAATTTTGATTGTAAGTTTTTGAAATTTTAAAATCGAATAGATGTTGATGAGTTACATGTGCACAATTATTTTCAAAATTTTATGTTGAAAAATGTACTCGGAAAAAAATAAAATATAAAAAAGTGTTTATAATTTTAGCAAACAAATATCTGGGTCTCATATAAAGATAATTTGTTTCTTAAACTTTTAAAATGATGCTAAGACTACCTACAATGAAACGGTGCATGGATTTGTTCCTAGTCAATACAGTTCATCAGTAAAAAAAAATTAACTTTTAACATTGACCAAAATTGACGAAAACTCAGTAGCGTGTCTCCTTAAATCACATTACCTTGGTTGCCATTGTTGGTCACCATATGTTACACGAGATGAGACGATCCGGCAACCGCTCATGGAGCAACTCAATTGTTTCGCGGGCAGCGTGACTAGTGGCATCATGGTGGTAATGGAGATCATATCGAAGAATTCCCCGTACCGAAGAACATCCTATGCCTAATTCTTGGGAACGGCGGAGAACCAATTTCATTGGACTAACAGTCACACTGTCACGAACCACACGTTGCGCAATAGTAAACTGCTGCATGGCACAATGACGAAATGCGAGAAATTCAGACTGAAGCACCAATCGGAATGTTTATGGATATGAAAATGAAATAAAACAATTCGACAACCGACAAACAAAAAAAATACTAGGCGATTCAAAACCGGCGCGCTTTTTGAACGACCCAGTATGTATTATATATAAATGGCGTAACTGCATTCATTAGATTAACGTTTATAATATTATAATTTGTAATTTTGTATTATCTGTGATGATTAACATTTAATCTCAGGACTCTGTAAAACTCTATTTTAACGCTATTCAGATAAAAAAAATCGTTGGTATACTTTAAGACTCGAACCCGATCTCTTCTGTACAATACGCAAAGATTTAGCGTCTGAGCTAATGAGACTACACGAAAGCTTTCATTTGTGCGGGGAGTGTCGATCAACGTTCAAATTTCGATTTAATTACACGATTTATGTATATATTTATCTATTATTTACGTCATATTACCATATTTTTTCCAGTTTTTGAAGTGAATTTCGGAACGATACTACCAACGAACAAAATAGACTGAATTTAAGTAACTCAAATATTCGTTATCTTATGTATCAGTGCTCTGGTATCCGATCATGCGCATTGTCCTATATTTGAGAATAATATCCCATCGTCTCATACTTTTTTGGGGACCGTACGTCACTCCTTTCATGTGCAGTGGCGAACTGTAACATAAACCTGGTATAAAGTATGAACACATATTATCTCTGCCGTGTGTTAAGCATGGTTTCATTAATGTTTTACAATTAAATTAATTGTACACATTTTATTACGTGAAGGTTATATAAACATAAATGATAATTATCTTAAGATCCAGGCTGACTGAGCAATGTCCGAACTTTTATCTAAAGCCAGTGAATACACTAAGAATTGAAGGGTTCAGAGCCATAGTGGGCCAAGCGCCATTTATTAGAAACGGAGAAAGCAAGGATTAAAGTTAAGTGAATACCATAGTTTAATGAAGATTGATATATCATTTAGTTTTAATGTGTATACTTTATATTACTTGCTATATGTTTCCATTGAATTATGGTAATAACTTCATTTTAACCATTGTATTCTATGGTTTTAGTAAATGGCGCTTGCCTCACTATGGCTTTGAACTCTTCAACTGGGAAATACTATAAAAGATGTAAAGATATAAAATATACTAGATATACTAGATATAAAATATCTTCTATTCTTCCCCCTATAGTACGACGAGACAAACTAATGTATAATACTCGCCACACTTATTAAACATGTTTTAACAAATTCCCCGTCACTAAAAGGTTTCAATGATTTTGCGACTTCCCATTCAACCATGTCACTGGCAAGAATTTCCTTTTGTTTTTGAGTCAAGGCATTCGCCTCCTCTCTATTCTGGTTACTTAATATTTCGGTTTTTAATTGTTCCAGCAGCTCCGTATGTTCCGGCCCTATAAATTGAGATAAAATAGAAAAATAGAGTGAAATTTTGTTTTAACATTTGTGAAAACAGAAAAATGATCTAGCTAATATTATTATTTTAGCTTATTGTGTAAACTTCAAACTACGATTACTTACCTGTAATTAAGCTGTGATTACTATGACATTATTTTCTCCATGAGCACAACAGAAGAATTTTTCTTCCCAATCTACCTGGAATGGGCGTTTATGAGTATTCACTGAGATTGACATGTTCAACATCGCGAAGACAATCCGTCACATCGGCTAAGAGTCGCTTACAGAGGAGGTGAAAGTTTGTGGGAGGAACATGACGTCAAAACCCTCTCCGCTTCCGGATATAATCATGATTACCAGTTTGCCCACGTCTGGTCTACACCGCTTAATAGCGTCACTGTTTCCTGTTACACACAAAATGTGACATTCTTCTCATTTATAATTCCAGAAAAGATGCAGTCGGTCTAAAAGAAAGAGGTACATAAAATAGATGGTTGGCGCATATGGAACCCGTATGTAGTTGCGAATGGAGATGATAATTTCCAAGTTTCAGTGGAATACAGGAAAGTCTACTCCTGAAGATAGATTTATAATGAATAAAATAAGTGAAATAGTAACCAGTTACATGAGTAAAGGAATCATTATTGTGCTTGAAGGATTTGCTAATGTAGTGCACAAAAATTGAGCTGTTATGAATAGCATACATTTTTGTTAATAATATTACGAGTGTGTAAAACCACTACTTGAGAAAACACAAGAAACTCAGGAATATAATCAAAGACATATTCTTCATTATAGGGAAATAAATCTCAACTTCTGATCTCGGAGATCAACATAGAACACTTGGTTTGTTGCAAGATATAGCAGTATTTGAGCAATACGAGTGTAACCTACGTATGGAAATTAATATTAAATGGTAGGTGAAAGTAAGAAATATGACGATACCTTATATTTAATTTTCATATTTAGATAAACTTCCTAAAATAAATTTTATTGTTTTAGATTTCAGATTTTCAATGTGACAATTTGTGAAGAATGTGTATGTTTAATTAGGTGTTGAGACTTAATTTCTCCGACTTTTCGGAAATAAGTGCTTATCATAGTCTTATCATCCAAGACTAAGACTAAGACCAAAACTTACACTAGTCTGATAACAGGGTAGACGATCTATGCAGGTTTCGGGTGATAGATTTATAATGATTCAATTTATAAGTAGTTCGGATCTATTTATTCAATAAACGTTGCTGAATAATCCACAGTATTCTGCATAGGGTTTATTATTTCTGTTAAAGACCAGGGAGGTCATTTGTAAGATGTGAACTTTAAAGCTCTTATTCGAATATGTAATGAAAAATTCGTAAATTTGAGCACTTGCCATGTCACAGAATATCTATTTATTGTTGTTAAAAATCGTATAATTTGCATTATTTTACACAAACTCGTAACGTATCAAAATACAAAGTCTACATAATATGAACTTGGGAAGTAATAATAATAATAATAATAATAATAATAATAATAATAATAATAATAAATATAATGTCGGTCTCGGTAGCGTAATTGGAATAGCGCTGGCCTTCTATGCTCGAGGTTGCGGGTTCGATCCCGGCCTAGGTCGATGGCATTTAAGTGTGTTTAAATGCGACAGGCTCATGTCAGTAGATTTAATGGCATGTAATAGATCTCCTGCGGGACAAAATTCCGACACACTGGCGACGCTGATATAACCTAAACAGCTGCGAGCGTCGTTAAATAAACCATAATTTCATTTTAATAATAATAATAATAATAACAATATCATCAATAAAATGAAAAAATAATAATATAATTAAAAGAAACTGAAGAAAGTGGAAAAACTAGTAGTATACTATCGTCTGTACGAACTAAGATCTGTTTACATTGGGGAACATCCAATACAGTCAGAAAAATACAAGCAAATACATCAGACATGGCAATACGAAGTAACTTCCAAGATTATCAATTTATTTGCGTAACTTACAGAAATATAATGGGAAATGTAGATAAAAACTGTCGAATAATTAATCTGAAAATAAGTATACAGCTCATATAAAATGCGAATCTACCATCAAAGTCGTTGTTATGATGCTCTAGAAATGAGCAGTGAATATTAATTCGTATTAAACTGTACAAAGAAACCTTGATTTAGCTGTAATGAAAATAACATTCAGGCACGACTTGCATAAAACCGAAGATGGCTAGCATAACTGTAACTTGGAATGAGATTCAATCTGGATTAATATTTTAGTTTATAACTGCGTAAAAACCTAATAATAATAATAATAATAATAATAATAATAATAATAATAATAATAATAATAATAATAGTAGTAGTAGTAGTAGTAGTAGTAGTAGTAGTAGTAGTAGTAGTAATAACATATAGTATGGTCTAAAATTCGCTTGGTAAGTTAAGAAATAAATCTTTAATTTTAATGGTCTTTTTTCGTTATTTGACAAAGTAATATATGTGGATGATTATTTTTAGGTGACGAGAGAAAGACGTAGAGAATATTATTCAACCTTCCAAATTGTTAATAACATTGATTTAATTACAAAATGTTTAGATATGATAACATGTTAGAGTACATAGGTTGTTTATAGAGATAATGAATGGATAATTTTAGATTCATGAATAGATATTTGTTTCTTTATTTGTGGACACACATCTAGATCACACTGTAGCTGCAACTTGGAAGTGGTAACGAAGGAAATTGAGGATATAAATATTAGAAATTAACACGGTTATGGTAATATATTTGCTCACCATTTACTGCAAAGACAAGTAGTATTACACAATTTGTAATTATTTCAACGTTAAAATGTAAAAAATTGTGCTATATATTTTGCCGTTCGAACCAAATGTCGATTAAAAGCATTTATAATATAGCTTGAAAACAGCAAGATAAATGCCAGTACTACAAGTCAAACACTTAGTAGTAGAGATTTGTGTTGTCGGAAGCGCTAACGTACACCGCACACTCGCCTGATCTGGCGCACCACACTCAGTAATGTCCAGCTGGAAATACATCGTAATATTACAAATTTACTTTAATTACATTTATATATTTGTAATATAAGTGAAGCAGCATATGGGAGTTATTTTTTTTTTGTGATTTTTGGATGCTGGGATGCAGGGGGGGAGGAGTTTTAAAAATATGGAATTTGCATTTATTGAATTTATAATTTTGTTCGAACGGCAAAAACTCACACCATAGCAATTTTTCTCATCTTAACATTTCTTTACATAATAGCAATTACTTGGTTTTGTTTTCAAACTGAGGATCTGGTGGTGTTGATTTCTGGGATAGGAATGAAATTGTCCACGAATGCCACATTGATGATGCTGCTTCTTCTTTTACTTCTTATTCATGTCATCCACTTTCACAATATTGTCCTTTGTACACTTCTCAGAGAACTGTTCCAATTTTATGCACAATGTAAAAGAATACCTCATAGTTATGGTCCCTAGGGATCGGCGAAAAAGACTTTCTTCAATGTATTATTCTTAAGGAACAACGATCCTGGTAGCCAGGGTGGTCTAATACACCCGGATTCTCACAGGGTTCATTTATTACTTCTGTCCTATCACTCACTATCTTGTTACTTTTCTCTCTTTTTTTTTTTTTTTTGCCATCACTTGATTTTAATTTCTGTCACACAGCACACTAATTATCACTATCTGTACAGTGTTTGTGTATATGTGGCATTTTTGTTACACATACTTAAAAATAGTAGTTCGTTGTTCAAGGAAGATCCAAATAACCAACATCGTGACGTCATACTCTGGGTAATCAATAAAAAGTAAGTGTTGTAAACACTTGTTATTTATCAGATTCAAAGAATTCTTCTTTAATTTTTACGGATGTTTGTAATGAATGGAAGAGAATGTTATACAGAGAATTATTGAGCTGTTAGTTACATCTCCAGTTTTCATAAGTAGCTCAGCTTTAATATCGAAGTAATATAATGTTAATAACACGTCTAGTTTCTGTAAATATATGCAACACAGGTTTACTGAAGATGAAACCACCAGATTAATTTAACATTCTCTTTGAATACGACCAATTTCTGGATCACACAAAGTTGTTATGCATAAATCTGATAATTTCATTTGAGTGAGTTACCATTTTTGGTAACTAGTTATTTTCTTGGCAAAAGCTTTCATTTAATAAAAATGCATGTCAAATTTTCAACTGTTATCAGATTTAGGCGTATCTCAAATTGTAGTAACATCATGTCTACATTTATTAGCAAACAATGCTTTTATAGCATTGCAGATGTCGGTTATCAAGTGTATGATATTTTTGTCTACTCTCTGTAGAAAATAATATCACTGACGTCCTCTGAGCCTCATGGTTTCACTACGATACCACCGCTTTCAATCTCATTGTTCAGTCATTTGACACGAAATACTTAATTAAGAATACTCATCTGTTTATTATTAACGTGTCTAAATGAAATTGAAATTTGACGCCTAAGAATACAAAATATGATACTGGAGTGAAACCACTGAAGATTCAAAGGTTGACACGTTTAGGAAATTACAAATGAAAGAATATCCAATTCTTCAAGACGCAGTAGAGATTTAATCATCATTCAAAATCTGTTATGAGAGCTCATATTTCTGAAACTACTTTAAGAATGGTCAACTTACTTTGCTTAGTCATATAAATTAATGTGGAATGATTTCATTTTAATTTTGAGATATTTTCTGCAGTTTTGGCCAGAGATTAGACACTGTCACAGACTACATTGCTTCATTATGCTAATGTCCTAGCATTCATTCAATTTTATAGATAATATTGCATACCTACTCCTATTACGTCATCTTAAACCACAAAATCTGTTGCAGTATTGTAGATCATTCGTTATCTCGTGAAACCAAACGCACGTGTGCGCAGTAGCTTACAGTAAAAAAAAAACTTATGGTGTGTGTATGAAAGCTAACTAGCTGTAAGTTGAAGCGTAGCGAGGGAGGGAAGCTTCTCAGTCCACTTTGTCCTTCCCTCACGCGCAGGTAAGCTTCACGAGGTAACGAATGGCCTATAGAAGAATTAATAGCGTAATACAAAAAAACATGGAGATTAATTCTAACTTTACTATACTGCTCTTCCTTACAATATTCAACGTGTTCAGAAAGTACTACCCGTTCGACTGTATTTGAAAGAAATGGCTGTCTAAAATATAGTGTATAATACACATGTTAGATATAATTTCATTTTGTTCTTTAGATTATTACACTCGGCGTAGCGGGATATATTTTTTGCTATCTGTTATTTAAGTTTGTGGGGAAAAATATTCTTAAATTTACGTATAGTGCACACATCTAGAAGACAATTTATGTTAAAAAGCTGAGATTTAATGCAGATTTTTAGAATTCAAGTACGTTAAAGATGAACTATTATTATAACATTTATGTATTAGTGTTTATAGAGCGAGAATATAGTAATAGTTATTAATAGTAAACTGTAGTTAGCGGTAAGCTCCTGGAAAACAGAAATGTAACAGGACCACCATTAACGAATTATATGCAAATTGTATATAATTTTGATGACAATAAATACACATATATAGGGTGTTAAAAAGTATCCAATATTTTAGGAGGTGATAGTATGCATCAAAACAAAAAAGTCTAATAAACATGAGTCTACTGCACATACTTTCTGAGATCTGAACATTTGTTCATAGGAGATGCTCAATGTGACATGCATTCATGGCAATGCATTTCTCTGCCCTACAATAAAGTAGACTACCAGATAATCATACCGTAGGTGACACCTCTGGCATGGAATAATGATACGTCTCAAGGAATACTGAAAACAAAAGTTTGGTTGCGGATATGAGCGGGGTTCAGTAGAGATGGTGTTGTGAATTTTCGTAATCAGCATGTGTGGGCTGATGAAAATTCCCATGCAGTTGAAGAAACAAGGCATCAGTACCGATTCTCAATCAACTTACGGGCAAGCGTTTTTGGTGATAGATTAATAGGGCCATACGTGCTTCCACAGAGATTAACTGGGGATCGTTATCAGGACTTTCTTATTAACGTATTAAAACAAATTTCAAGGAGTGCGTGATTCCTTACACCGAGGGACAGAGGAATGCATTGCCATGAATGGACGTCACTTTGAGCACCTCCTATGAACAAGTGCTCAGATCTCAGAAGGTATGTGTTGTAGGACCCATCTTTATTAAACATTTTCTTGTTTTGATGCATAATAGCACCTCCTAAAATATTAGATACTTTTTAACACCCTATATAAGTACAAATAATATTTATATACGAATTTTAAGAATTTTTATAGAAATAAAATATCAATTTTCTGATAACGAAATAAAACGGGGTTTCAACGTAATGAGTCATATAAATATTAGTTTACTATAACAGTCTACTTTAAATTTATCTTATTCTGATCTGCGAGTAAAAAATAAAGTTCCTTATATTAATTTGTTCTTGAGTTGTGTGCACTCATAACTAAATATACAAATTTAAAATATATTCGTACATATATATTTCACATAATATGTAATAGTGAATAAAGAAAAAACTATGCACCTAAAACTTATTCTTTGGCCATTAAAATATTCATAAATTATCCATTGCAACGCTGTAATAAATTGTGCATCTGAAGTTAGAGTATTAAGATTTACAACTATTTCTCCATGCATACACGTAGAAGTTCCCTTAAGTATGTGTGAGCGCATAAAATAATTTCTGTATTATATATGATGATAGTGGCTACTCAGGCTGGTCTAATCTCAATAGTAAGACAAGTAAGTATATAGTTAATAACAAAGAAAGATAGAACTAAATGAATTCATTGGAAGTAGCAGGGCAGAAGTTAGAAATAATAGTCTATAAATGGGACCAAACCAAAATGAGATTGAAGCAGAACTAAATTAAAGAAAAGATCATTACATGAAATATGTGTTACATAATCTGTGTATTGAATAGGATATATCATACATATTAAAAATCGAGCTGTATAAAACAATAGTTAGGTTTATAGTTAGCTATAGAACAGAGACATGGACGCGGACAGATAAGATGCAAAAATGCTTATACTTTTAAAGAAAGATTTTAAGGAGAATTTATGGACCTACACGTGATAATGGCCAATGAAGAAATAAAACAAATAAGGCAATTATTATCAAATTTAAATCGCCCGATACACAGTAGTTTCAGTAATTAAAAAACAAGAAAGTTGAACTGACTGGATATATCGAGATAAACAAACAAAGGATAATGAAAAAGCCTCATCATCACCATGCATATCATGGTGGACCTACTTATCCGTTACAATTAAACACGCAAATGATCTTCCCATCTTCTCCTAGGACGTTCCATATCTCTACTTCCGAAACGTCTGTACAATAAAGCCTGCTTAGTGTCATTTCCCATCCATAATACTGTATATTATCATGTCAGTTTTCTTTCTTTTTTCATTATTTTTTTGCCATTAAGTTAACATCCTAGTCCATTTCTAGTTTTGAGGTTGCTTATTTCGTTTCGTTCTATTGTATTCTGCTACTTATCTTAGAAAGAAAAATTGAAAGATAGGAAAAGAAGAAGACAATCCAGATTAGAATGATATGATGATCTGAGGAAGATGAGATTCAAAAGATTGAGAAATAAGGCATTAGGTTGTGAGCAAGGGCATCAATAATTTAAGGAGAATAATGCTAAAATTTAAGGTCGTAAAACTATAGCACAGGCAGAGAATGAAAGAACGTGAAAATAATTATTGTTGTTGTTTAGTCAACTGTCCGAAGACAGGTTTGAACCTCATAAGTAACACCAATAAGGCATCACTGATGAGGCAACTAGGCCAGGAGATGATGGGATAGGGTGGTCAGTTCCTTTCCCCCTCCAATGCATACATCGCCGATTAGCTACATATTTCACTAATCAGACTTCAGATACATACAAACAATTGTTCTTCAGTAAGATGTACTACCTGAGGGCTCGGATTTTGAAAACCTAAAAGTTAGTATTGCAACGTACTATAGTTCAAGTTAAGCAAACATTCCCTCTATCTCAGGTAGAATCCTCGTTATCACTAGGTACTTTGTTAAGGCTGGTGAACATTGACTTCGAAATCTATTCACATTTTTTCGACAATAAATGTAAACAAAAGGAAGGATACAGTACCTCCCCACAAGTAACAAAATCTGCGGAGCGGTTTACACAAGAAACAATTCTTTTCATTAGAAATACCATGTGTTGAGCAAAGACTCTTTGAATTCCAAAGAAGTGTAAACCAGACGCTTATTTTACATATTCTAACACACAACTAATTAATTATATATACTCACTGTCATTTTTAACTTTTAGGTCCTCAAAATCCGAGCCCTACTGATAATAGTTTAGACCTATATATCAGCCAGAATCTCAAACAGAGGTAAAAATAATGATAATAGACTTTATTTAATTAAAATAATGAAGTGACAGGGTTTAAATAAATCCTTATGATTGCGTTAAACGTCTTTAGTCGAATTGAAGTAATAACATATAACATCGGTGGTGTTGAACAGCAACCTCGTATGTCAAAATATTCAATTTTACAGGAACACGAAAAAAAAAAAAAATTTTAATGTCTTCATAACGAACAAATATCTGACATAAAAAGGTATTTAAATATCTTCTTATAAAGTTTGTATCCATGCCTGGACATAAGCTTTATTTGCAGAACACTTAAACAGTACTTCTGTTTTTAAATATACTTTGCACATTATACAAAATGAATTATTAGACAGTATGTATGATGTATACAGCGAACATCTGAAACAGAACATTAATTCTACAGATTCTGTTGTTTTGCAGGCTGACGAAACAACAGACATAACCTGCAAAAGCCAATTTGTTATTAATTTGAGATATATAAAAAGCTGTAAACCTGTAGAAAGGTTTCTTTCTTTCAAAGAGGTAAACAACCGCACGGCTAACGGTCTGAGCGAGGTTCTAATACAAAGTCTACAACCTTTCAATTTAGAAAATAAATTCATAGCTCAAGCATATGATGGTGCTGCCGTAGCGAGTGGTAGTTTTAGTTGTATTGTGCTGAACTAATTTTTAAGCAGAAACAATTAACTAAAATGAAATAAAAATCTGGTGCATTATTTAGCGTATACCACAAAGTTTGTGAAATATCTGGCCCCAACAACGAAAGTGATCACGAGCAGCCACTGTCACTAGCATACTTCCTCTTGACGTTTCATCTCGCGATGTTAGCCACTTGGCTGTCTCAGTGACGGATTAGGCTTACCGACTGTACAACTGATGCGTAAGGAAGAAACCTGACGCAGACACCGTACTGAAATTCATTGTTTAGAGAAAAAATGACAGACCGACTGTACCTATAACCTCGGTTCGGTGTTCGAATCTTTTCTTCAAGCCTTCAAATTTCGTATCGATTTCATTAAAATGACAAGTTTCTTGTTCTCAACCTTTTTCTAAAGAAGTAAAAATAATATTTAACTTTCTCGTAGAATAGAAAAGCTAGTTGTTACGGAAACTGGACTGCATTGCTTATCCAAATCGCTGGAGTGTTGTGGAGAGGCATTGGAAGGCCACCTTTAGTGAGGGTGTCCGTTCGTCCATCGCCAGCATTTACTCCCCCCTCTGCGGTCCAGTTGGATGATAATCCCATCCTAATGCCCAACATGTCAGTCGCCATTAAAAGAGATTAACTGTGGGTCGATCAGCAGTTGACGCTTCCCAACTTCATAGCAACGTTATTAAAAACCGCATCTCTCTGGTTAGAGTCGCCGCGGACAACCACGGACACACTGTTCAGCGATAAAGCAGAACAAACAAGACCTACGCCTGGAGATAGTTGTTAGGGGCAACATTCTAGTGTCAAGATAAATGAACTCAAATTATTTTCTGTCACAAAATTGGAACTACCGAGCGAGGCGGGTCAGTGGCAAAACGCTAGACTTTCTTTCCAGAAGTACTAGGTTCAAATCCCGGAGTCAACTACTCTGATCGAGATTTTTAGTAGTTTCTTAGATCATAAAATAACTAGGAACCAAGTCATTAAAAAAGTTAAATTACAAAGAATGTTTCCCACGATCTCGATCAACACTGATTAATGTAGTGGACATATCTGCTGACATGGCCGCTAGAGGTATGGTGATAAGCGGATTTGCCAGTAGATGGCAGAAATCCAATACATCAACAATGTACCACGACAGACAATCTACAGTCGCGACTATAAATAAAAGCGAACAAGCAAACATTCTGATGGGGGCAGAAAAAAAAGTTAATATTTTATCTTCCACCATGTTAATAATGTCAAAATAAGTGCTTATACAAATTTTGTCCACTCGACCGCAATTACGAGGCCGTCCAGAAAGTTATTTTCCCTGGGGCCGCTTACAGAAAAAAGCACAATTGCTTGGACAGATTTATTGAAACAGATACAGCAATTGTTGCGCTAATTTTCAACATATCCCCCACTGGAATTGAGACATTTGTCATGCCGTACGATCAATTTTTGTATCCTTGTGTCGTAGAAGTCAGCTGCCTGGGATCGAAAGCAGTGTTTGACAGTCTGCACCTCTCTGTTGATCCCATGATATGACAAATTTCTCAATTCCGGTGAGGAATATGTTGAAAAATAGTTCAACAATTGCTGTGTGTATTCCAATAAATTTTTCCTATGAAATTGTGTTTTCTTTCTGCTAACGTCCCCTGGAAAACTAATTTTTTTACGGCCCTCGTAATTGCGGTCGAGTTGCCAAAACTTGTATAAGCACTTCTTTTGACATTATTAACATGGTGAAAGAAAACAATTTAACTTTTTCATCTGCCCCCATCAGAATGTTAACTTGTAAGATAAATAATATTACAATCAATTATTTAGACTGCATAAACATTTCTGAGACAGGTATATCAATAGATTTGATTTACACGCTTGAAATTTTAATAATGGAAATTTTAAATTTTGTTTTGTCGAACTACCCACATTTTTAATTATTAGTCTTTGCATTTGTTATATCCAAACATAGGCGCCAATATGGTATGACAAGACACTTTCTGCCTCTCAACGTATGGAACCAGGAGCATCGACCCCCATAATATGAATAGAAGGGCCTCGAAGAGAGATTCCTCATATTAAAAAAATAGATCATTTGTTTGGAAGATGAACTAGGACATGAGCCAAATGGTTATTTCAAATCCATATGGAGGGTCATATGTCGCAATGAACATGTTAATGACGCAACTCATAATGACCTCTCCGTTTCTTTCCTTCTGCATTTGAGATGGTTGAATTCCCACAAGTGATGCAACTGTGACTCCACTTCTTTGTTTATGATCCACATTTGTTCAGTTCAGTTGAGTTCAGTTCGTATCTATAAACTGCAGATATTGCGATTGAACAGTAACTATCATAAGTATCATCAAGCGGAAATAATGTAAGAATTAACAGATCAATTAACAATGTTTTCGACTGTAATTTTGCTTATATCAGTTAAAAAATATTATTATTATTATTATTATTATTATTATTATTATTATTATTATTATTATTATTCAACTTTTTCATCAACAATTAAATTTGTTACCAAATTTTAAAGTTATTGTTATCTGCCTTTGGGTAGACAACTAGGAAATTAATAAATGTTTTCAAGAGTCAGTGTGATCGTTTCTTCTGATGACTGTTGTCGAGAAGCTGTGCTAGCTAATTGGTCAGTGATTGTGATGTAACTATTGTTAATGTATAAATTATTAATAAAGAAAACTTTCCAAAATAAAACTACAATGAACGAGAAAAGAATAATAAATTGAGTTGTAGTAACGACAGAGAAACTAATGGCTCATGTTCATCATCGCTGCAAAGATCAACAAAACAGTGAAAGTGAAAGGTAGTGCATAAGGGTCGTAGTTTTTAATTGTCTTGAGTTAAGCAATTTCCATGGGTATCGTTTGAAAAGACAGGTGATGTTATTTTCTATAAAATATGGAAGGAAATTTTTGAGAATTGAGAAAGAGTAATTAAAGTTTTCTCGGACTTCTATGAAGAGTTCTGCCTCCCTCCCCCCCAATATTTCAAAGAGTCGGCGCCTATACTCTCAGCGCCAGAATTATAGCCCAATTTTAATGTCTTTGAAAACTTAATCGTTATTTTTTTTAAGTAAAGAAATTTGTGAAGTATTTTTTAAGCCGGACAGTGTTTATACGATGACTCAAAAAGTAATGGAGATATTTTAATAAAACTTCGCATGCATGTATAGTGCTGCAATGTAAACAACATACCTGAAAATCTTTAATGAAGATTGTGTAATTTGTTTAAAAAATAATATTTCTTACTAAATTATTGAAAAAATCATTAGTATTATTATTTTTAAAAGATAATTATACATTTTACATTAAAGTTTCTAAGTACTTTGTATATACCATATCTTAAGTAATTTTTGAGTTATCAGGTAAACGTTGTCAGGCTGTATAAAACAACCCAAACAATTCATAATTAAAAAACATAACTAATATGTTTTCAAAAACATTACAATTTTTAGTGCTGTACAGATAGTGTATATTAATCATAATTTTACTATATTTCAACAATTGATTTGCGATGAAGCACACTTCCATTTGTCTGGATGTGTTAATAAACAAAACTTTTGGTAATGAGTAGCAATTAGTTCTCGTGAAATGCATCAGGATCCATTGCATAGTGCTATACAGTAGGTCTTTGTTTGGTGTGCATTATGGTCTTTTGGAATCACTGTTACTTATTTGTTTGAAGACGATGATGGGAATTCTAATACGGTCACATCAGAGCGATGTCCGAATGACTGAAGAATGTTTGCCCCCACAAATTACGAGGAAACATTATATTAGTCCAGACACGTGGTCTCAGCAGAATGGGGCGATCAGTCACACTGCTAGACAGCCAATTTTAATGCAATGAAGTGTTTCTTTACACACTATATAACTTCCAAATAATGATATTACATAACCCGCGAGATCTCTAGACGTGACAGCATGTGATTTCTTCTTGTGGGATATTTGAAGAGTAGGGTCTTCAGTGATCCAACCTCACGAAACACGGAGGAACTCAAAGAATGAATTCGTAATGAAGTCTCCGAAATTCTGTGGACATATTGCATCGTATAATGAAAAACATAGAATCCATAGTCTGTTCCAGATGTGAATAAATGGCGCCCTGTTCACTATATGTTATTGGAACTACAAGTTAATGTGGGTTATAAAAATGTTGAATTTGTTGCGTTATCGCTGTGTATCGCTCTCACGAGCACGGTAAATGCGATGTAAAACTACAGTATATGACTTATTTATGTCCGTAACTCAAAGTCACGAGCAAGGGTGAAGTGAGCTTAGCAGACATCGTATCCCCTGCCAACTAGCCAATCAGAGCTCTCGGATACTATGAAGGTCACGACAGCAATGTTGACTGTTCCTCTATTTGTATCTTGAATTTAATATAGACTTGAAGATGTGTGCCTCGAAATGGAAGTCACCTTCAGGACGTGGTGTTCGGAATATAGGATATCATGAGGTACAGATAAATACAATTATATTATGTACTTTAAATTTAGAGTAAATGTTTCTAATTTTATTACCAAAGTTTAAATTCGCTCGTTTCCTTGACTATATTGATTGTAAGCGATGAATTTATCATTATGAGTTAAAAAAGAACGTTACACATAAAACAAAAACGACAAATTTTTATTGCAGTATCAAGAAAACAAAATTTCATCATATATCTTGCGATACAGAAAGTTACACCTAATTCAGATAGTAACATTTTGATGTTAAAGTTTATATTGTCCAGAGTTGGGAACGAAAAGTATACATTTTTTCGTAGGATTGTCAATAACTAAAAATTTCACTCCATAAATTACATGGCACAAAGTTATATATAAGTTCTTCAGTAAAATATTAATCATAGAATTAACAACAAGGTATTTTACTTTATATTTCGTAAAGAACACTGTGAAATTTTAATTACAGTGTGAGTAACTGAGAGCTTTACCTTATCGCTAATAAAAGATACAATTATGCATTAATTTTGCAGTGAAATGTTCGCTACAGTTTCCCAGGCCTGAGTTTGTAATGGAGGAGTTGACTCTAGTTCATAGCAGAATAATTGTGTATATCGTTCGTATAACAATCCGAAATAATACACAGAAATGTCCTAATAGCATACGACGAAGATAATTTAATTACGCGGAAGCAAACCGAGTTCATATTTCCGTGATGTGTTACCCTTTACCAATGCTGCGTCATTTCGTAGATGCTATTTTAAATTACGCATGTATGAATGTAGGCTATATTGTGGACTAATTTTAATTACGCAAACTGAACTGTTTCCTCTGCTACACTACGTCTCGATTCATATCAAAGGAAAATTATTACTATAGGGGGTTCGGAAAGTTTCTTTACAATTGCGGACATTTCATTCTGTTTTGACAATGTTACTCTTAACAAACATATCTTCTAGTAGGTAATAGGAATGGAATTAGGAGTAGAAATTGTTCCTCAACATATTTGGATTGAAGTCAGTTATACAAATTTTTCAATCGTTTTAAATTTTATTTACTAGTTTTGAAAATACCTCTTTTGTACCTCTATTCTACTTTAATTATATTTCATTTTCTCGTCCATATTAATATTTGTGTTTATAGATTTCGATTATTCTTCCTTCATTTCATATTTCTCACTGTTTACCATAATTCCTAGATTAAAAAGTATCTTAAATTAATCCTTTGAAGTGAAGTACTTGTACAGAAATTTAATTTAGTAACATTGTTTTCATAGTGTTTTATAATTTCTTTTATTAGAGTTCTGTTTCATATTTTCGCTGACACCACCAACCCACCACCACCACCACCACCACCACCACCACTACCACATTAGGTATTAGAAAATTCTTCCTTTAACCCTCCAGTGGTTGCGTGCACTTAATATTGACTTCCTCCTGTCTAAACGACAAATAAATCTACCAAGCACAATGATTTTATTTAATTGTAGACCGTGCATGGTTATTGTAAATTGGATTGACTACAGTCATTAATCTTCTTTTATGTTCAGCATTATACAATATTAATTTTATTTATTATTTTTCCGTGAAAATTCTAATGAATATTACTTCACTCTCTGTTTATAAAAAACGGTCTTCCTGCTTCCTATTAGCCAACAGTGGTGGCACCAGCAAATAATTTGGGTGAGCGTTCGAGTTGTCAAAAATGAAGATGTATAACAATTCCCCCCTTTGTACATATTATTGTAATTCTTATGACAGCTGGTTATTATTATTATTATTATTATTATTATTATTATTATTATTATTATTATTACTGTTAAATTATTACTTAATGTTTCCAATATTTAATAATAATAATAATAATAATAATAATAATAATAATAATAATAATAATAACATCGAATGACATGATTTGTATCTTCCATTTGTTCGACATTTAAACTTAAGAAAAAATGAAGAACAATAATTTTCTTGTCTCACAGGAATATGAAACATTTTATTTTATTTTATTTGTGTACTTCTTCATCGTTGGAAAATCCTCAACAGGCCCTAATCCCTTGATGTGATCGTCGGCACAACATCGAGTCTCCATCTAAGACAGAATAGACCATCATATTGGCATTAATCTAAAATCAATGCGCTAGACGTGATCCCAGCCAACACCACTCCCATTTAACGGTAATAATACTGTAATCTGAGTCATGAATAGATTGCATTAGTTCCTACCATGATTATGCTGTGCTGTAGTACTTTCAATTGCGTATAGCAAACGATCCGCCAGAAGAGTAATTTTTCATTATATATTCGTATAGGCCTACGTTATTACATGGTCTATATTTTACTATACATTACTTGCAACTTTCTGCATCATAATCCACAGTTAATTCCCGATTTACCACGCAAATCGTCTGTAGCTGCATTTATATGGCAACAGGCCATGACTGTTTGGCCAAGCACCTGCATAGAATTGGAATATATGAGTCCCCATTGTGCAACTCAAATCAAGAAATGGATTCGGAACACCTCAAAATCTGTGCTTCAGTGGCTGACCATGATAATATCTTTGAAAAATATTGGAGTGCAAGAGGTCAAATGACTTCATTGTCAAACGCCTGGCACTAGAATACAACATATTTTACTGTGTATTAAGATTATTTTGGTGAATGAACACACTTCAATTTTATATAATTAGATTGAACTGCGCCCGAGCACGAGCTTCTGCTCTTTCGGGCTGCAATGCCTAATGTAGTGTAAACTTTGTGTATTAAATAATTAAATTTGAAATTTGGAAAAAAAAATTGTAGCTAACTCCTTAAAATCTTCGCTCCTTTGGAAAATAATGAAATAATATCTCTCAACGATACAAAGTTATTCGAATTAGTCCACTGCTGTGGAGTAATGGTTAGCATGTCTGACTGTGAAACGGACGGGGTTCAAATCCTGATTGGGGCAAGTTACTTGGTTGAGGTTTTTCCGGGGTTTTTCCTCAACCCATTAAAAGCAAATGCTGAGTAACTCATTTTCCTTGCATCATCACTTTCATCTCACTCAGAAGCTAGATAACCGTAGCAGTTTAAAAAAACATCGTAAAATAATGAAGTACAATATTATTGGAAATATTAGAATTTCAGAGCTTCACGCTAGAGAGCCGAGTTCAGAATCAAGTTCAAATCATGGCGAGTAGCAACTAATTGACATAGATTTCTCGGGTATTCTCGTTTGGTCTACCATAACTTCACAAATACAGTTACCACTGGTACAATAGCAGCTGTTAATCCAGGGGAATACCTTCATAGGGCAAAAAACCATGTGACTCCCCGAAGTTGTCATTGATGCGTGAGTAACCGGGTTTATCACCAAGCAAGAAAAATATTTTAAATAATTATTTGAGGAACTACTTGTACACTAAATACTATGTAGTTGGATTTCACTCTGATTTTCATTTATTTGCCATGTAATGAATACTTCCGGTTTATGTCAAGAGAAGAAATATATTTGAGAGTAAAACTTAATCATAATTAGTAAGGATTAAAATAAGCAATTTTGAAATTTAAGTGTTTCATGGTTGTAAACTTCTAAAAATTTTAGGTACTTGTAGTCTGTTAGATATATCAAACCCAAATTTTTCATGCAACTTTTCGCGGCATTTCTTCGTAAATTTTATGAATGAATGGACTCAATGCAGAATTTTTCTAAGCTGCAGTCTCTTAAGAAGTACAGATTAAGTTTTTTCAAATAATTTAGGTGACAATAAACGAAATTGTAGTCTGTTAAAGAAATTTAAATGCAACTTTTCGGCATAACATTTTGAGGCCCATCTTACTGACTTTGCAAATATAAAATAATGCTCCTGAATCTGAGAACCACAGGGTTATTGGCCGGCTGCTTTAGTCTATAGACTAGGAAGATGACTAGTAGAGTTGAATTTTTCCGTCGGCTCGCTCGCGAAAATTCAACATAATGGCGAGAATTAAGAACTCGACCACCGAGAACAGTAATAAAATTATCAACCATCCATCACACACACGCAGTTAAAACTGAAGATGACACTACGAGATCAAAATTTATTTTACGAAACTCATACTACTGAACTAAAACTTATCTTAAATATGACTAGTGTGACCGTTAAGTATGGTGATACTTCAAAGGTCACGAAAGATTTCTGAGTCCCGTAATATAGTTAAAAAGTAAGTTCTTAAAAAATAATGATACCGTATTCTTCATGAAGTAATGGGGTTTATTTTCACAGAAACATCTAAGTCAGTTCTTCCACTTTTTTGTCGCAAATGAAATAATTAAACAGTAGTTCAAGCTGTTCATCTGGGATTTAATGTGCTATTTCTTGTTTGTAAGTTCATGCAATAAAATAATAGTATTGTCTCTAAAAATGCTAATTGGTCTTATTCAGTATTATTTTTAATGCAATGGAGATCGTTTCAGCTTAGATCAGAACTCTAAATGGATTGACATGACGTATGGACGCTGCAATTTGTTGCTTTGTGGAAGCTTGTAAAAAATTTGAGACCGGTTGCGTAGCAGACAAAAAATGTTGTGGTAGACACAATTCTGTAGAAAACGTTATGAATGCTGCGATGCTTTTAGAAGACGCTATCTGGAAGAATTCACTGCCAAATCCTGACAAGTGTAAAAGATCTTGATACAGTATATAGAAATATTGTCCCCGTGGTATTGAGTGATCAGAACTTCAGCCTGTCACGCAGGCTGTCCAGGTTCGAATCCCGATCAGACCATAGTGACACTTGTGGCGAACAAGATCGCAATTGGGGTTTTTCTCGGGATTCTCTCGTTTCTCCATATTAGGCATCTACATGAAGAGTTCTGGATAGAAGAAGATGTCAGATGATAGACGACATTAAGATATATGGATCATATAAGGAATCAAAAGGAATAGGAAAGATTGGAGAAAGCTGGGTTTTCAGTAAAAGACCTGCCCTTGGACAGAACATCAAATGAAATGAATAAGTCATTCCGCCAACTTTTCTCCAATGCGCCTGCCTTCAGAGTTAGCGCAATAGTTTGTAGGCTAAAAGGTCGCAGTGCTGGGTCATAGTGCCCCTCCTCCCGAAAATTTCATTCCATATAGGATGTGTTATAAAATATGAAGTCTATTTCAGAAACAGTTTCAAGAAATAAAATCAATAATAAGGGATAAAGATGCATCGATTTGATTTTGCTGTTTCCCAAGAAGACCTACAATATTTTTCATTTTTCTGCTTCAGCAGTTTTTCTCATAAAGCTATCTTCTATTATAATTTTTGCAGATAATACTTGGTACCTGGTACCGGCCCTTTCTGACAGTTATTTGTATAGTTTCTGAGTCTTTTGTGATGACATTTCTTCAGAAGTTTCCATTCAGAAAATGAAGATAATAAAATAAATACTATATACCGCAAATAGCTATGCAGTTAATTGCTCCTTTAAATGTATTACAGAACGATACCAACAAAAGACACAGGCCTAAATAAATTGTTCGTTTCCTGGTAATTGAAAGACAAATTAGTTATACATTACAGGGAAGGACTTTTGAAACGATCTAAAAGACCTATTTAATAATAATAATAATAATAATAATAATAATAATAATAATAATAATAATAACAATAATTATTTATTTAACCTGGCAGAGTTAAGCTCATACGGCCTTCTCTAACACTCAACCAGGAATTTCTTGAAAAAATTCTGTGATCCTTTGTTACAAGTAAAGTGTACAGTACATGATTCAACCAAACTGTGTCTGTAGGGTAAATAAAAGTGAATTTTATTCATCTTTGTATGAGGTATTTGAAAACTAATGTGGCACCATCGGTACACGTTCAGCTTTATGTACAGATACGGAAATAAAATGTGGGGCGAATCTTGGTAACAGTCCTCCTAAATGTAGGCAACAAGCTTCACAAGACTATCCACAAGTAGCATACATTTAGACGCTCTTGTTTACTGTACATGCCCAATGTGTTGTCTGTATAATTTAGTAACATTAAATGGCCCATTTTTCTTCTGGGTCTGTACAGTACTGTAGGCAAAGCCAACTATGGGTAGAAACTATTTTCCAATAATTGATCGTGATTCGACTCTGTTCGCTATCTTATTATTGTGTTATTAGCTGCATCTGATTATCCATTACATTTGTATCCAAATTAAAGGCTGTGGTTGATGAAGGCTCAATCCTTTACTACATATACGACGGATGTATCGATTTTTCGTAATAGAGAACGATTTTTTGTGATGCGGTCCATTTCGCTACATCAAGGGCACATAGTGAGCACTAGTCTGAACTAATTCTTTTTGTATTTATAATGTAACACTACTGTGAAACTTGCTTTCCTCTAATTTTATAATCAGTGATGATCAGGGAAATTATGCGGACAATATTATAGGATACGTCCAAGTCTATCACTGAAGTGGAAAGGCACTGGAGGTGCAAAATGTTTATTGAGCACAAGTGATGAAAAAGATGTGTTTGCACATCGGAACAACGTCAAATATATGTTTTTGTGTAGATCTCTCCAGTAGAAATAAGAAATCTATTACAGTCTGCGTTGTTCTTCGTTTATCTTCACCGAACCACCTTCAACGCTTACGACGCAGTACCAGTCGTTTGCTAGCGTAGCCAATAAGGAGCGACTACTACAAAACTGTCAATATTCACCACACACATACCTCCTTACATACCGTCTACAACAATATTTCTAATCTTTAATTTCATAGATGGCGACACCGTAAAACTTCGTTGAATAAAAACAAGTATTTTTCCTGGACGATGAATACAACAAAATTGGAGTAATAATTAATATTTGGGTGTTCTAACATGGGCATAAACGCCGATACCTAAGTAACAGGAGACCGAGAACTGTGAGAAGATCAGAGTTTCTTAGATGAGGGGATAGCTAAATGACAGCAGATCGAGGACTGTGACATATTAGAGTGGGTTAGATGAGAGGATAGTTACGCAACAGCTGATCCAGGACTGTGACAGGTGAATAGCTAAGTGACAGCAGATCGAGGATTGTGAAAGATTAGAGTGGATTAGATGAGGGGGTAACTAAGTAACAGCAGTTCAAGGTTAGAGTTGTTAAATGAGGGGATAGATAAGTGACAGGAATCCGAGGACTGTGACAAGGTTAAAATAGATTAGAAGAAGATATAGCTAAATATCAGGAGGTGAGGATTGTGACGAGGTTAAAGTGGCTTTAATATTACCTAGACCTAAATGAAAAGTTGTCCCTATTAACGCAGAACACCATTTCCCTCCATCAACTAAGCCACCACTTTTCAAACGTTCGCAACATTACTTCTACTGCTTTCTCTAGAGACCACTCTAATACAATGCGTCTCTTTTAGCCCATCATAACACTTCAAATGACTACTATTCCTATTTGGCTTTCAATTCTTCTATAAAAGAAATTGTGGCTTATACGGTGGGGTGGTTAGGTCACACACGTTCCTACAGAAAAAACTTCTCTGCCGACAATCCAGGTCACCTCGTACATGCATCGTATGTTCGAAAATTCGTTTCATTAGTTCCGGTAAAGATATTGAAGTGTAACCTGACTAGGATATATGCATTTGTCACATATTGTATAGTTAATGACGTTTTTGAGTCATATAATATTTTTAAATTGTTATGCAAGTTCTTCTGTATTTTTTTAATCAGGAGAAGTGAAAGTTTATTTAGTTTTAGATTATATATCACGAGATTATGTAACATTTTATAGGACTACTAAAATAAGTGAATTTTAACGGAAAATTAAGGTATAAATGTTTCCTGTTGTTGTTGAGGTGATGTAGGATTATTTCCTACATGTTAAATCAGCTTAACCATTCTCTGTTTCTGTATATAGCAAAACTGTATCGTTGAACTGACCAATATGTTAATTTTAAGGTTTAAAGATAACCAGAGTCCGGCTATATTTGTAGCTCAGTCAAACCATGTAGCGGACCATGGCCTTATCCCCTACTCATCTTTTGTTGAAATAATCGGCTGTGGATATTTTTCTTGGAGTAAATCGATTTATTTATCTGTATTTTAATTTACCATTACTCCGCCGTATTTTCGTCTCACAGATTTTGAATGAAGTGTGTAAATCAAAAAGGTGTTTGAGAGAATAACTCGAGGTAAGTAAAAGGAATTTATGATAACGGCAGGTTTTCTCGGACTACTTCCGTCACACCGTCTATCATTCCAGTATTTCTCCTCCGTCTCATTATCACTGTCTCAGGAGAAAGCGTCTGGCCTTGTCAACTATCGCTGCAACATTCTTCGGCACATAGTATGGACTTTCCTCACCAGCCATTCGAGCTGAAAACATTGAAAGAAATGAACTGAAAATGGTCGACGTTTTGATGTATACGCAGTTGCGATATTAAAATTGTTGTAAACAGACTGTCAGGTTGCATAATCCAACTGTTGAGGTTCGTCGCATTTTCTGTGGCGTCGGGCTCCGATCCGTGGCAGTACCTGTGTGGCTCAGATCCACAGAGTGAAGCAGTTGTTGGGGTACAAAACCGCGGGGCAGCTGTGTCACGTCGTCCCACGCTTTCCCAGCAGGTTGTACAGCTTGTGCAGGTTGGTGAGCGTCGTGACGTCATCAGGCTGCAAGCGCAGCGCCTCGCGATAGCAGCTGGCTGCCTCCATGAACTTGCCGTTCAGGTGCAGCATGGCTCCGAGATTCAGGTGACTCCGCGCCTCCTTGTGACAATACAGTACAACGCAATGAATAAAGTCCAGTCAGAAAATTGAAATCTTTTAACAAGAAGGATAGGGAGTAGATGGACAAATGAATACAAGATCTAAGACATAATTTTATTGTATTAATGCGCAGTGAATGAATGAATCAGTGGTGAATGGATGGATGAGTGGAGGAACAGATAGATGAATAGAGGAATAAATATACATACGAATGAATGAATGGATAAATGAATGAATGAATGAATTAATTAATTAGTAGACTGCTCCATAGATGAGCAGACGTTTCAGTGCATAAATATGTGGTTTCGTGATGAATAGATGAGCTTTAATAAGTCATAGCCTATGTGCGAATAGGCTTACATGTCTTAATGGATGAATAGTATGATTTTGTAGATCAGTAACTGGTTTCATGGATGGATAGATTGCTTAATTAATGACTGGATAGTTTAGTGAACAAAGTACACTTTCCTTTTCGTATAATATCTCATTTTCATTGAATTATGGTTAATATTGCAATAGTGATTGCTACTATTGTACATGTTGACATTATTGAAGTATTACTTTGAATGTTCCTGTTATTATTGAATGAGTAGATCGTTGACTGACAAAATATATGATTGACTGTATGAATAGATTACTCGGTAAACAGGTAGATATTTAAGTGGAAGATTGTTTGTCTGGATGATTAGATGGAAGAACAGAAATGTAAATATATACAAGCATTGATGAATGAATGAATGAATGAATGAATTAATTAATTAATGAAAATAAATGTGGAAGGATGGTAAAATGGATGGGTAGGCCTATATGGATGCGTAGTAAGGATATGTATAGATGGATAACTAAATCAATTAATAGTTGGGTAAAAGGAGGGATATTTAAGCGAATTATTGGGTAGGAAATGAAAACAAAAATGTTGCATTAATTAATGTGGGCATGAATAAATCGATAAATTATGAATATTTGCTTTATGGACGAATAGATAAGTAAAAAAAAATAGGATGAAATAATAGGGAAGTAAATTGATAGAAGGAAAAATAAGTAAATGGAATGCTGAATTAATGATTAATGGATGAGTAGATGTATTGATGGAGAATTAGAGAACAAAATAATTATTAATAGGCGAAGAATACATGAATGTGTGAATAAACGCCTGAAAGAAGAGATGAGTAAATGGCTGGATGAGTATATGTAAGAATAAATGGCTGTAAGAGTGAATGCATAGGCAATATAGGATAATATAGATGGGTGAATGTGTTTAAGGATGAAAAATGATTGGAAGAATGAATGAACGGACAATAAAAGAGTTAATAATTTGATTATCTATGTGTAAGGATAAGTGAATGACTGAAAGAGCGAGTGAATACAAAATAAAGGAGCACATGAATATATTAATGTGTGTAAAGATAAGTGAATGATTTGAAGTGTGAATTAATAGCTAATATAGAAGTATATGGTTAAATGAATCTGTATAAGGATAAAAGAAAATGAATAGATAATAAAGTAGTAAATGGATGGACGAATTTATAGAAGGATAAATGGATGATTAGAAGGGTGAATGAATAGCTAATAAAGGAGTACATGTATAGATGGGTGTCTGTAAGGGAAAATTTATGATTGGAAGGATGAATGAATTAATAATTAAAGAGTACCTGGGTATTGGATGTATACAAGGATAAGTGAATGGTTAAGGTTGTATGAATAGATCATTAAAACTAATACTTACGTTGGTTATAATATGAATGGGTGTAGGGGTAAATTAATGATTGGAAGAGTGAATTAATATATAATGAAGGAGTATAAAAATGTATGAATGAGTGAAAAATATATATTAATGATAGGGAGGGTGCATGAATAGATATAATAAAGGAATATATAGATGTTTCATAATTCCTATTACAAACTTCTAGGAGTTCTAGAGGGGACTAAGTAGATTAAGTTTTGATAGGGAACTCATGTCCGATGCAAAATAAATTTGAAGATCAAATCGATTTCACATCTCCCACTTCACTAAAGAAAATGAGATCTTCCTCCGACTCTACAGGAGTGTCATAAACAAGGTTCTTCATGTGGCCCCAAAGGAAAACATCAAGAGGAGTTAAATCTGGCGACCGTGGTGGCCAAGGAGTTGGACCACCTCGACCTATCCACCTTTCCCCGAATGTTTGATGGAGATGTTCGCGGACGGCAAGTGAAAAATGTTCGGGTGCGCCATCATGTTAGAATCACATATGCTGACGTAGTGCCAGTGACAAATCTTCACTGATGTAGAACTGATTGTAAACAGAAGACACAAGATATCAGGGGACTGCAGAAGTCGCCCTCAGCCCATTTTGTTTGCGTACCGTGAAGCGGGAGATTTTAAATCGAATCGATTTTCAAACTTATTTTGCATCAAAACGATAAGTTTCCGGACATGGGTTCCTAATCAAAACTTTATCTACTTAGTCCCCTCTACAACCCCTAGGAATTATGAAACACTCTGTTAAATCGAATCGATTTTCAAACTTATTTTGCATCGAAACAATACGTTTCCGGACATGGGTTCTTAATCAAAACTTTATCTACTTAGTTCCCTCTACAACCCCTAGAAGTCTGTAATAGGAATTATGAAACACTCTGTATAAAGAAAGCGTAAATGAGTTGATAATAAAGTACCACATGGATGGATGATTATGTGTAAGGATAAATGTATCATTAAAGGGGTGATAGATAAGAAAGTAGTAGGCCTACATGGTTTTGTGAATTCGTGTAAAGATAAATGAATGACTAAAAGGATGATGAATAGAAGAATAGGAATAACAAAGCCGTAGTTGGATAGATGGTTGCGTGTATGAATAAGTGAATGATTAAAAAGGTGAGTGAATAGAATAGAAAAGTAATAAAATTGGAAGGTTGAACAACAACAACAAAAAGCAAATATTTGTAAAACAATGTGCATAAGAGAACGAATAAATTGAATAAATCATAATCAACTGAATGCTTTTTCCAGAGATTCTAGGTTCCATTCCTATGTTACTTGTAGGTATCAAAGCGACTGACGTATGTTTCCTCCTAGTATAATAATTCTGATTCTAATATTATTTCACCTTTATATCATCCCATGAACTTCTGATAGTTGTATTGAAAAGCAGCTTTAGATAAACAATGGTCGTTATTAAAAGAAGTTTACCTGTGGCTTGAGCTCGGCTGCTCGCCTGTAGAAATGTTCCGCCCGCTGCTTATGGCCGGCGTGACGTAACGCGGTTGCTGCGCTTAGCACCAAGTCGTACTGCTGCGGCGCAAGTTCCACTGCGCGCACGTACTGCGCAGCTGCCTCTGCGTGCCGCTCAAGTTCCGTCAAGAACTGACCTGCAAAGATAGTAAAGATAATACAGTTTACTCTATCATTATAGCTTACTGGAAGAATCAAATTCTGCCAATTATTGGATCAACAAAGCTTTGTTACGCCGCGACGGAGCGTCGTTGTTGTCCATAGGTGTGCTAGTAAATGGAGGTTCTGTTTCAACTAAGGCCAAGGCAGTAATGAAATGTTATAGTATTTCGTTTAAGGGACATTAACTGTACAAGTTATTCAGCATCTAAATTCAATGTGGACAGAATATTTATTTAAGGCCTTCTCTTCCACTCAGTATAAAAATACATATGAAATACAAGTAATAGAAATGCAGAAAACAATGGAATAAAAATAATAATAATAATAATAATAATAATAATCATAATGAACATAGTAATAATAATAATCATAATGATAATGAACATAGTAATAATAATAATAATAATAGTAATAATAATGTAATAGTAATAATAATAATAATAGTTTTGCTTAATGGAAGTTATTTTTGATTAATGTTTGTGTATACACTAGTAGGCCCACATTATTTTTCACACTCGACCTCAAGCATCTTGCTTTTTTCGAGTGTGACCCACTTATAACTTCTTAATATATTTTTTCCTTTTCTTAAGGAACTTTCTTTGTGAAATCTGATGAATAATTTATTTAGTAGCTTAGCATCTAAAGTCCAATTGTCTGAAGGTTCTGTCAAACTACCAAAAGATAATTAAAGTGAAATCGACTCCGGAGAACAATATGAATTCTCATTATTTTTGACAGGTATGTGTAGCATTCCGGTTCTGGATGGGTACCTGAAAATTTGCCGGCAACCCATCCTGCCAGACATTTGAATCCATCCTCTAAGAATCACACTGTGAGACTGTTCTGTTGGTTTTTGGTGTAGGAGATATCATATCAGAAGGAGATCAAGACAGAGTAAATCATACTCAAATAAGCAACACTTAACTCACTCATATGATTATATTGCAATTAAAATGCATTGAATTCCATAATCCACACATCTTCGGGGGTAAATTGAAGAATTCTGCTTGTAATTCCCTGTCATAATCTTCATCAGTAAAGTGTTCGGAATACACGTGACAACTCCGTGGATTCCACTTTTCCCTTCTGCGAAACTTTATAACCCATTTCTGGCATATAATTTCATTTTTCGAAAAATATCAAAAATAATTTATTTCCCTTCATTTTTAACCTTTTCTCTGCTATTATTGCAGACAACTACTGCACAACGTGTACCACTCATTACTAGACCTACTGCGCAATATTCAATATTAATTTAGGATGAGGAAAGATAACATTTGAACTCAGTGGTATACACACACATTCATTAATTAGACACTATCAACATACGAGAGGACGCTATTGGAGAGAGAGGAGGCTGTTCAGTAATTTATATATGAAACGAGTCGAAGTCAGGATAGGAGAAGAAATGTCAGAAGAAAGTGAAATAGGGAGAGCAGTACGACAAGGATGCCCTTTATCACCTACCCTGTTCAACATCTACTTGGAGGATTTAGTGAAGAACTATTTTCAAAACATGGGAGGAGTGATAGTAGGAGGAATAAGAATAAAGTGTGTAAGATTTGCTGATGATATGGCGTTGTTAGAAGAAGAAATGATACTAAGGGGTATGTTACTGGAGCTAAATGACAGCTGTGAGCAGTATGGAATGAAGATAAATGCCAATAAGACGAAGACCATTGTCATAGGAAGAATTCTAAATGAGGCAAGTGAAGGATGGAGCGTGTGAAGTGGACAGACAGACTAAGAAACGAAGCTGTGTTGAAAAAAGTGGGTAAAGAAAGAATAATGTTGAAACTGATCAGAAAGAGAAAAAAAAAATTGGTTGGGTCACTGGTAGAGAAGAAACTGCCTAGTAAAGGTTGCACTGGAAGGAATGGTGAAAAGGAGAAGTGTTCGGGACAGAAGATATGAGATGATAGACTTAAGATATATGGATCATATTAGGAGACAAAGAGGAAGGCAGAAAATAATAATAATAATAATAATAATAATAATAATAATAATAATAATAATGATTTATTTTAGCTGGCAGAGTTAAGGCCGTAAGGCCTTCTCTTCCACACAACCAGCAAAAAATGTATATACATATGCATGAACTTACAAAGAATTCAACAATTTGATTTAGATGAGAGTTACATGTATACAAGAGTTATTTACGAATTAAACAACAAAATACTATGAACTATTAATTAAACACTGAAATAAACTGTGTAGCCGAATTAAATTAAAATACATAGAATGTTAATATATTTCAAATTATATTAGATAATAGAAAGAGATTATTATGAGACAATTTTGAAAATGCAGCACAATCAGGATGATGTCTAAAGAAAAAAAGCAACAGTGTAGTCTGTAATATTTTAAATCAGTATGATTGGAGTGAAATGCTAATAAGGTTATCTTTTAAGCTGTTCTTAAAGGTGTTTGTTGTCTTGCAGCCCCTAATACTTTGTGACAAGGAATTCCATTGCCGCGAGGTGGATATTGTAAAAGATGAGGAATAACAAGATGTTCTATGAAGAGGTATATTTAGCGTGCCACAGATAAGTGATCTGGTATTTACGTCGTGGTTAGAGTATAGATAAGAGAAACGAGACGAAAGGTAATTTGGTGTTGAGGTGTGCAGAATTCGAAAGAGTAAAGACAAAGAGTGTAAAGTTCTGCGTTCTTTAAGTCGGAGCCACGAGAGACTTGCGAAGGACGGTGATATGTGATCATATCGTCGGATGTTGCACACGTATCTTATGCACATATTCTGAGCTCGCTGTAACTTGACTGACAGTTCAGAACTTAGATCACTTAACAAAACGTCACAATAATCGAGGTGCGACATTACTAGGGTTTGTACTAGGGTAAGTTTTAGTTGCTGGGGCAAGAAGTTTCTCAAGCGACTCAAAGAGTGAAAGGAGGAACAGATTTTTTTTATCGTTTCTTTAACTTGAAAATTCCAACTTAGATTATTATAAAAAAAGAAGCCAAGATTTTTTACGACAGATGAATAAGGGATTAGCGTGTTGTTAAGGGTAACAACTGAAAGATTACTGTTATTAAGGGAGTTAACTAAACGCTTATGTCCAATAATTATGGCTTGAGTCTTACTTGGATTAAGTGCGAGTCCGAAATTGGCCGCCCAAGTGGAGACAGTGGCTAGGTCACAATTTAACTTGTCAATCGATTCATTGATCGTATTGGGTCTGGAATGTATGTAAAGTTGTAGGTCGTCGGCATAGAGGTGATATCGGCAATACTGTAAGTTCTTTGATAAGTCATTAATGTAGATAGAGAAAAGTAGTGGTCCTAATACGGAGCCCTGCGGCACTCCCGCCTTTGTGTATCACCATTGGGAGAATTGATTATCAAGTGAAACACACTGTTGGCGGTCCCGTAGGTAGGAGTCCATCCAGCTCAAGGTATTGTCTGACAGGTGCAAAGCCTTCATCTTTGCAAGAAGCAAGTCGATATCAACAGAACCAAAGGCATTGCTGAAATCGAGAAAGTTAGTGCCGTTACTTCACCCCTATCCATAGCTTCACGGATGTCCTCGGTCACTTTAAGTAGGGCTGTAGTAGTGCTGTGTCCATGCCTAAAACCCGATTGATAGTCATCGAGGAGTTTGTGTTCGTCGAGATAGTTCGTAAGTTGTCCGTGTACAATATGTTCTAATGCTTTTGAAAGAGTGGGAAGAATTTATATCGGTCTGTATTGGTTTACTGTAGAAGGTGTGTTAGATTTAGGTAAAGGTTTCACTAATGCCATTTTCCAGAGTGAGGGGTAGGACCCAGTCATAATAGATGCATTGAATATATGGGTGACGGTCGGCAGAATCACATCTATTATTTTATACAGGAGAGTGATATTTATATTGTCTACACTTTGGGCTTTAGATTTCATACATCGCAGCGTCTTCATTACGTCAGTCGGGTTAATGTATTTAAAGAAGAATTTATCCCATACAGGTTGGGGGTAAGATCTGAGAAATTCAAGAGTCTCTTTTTTATGTAATGGTTCAGGTGGAGCAGTGACGAAATGTTCATTTAGACTATTGAGTGACAAGTTGATGTTATCTACCCGAGGCTTTGCTTTTATTAGACCCAGGTTATTAAGGTTACGCCACAATTCTTTCGCACTGACCGAAGGTATAATAAGGGAATGTGCATGGCGTAATTTAGCATTTCTTACTGCTTGATTACACTTATTTCTTAAAACTTTGTAAGTATTAAAATCTAATTCGTCCTTGCTCCGTCTGTATTTACGATAAGCAGTGTCTCTGTCTGTCATGAGTAATTTTATGGCATCGCACATCCAAGGCGCAGGGCGTCTACCAACTCGTCTGGTTTTCAAGGGTGCGTGTTTATCGTATAACTGAATTACTAGGTCGTTAAATTTTTCTATTTTGTCGTCAATGTCTGGTAAATTCCACACTTCAGTCCAAGGCAGGCTAAGTGCATCGTTGATTAATTCATCATGCTCAATATGCTTCAAGTCACGGTATGATGTGATGTGAGGTTTATATTTTGGACAATACAAGGAATATTCTAGAAAGATTATGTCGTGTGCTGAGATACCCGGCGCTGGTAGTTGTCCATTCGTTAATGCTAGCTGAGGATTAGTCGTGGCAATAATGTCAAGAAGTGTCTCCGATTCCTGGGTGTGGTGGGTAGCTGCGGAAGGAAGGATGGATATATTGTAAGACTCAAACATGTTCTTAAGTTGAACTGTAGCGTAATTACTTGAATTTAATAAGTTTGTATTGAAATCGCCTAAAATAACAGTATGGTCATAGTGAGGCACAAGATTAAGCAAAGGTGTTTCAAGATCACTTAAGAATCCTGATTAGGAAAGGCTGGAGAATGCTGGGTTTGCAGTGAAAGACCTGCCCTTGGGCAGAACACTATGAATGAATGAAAATGAAATATGATGAAAGATGAGTGGAACGGAGAAAAATTCTCTCCGGCACCGGGTTTTGAACCCGGGTTTTCAGCTCTACGTCGGATCCCGGCCACTTAGTCACTCATAACGAGTGCACCTCTGCACATGTGTGGACACTGTGCACTGTCATACATCTATGACGCAGTGTATGAGGGTAGGCCACTAGAGGGAACCCAAGAGGTGGAACTTAAACTGAGAGGATTCAATCCGACATCGGGATAGGAATCCGGTGTGGTTTAGTGAATAGAGCGTCAGCACGTAGATCTGAAAACGCGGGTTCAAATCCCGGTGCCAGAGAGAATTTTTCTCCGTTCCACTCATCTTTCATCATATGATGACGCAGATTTTCTGCACGGAAATATCATATGTAGGCTACTTAGGTACATCATAATAACATAGAAAATGAAATAAATAAATTATCGCCATATTCGAAAGTGAATAAAACCTAACAAACATTTCTGGTGAGTTGGTTAGAACATACAGTTAAACGAAAACTGAAACATGTAGTATTACTTTGTAATGGGACATGTTACGAATTAAAAAATAATAAAAAATCACATACTCCTGTCGGGGAAGCCAGTCTATAAATGATGTCAGACTATCACGCTCAACCTCACTTTTTCCTCGTCCAAATGTAGCTGACTGAGATAACCTCCTCATTCTACAGGCCTTTCTTTATAATTACCTACTGAAACCTTATCGTTATTTTTATGATCAACGTTATTATGTTTCTAAATACAATATATATAGGTCTATGTTAATAAGATGTTTTTTTATTCTACTTTGTAAATTATATTGCGACCCCCCTCAGATCTTTACATGAACCCCGGGAGGTTGCGACCCACATATATAACTGATAACAAATCAAAAGTGGAATAACGTTTCAGGGAAAAGAAAATAATTTGTAACAAATCTAATTTCCTTACATTTCTTTCGCTATAATCTCACAGACTTTGAGAACAAACCCCAAACTCTTGATCAGGCCTACATTAATCGCAGCGTGGTGCCGTCGTAGTTTTCAATGGGAAGGACAACATAAGTGAAAGTTTGAAGAAGGGGGCAGCAACTCCTCCAATAACACAACGACAGGGCGGCAACAATAGTCCGGTATTTGTTTTTCATATTACGCCCTCACTCCCGTGACACTCCCGGGGGTAATACAGAAAGTTATGGCGGAGTTTGAAGCACTCTCTACCCCGCCACTATCTCTCAATGTTATTCCTCTCTGTGTAAACACGGCCGAGTTTACTGTTAAAAAGACAAACAGAGAGCTCTATCTCTTCGGAAATCACGTGTTCCGATGACATCCACCACCTATGACTGCCTGACAGTCTGACAGTCTATCATCGTTGCTTGTTCCCATTGCAGTTCTTTTGTACTTGGACAGATAACTGTACCGTGTACACTGAAGCCTGGAATTATTAATTTGTATCTGATGTGTGCCTTTGTTTGAATGTTGGCTTAGAAAAGAATAAAAAGTCAGGAATGAAAATACTGGAAAACTTACCCATAGTTCTAATTATCATGTTAAAAAATTCTGATCGCGTATAAAATGTATATTTTAAAATTTTGTTTACCAAAATGTAAAGTATCTACATTATACGCAGTATCGAAGATACGTTTTCTGTTTTATGTTATCATTAATTACATATTCATCGCGACCAAACAGAGAAAAAAAGCCACCGGAATAAACTATAGCTAAAGAAAGGGACTCGTGCTACGAAGCTGAGTTTGAATCTCTCCTGAGCTGGTTATTTCGTCGGAATCTTTCCGAGGTTTTCGCCAACTGCAAGGGGGTTATGAGATTATTCCACAATCTTGCTATCACTATTTTTAATAAGACTAAATAACTAAACAGTTGATAAAAAGTAATTAATTAACCGATTAAAACAATACAAACATAACAGGATGCCGATAGAGGAATTAGGGTAATCGAATTATGAAAAATAAATACAATTTCCTGTAACATTCAAGCGTATGCAGGGTGTTTCCGAGGTGGTGTTACAAACTTTCAGGGATGATGGCGAAGGGCACATGTAACAATTTGAGATAGGAACCATGGTCCGGAAATGACTGAGTTGAAAGTTATAAGCAAAAATAGTTGTGTGGAAATGGAATTGTAATTTGGCAACACGTGCCCTCCTTCCCTTAACCTTTGGAACAATCGTGGAAAAATGGTATGGGCCGGATGTCTCCTACGTGGGTACTTGTACCGATACAATCTGTGAGCTTGTCTACTGTTCGCATTGGCTCATCCGTATTCGAAAATAAGGTCTGCTTATTCCGCTCTCGTGTACTCCTCCATTTCACTAGGACTGATTGACTGGACACTGCAACTTGTACACATACACTGCTGTCTACAGACGTGCATATCAGGACCGACCATATCCGTTACACATTATGCTATCTGCATTGCTTTAGTGTAATTTCCTGTCCCCACCCCTCAGACAGCGCATTGAATGGAATACTATAAGTAGACAACATAAACAACGTCAGATGAATACAGTATGTGTAAGATGTACAGATAAATTCACATAAATAAGGTGTACAGAGGAATAAAATTATTTCATTTCCACAGAACTATTTTTGCTTGTAACTTTCGACTCGGTCATTTCCGGACCAGGGTTCCATATCTCAAATTGATACATGTGCCCTTCGCCATCATCCCTGAAAGTTTGTAACACCACCTCGGAAACAACCTGTATATTTAACAACACACTTGCTACGTGAGTTACACTGAAAGTTTCTGTAAACTGATATTATGTACAGTAGGTAACTAGATTGTCTTTTGTCTATGATAATTAGGGGCGGATGTTGATGACCTAAAAATCTACTTAAAACAACCAATAAAATGCCCTTAAAATAATGGAAAAATGACATAAAATTAAAAGAAAATGACATTTAAATATTTTTCACCGTAGGCCTACTCGCACCACAACTTCTTAAAAATTAGTCACCGTGTTTCAATGACTGCCCTGCAAATGGCGTAGAGAGGAGGCAACTTCCTGGAATTTGATTAAGATAAAGGAAAAGAGCATGCAACAAAATGAAAGTTTTAAGGGAAAATATAGGTTTTAATGAGGTTTTACAATGTGTTTCAATCAGGGGTGGTCCGTGTCAGTGCCTTCATTCTCCGTCTCTTCCTCCTTTTTCTCTTCACTTTTGTTACCAGACCTTCCAGATCGGGGGAGTGTAAATGACAAAACAAATTGTGGGCGCAGCGTGCATTCTTGCAATCTTTGTGTTAAAAATATTTTCTATTGTTCATATAGTTATTTTTGTGTGTGTCAGTTTGGTTAGTTTGATTCCGTGTGTAGTTGGTATAGTTCATGTATTTAATTAGTATAATTTTTGTGTTCAATTGTATGGTTTTGTGTGTTTTAGTTTGGATAATTTGACTCCGTGTGTAGTTGGCATAGTTTTAGTTTGACTCCGTGTATAGTTCATGTATTTAGTTAGTATAATTTTTGTGTTCAGTTGAATGGTTTTGTGTGTTTTAGTTTGACTCCGTGTATAGTTCATGTATTTAGTTAGTATAATTTTTGTGTTCAGTTGTATGGTTATGTGTGTTTTAGTTTGAATAGCTTGACTCCGTGTGTAGTGGTATAGTTCATGTATTTAGTTAGTATAATTTTTGTGTTCAATTGTATCGTTTTTGTGCGTTTAGCTTAGATAGTTTGTGTGTTTAGGCTGTACAATTTATGTGTGCAATTGGTATAGGTTTTTGTTTATTAAGTTTGTGTGTGAGTTAAGACAATGTATGTGTTCAGTTTGTGTAATTTTTTTCTTTTTTTGTTTTTATCGTGTGTTTAGTGTGGACAGTTGTGTTCAGATTATAATTTATGTGTTCAGTTTGCATATTTTTCTGTGGATGTTTAGTTTGCATAATTTGTGTTTTTAGTCTGTATTGTTTTTCGTGTTTAGTTGGTAAAATTGTTTATGTGTTTAGTTTGTAAGTTTATAGTGTAAGCTCCCTTGGACTGGCTCCCCAAGTGTAGTAGACCTTCAGCTCACCCTACACTCTCCTGTAGGAGGCCGTTGCCCTTATGGGATTTCAGGCTTTTCGTATTTCGTATAGTACATTCCTTTCGAACCATATTGGGGACACAACGTCCTATTGTCCAGGAAACGGTGAAAATTTCCCCGTTTATAAAGACATCCTCGTACCAACAAAAGAACAGTAGTGGTCAAAGCTCTCACTTAAACTAAGCTGTTGTCAAGCATTTTATATTACTTCTATTGTGTGAAGTGAAGCCTTCAGTGAAATGAGGGATTGACTTTAGAGTTTGTTCCAAACTATAAAACTCAAACTTCACTGTTATTCACTATTTCAGTAGGTAATTACTAGTAGGGCCTACTACTGATGTGTTTGCTTAGAAAAAGATTTAACAGGCCTATATGTAAAGAAGGAAGTAAAATGCATTCAAAATGATCTAAAAGTTCTTCAAAATATTAAAAATGACCAAAAAATGCCGAAAAAAATATAAAAATGACCTATTAGTTCAAAAACGTCAGAAAACGCAAAAAATGCAATATAAGAAATCAATTTTTTTTGCGTTGATATTAACATAGAAAGGACTTGCATATTAATAAGCATCGTCCTAATGTGAAAAATAAAAAGATGACTTTTCATCAACATCCGCCTCCTAATGATAATATAATTCACTCTCCGAAACAACTGCTGTTTACAAATCCAGAATACTGTATACCTTTTCCTAGTTTAACTGCTAGATATATATTTAAGTTAACCATCTATCAAACTAATTAATTTAAGTCGACAAGACTTTCAGGCCATGATTTTTCGTGTTATTGACGGCAAAAGAATGAATTCAACGATTTAAAAATTCTTTTAGAGATGAAACACAATCAACATGGACATGGTCCACTGCTGTGGAATAACTTTTAGCACGTCTGACCGTGAAACTAGCGGGCCCGGGTTCGAATCCTGCTTGAGAAAAGTTACCTGGTTGAGGTTTTTTTGGGGGGATTTTCACTCAACCAATTAAGAGCAAATGCTAGGTAACTTTCGGCGATGGACTCTGGACTCATCTCGCCAACATTATTACCTTCATCTCACTCAAACGCTAGATAACGACAACAGTTGATAAAGCGTCATGAAATAACCCACTAAAACATAGACATTCATCTTCTGTTGTCGTTCCCATTAAAACTACGGCGGTACATCAACGGGATGCCATAATCATAAATGCAACTGCAACTACTTTCTGCATTCTGTATAATCACCAAACGGTTGTGATACATAACGTCACAAAATTATTTCTTGTGATTAGATAATACTTTGTAATTTGAAAAATAAGCCAAAATTAAAATAAGTTTTAGCAGACCAACTGTCACCTCCATTCTGAAAACAATGTAATTACCTGTCACTTGAGAATTAAACAATGTTGCAAAAATGGAATTTTAATATCTGTATGAATAGTTGTTGAATTCTTGTTAAAATTTAATTAATATAAATAATTATATCAGTTAAAATTATTGCAATTACATTTTAAAGCTTAATAATTTAAAATACGTTAGTTACATTTTAATATGGCTCCTTTCCTATACACATGAATAATGCTTTATATGGTGTTTTATACAATACACGTGCGTTTCACTGCACTTGTTATAAATATTAGATATATGATATTATATTGATATATAATATAATTAACATTATTTGCGTCCGTGGGAGTCGCAGACGTAGTTCCGAATTCCGCCCCCGCTATGACTGCTTGACGTTCTGTATTTTCGTAGGTGGATGTCCATCGTTGTCGCCAGTACAATTTACAGGAGTCACGTCAGGTGTCAAGTGTCAAGTGTCTAGTGTAGGTCAAGATAATGGACATACGTGAAAACACTTCAAAGTGTGTGATCATCTTAAAGTAATTTGAACGATTGATATTATTATTATTATTATTATTATTATTATTATTATTATTATTAGTATTATTATTATTATTATTATTATTTGGTGGTATTTCGTTAAACACACGACCGTTACTCACGTCGCACAAGAGTCATAGATTCAAATTTTTGCCAGCGACATAACACGTTATACTTTTCTTTGAAAATAATCTTGTGTACATTCTTTACCATGGAATGAATATTATTGAATTTGTTCGATTGCTGTTATCTGTTTCTTTTTAATAGACTGTCAACCTCAGAAAAACTCGATGAATTACTCTTTAATTTGATACCCGTTTAGTGCCTCTGTTATATTTCATTCTGACGACATAATCGTTTTGAATCCTCACGTTGACCTTTGGGACACGCTGTATATTATAAAAAATAATAATAATAATAATAATAATAATAATAATAATAATAATAATAATAATAATAATAAAATAGGTGAAAAGCCAAAGCCCTCTCGAACTTCAGTGTTCATTAACCTCCAATCAAATAAGGCATTTTCGATGATTTTCGATTTGTATTAATATTCTATTATTATTATTGTTATTATTATTGTTGTTGTTATTATTGTTATTATTATTGTTGTTATTATTGTTATTATTATTATTATTATTATTATTATTATTATTATTATTATTATTATTATTATTGCACTATTAACTTTTATGCGTATCTAAATGCAAAAATTGCAGTACCTGAGAACGAAACCACATTATTGACGTTAACCCCCAGTCTTTTAAGTTCGTTAGCAAAAACTAGCCTCCACCAGTTACAATTTTCTTTTCTTTCCTCGTCTGTTCTGCAAAACGATATGAAGCAACACGACTTTGGTTGTTAATGTATCTAGTATACGGGAAAGAGCACAAACTTCGAACCAGTTTAATTATTATTATTATTATTATTATTATTATTATTATTATTATTATTATTATTATTATTATTATTATTATTATTATTATTATTATTATTTCGGTATTTATTTCATACGTAGGTATATCGTATTAAGAGAGAGCTAGAACAGATGTGGAGCTTGTTTCCAAAAGGTAACAAATCCACAATTTTCGAAAAATAACTTACAAATGGCACCACATTCTTAGCGACCTTTAGAACGGAAACAATAACCATTTCTCTCGAAAAAAAAAACGCCAAATCCTGTCTCCAGAAGTCACTGAAAACAGTGTTTTACAGCAGAAAATACCACATCCATGCTGAGTTTCATGCCAAAACATACCAAATCTCAAGCGTGTTCCTCCTATTGGTTCTAGACTTTGCGTCACTGATACGTCAAGCGTTGTGCAGAAATTTCATTGGCTATTGTGGTGACATGTTAATTGTTTGGGCTGTTGTGACATAAACAAACTCCCATTTTACAGTAATATTATACATTTTGAGTCTGTTGTTAGAACAGAGGATGAGGCTAACATTGATATTAATTATGATGATTAGAACAAACATAGCCTCCATTTTGTGAAATTTAATGAAGAATGTTTAATAATTATGTGTAAAATATTAAGGGGCTCTTAAATAATTCCTGTACATCCCCATTCACAATATTGAATTATTTCATGCCAATATGTACCACATCCAATTTTGTTGCCAAAATGTACCAAATCCAAACTAAAATCATTAATAACTTCTTGTATATGTGTGAAATATCTTAAATATGTGCCTAACTATGATGGATGACTCATAAAGAATAGTGACATGAAGCCATAACAATATATAGTATTTTTTACAGCTATGAGTAGTTTTTTTTTTCATTTCCTGTAAAATTAGGTCTGTTGGATTTGGTACCTTTTGGAAACAAGCTCCACAGATGTGTAAGTGCAGGAAACAAAAAGAACTTGCATATATTATCCACTTCATAGACCCCTTAATTTATGTACTGCTATCACATGTCTTGAAACCATAGATAAAACGGTCGAGCATGACAAAAACAGGTGAGAGAAGCGTGAGAGTGCTGCACTTCATCATCCTCGTCGTATGCTTAATGGGAGACTACGTACGTCGTGCAGTATACTCTAATCTCTAACGCCACTCTTAAGATCTTTCTTTAGTGCTAGTATTCTGGAGTGTCCTAGGAGTCGAGGCGCTGGACTATTATAGTAATTTTTTAGCAATTATACTGTACAGTGTAATTTTATAAAAAAACTCCGGTATGCGTCTCTCAGAATGTGACATTGCGAGTTTATATTGTATCTGTATTCTGTGTATAAAATAAGAATTAATATAATATGTTCTGAATTTGTGAGATATAGTTTCTCAAGTCATATTAAAAAAATAGGCATATAGCAGACAACGAGTCAAAATCCTCCAATATAAATTAAATTATATATCTACGTATATATTGATTCTTTGGTACGACCGACAGAGATAAATTTTGGCTCTCGATGACACCTCAACAAGGGACTTCCCTGTTTATCGTCAGCTGTCTCTGAAATTCAAGCGAAAGCACATGCAGACATGAAATTACGTGAAATGCACAACTTCAGAATCACTGTACAGATCTTATAATTATTTTATCTCTGCCTCTGTGCAACGTCACATTTGCGGGGGAGGAAAGGAGACTGCAGAAAGATTGTAATGCTTTTTAATACGTTGACTCCCATGACTAAGGTAGCCACTTGAAATTTAAGTCACTGACTGGTAGAGACAAAATGAAAGACCTGTAGAATATTGATACAATGCTAAGTGGGCCTATAGGGACCGAGAGGTGTGTTTTTGTTTTGCTGAACTTCAGGACAGTGCTAATTCATTTAAAGTTTCTGTGACTGTAGCATATATATATATATATATATATATATATATATATATATATATATATATATATTCGTTTGGTTTTACTTTATTTATAGTTTGATTTTTTATAATTTTATTTGAATTTCTGGTGATGTGGAAGAGAAGGCCTGTTGGCCTTAACTATGCCAGAATAAATAAATAAACACATAGACCTATATATGTATACCGTATATATACATACATACATTTTTATTGGGTTATTTTACGACGCTGTATCAACATGTAGGTTATTTAGCGTCTGAATGATATGAAGGTGATAATGCCGTGAAATGAGTCCGGGGTCCAGCACCGAAAGTTACCCAGCATTTGCTCGTATTGGGTTGAGTGAAAACCCCGGAAAAAACCTCAACTAGGTAACTTAGCCCGACCGGGATTCGAACCCGGGCCACCTGGTTTCGTGGCCAGACTCGCTGACCGTTACTCCACAGGTGTGGAATACATACATACATACATACATACATACATACATACATACATACATACATACATACATACATACATACATACATACATACATACATACATACATACAAATTAAAACACATTTGAAAGTAAGGCACGTGATGAAATGTTTTCTTTCGTTGCAGTTGTTTTAAATTGAGTTAATCCTTTCGGGCATTTGACTAAGAAGTTCATTAATTCATGTAAGTGACGCTATGTAAATATTCATATTTATGGACGAAAGCTTATTAAAGACAATTCGTTTTGGTTGTCTATAGTTGGGTTTCTGAGATTTCCGAAAAGTCTAACAACCAGACTGAAGCTGGATGGTCTATGGCGAGTCCTTGGCATCAACCCCTTTGATTTGATTACCCCCCTTTGATTTGATTACCTGGTTGGGTTTTTCCGAGGTTTCTCCCACCAAAAGGCAAATGCCGGGTAATATTTTGGCGAATCCTCGGACTTGATCCCATCTCACTACATCTCGGCCCCCCCCCCCCCCCAAAAATGTAGTATAAAGCTACTATTTATTTTTGAAGAAGTTGTAAAGTATTAACCGATAGCAAAACTCTCAAAGCTTAACTTAGACCTCAAACATCCAATGTGGAAACCGTGTGTCACGTAGCATATGTCCAGAGATAATCAAGTACATGAAATACGCTAGCCATCATGTCCATATCTATGATTTCGTTGGCAGCAGTAATACGCTATCGTAACTCTGGCAGATTTTGTGACAGAAATGGCATGAATAGCTGTGTGTAGATCTTAAAAATAGAGATAGGTTTTAGATCCATGCTAATGATATTCATTTCGATATGTTGATGATGATAATCATCATCATCATCATCGTCGTCGTCATCACCATTATCTTTCTCTTGTTGAGATTATAATAACAATGAATTCTACACAAATGGTTTTCAGATAAATACACGTTTTTTGTAATTAGAAGGAAGGTATATTTTTATCCTTATTGTGCAGTAGAGTGTGTAAATAAGTCGTCACATCTGCTATTATGTTTATTTAAATCATAATATGGCGCCATCTGTGTGTACAGATAAATGAAACGGAGCTGGAGTAAATGCAATTGTATTACACAGCAGCTGCCGCCAGCCATGGCCATGTTTTGTACAGGAAACACTGCTCGAGGTTTGTTCCGAATTTTCAAGACATCATTGTACGCTGTCCGCCGCACTTTACGCATGAATTAAATTATGAAGCTGTGTGAATTTGAATGCGTTAGTGGTTAGATGCTTGACACGCTGTTTGTAGTGACACGATGTGCTCAGAAAAAAATGAGGGCAGAGATTGTATAGGGTGATAGGAAATTAAATATATCATATTATGTGAGAGAAACCCTGGAAACAGTTTGTGTGTAGGTATTTAGAGAAACCGGTGTTCAAAGTGAGGAGCGGTAAGACCAAACTGAAGTTTACCATCATTCGCGCTAAGAAACGGAGAATTCAAAAGATACAGGTGGAGAGAGAATATCTCTGGAATAACGGTGCGAAAATAGAAATAAGATTTTCCTGCAAAGACACCGGTTAAGATTTCAGGAACCAGGAATTCTGTAAAATGGTGGCATAATGATGGCATGCCGTTGCCAATCCCCCACGATTAAAAATAATTTGTCGTAAATAAGTAAATAAAAAATAAATAGATAAATAGATAAATGAATGAATGAATGAATAAATAAATGAGTAAATAAAAATGAGCGAGTGAGTGAATAACTGAATAAAATTAAGAAATATATAAACACAACATATGCAAAGAAAAAAATTAATACATATAAGAATTATATTGTTATAGGATTATTCAAAAGCCCAACAAATTTTAAGATGTCTCTGTTAAGATGTAAGTTCACAGAAAAATACTAATATAGTTTTCTTCATAGGTATAAACCAATTTCAGGGAATACGCCACATCGTTGAATAATTCAGCTGCTGCCTCGCAACTTGAGTCACACTGATTGTTACATAGTCTGAATTTTGTCTAATTTCCTGGACTTCTCGTAAAACCATTGCAACATTCACATCCTTTCTCAGGTCTCGTCAATTTTTTACACGCTTCCACAATGATGTCAAATTGTAGAGTTTTGGGATTATTATTGTTATTATTGTAATTATTATTATTATTATTATTATTATTATTATTATTATTATTATTATTGCCTATAGGAATTTGCTGTGATAAAATAGGTTTTCTCAACCAAAAGATATCTTATTTTTCCAGTTCTCTCGATATAGCTTCATCTTCATCTGTCAGGTTTCTTTTCTGCATAATCTTAATTTCTTCTACCCATGTTGGTTGTGATCTACCTCTGTTCTTTCTTCCTTTTGGTGTCCAAATTAGGGCTTTTCTATTTAATCTAGTTTCTCTTCTCATAACATGCCCGTACTATCCTAGCTGTATTTATTTTATCACTTTAACAATATCTTTGGTAACATCCATTTTCTCTCTTATTCCCGGCCCAGGTCGATGGCATTTAAGTGTGCTTAAAATGCGACAGGCTCATGTCCCTGGATTTAGTAAAAGAACTCCTGCGGGACAAAATTCCGGCACACTGGCTACGCTGATATAACCTCTGCAATTGCGAGCGTCGTTAAATAAAACATATTTAAAAACTATTTACTTTCTTCTTCTTCTTCTTCTTCTTATTATTATTATTATTATTATTATTATTATTATTATTATTGACCGCTAAACGTTGTAATTTTATTCTTCTGTACGTGCATGAATAGGCCTATTTTGTAAGGATAAAATTATTACGCTATATAAATCAGTACAGTATTAAGCTTTTTAATCTTTAGATGAGAGTAGTTATTATCAGTTATTTACTACTTATTTATTTAATAATAATATTATAGAACTTGACAAGTTCAATATTAGGACTATGTGCTATTATAATCATGGGACGAACTATTAAACTCCATTATCATCGTTTGGTTAAAACTTTTGCTGCTGCTAAAATATTGGTGTAGTTTTCTTCTACTTATGTGAAAAGATGTTTCCACAAGTTACACTAATGACTAATACATACATACATACATACATACATACATACATACATACATACATACATACATACATACATACATACATACATACATACATACATACATACATACATAGATACATAGATACATACATACATACATACATACATAGATACATACATACATAGATACATACATACATACATACATACATACATACATACATACATACATAAGTGTTCTCCCCATGGGCAGGTCTTTCACTGCAAACCTAGCATTCTCCAATCTTTCTTATTTTCTGCCTTCTTAGTCTCTGCATATGATCCACATATCTTAATGTCTATCATCTGATATCTTCTTCTGCTCCGAACTCTTCTCCCGTTCACCATTCCTTCCAGAGCACTCTTCAGTAGGCAATTTCTTCCCAACCAGTGATCCAACCAATTCCTTTATCTCTTTCTGATCAGTTTCAGCATCATTCTTTTCTTCACCCACTCTTTCCAACACAACTTCATTTGTTATTCTGTCTGGCCACTTCACACGTTCCATTCTTCTCCATATCCACATTTCAAATGTTTCTATACGTTTTTTTTTTAATTTCGTCGTAATGTCCATGTTTTAGCCTCATACAATGGTATACTCAACACAAAGCACTTCACTAATCTCTTCCTTAGTTCTTTTTCCAGAGGTCCGCAGAAGATGCTCCTTTTATGAAACACAAAAACAAGTCCCGCCTTACGGACGAAAACCTTATAGCGCAGATCATAATTGCCGCGTCCAACATTCAGCCGGACTTCGTTTCCTTTTCAGAAAGATGTACAGAAAATAATTGAAGGAGAAGGTTTTTGTTTCAAACACTAAGTTAAGATGTTTATCGGTTTCAAAAAGTTATCTTTTAAGTAATCTTACAAATGAGGTCTGTTTGTTTCCTTATTAAATTATTCATACATTGATATGGAACTATTTGCTTCATTGTAATAAATCTATTGAGATTCATTAATATATTGCATGATTATAAAAAAAGCACTTTCTATCAAAACACATTCTACTGTACCTAGAGGTAGATACACAAAGAGACGGAGAATGAGTTACGGAATGATCAGTTCTGCATGTTCACGAACAAGCACTGGTTGAACTGTAGTTTTCATCCAAATACCTCTCCCCCGTCTGCTTACATCATACGCTGTCTCTCGCGTGTAATCACTGCCGTTCGAGTTTTGGTCACTGCTGTTATACTGTGTATCAAGTGAGTTATCTTTTATCTCAAAGAGGCGAGATTATTATTTCGCTTTTTAGAGAACAGAAAATGATATGCTTATTACATCTGCTGTGCTGTGTTGACTGGATGGTTGGAAGAATTTTGTCTTCTGCATTTTTTATGGTTCGGAGTGTACCGAAGAACCATTCAACAGGTTGTTACTTTTGCTCGACAAACATATCTGGTATGTCGCCTTAGTCTAAACTTCTTTTCCCGTGCCTTTTAGCGTTTTCCGCCGTTTGCCCAACATCTGCATACTCGGCCATTTAATGCGCTACTTACCGGAGAGATGACTAGTGTGTCGTGGAATATGACTTATTATAGCCGAAGCGTGGTGCTTATAGATTGCTGAATGACCCTTTGTAATTGGTACCATCCCAGCATTTATTTAAGAGATGTGGGAAACCAAGCAAAAACCGAAGTCAGGATATCCAAACTTTGGGATCGAATTTTGGACTTCTGAAATACAAGACAGATGTATTAAACATTACGTCACTATGCTCGATTAAATTAAAAGATTCGGTAAAATATGCTAATATTAAACCAGATATTAAAATGATGCCTCAATGCTTAGACTCCGGATACATGTAAGTACTATAGATACTGAGATTCGGAACGATCCAAAAGATGAATCAGAGAATGACTCAGTACTTGTGGAGTAAATAGTTCTTCTGACAAGCAGACATTCTCATGGGGACAGATAAAAAAAGTTAAATTTTTTTCTTCCACCATGTTAATAATGTCAAAACAAGTGCTTATATAAATTTTGGCCAATCCACCGCAATTACGAGGCCGTACAGAAAGTGATTTTCCCTGGGACCGTTTACAAAAAAGCACAATTTCATGGAAAGATTTATTGTTGCGCTATTTTTAAACATATTCCCCACTGGAATTGGGACATTTGTCATACCATGGGATCAGTATTTGTAATCTTGTGTCGTGTTGTGCACCTCTCTGTTGATCCCACGGTATGAAAAATGTCTCAATACTGGTGGGGAATATGTCGAAAACTAGCGCAACAATTATTGCTGTATCGATTCCAATAAATCTTTCCATGAAATTTTACTTTTTTCTTTAATTGGCCACAGGGAAAATTACTTTCTGGACGGCATCCTAATTGCGGTGGAGTGGCCAAAATTTATATAAGCACTTGTTTTGACATTATTAACATGGTGGAAGAAAAAAAAATAACTTTTTTATCTGTCCCTATGATAATGTTTGCCTGTGAGCCTCACCCCATGACACACTCGGATATTACTGCCTCGGTTCGTGACCTTAGTCCATGTAAAAGTCAAACAAAAATGTTGGTATCGAGACTGAAAGGTTGGAATCTACTATATAAAAACATCAATGTTAGTTTTTTTATATCTTAGTGAACAGGAATTTTACAATATATTTTCTAAAGAGGGGGAATCTGATTCTGTACTGAAGGCCTTTTGACAGGAGTACATTTTTAGAGAATGGTGTTTATTTATTGAATTTTAAAAATGAGTTCAATAGTAGTGTTAATTCAGAGTGGAAATAAATACAGTGAATGTAGTTCATGTGAGAAGGCTAAATCAGGGTTACAGAACTGGCGAGAGAGGGGTGGAAAGCATGGGGAAAGCGTCGGTTCTCCGTCCACAGTCCACTGGCGTTGAATGACGTCACTGTGCCCCGTACGCAATCATATAGCACAGAAACCGACTACAAATCCCCTCCCCTACCAAGTTAATGACGCGAGGGTAGAAGGAAAGGATGCGTGACGTTTCCAATGAGTGACGCAACGCCACAATTGTCGCCCTGTTCTGCAAGCCTGGCCTAAATATTATGAAAATATAACACGTATTGTAGAGTAGGATCCCTTGATATCACTTAACAGTTTGCTAGGATTAGGACATGTAGTGAGTATTAACAGGGATTTTATAGTTTTATCGTTTTATATGTGAAACATTTGCTTGTCAGTATCCAGTATAAAAGTATTATTGGCCCGTGTGTGGAGGACCTAAAATGTGTTGCTCCTTTACTTCAGATACGATTTGAATACGCCAAATGACGTTTCTCCTAGTGTGATTGGGGCAGCAGAGATGGACAAAACTATTACATAAAATTGAACTGTCCTAAAATAGAAACACTGATTCCAGGAAATATAATTGCCCTTGTTCAAGATCTAGTTGGCTCTGGAAGGTCTATTTACCACAATTATAGTCAACATAAAAGAAGATGGAAGTTTTACGAAAGAAATGAGTCATAATGGGAGTGGATTTCCATACTTGAACGACTTTACAAGAATTAGTGGCAAAATTAAAGGAAGGAATGTTTGTTGCTCCTCAATTAAGAGAACTAATAGAAGATGCCTCACTTGAAAACCAATGAATAAACCTGAAAAACTTGTACGGACGTACTTATTTATGTGAGAAAAGTAAACAACTTCCTGGAAAGAACTACAGAACACGCATCCACTATATACGTAACTTGTTAGTGAGCTTCTTCAAACTTTTATTATTCCACAGACATTTTTGAAACTTTTCTGAAAATACACTTTCTTAGACTGTCATTTGAATATTTTACTGAAGACTTTGATCTTTGCAAGGTGAGGGCAGGGTACGTATTTTCATAAAGTAGCAGGGTATCACGAAAAATTGCTGTCATGGAAAATGAAACCATTGCGTGTAAGCACACTTCTGCTGGAAGCTTCAAAGATAAATATCTATTATGTATGTACCATGTGTTAAATATGTGTTAAATATATCTTGGGTTAATAAATATAATTATTCGCTATATAATACTAACATTAAATTACTGTATAATGTGAATACATTTTCTATCATAAGTGGAAAAAAATTAGTTACCACGAATAGGCTACTAGAAAATTTGAAATTCGCAATACGAAAGCACACGAGTTACCATCGTCTTCCATGACATTAAAAAATCTTCTTTGATTATGCAGTACAGTGTTAAAATAAAATATTATAAGAATAAGTTAATTAATGACGACTTACATAAAAGAATAAAAGTAATTGAAAATTTTAATGAGTAAACTGCAATATAAGTAATGAATAATAAATGAAAAAATTTAATAATAATAATAATAATAATAATAATAAAAATAATAATAATAATAATAATAATAATAATAATAATAATAATAATAATAATAATAATAATGTATGTATGCATGTATTTATTCACACTGTAAATGGGTAACTAACCGGTGGCAGTGGTAACTAATTACACTCAAAAATTACAATTAATAATAAATTATAATTCCTAATATTAATAATAAAATTATAATAGCAATATACAGGGTGTTTCAAAAATACGGGGCATAATTTCAGGTATGTATTTCCCACATGTAGACAATCAAAATAGTTCATTACAACATGTGTCCGGAAATGCTTTATTTCCGAGTTATGGCCTTCACAACATTGAAATTCACCGGAACGTTTTTCTTTCCGCAGGTCTTTGCCGTCAAAGGAGACATTAAGAGGGCACTCTGACAGTTCATTCCGAGGCGAAGGTTACATTCAGTGTTGTGTAGGCGTTAGACTGTGCGACATGTATTCAAATCAAGAGCTGGCAGAGATACACTTCATGTACGGTAAGGCGGACGGCAATGCTGCGCTGGCTCGTCGTTTGTGCCAGGAGAGGTACCCACAGTGACAATGTCCAGATCGGAAGACATTAATACGTCTCCATTACCGTCTGTGCGAGTATGGAAAATTTAACTCTCCTGGTTTGGGAAGGGGACGACCAAGATCTACAACTCCAGAAGTACAGGAGGAGATTCTGGAGGCTGTGAACATGACTCCTTCTATCAGCACACGAAGGGTAACGTTACAAGTGAATGTTCCTCATACGACTGTCTGGAGATTGCTGAAAGAGTATCAATTGTATCCTTATCATTTGCAACATGTACAGGCCCTGTCACGAGTTAGATTCTGTCAGTGGCTCTTGCAGCAGTGTGGTATAAATCCGAACTTTCCTGCCTTAGTATTATTCTGTTTACAGATGAAGCACAGTTCACACGAGATGGCATAACAAATTTCCACAATCAGCATGTATGGGCGTATGAAAACCCACGTGCAACAGTTCCATCTCATCACCAGGTGCGGTTCTCCCTCATCATATGGGCCGGTATCATTGGTGATCGATGTACTTGTAAACAGACTTACGGGGCAGGCGTACACAAACTTTCTGGAAAACACCATACCTCATGCTTTAGAAGACACTCCACTAATCAATCGTCAACACATTCACTTCTTGCATGATGGCGCTCCTGCACACTTCAGTCTTACGGCTCGCCGGTACTTGGATCGAAGGTTTCCTGATCGATGGATAGGTACTGTAGAGGTGGCCCAATTGCTTGGCCTCCACGCTCACCTGATCTGAACCCTCTCGATTTCTACTTGTGGGGCCATTTAAAATCATTGGTTTATTCGTCTCCGGTGCCTGATTTGGAATCCCTTCGGAATCGAATTGTGGCATGTTCTGAGGACATACGCAATACTCCTGGAGTTTGGGATCGTGTTCGCAGGTCAATGAGACATCGATGTGAGGTCTGTATTCAAGCAGGAGGTGGACATTTTGAACATCTTCTGTAATGACAACGACCTGCGGAAAGAAAAACGTTCCGGTGAATTTCAATGTTGTGAAGGCCATAACTCGGAAATGAAGCATTTCCGGACACATGTTGTAATGAACTATTTTGATTGTCTACATGTGGGAAATACGTACCTGAAATTATGCCCCGTATTTTTTAAACACCCTGTACAATAATATTAACAAGGGGCATCCTAAATTAAATGAAGCACAATCACTTAATATAACATAATCAATTAAAGTAAATCTAATTTATAGATAAGTTCGAAATTAAACTCACAAGTATATATGATATATGTTCATACTTGCATAAGTACCTTTCAGCACTTCACTCATTTCACTATCCATTCACTCACTGCACTGGAACTATGAAACATTTCACTGACATTATCCTGATTTCACTAACACTTCAAAAACATTTTATTGTTCAAATCCTTTGTACTACGACTATAAACTGTCGAACTAACCTGACACAAACACACTTCACTGACACAACACACTGCACAGACACAACACACTTCTTCACTGATGCAACACTTCAAATAACAAAACATCAATTACACCCTTATTATTCCGTAGAATTGTACTTACTTTATTAACCTCAAATCGCTAGCCTAGACCCATTACTAGCAATTATTTAGGACGTTCACTATAACTCGCACCCTTTCACTATAAATCTATCTCATTTTTCTGCCACTATAACTCTCAGAATTTACTTTTAAGCTCACTGCACTTTCACTACAACACACCGCACACCAATATAAATCACTGGAGATTCATTATGTTTTTCTGCTTACTCACTATACTTGTAAAACCATAAAATAGTGTGCATAATATAATTTACCGACTATTAGTAAAGTCCTCAAGCTTATTTTAAATACATTTTTGCTTATTGGTAAAGCCTTTAGTAAGTCTGCAGATAGAGCATTCCAGGACCTAATTAATAATAATAATAATAATAATAATAATAATAATAATAATAATAATAATAATAGTTAAGTACGTAAATTAATTAATGACTCAATAATTAAGTAAAGAAGTAATATGTACGCTAAAGAATACATATTTAAGCGAGTAATTGAATAAATTAATAGTTTAATAATTCTGCAATGCTTGGGAAAAGTGGCATAAGTCAGTTTCCACAATTTTTTTTTATTAATTTATTGACAACTTACGGAATATCTGCTCGCTTGGGAAAAGAGACATAAGTATTTCTCCCATTACAATAATTCATACAGAAGAAAATCAAATCGACATAAACCAGTGTAAAGACAGTTTTTTTCCTTCTCCTGTAAAATTAACATTTTTGACTTGTGCCACTTTTCCCGAGCACTACACAATTAATCAGTTATTATCGGTAGTCTAGTGGTTACTACGCAGCCGTTGGATCCGAATGGAAGGTTCAAACTCGGCCTAGAACGATGGGTTTTGGAGAACGATAAAATTCTTAACTCGACTTCCTAAGGGTGAAAAGTAAATTTGGGAAGATGTCTTAGATTTACTGTACTGAAATAACCCTATCCGGGATAGGGGGCTTCAGGAAGACATTGTCAACAGTTTCCCGATAATACTGAACTTCGACGCTGAATAATCTCTTGAACTGAAAGCGTATTTAAATAAAATACTAGATGAGTAGTTCAGTTTATAATAGCCCAGGCGCTAGGCGGGTTTGCTTGCTATTTCGGAGATGCGCTCGGGCGTAAGTTTGATTCCTGCTTGTGCTGATTACTGGCTTGGAATTTTTCCTGAATTTTCCCCAGCTGTAAAATGAATTTCAGGTCATCACATGGTGAATTCTCGGTCTCATCTCACTAAATACCATCTCACTATATCAATTACATCGACGCTAAATAACCTAGTTGTTCACAGAACGTCATTAAATAATCGACTGGAGAATATACAATAAATTATAATAAATTCAGGCTTACAAAGTAAGTAATTAAATAAACATACTCTGACCCAATATATGAAACCTGTGTGTACCAAATAATTAAATAAATTATTATGGCTATATACCTTCAAGTACTGAGCCTTTTTATCCATTCTGTCTTTAATATTGTGTAAATATTTTTAATCAACACCACACATTCACAAATAGCTGGAATTCTGTGGTCATAGGAATAAATAAATTAAAAATATGCATTACGTAAAAGTTTTACTGATATCAGTTTCGTAAACTAATAGCTCAAAAATAAAATACGGCGAGAATAATAAAAATCAATCCGACTCGTGTTTTCACTTCTTCGAACCTCGTGCGTTGCTTTACTTAGGTCCTTGTTGCTAAAAGCCGCGCTATCTGCAGAAACTGTTGAATCGATTGTACTTGCAGCGAGCGATACCAGCGGAGCAATTCCAGAAACCGCCAGAATAGTCAATTCAGGAATAAGACTATGTACCGCTCCTGCCAGGGCCTCACAAAGCATAGCGCCAAACGTGGCTAGACATTAATATTTAAAAAATATGCTTCGAACAGATAGACTGCCCTTCAAATGGCTGAAGCCAATATCTAAGAACACGACGGAGGTGACGGGTGGGAAAATGACAAATGACACATGCTGAGTAACTTTCGGCGCTGGACCCTGGACTCATTTTGCTGGTATTGTACCTTCATCTCATTCAGACGCTAGATAACCACAGCAGTCGTTAAAGCGTCGTAAAGTAACCAGTTAAAAAAGCCCATCAGAATTTTTTGTGTGGGGTCGCATGAAGAGCGAAGTTTATCGTATTGCAGTTGCTTCAGCTAAAGAGCTTGTGTCACGAGTAAGTGTTGCACCCCATGAGTTAAGAGAAATTTCTGCTAATATATATTTAGTGGGTTATTTTACGACGCTTTATCAACATCTTAGGTTATTTAGCGTATGAGTGAGATGAAGGTGATAATGCCGGTGAAATGAGTCCGGGGTCCAGCACCGAAAGTTACCCAGCATATGTTCATATTGGGCTGAGGAAAAACTGCGGAAAAAACCTCAACCAGGTAACTTGCCCCGATCGGGAATCGAACCTGGGTCACCTGGTTTCGCGGCTAGACGCGCTAGTCGTTACTCCACAGGTGTGGACTTCTGCTAATATGTTTGTGATGGTCAGACGGTCAATAATTATGAGGTGCAGAGACTGTATCGAATCAAGAGGAATACACTCTGAACATAATTTACAGTAAACTGTTCTTGTCAGATTATTGTGCACTTATAACAATGTGTAATTTTTTGCATTTTGCATGTACAATTTATAGTATTAATTTTATTTTTGTTATCTAATTAGGGTTCGTTAAAGTAATTATGATTGTGTTACAAGTAAAGTTAGAAGTAAAATGATAAGGCATAAATTAGTTTAAAAAACAATCTGCATCTTGTGAGAAATTAGTTTCTGACCATTGGTTTCCTATCTGTAACTGTTTAGTTGAGTGTCCTCTACAACTCCTGGAAGGTTGTCGGTTGAATTTAAATTCACTCTGTATGTGGGATGATCGTCAAGTCCGATAGGCGACCCGGGTGTCATTCGTGAATCCTATGTTGACAGATGGGCCACTCTGCCTCAATCCTGTCCTCAGACGAGTACTTGATAAGTTCGAGAATCCGCAGTTCCAATTCTCTTCCTATATTAGCATCGGAAACCCGTACTATCCCAAGATTTCACTCCTGTTTACTTTTAGCAATAATTGCAGATGATAAATGAAATGAGGCGAAGGTGGAAAGTGTTGTGGAATTAGGTAGAGAAACGGGAGTTCACCGAAAAAAACTCTATGCAAGTCTGCTTTGCCCATCACAAATTCTATCACGGAATGGCCAAGGATCAAACCCGGACCGTCTGGATAGAAGACCAGCTTAAGCCCAGGGCTAGGATTTATGTGTAAATACACATGCCTTTTTCACTAAGTTAGTATATATTTTTTAACTTCTCTTTTATCAATACATTATTTGTAATATAAATAATGCAAATTTGTTAAATATTATTTTCCATATTTCTGGGTAAAGCAATTATATTACTATAGAAACTAAGGGTTATATCATATTTAGCAGTTTTAATGCAATATTCGTACATATTATAACTATTTATAGGCCTAGTTGTTAATTTGTTTTTGGAGTTTACTCGTTGGTTCCGTCATAGCACTCGTGATGCTGATAAGCAAACATTCTGATGGGAGCAGATAAAAAGATTAAATTATCTTCCACCACGTTAATAATGTCAAATGAAGTGCTCATACAAATTTTGGCCTCGACCGCAGTTACTATGTCGTCCAGAAAGTGATTTTCCCAGGGGCCGTTTACAGAAAAAAGCACAATTGCATGGAACGATTTAATGAAACAGATACAGCAATTGTTGCGCTATTTGGCAGCTTACCCCCCACTGGAATTGAGACATTTGTCATTCCATAGGATCAATTTTTGCATCCTTGTGTCGTAGAAGTCAGCCGCCTGGGATCGGAACCAGCGTTTGACAGCCGTCTGCACCTCTCTGTCGATCCCATGATGTGACAGATGTCTCAATTCCGGTGGGGAATATGTTGGAAAAACAGCTCAAGAATTGCTGTGTCTGTTCCAATAAATTTTTGTAATGAAATTGTGTTTTCTTTTTGTTAACGTCTCCTGGAAAACTTATTTTTTACGACCCAAGTAATTATGGTCGAGTGGCCAAAATTTGTATAAGCACTTCTTTTGACATTATTAACATGGTGAAAAAAAAAATAACTTTTTTATCTGCCCCCATCAGAATGTTTGCTTGTGAGTTTCTCACTTTTCGTGATTTATAGGGGCTCTAACTCAAGACAACAATGTCCCCCTGCACTGCACTTGTAGCAAGCTCTGATTCACGTCCATTGGAAACCCCCACGAGGAATGAGTAGTAAGATCTTCAGTCTGTCACGCAGGCTGTCCGGGTTCCAGTTCCGGTCAGACCTGAGATTTTTTATTTAAAAATCACACTTGTGGTGGACAAGGTCGCAATTGAGGTTTTCTCGGAGTTCTTCCGTTTCCCCATATTGTGTATCTACATTCCGTCAACATTTCTCCATTCCGTCATCATTCCATAACATTCCCCGAACGCCGGCTGGCGACGCACGGAGGGGGCTGGTCTAGGGATAAGTGAAGTTGTCTGTCCACAGCGAATCTTAGTGTAGTCAGCCGGTGTGGGTTTGGGAATACGCCTAGCTTTAGGGTTAGTGCAATATATCTTGAAAGGTCGCAGTGCTGGGTCATAGCGCTCTTCTCCCGAAAGTCCATTCCATTCAAATATGTATTGGAAATGGGGAACAGGAATTAAATCAAACCTGAACACTATTTGATTTCTTCAATAACGATCTGACAAACGAATTTTATTTACAGAAAGTATAAATAATTACATGGGCATTTTGCGTCATGTGTCGGGACAATGTTGTGGAATGGGGAGTGACATATTTGGCATTCACTTTTCCATAAGTAGCTCCATATTTTTTACGTCTGTGCGAGAACCAAGAAGCGTTCGCCGTCAACTGTCCCAAATGATCTCAAATCCAATGCACACGGGCATATATTTCTCGGTTATCAACTTCTGCGACGATATGGGTATACATTTCCCATAGTCACTTCGAGTTTTGTGATTTTCAACGCATGGATGACGGGAAATATATGAGGTACCAGTAAAACACCTTGCATGAGCATAAAGTTCGCCGCATACAACATACAAAATGCTGTCGAGCACAAATTTAGAAACTGTCCCAATGGTACTATTTAAATTTCCATCCGACTCTGTTGTTTTTAACTATCTAACAGCGATTTTGTCCTTCACTGCTTTTTTCTAGAGAGACTGTATTTTAGTAAGTAGGCTTTCACGGCCTTTGTCTGTGATAAAGTTTTTCCGGGCTGAGATACCGTGGTCTACCAGTCGATCACGGCATCTCAGTCCGAAAAACCTTCATCACAGGGACTGTATTTTCTTTGCGATGCACCATTATTTGGACTCATCTTGAAAAACAGAAATAAAAAATTAAAACAAAAACGTTTGAAATAGTAGCTGATCGTTGATCGAACTGTACACCCAAGCACAAACCCGCGCAAACTCAATTAATAAGTAACCGACAGAAGAAGAGACTTGGGCTCGATGTATTGACACCAGCCCATGGCACAAAACCGCTTCGCAAGCAGCCCGGCCCAGCCTGCGCTGTGACGTCACGGGCTTGGTCCATGCGATACTGTGAAGCCCAGTGCGGTCCAGTGCGGAAGCAGCCCATGAGCTGGGCCGTTGTGCAGGTCTGTGGTATGTAGGCTTATTTGTCTATGGAGCGCGACAGCCTGCTGTTCTAATTATTGATCCCAACAGTGAACGAAGGGCAAATTAATTCTTCTTCTCGCTTTCATTGTTTCTAAAGAAAACACGTTGCCTTTGTTAGACAAGAGGGTAGGAAAACGTCGTGCATAATATTAATTTTAAAACAAAATAATTTGATTGTTTTTACTTAAGGCAAAAAAGTAGGATATTTACATTTTCCTAGAACAACTTCTTTAAATTTATTATTATTATTATTATTATTATTATTATTATTATTATTATTATTATTATTATTATTATTTTGTTTGCAACTCCCTCATTAAGTACTCGTTGGCCCCTCAGAGGTTCGTGGTCCCCGTTGGGTAATCATTGATTTAGACAGAATATCACTCACAATATGCGCATATTGTGGTAGTGCTCCATCGTGCTGGTAAGCGATCTGTAGTTCAGTGGCTTTCAATTCGTTAACTTGAAGAAGGAGAAATTGTTGAAGCAAGTCCACGTAATTATCACTCCTGATATTTATGTTTGAAAAGAACTGCTGAAAAATTGCGTTTCACATTAACTCAAACAACACATTCAATCTCATAAAGTCTGGAATGTGTTTCTGCATAACGTGTGAATTCTCGGATCACCATATTCGACAGTTGTGTCGATTCACACACTCATTAACGTGAAACGCCGCCTCATCCGAAAAGAGAATTATGTCCAAGCAACAATACAGAACGCCTCCTTCAAACTGCGTGAGATTACTTCCACGTTTTGCCTCTCAGGAAAGTCCTATGACATCATTCGTGGTTTCCAGATTTCACAAACACTTTGAGCTGACGATTTTGCCAATACCACTTGCATAATAGTGCCACCATCGTGTTTTACATCAAATAAAACCTCATTATTGGTTCTCGAAGAATCTGTACTAATGACTATGAAAGTAATTTTTTTCACTTTATTTCACATTCATCTTTCTTTAACACAATTTTAAAAAACCAACCATTGTAGGAATATATTTTTAGATGATTTTTTTATAGTCACTTTAACCCACCTATACGAACATTTTGCTAAGTATCAAATTCAAATAACAGGGTTGCAAGTTTGTCCCGCTCTTTTAGCTGACTTTATAAGTGTTGGCTATTACCTGATAGAAGAATTTTCTTCGAACAATACATAGTAATCTGTAGAGAAAATATTTGTCAGATCAGTAGGTCTGTTACGATGGAATAATTCGATGGTGCTCGGTTAAAGGGGGTTGTCATTTTTTGTGCAAATGGAATTTTGTTCCCCAGGTAATAGACAAGTTAAATTCTACAAGTGGGTGTGCAAAAAGTAAAAAATACTAGCGTTTGATGTGTTTTATTTGTGTAGAAAATTATTTGCAACAAGAAGTCCTATGTTTAATTTTCATTTAATTCAAAACTCATTTTTATGACATCTTCCTTTACCCAAATACCATCGAATTACTCTCATGTTTACGTACAGTCAATAGCCTTTTTATCCTGTTTTGGTTTATTGCTTCCGTTTAAAAGTTCCGAAACCTTTCCTTGAATGCAGATATTTTCCCAGAAAACTTATTCTTTTATAAAATAGAATAAAAACATACTTTGCAGTACAAAAGCCAGTTTAATGTAATTATTACTGGTGGGAAGGACAAGGTCCAATTTTTGGTCTGCTACTGTTAATGTAAAGGATGATTATATTAGTAATGTTGAAGAAATGCTTGAAGCAAATTGATGAGTAAATGACAAAATAGACTTAAACAAGCTACTACTTAAATAAGAAAAAGATGCGATAGTGCTGATACGAACTATACAACGTCAGAGATATTCGAATTAATTAAAACGCCTAACGAACATCGTATACTACATTAATCAGTCAGTTTATATGGGAAAGAACTGAATTATATTACGGTTGGCACCCCTGTTTGCTCTACCCCTAACGCCCCATTCTCATACAAGACGTGCATTGCGTGGTCGATTCTTCCACCCTCCATCCACCCATCCACCCAAACTCACCCCACCCCAGAGACCCATATACATTCCTATTTGTGCAGCTATTGCCCCTGTGTTTCATGTTAATATACCAGCCCGCCTCACACAAAACGGAATGTAACTTTTACGTTTTTGAAACTAAATTCCCTAACCGCTATTTTTTAAAATTTGTAACAGTAATTGCATTAATTTTGAAGGGTTCTATCCCGACAGAACTCAACTACAGGAGCCATTCATTGTGTCAGTTAAATGTGAATATGTTACGCGATTTGAATGGAAAAGTGGCGAACTGAAGGGTCCGCTGGGAACTGCTTGTTCGGCGCCAAAAGGACCAATTCCAACCAATACTCACGCCTAGAACGCTTGTCGAGAAAACATTGGACACCGGAACCTTTTACAGATAATAGCCTATACATTTCTTTCACACAAATGTTTGAATAGCGATACGATATGATGATGATTATGATGATGATGATGATGATGATGATTATTATTATTATTATTATTATTATTATTATTATTATTATTATTATTATTATTAGTGGGTGGTGATGGTGATGATGATAGTCGAAGAGGTTTTGACGACGATGATGCTTGCTGAGGAGGACGTTGTGATGAAAAGAGAAAAATTACGTATTATAATAATGATGACAGTAAAACGCAATAGCAATGATGTTGCTACTAGTGATGATGACTAAGACGACGATGATGAGGTTTATGATGGTGGTGATGATGATGATGATGATGATTGTAGTGGAGAGTAGACGATGATGATGATGATAATAATCATAATAATAATAATAATTATTATTATTATTATCATCATTATTATTATAGTGAAGGTGCTGCTACTTATGATGGAGACTGTGGTTACGTTAGTTGTATAGAAGCAGATAAAGATAGCCTAGTGTGTCCTGCGAAGGGCAAAGGCCTCCTGCTAAAGGGAAAGCTCTAAATTTTGTAACGCTGTGAGCTAATCCGCGTTAGAAGTTGTACTTGATTTTGTATTGAACTTTATTTTTTGTAGTTTTTTTTCTTTTAACTTCGTGGTAATGTCTGATTGTCTTTGTATAGTTTTATTTCTCACACACTGCTCAGATGTCAGATGAGGTGTTTCCATTCACTTCTTCCTTTTTCTACTCGGGACCACTGTTGGCCTGCACTCTTCTTGAATAAATTCGCCCATCTGCACCTAGGTCTGTCCTGAAGCCGTTCGCCTGCACGGGGATGCATAGAGCCAGTTCTCGTCCGTATGCAAGTAGCCTGATGAGCCCCTATATCAGCATTGGAAACCTGTACTATCCCCAAGACTTCACCCCAGCCTATTTTTACTATTGTGGATGATAGATGAAATAAGGAAGAGAGTTTTGGTGGAATGACAGAGGGAAACGAGAGTACCCCGAGAAAAACTCTCTGTAGCATCTGCTTTGTCTATCCCAAACTACCATCAAGACCTGGCCGGGAATCGAACCTGGGCCTGGATAGATGGCCAGCGCGCTAGCACTGTAGTCACAGCGGCCTACAGGTGTGTTACTCATACCTCCCATGGTCCCTTTCGTCCAAGCAATGACGTGCCTAGACTTCATATTTTCACTGGACGAAAAGCCTTGAAGTTAGGCAGTTCCCTCTATATTTTGGACCCAGTCGATCTACGTTTCTCTCTCGCTCTGGCTTCCTAGCTGAACTTCATAAGTATTAAGTACTCATTTCTTCGTTTCTAAATTTCAAACTCCAAATTCTTAACTTTTTGTTACTTCGGTTGGAAATTACTTCTTTTGCCAGAATTTGATGACTTATTAGGTCTATTCATTTTTAAAAAGTATTGTACGAGGTCTATCCCACTAAATTTATATTAAGTTAAAGTATGTTGTGTACCATGCCTGGTGCAGAATTGTTTTTATTTCTTGTAGCCTATATTAAATTTGTTATGTTTATTGATTATTGCAGTTTCCATTGTTTTTAAATAAATTTACTTTATTTTAATATTTCATTATCGTACTGGTACTTACACGTTAACAATAATTCGTATAATAAATTGGTCTCGAACTTTGTTATACTTTCAAAAGGGAAGTGATCGATTATTTTGAAGTTATACAGAGGCATCTTGTGTTACCCGGCCTATTTGCCCTTCATTGTGGCGAAATCCAGTATTTTGGTCTTGTTTTTTCCTGGTTACAAGAATGAGACGTAATATTCGATTCCGGCACTACTACAAGTGACTAGGTGATGATATTCCTTGTGCTGTGGGACGGGTTAATAACTAACGTTTTCGTTTAGTTTGAAAATAAGTGCAATATTAAATCAGAATTTAATATAATTTTCTTCAAAACTATTGTATTATTCTATTTCGATCTGTGGCAACTTAATTAGTTACAACACATTACAAACCTTTAAATAAATGAAAATCAAATTGTACGTATAACATACTGAATCAACGTTTATATGCTTCTTTATAAAACCAGCGAAAGCAAACAAGTTACTTGAAGCCATACAATAACACTGTATGTGCATTTCATGTAAACAATATGAATTAGACTTAAAATTTGTTATGGGTGTTTGAGCTCTTTGTTCCGTTCAGAGCCAGTGTAAACTCACATACTAAATGTGTCTTTATACAATATAATGTATTTTCAGTTTCACGGTTTTATATTGATACCAAATATTTGCCGACAGGCCTAGTTAACAAAAGTATATAGAAACAGGCTTAATTATGTTGTGTATTCGAAAACATCTCATAGTTTACAAAACTTCAACTAGCTTTACTCGTAAAATAGTTTATATTGACTTAGGACATGTAGCCTAGTTCCAGACATTATATATATTAATTCTGTATTTTATACTAAAATAACGTAGCTATGCGATGTAACTTTAAATAAATTTTTATCCTCTCTGTTTTTCATGTAGATTTATTTAAGAAGGTACATAAACATATGATGGATATGCATAGAAAGATAAATGTTTCAGAATTATATGAATGCCTCACCATACAGCGTCATGAATGCAATGTGTTTCTTTAAGATGTCTCCACAGATATTCACACAGGTGTCCAGTTGAGTAGGATGGCTTCTGATATGTCACCGAAAAAAGGTCTTGGCTGTCCCTTTTAGTACTGCGGACTTCCCTTCATCATCTGTGAGGATTCTTCTCCCCTTTACAGTTTTCGGTAGAAGTCCATAAAAATTAAATTCACGTGATGATAAATCGGGACTGTAAGCTGAATGGACCAGAGCCATCTGTTTTTAAGAATTGAATCACCTCTCGCTGGTCACCTTTAGACAATCTGGAGAATACAAACCGTGTTAACAGGCTTCCGTGTATTTTTTTATTTTATTGGGTTATTTTACGACGCTGTATCAACATGTAGGTTATTTAGAGTCTGAATGAGATGAAGGTGATAATGCCGGTGAAATGAGTCCGGGGTCCAGCACCGAAAGTTACCCAGCATTTGCTCGTATTGGGTTGAGGGAAAACCCCGGTAAAAACCTCAACCAGGTAACTTTCCCCGACCGGGATTCGAACCCGGGCCACCTGGTTTCGCAGCCAGACGCCGCAGCCAGACGCGCTGACCGTTACTCCACAGGTGTGGACACTTCCGTGTACAGAGTCAAACCGTTTTCGATTGATCCACTCAAGGCGACTATCACGTCATATATCACGTGATCATACTTGAAGTACAGTAGCCACGGAGGCGAGCAAACGGGTTTCATTCCATCATGCTTTGTAGTTGGCATGGTGGAAGACCGCACTCAGTCCCAAAGTGAATTCTTGTATCAACCTCTTTTACATAATATTGATAAATAGAATTCGTCTTAGTTGGATTTGTGATCGCAAACGTATAAATTACAATATAATAATAATAATAATAATAATAATAATAATAATAATAATAATAATAATCTAAGATGGATTCATGGCAATTGACAACTGACAAAACAAAAGATTGAGATTGTTATGATGTACCGAAGTACATAATTATGACATTTCCGTGCAGGAATTCTGCGTTACCATATGATGAAGGGTGAATAGAACAGAGAAAAATTCTCTCCGGCATCGGGACTCAAACCCGGGTTTTCAGCTCTACTTGCTGACGCTTTATCCACTAATCCACACCGGATTCCAGTTTCGATGCCGGATCGAATCCCTCTCAGTTTAATTTCTACTTCTCAGTTTTCCCTTTGGTGGCCTATTCTCATGTACTGTATCACAGAATATGTGACAATGACACAATGTCAAACGCACTAAGTACAGAGGTGCGCTCATTACGAGTGACTAAGTGGCCGGGATCCGACGGTATGAGCGCCGTCTTGAATAACTAAGTGATTGCTTACGCATATCATATCATTATGATGTACCGAAGTACCTATGATATTTCCGTGCAGGAATTCTGCGTTACCATGTGATGGATGGATAGAACAGAGAAAAATTCTCTCCGGCACCGGAACTCGAACTGGAACTGGAATCCGGTGTGGCTTAGTGGATAAACGTCAGCACGTAGAGCTGAAAATCGGGGTTCGAATCCCGGTGCCGGAGAGAATTTTTCTCTGTTCTATCCATCCTTCATCAAAAGATTGAAAGTTTGGGGGATGAGAACAGAGGCCCTATGTTGTTAATGTTAAATTAATAATACTTAACTACTTTTATCTCAGATATTTCATCATTATAGAAATCTCTATGAAAATTTTTCTGCTCATTCGTTATTTTAAAAGTCTAGAGCTCTTGTTTAGAAAATGTACTTTGTGAAAATAATAAATTGTGATTTTGTTTCTAGCAGACTACATTTTTAGAAATATGAAATTGTATTAGGCCTAATATTCTTGCACAACAAAATTTCTATCCAAATGACCTGAAACTGAAGCTCAGTAATCAATGTAATAGGTAATGTAGATAAGTTGTAAAAGTGTCATGCTTCTAGTTATTTAGTTTGTGAGAACAAGATACATGTGCATAAATTTTTAACTTCCGAGTAAATGTGCGATAAAGTAAACATTAGAAAACTTATACCTTCAAAAATACATAATGCTAAATTTATTTTTAAGATTCACAACAAAGTCAGCCATTACAGTCTTTAACAATGTCGGCAACTTATAAAACAAACATTCAGCTACAAAACACGTCAAACCATAGCCTTTTTCTTTTAACAGCGAGTTTCAGAGATATTTATATTTTTATGCAATAGTGCGGATTGAGGGGAAAAAAAGCAGTTTGACACATAAAACGTAAGCCTATTACGCAATCAAGATCACTTAAAATAATTAGATTTTTTCAGTATATCACATTGCAAATTACGCAGAAAATACTTTATAATTATTTGGGACAAAAACATTTTTTTTTTTTCAATTTGACTTCTGATCTCACCTTAACTAATATACGTAAAGATTATTATTTTTTGGTCCTACAGAATACATCTGTTATGGTAACAATTAACTAATATAGGCCTAGATGAAAGTATCAATGACTGCAATTCAGATAATAATTATTAAATACGTAAATATGGCACTGGAACTTCATAATATCTGGAAACCGATAAAAGTAAAGTGATACTGTTTTTTTCAGTATAAGACATAACAAAAATCTTATAAAATAAAGTATAGCTCTACTGGGTGAACCGTAAGTAATGCCTTTAAGCGCATGGGATTACTCTTTACGACATTTCAAACAAAAAAAAAAAATAGTACCGTTTTGCTCGTTTTTCGAGATAAAAATTGTTTTATATGACATATTTCATAACGCGTTTTGGGAAAGCCATTGATTTAATTCCCAATATGCTAGTCAGCTTAAGAAATTTGATCCGAACATTGAAAAATTTCTTCGTAGAACGAAAAGTTATATTTGTTCGGATCAAATTTCAGCACATTTTAATGTCAAAACTAAAATTATTTCAATTATTTATTACAATAATATACTGCTTTCTTAAATTTACTGAGCATTTTGGGAATTAAGTCAATGACTTTTGCAAAACACGCTAAGAAATTATTACTGATAAATACGAGAAAAATTCGTACCGGCACCGCGAATAAAACCCAGGACCTCTCAGCTTTGCGCGCTGAGCGCTCTTTACCAACTGAGCCATGCCGGGACACGATCCACGGCGCCGGCCGAACCCACCTCGTAGTACTGTTTTACGGCTTTACTACCTGCATTTAAGACGTTACACGTCATATGTATGCAGGAGCGCATATTTTAATGATTTTGTCAGGGATAGACTATTTTTACATAATTATATTTTTATTGCTCTTATATAGGCCTATCCATATTAAAAACTGCTCTCCAACAAATCAGTTCATATGAAACACAGTAATTTCATTTTAAATACTTGCACAGATATATTGAATATAGTAAATAAAGAAATAAAGCAAACAATCCTTAATAATACAATTATCTTCTGATTTAACTGCCAATTATATTCAAAACCCTTATAAATAAGAACTATTTCTTTAAAAATGTAAATATCACAATGATACCCAACAAAGAGCGTATTACACAATTACACGGATTCTATGAATTACCTGATAATTATTTTTTGTGGAAGAAGATAATCATCACATTTAGGGAATATTGTAAATTTTTCTACTGGTCATTGCTGAAAGAAATTAAATTATATACTGTAATAATGACGGTTGTAATAAGATGCTAGGAAAATTCAGCGAAGGGTGTTGCTAAATGCAGAAGGGATATTGACTGCCATATACCACGTGAGAGTTGCCCCCATCATTGGATATCGTTCATCAACTTTTGTGTCGGCTTCATTTAACCCTCTGCTAATCGTCACCCCTGCACACGGCGGTGCGTAGACCGGTCCATCCAGCGCCTCTAAATCACATTATCTCATTTGCTAATGAATTTCCCCACCGCCCGCAGCTGCCGTCACGGCGATCTGACGTGACGCTTACCTGTCAGCCATCCCTTCCTTCCGGGGGCGACCAAATGTATCGTCTGCGGAACTCGTCTGTGCCGTGCCACCGTTGCTACGCAACAAATGACGTTTTATTTCATATCCAACATTATCATTCCTAACTCTTCTGCCATAGGCTGACTAAAATATACAGCATTTTTCAAAAGTAAGAGTCTGGTACTGGTATATTATGCAAGAATGGGATTTTGCATCACTACCCATTGCCATAACTTTATCGTAGATGTATGTGTCTACCATTTTATCCTTATACAAATAACAGCCTCTCTTCATTGCTGTACACAGTAGCTCTGAGTTCGTGTGTGCTATGCAGTCCTTCAACCCATAAATAATTGTCACAGGTTTTCTCAAGATCATTCTTTCCCTCGGTTAATATCTAGAGATCTTGCAGATGAAGTTACAGAAAAGTTCCTGCTGGTAACACGACCACCCGAACAATCAGAAACAAACTCGTTGTGATAGTGATTTAAAGAATCCCATTTCTTGTGTAATAAGTCAGTGCTATAATTTTTAAAATTGTGTAGAAAATGAAGAAAATATGACCAATTACAATTACTTCAAAGTTTTGAAAAAATCGTATGTGAAGAAAATATGAGCAATTACAATTACTTCTTAATTTTGAAAAATCGTATAGGCCTACGGAGAAAATATGAGCAATTACTTTTGAAAAATCGTATATGAAGAAAATATGATCAATTACTTGTTATTCTTGAAAAATATTGTATGAAGAAAATAAGGGCAATTACGATTACTTCTTATTTTTGAAAAATCGTATATGAAGAAAATAATATGAACAATTACAATTATTTCTTACTTTTGAAAAATCGTATACTCCTACGGAGAAAATATGAGCAATTACTTCTTACTTTTGAAAAATCGTATATGAAGAAAATATTAACAATTACAATTATTTATTACTTTTGAAAAATCGTATATGAAGAAAACATGAGCAAATACATTTACGTTTTAATTTTGAAAAATTGTATATGAAGAAAATAATACGAACAATTACAATTATTTCTTACTTTTGAAAAATCGTATATGAAGAAAATATGAGCAATTACAATTATTTATTACTTCTGAAAAATCGTATATGAAGAAAATATGAGCAGTTATTAATTACTTCTTACTTTTGAAAAATCGTGTCTGAAGAAAATATGGGCAATTACAATTACTTTTTGAAAATTGCATATGAAGAAAGTATGAGCAATTACAATTATTTCTTACTTATGAAAAGTCGTATATGAAAAAAATGAGCAGTTACAATTATTTCTTTCTTTTGAAAACTCGTATATGAAGAAAATACGAGGAATTACTTCTTACTTTTGAAAAAAAATCGTATATTTTCTTTTGTTTAACATCTACATATAACTTAAACATTAAGTCTGTTTTAAAGTGTAAGTTTATCTCTTATGTGATTCTCTGGGATTGGCCTGTCTTTGGTGACCTGCCTTTGATGATCTTAAGAGTGTAGAGAACACATATATTAAGTGTCTGATTCTTATGTTCTTCGATTTCGTCTCGTTCTGTCTTTAGGGGTTAATAGTTCTGTTGTTGTTTAGTCAACTATCCGAAGACTGGTTTGAACCTCATAAGTAACACCAATAAGGCATCACTGATGAGGAAACTAAGCCAGGAAGTACTGAGGTAGGTTGACCAATTCCTTTCCTCCTCCATTGCAAACATGCTGACTACGAGTAGTAACATAATACATCAATCAGACTTCAGTTGTATACACACAAATTGTTCTTCCTCTGACACATATCGTCAAGTGAGATATACTGATACTGTATCAGGTAGAACCTCAATCAGATGTAGTTAATGCCGTAATAGCGCAAATTCTGCAATTAGTTAATGTATCCTTACTTTTCAGATGTGATAAGTTATTCGGTAGTATAGTTTTGTAAAATTATTCTCAAACTCTGCTTGAACTGAAACTAGATACGGATCTTTTCGAGTATTTCCTGAACTATAAAGAAAATGCCAGATAATTCAATGACAAAATCTTCTGCTGAAGGGCGATCGTAGTAGAGATGATGTATTCCTAAAAAATATCGAAGATGACATATGTTTATAATGAGAGTAACGTATTTTAAAGTCCACACCTGTGGAGTAACGGTCAGCGCGTCTGGCCGCGAAACCAGGTGACCCGGGTTCGAATCCCGGTCGGGGCAAATTACCTGGTTGAGGTTTTTTCCGGTGTTTTCCCTCAACCCAATACGAGCAAATGCTGGGTAACTTTTGGTGCTGGACCCCGGACTCATTTCACCGGCATTACCACCTTCATATCATTCAGACGCTAAATAACCTGGATGTTGATACAGCGTCGTAAAATAACCCAATAACGTACTTTAAGGATTCATTCCATGAATAATGAGGTAGGAATGATTTTGATATTGAACTCAGCTAGGAATTTCTCACTAAAGAGACTCGGATTCGAATATGGACTAATTCTTTGAAATTTGTGGCGGATAAAGCAAGTGTGAGGTAGATATTCTGTGACAAATTTAGTTTCCTCATCCACTAGAATTCTCTTATTGCCGTAATATCATTCTCTCTGAAGTTCGCCGGGATGGACTAGGACGCTAGTTAAATGATTAGACGGAATATTTTCATAGTTGTTACTTTCGGTGCTACGTAGAATAAAATTACAAATATAATAGTATAGCTCCTACGAAAGAAAAAAATACCTTAGAAAAAGTAATGTCTATAAATTTATCTTTAATATTACGCAGGCTACTTTCTGACATAGGTACCGAGTAAAGCCTTGGTTTTTCTGAACCGACGCATGCCACATGCGAGGTGTGAGGTCCGCTTCGCACAAATCTGGACTACACGAGAGACAGTGAGTGATTTCTATATTGCGAGATGCGAGATCTGCGCACCTCGCAGTTATAGAAACCACGCTAATATTATATGAGGCTTACGAATTTTTCAAGAAAAATATCTGTTTAGACAATATTGTTTGTGCGAGATCGTGCGTATTTGCTTGCTGTCCGCACACAATCAATACGCGGTAAGTATGAAATACCACATTCAGTATTCCCAACGTAACACACAACAATTTCCCTATTCTTACCGCTTAAGCGTCATATTAATTTTACTGCTTTAGGTTTTTAACATATTATTTTTAAAGACGTTCAATATAGTAATACCTAATTATAAATTGGAAACTTACCACTGCAATTTCACCTAAATTGCACTGTTAATTATTGTTTTTAAATGTTTGCAAAAATTAAGTAAACTCTACAACACCACAAAAGTTACTGCATTTGTAATGCAAGTAACATTAAGGAAGCCGTGAAAAAATCAACAAGATTCCAGACTCATCATAGACTGGGGGAAAAAAAAGACAGACGTATATCACGGCCTGCTGGAGTATAGTAAATACAGAAAACATTTTATAGGAACAATGTTGAAGATATATATATTTGTTTTCCAAAGTTGCCGTCATTGAACAGAAACCAAGATGGAGGTTTCATTGCAACTAATTAGAAATTCCTCTTTCAGGTATGTAATAAACGATCTTCGCACAAAATAATGTACGATACACGAGCAGTGTGTTTGTTTTCATGTTCTCGGAAATTAAAAAAACTCAACTACGTTTCGCTTTTTCAATCTTTTCCTCAGACATGAAAACGTCATCATACCTCTCTTGTAACGCATATTACTATTGCCGTTGCCCAAGGTACGCCATAGGAGGCTGGTCTAGTTACACCCCGGATGAGATTAGATGATTATGGAGAATTGTGGGATACCACAGGGGAACCGGAGTTCCCGGACAAAATTCCTGTGTTACCTGGACCACGGGCTTGCCTAACACAAGTTATAAATCGGGGGTATGCCGGGGATCGAACCGGGTCAACAGGAATATAAGTCCAATCACTAGACCACCGTGATAATTATGCAGAATAAATTTATCTGACAGAAGGTAATGCCAAGTATAAGTTTCATTAGTTTATATAGCTAATAGCTATCTCATTTTCTTTAAATAATAAAGGTAATAAACCAATTTCATCTATACTACAAATTAAAATGCATAATTCTGATTGTTCCGATATAAATTGCAATTGTTCAGTTATTAATGAAGTTAATGAGGTTAAATATTTAGGTACAATTATTGATAATCATTTAAAATGGAATAATCATATTCATTATATTTGTAATAAATTACGTAAAACATTACGTTACTTTGTTATTCTAAGAAATATTTTGTCAATTAACTGTTTACTTGTAATTTATTTAGCATTATTTCAATCTATATTTATGTATGGTGTTATAGGTTGGGGTGGAACTTATAAATCCAACCTTTATCCGTTAATTTTACTACAGAAAAAAGTATTAAAAATTTGTTTAAAAAAGCAGAAAGATTATCCAACTGAATCGTTGTTTAACATTTTAAAGTTTTCAACATTAAACAAATGTATTATTTTATTTTATTAAAATATTTTCATAGAAATTTTAATAACTTTGAAAGGTATATACATAAATATAGAACTAAAAATATTAATTGTTTGCGTTTGTCTGAACCAAAATGTAAAACCAATGCAGCTTTTTATCATAGCATGAGTCAAGGTCCCAGATTATTAAACAAATTTTATTCACATAATATTTCAACCACGAATCCTCTCCAAATTAATAAACAAAAATAAAAAAATTGTATTGGATTTATAGTTTGTGTTTAAACATATCAAACACTATTTAATCTATATTCACTCTCAATTTTAATTTTATTTTTGTCTGTATTAGAATCCCCTCCTGAGCACGAGTCTTACTCATTCAGGAGTGGGCTATTTTATCTTTCATTGTATTTATTAACTTGTATTCATTTCAAACTTACTAGCAATAAAAATAAATAAAATAAATATAGAACAGGCTTGCAGAACAGGACGACAATTTTGGCGTTGCGTCATTCATCGGAAAAACGTCACGCATCCCTTCGTTCTACAACCGCGTCTTTGACTTGGTAGGGGAGGTGATTTGTATTCAGTGTCTGTGTTATGTGATTGTATAAGGGGCACAGTGACGTCATTCAACTCCCGTGTTATGTGGGCGGGGAACCAACACTTTCCCCAAGCTTTCCACCCCTCTCTCGCCAGTTCTGTAACCCTGATATAGAAGGTTTACATAGAGAGAAAGCGTTTGCTATTAAAACGAAGTTTTTATATTATTTTTCATATTAGTTATACTTTTCTCAACCAACACATTATCACAAAAGACGTCAGAAGGGATGGTGATGGTTGATTTAGAATTGGAAAGAAAATGGGCCGTGGCTTTTGGTAATTGATAATATATCTGAATTCGTGTGAAGGAGTTTTGAAAACCACGAAAAAGAACTTGTTCTCGATTTCTTTATCTATCTGTATTGAAATCAATATATTTAGAGTTATCGTATTATGAAACAAATTAATTTTGTGCGAGATCGTGCGTATTTGCTTGTTTTCCGCACAGAACCAATACGCGGTAAGTGTGAAATACCACATTCAGTATTCCCAACGTAACACACATAACAGTTTCCCTCTTCTTACCGCTTAAGCGCGACATTCATTTTACTGCTTTGGGCTTTTAACATATTATTTTTAGAGACGTTTAACATAGTAATAATTATAAATTGGAAACTTACCACTGCAATTTCACCTAAATTGCACTGCTATTATTGTTTTTAAATATTTGCAAAAATTAAGTAAAGTCTACTACTCCACGAAACTTACTTCATTCCTGATACAAGTAACATTAAGGAAGCCGTGAAAAAATCAACAAGATTCCAGATGCGGATGTTATTACTGCAATATGTCATATAAATAATATTGTTAAAATATTAAAATGAAAAATAAATCATTACATAACCTTACCGTTTGTTTTAAGTTCGCATTTATAGACTGGGGGGAAAAAAAGACAGACGTATATCACGGCCTGTTGGAGTATAGTAAACACAGAAAACATTTTATAGCAACAATGTTGAAGAAAGATATTTTGGTTTTCCGAAGTTGCCGTCATTAAACAGAAACCAACATGGAGATTTCATTGCAACTAATTAGAAATTCGTCTTTCAGGTATGTAATAAACGATCTTCGCACAAAATAATGTACGATACACGAGCGGTATGTTTGTTTTATGTTCTCGGAAATTAAAAAAAGCTCAACTACGTTTCGCTTTTTAAATCTTTTCCTCGACCATGAAAACGTCAACATGCCGCTCTTGTAACGTATATTACTATTATATTTAGGGAAAACAGTAGAGTTTTCTCATTTTTTGAACTGAATTAGCGTAACTGTGTACGCTGATCAACGAAAGCTGACAGCTTTTCGAAAGTCTAGAAGAGGGGATTGCAATATTTATACAATTGACTTATTAAAGATTTATAATTAATGTGACTTCGGTAGAAGTCATTAAGTTATATGAAATGTGCAAAGTGCACCAGAAGTTGATTGGTCTTTTTCTTCCTGCAGAATTTAAAGATATTTCAACTTTAAGTCTACTTGTCTTAACAACTTTGTTACTGGGGCAGGTCAGGTGAATGTACAAGAGATTTTGGATGACTGAATTCAATAATAGCTTGAATTAGAGGAAAGTTTCCTTCTCATTTTAAATTTATCGTCGTGCATGGAAGAACTTTTTTGAAAGTATTTACTTGAGTTTCGTATGAATGTCTTCAACCGATACAAATGCTTTCTTAGATTATAAAGAAAACTTTGTAAAAATTGTTGAGAAGCGTTTGACTTGTTTCTGAGATGTTTTAACAAATTATTAATTAATCTTATTCATTGAATAGCGATGAAATGTCGAAAAATCCGTGTACTTTTTGTCCATTCAATTGTGATAGAATTCTTTGCTCCTTATACTGTATTGTAGGCCTACTTTTACACACCAGCATATGACGAGCCGTGCGGTGATAAGCAACTTCTGACGAGTATAAAATTGACCCAATGATGATTTTATCCATTGACTGGCTGATGTGTGATTTAAAGAGTGGTACCGGTACGGAGAAGGTCTGAGAGTCTAAAACTCACTTCCTGATGCCAATTTGACTAATTGACTGCCTGGGTGATGTGTGGATTTAACGACAATAGACCGACTTAATATGATTGATTGATAGAGAGTGACAGCTTTACTGAATACCAGTAACTGATTTTACAAGTAACGCAGTGATTTAATAATTGTTTTTTTATATGAAGAACGATTGACTGATTAACGAACTAAGGGGCTGAATTTTCTAAAATACTGTAACTGACTGGTTAATTGATTTTCTGCCTATCTGACTAATTTACTAACCGATTAATTTGCTAGTTAATGGACTAATTAATTGATTATATATAATTTAGTAACTGATTGACTATTTGATTGCTCAATTCCTTCCTTACAGACTGAAAGTTTAATGGACTGACTAATTGAATCATTAACTTAATAAATTATAAAGCTAATTGAATGACTAGCGAACTGACTGACTGAATGACTAATTAACCCTTAAATTCGCAAAGTATCGTATAGGATATAACAGGTTAATATGCTATATGCTATAATTTTAATAAAACAATAGAAAAAAATTGGTAGGAAAATTAAAATTTCACAATACTATAATATTGTACGACATAGCCTAATATAAAAAACGAAATGGATTACCCAATTCTTTGAAAGCAGGTTTACAATAAATACAGATATAAAAGTGCTAGTAATATAAAATATGGACATTGCTATAGTTGTTTTCTTTACAGTCCGACACGGTTTAATAAACTGGTGTGAGAAATGAAGTTTTGCCAATTTAAGGGTTAAGTAATTTTGTGAAAATTTATTGTTAATTAAGGGATTAAGTAACATATGAATGAACAAAATCGTGGAAACAACAATTTCCACAATTTGGGACATCTGGCCGAAATCTACGGCTGACCACTAGGATCCAGAATACAAAGCAGAGGTTAAATGACTTTTTGAATGACGAAATTGTTAATTGACTGGCTGAATGACTAATTGACTCACTGACTAAATTGAATATTGCCTAATTGGTTAATTGAGTTATTAATAACTAAATGATTCACTGAACGACTAATTGAGTGAGTCTACATCAGTGATCGGCAAATAAAATGCAGCCCGAAATACACAACAAAGGGGAGGGTGGGAGGGGGAATATATCCAAACTGCTCAACTTTGAATGAACATGTGATGGGTAAGAAGAAAGAGATCATTCCTTTACCCTATCGCCCTGCTTGTGTATTAAGGAATTGACTCGCGAGTCAAGAAATGCCGACCAGTGGTCTACATGATACATTACCTAATAGAGTGCTGACTAATTGAGCGATTGGTCCGTCTGTGGTTCAAGCCCTAGCACGCTGGTCTTCGTCCAGACGGCTCGGATTCAATCCTTTACCACTTCGTGATTTGTGGAGGACAAAACAGGCGTTGAGGTAGATTTTTTCGGAGTACTCCCATTTCCCTCTGTCATCTACTATCTCTCTCCACCTTACCCACATTTTCGACTCTCTTCTAAAAAGTCTGTGATGGTTAAAATGGGCTGGGGTAAAGTCTTGAAAGTTATACGTATCTTCATAGAAATAGAATTTAAAAGGCTTTGGCTACACGCCCTGGAATTTATCAGGTAGGCCTTATTGCAGGGCAGGGCTGGGCACCGGGAGCGATTCCAAACTCTAAACGGGGACGCTTAATATTCTTCCGTCACGGAATCAACGCTGGGCGGTGTTCGGCGGGGAAGAAAGGTGTTGAAGAGAAATCATATGGCTCCTCGCGAGAGAGTAGAATTTGCTCTTCATGCCCAGCCCTGTTGTAGGGGATAGGACTTGTCTGTCAGGACTGAGACAGGATGGCCACGTGCCAGCATTCGCAAGTGCCATCCAGAGTCCAAACCATATGTCTAACTTTGATCCGTCCCTGCCTGGCCTTCGAAAAAACCAAAACAAGCCAATTGAGTGATTAGTGTTAATCGACTGATTAAATTGCTAATTGACTAACTGAATGGCTAATTCAATAACTGAATGGTTATTTTACTGATTTAATGCCTCATTGACTGAATGACTAAATGGTATGTTATGTGACTACTGAGTGATTGGCTAATTGAATGACTAATTGTCTATCTGCATGACTAATTGATTAACCGACTTTATACTGTAAGTCCACACCTGTGGAGTAACTGTTAGTGCATCTGGCTGTGAAACCAGGTGGCCCGGGTTCGATTCCCGATCGGAACAAGTTACCTGGTTGAGATTTTTTCCGGGGTTTTCCCTCATCCCAATATGAACAAATGCTGGGTAACTTTCGGTGCTGGACCCCGTACTCATTTCACCGGCATTACCACGTTCAGCTCATTCAGATGCTAAATAACCTAAGATGTTGATAAAGCGTCATAAAATAACCTAATAAAATAAATTATACTTACCTAGTAGTCCGTGGTTCGATTCTCAGCGTAAGCAATGAAATAAATGTATCTTTTCTGTTATCTTGTGATTGTCCTGTGATGTCTGTGCGGTGGTCCTGCGTCATGCCGATCCCATGACCAGATAGGCCCACATTATTGAGATGTATAGTATACGATCAAATTAATCTCCCTCCCTACTTACAGTAGTGTGTGAATTGAATGAAAATCAAACTCAGCACATAAGATTATTTAGGGCCAAATTAAAGTACCTAATTTCTCACGCCTTCTATTCTGTAGGTGAATTTATGACGTTCAACAACGCTGCAAGAATACTTGTCTTTTATTAGTATAAATACTATACCTTTGTGTTGTATCAGTAGACTATATAGTAAAACTCTTCTGTATATATAACTAGACTGTGACTATAATTAAGACTTTATAGTACTGTTAAGATTTTTTGGACATGTTCCATATTTTAGCTGTGAAGTGATGTACGAATACCATGGAATGTAAATAAATACAAAAAATGATAAACTATGTTACTGGTCACTGAAGAATTAAGTACCTATCTTATTAATTTACTAATTCAGCGACTAATTGACTGACTAAATGGTACTTCTAACTAAATGAGCGATCGGATAATCGACTGACTTTCAATGATTTTCTAATGATTGGCACATTAGCTGATTACTAAATAATACGAGGGTCAGTCAAATGAAAACGAGAAATCGGCTGCCAACAATTAGGTTACGCGCCGCCATGGGGGAAAGTTTTGGAGGTGATACTACTGATTGAGAGCTCTATTGCCCGAGGTTGGCCAACTTGGATGCGGAGAAAGTGATGCGCAGCAGCAAGACGAAGATGACGTTCACAGTAACGGGAGCGTTCAAGTTCTCGCAGCGTAGTGTGCAGTGTTGCCAATCTGGTGCTTATGGCACTTGATCCGGTGTTTTTGAAAGTCGTCTCCTACCAAATTAAAATAAATATCGCCTTAGCGAAACTATAGTGCTTTTGCAATAATTTTAGTGCCTAATCTGGAGCTTTTAGAGAAAAGAAGAAAAATGCTGATAAAAAAAGAGGTTTGTTGACTATGCATGAAAAAATATTAGTTATAACGGAAACCACTGTAGTCGCCTCATGAAGAATAACCTACGAATCTTGGGTCACTCCAGAAGCGTTGTGAAGGGGCTTCTCTAACTGGAATTCCAGTTCCTTTGAATGCGTGTAGCGGGTACGGATAAGCTGTAACCGCCGTACACATAATTGAATTATTTAAATTAGTCGAGTCTTACCTGTCGTGAGTCTTGGTATTCTATGGTTGAGTCTCGATCGCAGCAAAGTTAATTTCTATCTGTTGAAAATTTTAATGTGTTACAGTGATTGTTTTAAATGTGTGATAATATTGTAATAGTGGAGTATTAATTTAGATAGGGAAAACAATTTAAAATAATTATAACAATTTATTATCATGGGTAAGAGCAGTATGCTCAGCGATGAATGGCGGAACCATTTAGTAGTAGTAATCGGCAACCTGTTTTACCGTTTAAGCCGAAAAATGAGGAATCGAAATTAGTGGAGGGGAGAATGAAACTTTTTATTGCAAAACACTGTTCAATTCAAACAACAAATCATCTCTGTGATCTATGAAAATCCTGTTTTTCTCATAGCAAAGGAGCAGTTGATCTTTAGCTCCATCGTATAAAGTGCACTGCAACTGCATGTGGTGTATTGGCACCACATTTTGAACAATTGATAATCAAGGCTATTGTCTGCTACTTGATGAAAGCAATGACATTTCTATTACAAAACTGCTAAGAATAGTTACTAGGTATTATTCTGAAGCGAAAAATACCATAACCACATATCTACAGGGACATCATTTTATTTTTACTTGCATTTTTATTATACCTGCATTTCTGAATGTACTTCACTCTCACCCCTTCACTAATGTCCTTGCTCCCGTCAGACACACAAACTTACGGCCGCTGTTGCATTCGAAGTCTTCAAGCAGTGAAGTAAACACTGCAGTGTATAGTGTGTTTCATAAATATGATTGCGCTTTCTATAGAAGAAAGAACCTATATTAATATCGTACTAAAAATTATATTCAAGAAACGATAAATTCAATTTCAGAGAATATGCTTCAAGATGTTTTTAATAATATGCGTACTGAATTGAAGCCTGCATTGTAATGAGCGGCAACCATTTTCAGCAACTTGTTTAAAAATTCGGATTAGCTTTTTTTGAATTGAGGTGGCTAGAAGCAAAGGAATGCTAGTGAAATTTGTAATAACATGAGTTAAGTGCATCCAGTGTAAGCAAAAGTATCTAAAATTTTAGTGACAAAGGGATATTTTAATCGCATCACACATTAAAACTTAAATAAAAATTTCACCGATTTTACGAAAGCTTAAATATTTAAACCCCATTTTCTCAAAAGTAACTTAAGTGCACTTACAGCCCTTTACTTACGACCCCCTCAATTTAAATGCACTCTCTATATTATATGCTAACATCAATAATTAATATGCTAAATAAAGTAGACATTACATAACGAACATAGCCGCCTGAAAAGTTGAGTTTTTGAAAAAAAAAATGTTACTACTCTACTGTATTTTGATAAATTCCGTAAAAGTGATGAACAAACTGAAAATCATAATATCGTATTTCCCTACAACATAAATGGATACACTACTTTTCTCTCCTCCTATACCTAGTAAAATGATTTGTTTACATATTGCACTAGTAACATCAAACTCTTGTAATGGAAGGGGGCAACAGTGTTTCCGAGTATAGCCAGGTTAATGTTAAAAATGTTGGTAAAAATAAAGTGATGTCCCTGTACAAGTAGTAGAATTAAGAATGTGTAAAAGTCAATACGCAACGTTTTATTATATTTACTAACAATCAATAAAGGATAGGCTTATTTACTGAAATTCTGGTGCTTTTCTTGGTTTTTTGAGCAAGAATTTAGTGCTTTCTTATTTTTCGAGTTGGCAACGCTGGTAGTGTGGTGCAGTTTTTAGCCACCGAAGGCGTGTCACCAATTGAAATTCATCGCCGTACGAAGAAGAAGTACGTGGACAACTGCACGTCGCGCGCCCAAGTGTATGAGTGGACAAAGCGATACCAACAAGACCGAACATCACTGGGGGACGCTTTGGCCAGTCCCACACAGTCATCACGGAACAATCTCCTCCGGGCAGATTGGAGGTGTACAATGGACGATGTGGCTCAGAACCTGAATACTAGTCATTGATCTGCATACTCAATAATCACGACCGATTGAAGTACCGTAAAGTGTGGGCAAAGTGGGTGCCAAAATGTATCACAGGTGAGCAGAAACAACACCGAATAGGACTGAGATTGCAACATCTGATGCGTTATGAACAGAAAGGGAGGCTTTCTTGGAACGTATTATGACAGTGGATGAAACATGGTACAAGCACTACGACCCGCATAGGAAGCGACACAGCATACAGTGGAAGCACGACACATCACCACGCCCAAAAAAGTTCAGAAATTTTATAACCGCAGGCAAGGTGATGCTCATGCTGTTCTTTGACTCAGAGGATTAATTATTCTGCCACTTCATGGAGAGAGGAGAATCTGTCACCTCCGCTCGTTATTCCGAAATCCTCCGTACTGAATTGCGTTGTGCCATCAAAAATAAGCGATCTGGACGTTTGCGTGAAGATGTCATTTTGTTACACGACAATCCGCGACCACACCAGCTCAGTACACCATAAAGACCATTTGGGACCTGCGCTGGGAGGTGCTCGAACATCCCCCTTACAGCCCGGATTTGTCACCTTGCGACTTCCAGATTTCGGCAAGCTGAACAGTGATCTGGGAGGGCGCCGGTTTGCAATGTACGGTGACGTGATTGAGGCAGTGCAGCAAGGGTGCTACCAGCAGCCAAAAGACTTTTATGAATAAGTTATAAAAAATCTGGTGAGCAGGTGGGATAAATGCCTAAACACTGGTGAAGATTATTTTGAGAAATAAAATTTCTCTGCGGAGAAAAAAATATTTCTCCTTTTCATTCGACTGACCCTCGTACAATAATTTGCTAATAAATTACGCATCTGTCCGACTGAATAATCACCTCACGAACTTCATTCATATTTTATTAGTAGCGGAGCAGAATGTAACACTCAATGGCGTTCTGATTGCGTAACAGAATGGATATTACATTAACAATGATAAATACAAGGTGCGGACATATTGACTGTGGTCCTCAATCTAACATGCGATAGGCTATCATCAATAATAAAACAGACATTGAAGGACATTTGTAAAAATGAAGAAACCGTTTTCAGGCGGTTTATTTACAGCACATGATGCAGGATGGAAGTGGAAGAAGCCTCTTGTTAAGATAATGTTTAAATACACATCTGTAAGCTCTCAGGACAGAATTGAATTTTGAAATGAGAAATTATACAAGATCTGAGTACACAATCACTGCTGAGACTGTTACACTTGTTGATAGAATGCAGGTGACGAGCCTGGTTCTACTTGTGTGTTTGACTTTCATCGGAGGCTGGACAGTTTGTTGACAGAGGTTGTGTAACAGGCAACGTGTACACCAATAATAAATGGCTTCAAATAAACGGGTCTGCTTCTGCTTAATATGGCCAGAATTTCGGTCAGAAATATTAGCTAACACCACTTGTACAAGTAGTTCATAGTTCAGAGATCCCTAATGACATCTCGCCAAAATGACTAGAGTTCGATTCTGCAGATTTAAGGTGAGGAAAAACATATTAATTTTCAGTCTTATTTTCATTATACCATTGGTGTAATATAGTCGTATCATCGCTTCATCGTCTCTGAAAATAATTTACAGTTAAAAGGATAATTAAATAGAAAAATGAAGAAAAATAGAATGAATTGGAAAAATCTTAAAAGTAATAATAAAACTGCAGAGATAACTTAGAAATACTGATATGAATGAATGATTGAATGAATGAATGTATGAATATACAAATATATGAATGAATGACCGAATGAAAGAATGAATGAACGAACGAATGAATGAAAGAATGAATGGACGAATAATTAAATTTATTTATTTATTTATTTATTACTAGAGTCTGCATTTCGTCCCAGTGCGTACGGAGATAAGGTTAACTGTTCATAGAATATATGAGCCGTTAAGAGCAAAAGTGGTGGAAGTCAAAATTGGGTAATGAGGTTTAAAGTAAAAATTCTGTAAAAGTAGCAGTTAATATGTCCTTCTTGCTAACCACTGACTACTAATAGTTTAAATACATTGAATATTAATTGTTACTTTATGCTGTATTTTACAGACTGTTTACTTTAACTCCCATTGCCCATTCTTGACTTACACCACTTCTGCTCTGAACGGCTCATATTGACATGACTTCATATTTGATGCGTCCATAGAATCTTGTTTGTGCTGAAGTTGATATTCTATCCATGATTCAAAACTAGACTTCATAGACTGTTTACAGTGCATTATAGTGATAAAGACTGATACTACGATGATGTTTCCTACAATTTAAATTATTTCTTCATTTATTTTATTTATTTATTTTCACTAGCAGAGTTAAAATCATTAGGTCTTCTATTCCACTCTACCAGTACAAAAACACAGAAAAAAAATAATAGCAAAATGTAGATGTGTTTAGTTACATGTAATTCGAAGAGTTAAACAATTACTATGTGGTGTTAAATAAGACAATTTGTATCAAAGAAATGATATTTCATAATGAAGAACAATATTGATATATGAAAAATAAAAACCGTATTCCACAAAAGTTATATTTGAAGAAAGATCATATTCTAGAGACGAAAAGCAGTCTTTACAAAATAAGTAGGCTATACTATTAAGAAATAAAATACCTCTCATTACAATACACAACGCTGTACAAATTAAATTAAATTATGGTTTATTTAACGACACTCAAAATTGCAGAGGTTATATCAGCGTCGCCGGTGCGCCGGTTTTTTGTCCCGCAAGAGTTCTTTTACATGCCAGTAAATCTACTGAAATGAGCCTGCCGCATTTAAACGCACTTAAATGCCATCGAGCCCGCAACCTCAAGCATAGAAGGCCAGCGCTATACCAATTACGCTACCGAGGCCGACAACACTGTACAAAATAGTGTATTTGATTGAATGTGGGCCTACATTCTTTATCGATGTAAATAGTAAAAATAATGTATTCTAGTGTACATAGTTTAAATAATATAGATTGTAAATACTAGTGTAATTGTTAAAGTGGTCTATGTTTTATTCTCCCCAACTTGATACAACAGGATTCGCGTGAGCAGACAGAAGTAGTTCGCTTGCTACATGCACATACTAATCCGTTACAGTGAAAACTCAAGTAATACTTAACCTTCTAGCTTTCTGGGACAAAGTACGATCCCTATTTATTACATTACGATTGGACAGGTACCCGTTGGTAATGTTAGTACAGTACAAAAAACTTCCAGAAAAAACAATAACAATTACACGAAAGACAATAACAAACGCAAAACCAATATCAAAGACAAAACACAAAACACAAAATGTAAATACAAAACATATCTAAAATAGCATACCAATACAAACATATTATCAAACAACGCAATTATAAAATAACAATATACTGTTGTTACAAAATAATAACACAAATACAAAAACAACGCAAATACAAAAACACAACATGAACACTATTCACAACACAAATGCAAAAACATTTAAAACACTGTAAAATTAGACACTCTAGAACACACTAAATTATCCTTAACAGTCAGCTGGAGAAAGTAGACTACTAAACTCTTACGCGGCACTTGTAGTGCTTTGACAAATCTTAACGAATTTTAGCACTTACGAACACTCAAACACTTCGAACAGTTACACTACATTTATTATAACAACCCATCTAAAAGCCGTTGCAGACAGCTGGTTCCAGTCTTTACAGTCCTATTTAAAAACTAAATATTCGTATTCTATGAATATTAATGATAGTGAATGCGCTTATCGGTACGTTTTCTCAGAATACTTGTCTCATTGGTCATTTACGATCCAGTTTCTCCTGGCCTAGTTGCCTCATAAGTGGTGCCATGTTGGTATCACTTGTGAGATTCAGACAGTTGACTAAACAACAACAACCGTTTATGCTGATACCGGTTGCCGAAAGCCCTCATAAAAGTATTCGCCGTCTGTTCGTTGCAGACTGATTATCTGGAGGAGTTACTGAAGACCAATAAGTGACACCCGTACAAGATGTTACTATAATGTATGTGCTTTGAACATGTTTTGTTATTTCTGGCTCCAAATTCTAATCTAGTAATTAACTTCTTTATGTAATTGATGTGGATATCTCTGATCACTAATATTTAGTGTGGCAATTTTCCAATTTAAGACATATAATATAATATAATATAATATAATATAATATAATATAATATAATATAATATAATATAATATAATATAATAACTTCTATGGTTATCTAGCGTCTGAATGAGATGAAGGTGCCAACGCCGAAAGTTATCCAGCGTTTGTTCTTAATGGGTTGAGGGAAAACCTCGCAAAAACCTCAACCAGTGAACTTGTCCAAACCAGGATTTGAACCCGGGCCCGCTCATTTCACAGTCAGGCATGCTATCTGTTACTCCAAAGTGGTGGACTAAAGTAATATTACCGTAGTAATAACGTTGGCAAGAGACATTCCTACTATAGTAGACAAGTCAAGAAAAGAAGCAGTCGCTAAATTCCGCTTCACCACTGGACATGGGTGCATAGCACTCCTTCATAGCTTCGGAATCTGCAGAATCATTTTGTAATCTCTGTGGCCTTGAAATGAACAGGGCCACCTCCAGCACTGCTTGGCTCTGTGCAGTGTAACAGAATGTGAACGATATTGGAAAGCAAAGAATCTTAAGTTTATACCAAATAACTTTTCTGAGGTCATGTTGTCTTTATATCTTCGCCTTATTTATCAGAAGAAGTCAAAAGGAAATCTATCATTTTGTACTCACCAATTGAAATGATGATCTTACCTATTTATGATACAAAAGGTCCATCCACAATTTAGGGCAAAATCGCTGTACAAACGTACAGAGATACGGAATGCCAAAATAAGTTTTCAATTCTCAGGGTCATTGTCATAACAATTCACTTTATACCTATGCTTATTGATAATTTAGAAATAATTTCATGATCAACTTGCGATATTTGTACCGTAATTTCCCATAACTATGGTCCAGGCACCCAACTATGGTCCAAAACGCATTATGTACTACTTAGTCCCCCAAGAGTTCGGTGTTTGCCATTTAAGGCGCCACTGTGATGGAATTATGTTTCCCATAGATGCTTCTATCTACCATTACACGTGGCAATGATATGGATGCTTAACAAGGTCAGTGTGCATCGCTCTATTGAATGTGTGAAGACACGAAATCATTCAGGTTTTTGTTTGTCTGTTTTATTAAGTTCTCCTCTGTAGAACTGGTAAATTATAGATATATGATTCTTTGTACAATTAAACCTGGCTATATAGTGTTTACGTTAACGTAATAATTACACTGGCAGAGGTTAAGGACTCTGCGTGAAAAATGTTTAACCTCAAGACTACAAGTCAGTCTCAACTATGTACCACAATTTTTCGTGGATCATAGTTGTATTTCATTTTGAAATATTTGTTTTTATGAAATGTGAACAATTTGATTATTTACTTCTGCAAATACGGTATCTCAGTATATTCTAAAACTCCATTTAACATTATAGTCCAGTAAATAAAAAAACAGGCTGTTCCAGCATCAATGGTACTAGCACGAATAATGGTCCGGTAAAACGAAAACTTCAGGGTAGAAGGATCACAACCGTCCCTGTAAGTGACTATGAGAGCGATGAAATTGAATTGTATACAGATTATAATGTTTCCGGTGTACTCTTCATATTTACAGACAGTGAGTCATATGTGGAAAAGAAGACGAAATCTGTTAAAATAATGCTAAAGGCACATAGTTATATGGTAGTTACTTATGAGGAGGAATTGTGGCCAGGGAAAGTTTTGGAAGTGAAGAACAATGGAGCTGTTGTTTCATGTATAGTAAGAAGCGGCAATTACTGAGGTGGCGAGAAATGGCAGAGATTCTATTCTATAGAAAGGAAAACATAATAAAAGAAATTGAAGACCCCATATGCGTCTCCAAAAAGAGAGATCTATTTTTCCATTTCAGAATTACAAGAGAAGTGGAGATTCAAAGGACAGAAATAAACCTACTGAATATAGTTCTCAGTATGGTAAATAAACATTATCAGTGAATTAATTTGCATAATATTTTGTTAAGAATGTGTTAGTTTATTTTGATACTGTACTTTTGTTCTTTAATATATATTCACCGGCAAAAAAACCGGGCCAACTACATTTTATTTAAAATTTTCGAAAATTGTAGGATTTTTAAATAATTGTAGGTGTGCTGAGGTTCATTTAGTTATTCATTTATTTTGTGCTACGGAACAATGTAATACTGAATACGTAATAGCCAACAATGATCTGAAAAGGAGATTCGTTCTTTTTGCAATATTGTGTCTAAACTGCTCGGACTCATTTCAAGCTATGCTGAAGAAGTCTACAGACTGGTAAGCTCTCTTGAGGCAGTATTGGAGTACTTCATTGTATACAAATGTCACTAAGTCCTACCGATTCAGCAAAATGGTTGCATTGATAAAAGATGGGAATAGTCAGCGTTATGTGGCTGCAGTTCTTGGGCCCAGAAGAGCCTTCCAGAAAATAAGACAAGTTAACGTGAGTGAGAGAACTGTAAGCAGACGTCTGGATGAATGTGGGCTGAATTCCAGAAGACCAGCTAAAGGCCCAGAATTGCTCTAGCAACATCGTGTTGAACGATTACGTTTAGCTCACAATCATGCTAATTGGAACCTGGGGCAGTGGCGACGAGTGCGCTTCACAGATGAATCGAGATTTAGTTTACAGATGGACGTGAAAGAGTGTGGAGAAGAGAAGGAGAACGTTTTTCTTCATGTACCTTCAGTTCATGTGTGAGTTTCCAAGGTGGAGCAGTAATGGTATGGGATGGCATTTCGTATGAAGCTCACACAGAACTTGTTTTCATTAATAGAGGTGCTTTGACTGCTCCAAGATACATCGAAGAATGTCTAATTTAACATGTGGTACCATATGCCCCGCTTATTTGTGAAAGGTTCCTGTTAATGAATGACAATGCTCGCCCTCATACTACAAGAATCGTGGATGAGTTCCTTCACGACGTTGGATTGAATAGTATGGCATGGCCAGCAAGAAGTCCTTATATAAACCCTACTGGACATGTGTAGGTCTTTCACGACGTTGGATTGAATAGGATGGTATGGCCAGCAGAAGTCCTGATGTAAACCCTATTGAACATGTATGGGGTCTGCTAGGGAAGCGACTAACTCCTCACAGCAACTTACGGCAGGTCCGAAATGTTCTAAGTAAGGAATGGAATAGTATCGACCAGACTGACATCCAGAATCTGATCGAAAGTTTAAATCGACGAATGGTAACAGTCATACAGTCACGGGGAGGCAATATCCGCTATTAGTAACATCTGGGTGGCCACAAAATCAGTTGAACATTTGGAAAAAATTGAAACAATTTGTAAGTTTTTACTCCTTATATATATATCCATTGTTTGGCGTTGAAAATAATAGCGCAAGTGATAATAAAAAAGTTTTTTTTTTTTCCGGGAAGCAATGTTTTCTTCATTTCATAATGGGTTTTCTGATTCTCACCTCATAAAAAAAATTGAGAAACTTTAGGTGGCCCGGTATTTTTGCCGGTGAGTTTAGTTGTTCATTATTGCAGGAAAATGACTTTCAGATTTCACTTGTTTATTTTGTATTTATGCAATGTGTACTAATGAAAAGAATCCATGTACTTTTAATTTATTTTTAATATTTCTGTGCTAGATTATGTTTCTACCCTTAAATTAGAGACTCAATGTATTGATTTACGAATAATTACAGCTCCAGCTATAGTCCATTCATGCTTTCAAGCATGAATATATGAGTGGACCATAGTTGGGCAACTCAGAATATAACTGTGTACCAATGCTTATTATTTTTTCAACACTTGCAATTAAATAATTCCAAACACATATGTCAATATTTATTTAATATACATTTACAAGAGTCCGAAGCCAAAATTTCACTTAATCTGGATCAATAGTATTGATTATACAAAGAAAAATGTGACAAATGTGGACCATAGTTAGGAGAAACTACGGTACCCTTTTAGTGAAATTATGTCTACTGAATATAGTGGCGTATAAAGGCCGCAACCTGTAATTGAGAATAAAAGAGTACTCACAAATATTCTAGTGAGAATAGTGGATCACAAAGAACAAGAGAAACCTGACGCATCATACAGCCTCTTGGATTTCAGGCCGTTCGTTACCAATACCATACCTAATTGAATTTACACTAATTAATCCAGCCCCCAAACAGTAGTGGACGAGGGACAGACGTGTCAGATGTCTTAATTCAATCTAACGACGGGCGTTTGGGAGAGAGATTCTACCAAGATCGTTAATTAAAGCGAGGTAGAGAGCTTATCGCGCAGTATTTTAGTATAAGACAACCATTATTTGCCTACGACTCGCGCACTCTCTTGCGGCAGTATTTACACTCGCACCTCGCTAGTCTCTTGTTTGTTGTGGGCAACAGTAGCGCCGAAGCAGAGTGGTGGAAAATATGCAAATAGCAGAGCGACAATACGGCGGTGTGTTCAAGCCGGAACGGAAGGAAGCGAATGTGCAAGATGTTTGCTCAACTGGGATTACGTGGTGACGTAAGACAATGCTACATAACAATCCTCCAGTCTTTTCTCGGATTGTTGTCCTTGAGTCAAGACAAGGAAGTATTTTAACTCGGAAATGGTTTCTGTTGCATCACAAATTTTAAATGGTAGCAGTTATATGTATTTTGAGGGATTACGAAAGGTACCAAATATAAATTTGTCTGCTCCTGATTCTATTCGTATTCCAGCCAGGGAAATCATCACTCTTCCTTCCAGAAAGATTGAGTTGTATTCCTTATCTTGTTTCTCCTGGCTGTACTGACTACGCTACCCAGTCCTAAAAGAGAGTGTTGGTGTAGTGTAATATGGAAACTGGAGTACACCGAGAAAACCTCTGCGTTTTGTCTATCGAAAATTCCATCACGACCAGGTCGGAATCGAACCCTCATAGCCTGGATGAGAGACCAACGTGTTAGCGCTGAGTCACAAACGCGAATTACTGGACATATTTTGTTCGTACTCCCGTCCTCTATTCATTCTTATAGCCTATTGTACAGGGTCTTTCGTAAGTAACGCGTCTATTGAAAGATTAACCTTTTTTGGATAATTTTTTGAAATGATGTTCATCATCACGAGAAAGAACCCTTTCCAGTGTCGTACAGTCGATTTGGAAACAAACACTCCCCTCCCCTCGCCGCCAGAGCAATTAAACGAAAGAATGATTAGTGTTTTAAAACTTTATTAAAACACATAAATGTGAAAACAGTTTCAATTGTTGACAAATTATGGTGTACAATTTTCAAAATGTCTTCCGTTCTGCTGATTGCACAAATGTAAGCGACGTATCAACTCTTCGTGGACTCTGGTGAGCATGTCAGGCGTAAGCATTTGTATCGTGTGTTCAATTCGTTCCACTAATTCACGAATGGTGCGTGGCTAAGTCGCATAGACACGATCCTTGGTGAATCCCCAGAGAAATAAGTCCAGGGGAGTCAGATCAGGTAATCGCGGAGGCCAACGGATTGGGCCTGTGCGACCGACCCACCTGCCTGGAAACACTACGTCTACGGAATAAACGCTTAATTTTAGCGACACTATTTCCAAGTTCAAACCAAGCAGCAATTTTTCTTTTCTGCAATAACGTTAAGCGGCTGCGTGGCATTTTATCATTTCGGTCTATCACAACAATGTGCATAGGTATGGCCGTGTGCCATTTATCTTTGGCGTATAAAAGGCCATGCTCCAGATCGTTTTAAGTCGTTGGCGTAGGTCATTTTAAGTTGGCATCAAATGCACATTACATATGGATAAGTAGCTTCTTCTGGGCCAGGAGGAGGGGGTGTTTGTTTCCAAATCGACTGTACTGCATCGGGAAGGGTTCTTTCTCGTGAGGATGAACATCATTTCAAAAAATTATTCGAAATAGTTGGTTTTTCGATAGACTCAGTACTTATGAAAGACTCTGTATTTCAAAACTTTTGTCCTATTGTGTCAACTGTCATATTTTCTATCTTACTCCTGTTCGCAAGCAAAGATATATGTCTGTGAAAGAGTTGGCTAAGTAGGGATATAAGCAGCTTTCTAGTACTTATACCTGAAATTCTCTTAATCATGGAAAGTTATTTTTCGTGCAGTGCTAGATTTCCGGCTATATTTCTTCTATTGATGCTCAGGTTCGTTATGCTACCTTGCAAATCCGTCACCCAGTGACACATAGGTGAATAAGGAAGACTGTCAATATTAAGTAAGTAAAAACTAAAAATGTTCAGATGACATGTAGTAATTTTCAATCCAGAAATAGGAGCTTATTTTAAGTCCATAATGCAAATATTGAGCAGAATATATTCCAAAATGTAAATAAACTTCTGCACAAAAATTGCCCCAAAAGACGAATTTAGACAGAAGGCCTATGTTAAAAATACCGTTTTTTTCACATATCTCTCTCTCTCTCTCTCTCGTAATCCCTCTTTAAAATTTTCCATAAGAATTAAATTTAAGTTAAATTAAGAGACATTTAATTTAATTTATTTCCCTACCTTGGTAACATATTATTACGAGAGGGAGAAAACATGAAAGATAAAATAACCTAGATACATAAAATGTTCCTTATTTTAAATTTATTTACCGGTATTAAGTGAGTGTTTAATGTTTCCTTTTCATTTTGTAAATTTAATATGTGAAGCATGCCTCAATCCCCCCCCCCTTTTCCCATAAATTAAAAAAAATGTGATACTTAGATCTCTCAACTGAAAATGAAGTGAATAATCTAATATATTTGTGTTACCAAGTATTAATGCCTACTTTATAAATTTCCCCCAGGAAACACACTCTCATAAATCCCCCCTAGCTAACAAATGTCAGGAAAAATGGGAGAAAATATGCAATAATAGGGCTATATGGTATTTCGTTACTTATTTAAAAATAACTTTTAGAGAACCCGGAAGTTCATTGCCGCCCTTACATAAGCCGGCCATCGGTCCCTATCCTGAATATGATTAATCCAGTCCCTACCATCATATCCCATGTCCCTAAAATTCATTTTAATATTATCCTCCCATCTATGTCTCGGCCTCACCAACGTCTTTTTCCGTCAGGTCTTCCAACTGATATTCTATGTGTATTTCTTGATTCACCATATGTGCTACATACCCTGCCCATCTCAAACGTCTGAATTTAATATTCCTAATTATGTTAGGTGAAGAATACAATGCGTGCAGTTCTGCGTTACGTAATTTTCTTCATACTCCTGTAATTTCATCTCTCTTAGTCCCAAATATTTCTTAGCACCTTATTCTCGAACACCCTTAACCTCTGTTCCTCTCTCAAAGTGAGAGTCTAAGTTTCACAACCATACAGAACAACCGATAGGCGTAATAGAACTGTGTTATAAATTCTAACTTTAAGTTTTTTTTTAAGGAGACTAGATAACAAAAGCTTCTCAACCGAATAATAACAACAGGCATTTTCCATAATAAAATTTCACGTTCCGTTTGAAGTTTGTGCACCACTGTTTTCTTAATCCAACAGGTTGCTTATTCATATACACAACCCTTCCTCTTTCCATACTTAGCGCTTGCTGCCCGCGCACAACGTCAAGGTCAGAAAAATGCACTTGCTTTGACATCACTGTTCTAGAGTAAAGTTAAAAAGTAAAGGTGATAGTGCATCCCTTGCTTTAGCCCGCAGTGAATTGGAAAAGCATCAGTAAAAAACTGGCCCATGCAGGCTCTGCTTATGTTTCACTGACACAAATTTTAATTAATCGAATTAATTTGTTGGGAATACCAAATTCATTAAGAATATTCCTATAAAACTTTTCTCTTTACCAAGTCATAAGCCTTTTTGAAATATATGAATAACTGATTTACTGTACCCTTATACTCCCATTTTTTTTCTCCAATAGTCGATCTATTACGCTTAAAATCACATTGATGATCCGTAATAGTTCCATCTACATGAAGTAAATGTTCTCAAAAGAATGTTCGACATTTGATTAGAATGAATAATTATCTACAACATTTGGCAAAGAGTATTACAAAATGTTAATGGAATAGGCTACAATGATTATTTAAATTTTATCACATAAGACATTGTTTCAAACGAAACAATACAGACAATATGTTTAAAAAAATATTATGTTCTGAGTAATCACTATGTACAGTATTATCCAGTACCTATGAATCCGTTAGTTGACTGTACTGTTCAGCTCTCAAAGTTATTCTGTAGAAAAGTGGGTGAAGTAATGTTAAAGTTATTGAGAATGGTAGTCTCCATTGACATTATGTATTATAGGGTATACATATGCATTTCGCTTATGAATTTAATACTCTTTACTAAACACAAATGTGTAAAATTTTCAGCCATTTTTTATTTTTATTGTAGGCCTGGGTTGGGACTTCGCAGAGTGAGGATAATAATTGTGAAGTAGCTATGATGATAATGGTAAAGAGGAATTGGGGGACTCCGAGAAAAACCCCCTCCGTCCGCTTTATCGACCGTAATCCAGACGAGAATCGAATCCGAGTCGCCACGATGGAAGACAGAGAGGCTAACTACTTGGCCACTTTGGTGTAGGAAGTAGAACTCCAGCAGTAAGAAAGTTACGATTCTGCAAATGAAGAGATATCTAAGAATGTGACAAACCTTTACATAGTGTATAGTGATTATCTTAATTATTGCCTGTTACGTATAATGACAGGATACTATGAATAGTACATAGCGTTTAATTACATCCGTTTTACGTTGAAGTGTGTGGTGCACACCACGAAATGTTTACGACAAATAAATTTATTTTCATCGAAAATTTATTGTTAAATCATATTCGGCAATGGTTTACCATAGAGGAAAAGCAGGACATTAAAAAAGAAAAGACAAGAAATTAGATAAATAAAGGAAACGTAATAAGTTACGTTAAATGCTAGATCATCATATAATATCCAGATTGCTCGGCCTTGTAGGCTTTGACGGTAACAACTTTTGTCAGGTTTACTATGATGCCATCTAGTTGTTACATAAGGAGTCACGTCATAACTCCCATTTGGATTGCATTAACGACTGTACTGCCATCTCGTGTTCGTTTATGGCGGACGGGTGGCGATCCTGGCGATCGTTCTCTTCAAAGTGCTACCGATTTTAACATAGGGATGAGCAATCTGTTATATGATCTGGGGTTTAAGATATACCGAAATACTGCTCGCTTTGCAGTTGTTGAAATCGATTACTGACGTCTTTATTTTATACAACACCATTTTTCTTACTTCTCTTTTGTTTATTCTTTCTTATTTCGTTTTCTTACTTTATTTTTCTTTCGATTTATGTTCTTATTAATTTCCAAATATTATTTCCAGCTTTCTTAATTTTGTTTGTTCTTTAGTTTTTGCATATTTTTCCTGCATATTTTTCTTCTTTTCACATTCTTTCGTTCAGTCGTCTTCACCTTATTCTTGAACTTGTTAGTCCTTTTCTTTCTTCATAGTTTTATCTATTTCCTTTTGTTCTTACGAGTTTTCTGTCTTCTTCATTTTATCACATTCTTCATTCGCTTTTCCATTTCTTTTTATATTTTTTCTTACGCATATTTGTTTCTTTCTTTTTATTTTCTTGCATGTTCCTTCTCTTCTTAACATTACATTTCTTCTTTCGTTCAGGCTTTAGTTTCATCTTACTTCTCTTTCTTCCTTTTTGTCGTTGGTTTTTTCTTCCTTTTGTTATTTCTTTTATTTGATTTGTTTCTTTGTTATTCTCACCACTTTCTCCTTTTATAAATTGTTCTATATTTTTTCTGTTCTTTCATTTTCCCCCCTCTCTCTTGTTCTTCTCTTTCTTTTTCTCTTCTTTCCTCATCTTTTCGCATTCATTCATATAGTCTCAGATTTTCATTTCCTTTTTTTATATTCTCTTAGTCTTTTGTTTTTTTTTTAATTCACATTATTTATTTTTAATTCTTCTTTCCTTTTTCACTCAGTTTCTTATTTATTCTCGTATTCTCTCGCTACGTACTCTATCTTATTTTTCGTTTTTTTTTTCCCTTCTATCATTCATTACTCTTCCTTTCCCCTAATTCATTCTGGGAGAAAAACACGAGTAATTCACGGATCTGAAAACATTTGTCACCGGACGGTCGCCGCGTGTTGATAGACAACAAGCTTTGACTTTATTAATGACTACAGTTGGTAACGCTGGCGAGTGCGCCAGACACTTCTAGCGTGACGGACAGCTGTCCCGCGCAGGTGCACGCCCGCCGGCGAGATTGATGGGACACGGGCTTCGAACCCGCGTGCTCCGGTCTCGTAGTGATGGATCGCACTATTTATCTTCTTCGTATTAATTAAAATCAATTACGATTTCGTCGAACTCGCATTCCGCGTCGAGTGACATTGATTTGTAAGTTGACAATTAAATTTAATGGTATGGACAAACAAAAATACTTATCAAGTTTAAAGGTGTCAGCATTCCATTCAGACGATCTTTCATATACTCTGTCGTATTCAGGTATTAGCACCAAACTCGGAGAAACCCATTGATTGCTTTCCTGGTGGAAAGTATTTTACCGTCGGGATCCCAGGCAATGGCATCCTCCAAATGTGACAAGGTACTCTCTGCCTCTGACGAGTTTGTCTCCGCGGTATGAAGTAGCCTATCCTCGTCGGTGTGAGGGAATCGTGTTTTGTCGTATTCATATTATAGATCTGCTCGAGCCGAAATTCGTAAGTTCGGTCCGATCTGAATCAGACTCGAACCCGACCCGAAACCCCAGATTAGCTCATAATAATTATCGCCCGAGTCCGGCCCTAAACGCGAACATTAGCAGATCAAACAGAAGGCAGAGGCCACAGGGTTCAGGAACAGCTGCAAAAAAATCACTCCAGTAAGAGCATCAGAAAGCGTAATCTCTGTCTGCCAGGTAAAACAAATAGGCCTAAACAGTGTTCTGTGTCTGACAGACTAGACCAGTGACGTTACGAAATACGAAGTCGAACTAAACAATTTACTTTATCAGTAGTCTACTGTTCTAGATGGGCATCTAATCTTGCATGAAAATATGATTTGCGTTTTTTAAGGCCCGAGCCCGGCCCGAGCCCGGCCCGAACTCGACAAGTATAAGAGAATTTCAACCAGAGCCCGTGAAGACCTCTAATTCATATCGCTTGATTGCAGGTGGATGCATGAATTATTACTGGCTACTAATGACGTAGTTCAGACGGAGAGGATATATAGGTCATTCGTTATCTCGTGAAACCAAATGCTTGCGTGAGCAGTAGCTTATAGAAAAAAACCTTATGGTGGGGGTAAGTGAGCTAGCTAGCTACATGTAGAAGCGTATCAAGGGAGGGAAGCTTCTCAGTCCACATTTTTCTTCCCCTGACGCACAGGTAGGTTTCAAGAGATAACGAATGGACTATAGCAATTGTTTCACTGATACAAAGTCATCATTACATATTGTAATAAAAATACATACAGAACTCATATTAGTTTTAGGCAGAAGCATGTTTTCTGAATGGTCGTACAGTAGGGTAGACCAGGGTAATTGTAAACACTTTTCACTGGTAGGTAGGTAGGTAGGTAGGTAGGTAAACGACATTCCATACAAGTTGAGAGGATGCGAAGGCATTTCTTTCCCCTTCTACTTGCCCTGAGTCCGTCAGTATAACAGACCTGTAGCTGTTACCTCTTATACCTGCACCCCCCCCCCAAGTTGTACACACAAGAAAATAAAATATTAAATAAAGTACATACATGAATATGAAATACAGTGACACAGATGTTTAACAATTACATGTTTCAGTATATTTTAGTGTTGTTTTTACAAAATTTTCAACTAATAATTAATTAATTAAATAAAGGGATGCTAGTTTGTATTATGAAGTCTGGGGGGAGTGACACAATGCAGATTGTTCCGTTGTGTATGCTGTAGAGTAGCAACTAGCAGTGAAGAAAGCATTCAACTTCTGCTGTCGGTAGCTTTTTAATGTGCCAATTGATATAAACAACAATGGAATGAAATATAAACGCTTGGTATAGATTTTCGAAATCTAGATTACCGGTAAACGTTTTCAATATTAAGAATTTTCACTATATTCAAAGTCAATTAGTCAAACGTTAATAAGGTAGACAGTAGCATCTTCCCCTTCACGGATGGTAAAGAGTGTGAGTAGAGGGGAAAGCCTATCAACCAAACTGAAATGGGGAATAGGTAGGTAGGTAGGTAGACGAACGGACAGACAAACGGTTGGTGATCGTGTAGAAGGAGTTATGTTTATTTAGATGGATGGGTAAATTAATTGAAAGATTGGCATGATGGATGGATGGATGGATGGATGAATAGACAAGCGTACGGGTGGATGGGTAGATGAAGGTATGGATGTATGGATATTAATGAATAGAATGATGGCTGGTAGTACATTGGATGGATGGTAGTACATTTTATTCATTCATTCATTCATTCATTCATTCATTGCATGTGTATGGATAGATCGAAAAGTAAGTCTTTGGATGGATGGCTGGATGAATGAACGGATAGAAGGAAAGATGAATGTACTTCTTAGTAGTAGGCCTAAAGCAATGATATCGTAGCACACCTCATTTGCAACAGTTACGTTATAATACTGAAATCACAATGAATAGATAGGAAGGATCTTATTGAAATAGATTTGAGGAAGGTGGGATATGATGGTAGGGACTGGATTTAATCTTTCTCAGGATAGGAGCCGATGGCGGGCTTATGTGAGGGCGGCAATAAACCTCCGGGTTCCTTAAAAGCCATTTGTAAGTAAATAAGTAAAAATGATGGCTGGGTAGATGGTAGTACATTTTATTTATTTATTTATTTATTTATTTATTTATTTATTTATTTATTTATTTATTTATTTATTTATTTATTTATTTATTTATTTCCTTCATACGTATGGATAGATGGAAAAGCAAGTCTTTGGATGGATGGACGGACGGACGGACGGACGGAAAGATAGACGTATTTATTAGTAGTAAAACAATGATATCGTAGCACATCACTTGCAACAGTTCTGTTACAATATTGAAATCACAATGTATAGATAGTCTACCAATCGAATTATCTATCGCTTTGCATATTCCTGGGATCCAAATCGAAATGCAGGGCCATAAAGACCTTTGACTCGAAATTCCTTGTACATTTCGAGCGACACAAATAGAATTTGTAATTGCATGGACTCGGCTCGAGTCTTGTGAGCGTTCTATTTTATTTACACTTGAATACTCTTGAGACCCGGGAACATATTGTCTCTGCAAGGATAAACCATTACACCATCACAATCAATGAGGCGTCATGGAAGAAGCAAGCCAACTGTGAACACATTATTGGCAGCATCTGCCAAGACTTGGGGAAATAACCATAACATCTATTCTCGATTTCTTTTTTGTAGGGAGTTATGTTCTGGTTAAGACTGAGTCTTCTACTTCTATACAAAGTGCATCGTATGGAAAAGGGTTACCCAAGTTCAATTCTATTACAGTGTTATTACCAACGATTCAGTTGAAATGTTACATTACTTAAGTTCATGCTTGGGTGAAGTCTACAGGTGGTTTCTAAGCTAAGATACAAGCAACTATTACTCTGCGTGTGATACTGAAGTCCACCGCTGTGGAGCAAGGATTAGCATGTCTGGCTGCGAAACGAGGGGCCCAGGTTCAAATCCTGGCTGGGATAAGTTGTTTAGTTGAGGTTTTTCCGTAGTTTTCCCTCAACCCATTAAGAGCAAATGCTGGGTAACTTTCGGCGCTGGACCCTGGACTCATTTCGCTGGCATTATCACTTTCATCTCAAACGGATACTAGGTAACCATAACAGTTGATAAAGCGTCGTAAAATAACCAATTAAAATTATAGTGAATGTTAGATTATGACACTTTTTGAATTTTTAAATCAAATCTATTTTACGAATATACTGATGACAGAAAAAATAAAGAACTACATATTGTGAATTTTATTAGTAACAACAATGTAATTTATTCGTCACAACAATAATTCCTTTCTACAATTCGCCTTAAACGCTCTTGTCAACAATTGGATTTTCACCCAACACAGTATTCGTTATAGCACTCCACTGATGACAATGACAATTTACTTGGACTAGTACGAACAACAATGAACTGTTAATCTTAACTAATATTTACAAAGCACTATTTACAAATCAGAACTATCAGTTCTCAGTTCACAGTTCTTCTACCTCAGTCATTCGAGTTCACAGTATCTCGAACCACAGACCTTCAGAGACAGTTCACTGTACTCGAACTCAGGTCCCTCCAACTGCGGTCCACTGCACTCGAAGTCAGGTCCCTCCAACTGCGGTCCACTGCACTCGAACTCAGGCCTTCGGATGCTGACGCAGATGCGGACGCACACTCGAGTCGAACTCCGGCACACAAGTCTGGCTTGCTTGCTCTGGCTTACTCACTGACTGAATAACTGAAAACTGCTGTCGTTCCTTCGCGACCGTAATTTATAACCACAGCGACGTAGCCTCGAAAGTTCGAATTCGCGAGTCTTCCACTTCGACGGATTTCTCGGCCTCTCTAGGCAAGCAGAAGATGCGCGCGCAAACTCCCTCTCCACTCTCTCACCGCGCGCCGTCCCAAAGTGCTCCGCGCGATCTTCTCTCTTGCGGGACGCTGGTCGTGAGTTCGAATCTCACGTCGCTGTCACAATATGTATTATAGCCTAATAATAATAATAATAATAATGTCCACACTTGTGGAGTAACGGTCAGCGCGTCTGGCCGCGAAACCAGGTGGCCCGGGTTCGATTCCCGGTCGGGGCAAGTTACCTGGTTGAGGTTTTTCCCGGGGTTTTCCCTCAACACAAAATGAGCAAATGCTGGGTAACTTTCGGTGTTGGACCCCGGACTCATTTCACCGGCATTATCACCATCACATTCAGACGCTAAATAACCTTAGATGTTGATAAAGCGTCGTAAAATAACCTAATAATAATAATAATAATAATAATAATAATAATAATAATAATAATAACAATAATAATAATAATATCATTGAAATTCAAGAAACGAAAATTTATTATTTTCTTTGGGTGAATAGTAAATGATTTTAGTTGTACTTTCTTTCCTAAAAATAGATGAAAAGGTACAAACAGAAATATCTTTCACAACATGACAAAGGAACGGAATATAGTTACGAGGCTTAGTATTTCAGTTACCTAAAGACTGAAGTAAAAGACACATTGGGTATATAGTGCATCGAACACAGGTAATTCAACTGATTAAGATATAACCAGACAGGTCGTCGCTTCTTGTTCGTGGAGTACAGTTTAGTCTACTCCCAATATAGTGGACAACTGTTGAACAAGTTCTGACCATACACTAAAATGGGCCATGACCAATATGAAGCTATATGACAAGAATAATACATATAAAAAGCCATTATGTTCATTTCCGTCGTGATCGTTGCAGTGAATAATAATGTGCGTTCATAAGTTACGGAACTTGATCTTTTTGCAGATGTCACTTAAAATGATTTTGTGCGAGATCGTGCGTAATTGCTTGTTTTCCGCACAGAACCAATACGCGGTAAGTGTGAAATACCACATTCAGTATTCCCAACGTAACACACATAACAATTTCCCTCTTCTTACCGCTTAAGCGCGACATTCATTTTACTGCTTTAGGCTTTTAACATATTATTTTTAGAGACGTTTAACATAGTAATAATTATAAATTGGAAACTTACCACTATAATTTCACCTAAATTGCAATGTTAATTATTAGTAGAAAAGTTTTCTGGGCTATGAGGCCGTGGTCTGTTGGTTGTGAGACCAAACGTTTCGTTCACTGCTGCGGTGAACATCTTCAGTGGTGTCTATTGCTGGTGCGGCTGGTTCTACTGCGTGTGCTGATTACAGTCTGCGCTGGCTGCATCGTTGTATATATAGTGCGGGAGGGGGGGGGGGCTTGCTGTTGTCGCCTCGGTCCGCGCTCGAATGTGCTTCGCGGGCGGGTTTGCTGTTTTCCACGCGCTCCGCGTCCGAGCTTGTGTTGTTTAATTGTGCTACGCGGGCGGGTTTGATGTTGGTTTTCCTTAATGCCGGATACCAGGCCTTGTTAACCTTGAGGCCTTCTTCTTTTCGATTGAAATTGTTCTTATGTTTATATATTTCAATCGCCTCTCGGTGTAGCCTCGCGTAGAAATGTGGTGTGTCGCTGAGTGTATTGACGCCGGCCGTGAAAGCCTACACTCCAATATAATATTAATTATTGTTTTTAAATATTTGCAAAAATTAAGTAAAGTCTACTACTCCACGAAACTTATTGCATTTGATACAAGTAACATTAAGGAAGCCGTGAAAAAATCAACGAGATTCCAGATGTCGATGTTATTACTGCAATATGTTATATAAATAATATTGTTAAAATGTTAAAATGAAAAATAAATCATTACATAACCTTACCGTTTGTTTTAAGTTCGCATTTATAGACTGGGGGGAAAAAAAAGACAGACGTATATCACGGCCTGCTGGAGTATGGTAAACACAGAAAACATTTTACAGCAACAATGTTGAAGAAAGATATTTTGGTGTTCCGAAGTTGGCGTCATTAAACAGAAACCAACATGGAGATTTCATTGCAACTAATTAGAAATTCGTCTTTCAGGTATGTAATAAACGATCTTCGCACAAAATAATGTACGATACACGAGCGGTATGTTTGTTTTCATGTTCTCGGAAATTAAAAAAGCGAAAGCTCAACTACGTTTCGCTTTGTAAATCTTTTACTCGACCATGAAAACGTCAACATACCGCTCTTGTAACGTATATTACTATTATATCGCGAGAAATTTCTTTCAGTTTCACATGACGTTACTGGTGCATGAGAACAATGCAAGATATTCCTATTGTCTGACATTTCTTCGTGTTTCATCAGGCTATTGCTTATGTCACTCACCACTGAAACTCCATTATTTTTCTGTGTATTTATCTAGAAGTTCTCTAAAATGTCTGTTATTTAATTTAGTAACTGGGATGTTGGCACTGACCTTCATGGTACACAAATCATGCTAAACGTCGAGTTAATATCTTGATAATTTTCAGATGTTAATGGTAGGCCTACTGATGCTTTTGGATTTCGTTCAACACATTCTCTGCGCCTTTTGGTATTGCAGAGCCTTTCAGTGCACTGTTTTTTTTGTCACTTTTACGTTTATTTTACACAATTATGTATGTAATGTCGTTTTTATTAATTGTAAACATATCAGTTCAATACTCAACTATGCCCCGCAGCACTACACGGTAGAACAGTTTGTCTTTGCAATGAACCTACAATTAGCGACAAAGGTGTAGTTATCTATACTTACTTACTTACTGGCTTTTAAGGAACCCGGAGGTTCATTGCCGCCCTCACATAAGCCCGCCATTGGTCCCTATCCTGAGCAAGATTAATCCAGTCTCTACCATCATATCCCATCTCCCTCAGATCCATTTTAATATTATCTTCCCACCTACGTCTCGGCCTTCCCAAAGGTCTTTTTCCCCTCTGGCCTCCCAACTAACACTAACTACATTTCTGGATTCGCCCATACGTGCTACATGTCCTGCACATCTCAAACGTCTGGATTTTATGTTCCTAATTATGTCAGGTGAAGAATACAATGCGTGCAGCTCTGCGTTGTGTAACTTTCTCCATTCTCCTGTAACTTCATCCCTCTTAGCCCCAAATATTTTCCTAAGAACCTTATTCTCAAAAACCCTCAATCTCTGTTCCTCTCTCAAAGTGAGAGTCCAAGCTTCACAGCCATAGGCTACAGAACAACCGGTAATACAACTGTTTTATAAATTCTAACTTTCAGATTTTTTGACAGCAGACTAGATGACAAAAGCTTCTCAACCGAATAATAACAGGCATTTCCCATATTTATTCTGCGTTTAATTTCCTCCCTAGTATTATTTACATTTGTTACTGTTGCTCCAAGATATTTGCATTTTTCCACCTCTTTGAAGGATAAATCTCCAACTTTTATAGTTCCATTTCGTACAATATTCTGGTCACGAGAGATAATCATATACTTAGTCTTTTCGGGATTTACTTCCAACCCTATCTCTTTACTTGCTTATAGTAAAATTTCCGTGTTTTCCCTAATCGTTTGTGGATTTTCTCCTAACATATTCACGTCATCCGCATAGACAAGAAGCTGATGTAACCCGTTCAATTCCAAACCCTGCCTGTTATCCTGAACTTTCCTAATGGCATATTATAGAGCGAAGTTAAAAAGTAAAGGTGATGGTGCATCTCCCTGCTTTAGCCCGCAGTGAATTGGAAAAGCATCAGATAGAAACTGGCGTATACGGACTCTGCTGCAAGTTTCACTAAGACACATTTTAATTAATCGAACTAGTTTCTTGGGAATACCAAATTCAATAAGAATATTATATAAAACTTCTCCCTTAACCGAGTCATACGCCTTTTTGAAATTTATGAATAACTGATGTACTGTACCCTGGTGTAGTTATCTATGCTAATAATAAATCTGTAGCCGAAATTTTGTGGTAATTTTCGATTTTCCAAAAATAATTGGTCCTAACATATATAATTAATCACCCCGAAACCGAAAATCGCTTTTTTGAAATTTTTGTTTGTATGTCTGTCTGTCTGTCTGTCTGTCTGTCTGTCTGGATGTTTGTTACCTTTTCACGCGATAATGGCTGAACCGATTGATATGAAAAGTGGAATATAAATTAAGTTCGCTGTAACTTAGATTTTAGGCTATATGACATTCAAAATAAGTTATTTAAAACGGGGGTTATAAGGGGGCCTGAATCAAATAAATCGAAATATCTCGCTTATTATTGATTTTTGTAAAATATGTTACATAACAAAAGTTTCTTCAAAAATGATTTCCGATAAGTTTTATTCCTTACAAAAGTTTGATATAACTGATATTTAATGAGATAAATGAGTTTTAAAATTAAAATACAATGCCATCTAAGGCGGTGTAATGAAATGAAAACAAATGACTACGTCTATAAAGGGCCTTGGACAACAACAATCGAAAGCTATGAAACATAGCCTACAGAGAATGTTTCTGTGTTTGTATGAAGTAATATCGAAAGCTAAATTAACCGATTTGTATAATTAATTATTATTTCACCATTGGAAAGTGTAGTTTCTCTAAATGGACATAATGCTATAATGTTATTACAGTAACTTCTGAGTGCTCTCTGGACCAAAATGATCGCATTTTAATTATTTAAGTACAATTTAAATTAAGTAACACATTAAACGATTTATCCTTCTACCAAACACGAATGTTTCCTGGATCAAACGTCCTATTTTAATTATGTAATTACTTTATATTTATTTGTAACAGGTGCAGCGGAGCGCACGGGTACGGCTAGTTTAAATAATAATACTAGTGACAGAACAGCACTGATAACACACTCACTATGACTGCGTTCCGGCTTCGATGTACTAGAGGGGGAGGGTAGAGAATGCGTAACTATTTTGTATACGAACGTACCTATACCTGCGCTGTGACGTCACATATACTTCGAATCATACAAATTAGTTCCAGCTTATAGGTATTTGAATTACAAAGCGTACAAATTTCTTCGAAAATCGCAGAAGCTTTCAAGCATTTCCATACCCTAAATGCGGGCAATATATTTTTGTGAACTTAACATGATATGCATGTAAGATGATAAAGAATAACATATCTCAGGAATTAAGCATTGTATCCTTTATTCTCTGCCTCCTCCTTGTTGTCAGGCTTTTGTCATTTCGATTTGATTCTTTACTCATATAACATGCTAGAAAGTGATTGCAAATTATTACACGCATTTGTAGGATTGATATTTCAGTGACAATTTCGCTTCGCTGGTTCCGTATGAGTGTAAAGTTACTAGCATAACAGTTGTACGTCTGGAAACAGATTTCACTTAGTACGGCACCGACCGAGAAGTGATATGAACAACTAACAGCTTGCTTAGCGGTGATTGAGCGCGTCAACGCGACTTATGCGAGGGAGAGTCAAAAAGTAACTTTAATAATTGTTTTATTAATTGAATATGTACAATAAGACTACAAACACTTCATCACTTTTCAACATAGTCTCCGCTACGTTCAATGCAAGTGTTCCTGTTATACAGATGTTTATATATTATATATACGTAGTACTACGATCTACTATGTGAGTCTGATTTTTTATTTATATAATATTAAGATTATTTTTTGACTCAGCCTGTTACATTAACCTACATTACATATATAATTTATTGGCTTATCTTATAATAAATCCTGAATGAATGAATGAATGAATGAATTAATGAATGAATGAATGAATTAATTAATTAATTAATTAATAAGTGCTGGTACTGTTGACTGTTTGAAATATAACGCAAAACTTTTTGTACACCTTCTTCCTAATATATTAATCATAATTGAAGATTCACTATTCTAATGTGTACTGCTTTTCCACGAAATAAACTGAACTACACTGAATGGAAGTCAGCTGTGTACTGATGCTCTAACTTTGACGTCCCTTCATCCTGTTTTACCTGTTCATACTATGCAACATAAAATATCCCCACGTTCGATTCAAGAGAAATATACACACTGTATCCTCGGCAGCCGTTTTCGATCTTTAAGAGTAAATAGTCCACGGCATTTACTTGAGCGGAACCTGTTTCCTGGCGAACAATCTGTCGATTACACATAACTGCAGTTTTTTTAGGCTCAAAGTGTGGTGTTTCTAGGTGCAGATTTTCCTGGTTCGATTGTTGGCAGGGCTATAGAAAGATATCTCTCATCCGCTAAAAGTGGGTGTATGTCTCTAGATTTGTGCATTTTCTGTTGTCTTACCCACCCCATTACCTTGAGTTGATACAAGGGATTATCGATGGTTGTAAATGTGTTTATTCAAAATCTTCACAAAAGTGAGAGGAGGGATAGTTACAGACCCAATCTTTGAAGGCAGGGGGTGTTGATTTATACAAAGTGAAAAGTGTTGTGTGTGACGGCTCACTAGTTAAACAATGTTCAAAAATATAAAATCTAAAAATATCCTTCAAAAAACAAAAGTGGCGGTCCTCATAATATTCTAAACAAGTACTGTAGAAATCGTTACAAATAAGGAGATAATAGAACAGACTTACACTTTTTCATATGCAAGTTATGAATTTAAGTAGGACAAACATATAGTTATAGATAAGCTGATAATGTCGAGGTATTTATATTGCTTATTAAAAGTTAATATGGGAATAGTTTCACACGAAAGAGCTTCTAAAAACATTCGATTGAATAATTGATGGGATGTGTGAAACGTGGACGTACTAAAGGGCAAATGAAAAATCAACGACGCTCGCAACTGCCGAGGTTATATCAGCATCGCTAGTGTGCCGGAATTTTGTCCCGCAGGAATTATTTTGCATACCAGTAAATCTACTGACATTAGTCTATCGCATTTAACCACACTTAAATGTCATCGATCTGGGCCGTGATCGAACCCGCAACCTCGGGCACAGAAGGCTAACACTCCATTGACTGCGCCACCCAAAAAGGCAAGAAGAAATTGATGCTAAGAGTACAGAGAAATAATAAAATAAATAAGATTACATAAAGACAGAGAATAATGAGATAAATAAAATAATGCACATATTATAAATGTAAATAAACGGATAATTAAAAAGGACGAAAGAAGAAAAGAAGAGATATAACACAAAATATTAACGCATAAAAAGTAAATAATGATGAAACTTAGAAACAGTGCAAAAGGAAAGAAAATGTGGAATGAAAATAAGAAGAGGAAAGGAGAGTAAAATTAATGATGATGATGATGATGATGATAATAATAATAATAATAATAATAATAATAATAATAATAATAATAAGGAAGATTAGAAATTGAAGTGGACTAACAAAATGAAACGAAAAATAAAAAAAACACACATAAAACGAAAAGTACGTCGAGGAGAGATGTAGAAGGTGGGAAATGAAGGGAAGAAGCTGAAGTACGAAAATATGTTAATCTTAAAATTATCATACACATTTTAAAAATTATTTCAGATAAAACTGAGTGTATGGCATAGAGATTTTTCATGCTTATTACATTACCAGACAGTCCGTCGAGCTAGCTCTGATGGTAGCACGTGTGCCTGTAGACTAGTTGGCCTGGGTTTGATTCCCAGTTGGGTCAGAGATTTTCGTATAAAATTCTACATCGGAACTAAGAGAGATGGCGGTGCACCTATATCCCTGGGTTAAATCCCAAATCTCTCCGCAGTGCATATGAAGATAAGACATAGCTATGTCACTGTTGATAGTAATTCGTCCGTCGGATGGGGACGTTAAGCCTGGCGGTCCGTTGGTGCTATTCGACAGGAATAGACTACGTGCCGGCACCGGGTTTCCCCTTTCCTCTTCCTATTCTTCATCATCTTCACCCATTCCCTACACTACACTTACACGAGCACTTATACACATTACACATACTTAGTATACGACAAAACTCTTCACAGATACATATCATGCATAGCGTGGCCCGCCGAGATTGTGTGTAACTTGAAAACGGGTCACAGTCCTGTCATCTATCCGCAGTATACGGAACCCGAATCATAACAAGTGAAGTACACACATTACCAGACATACTTAATTCTCATAAGTCTCCTTGCATACCTAACGTTTAAGGTTTGTACTTATATAACAAATCTGATCACCAATAGCTACGAGAAAGTGCTTTAATAATGCTTTACTTACCGAAATGTTTGAAGACTGTGGGGTCGTTGGGTGCCAGCTCCGTAGCGCGCTGGAACCACTGCTCCGCCTCCACGGTCCGACTCTTCTGCATACACACAAAACATGGTATTCAGTAAGCTACTCTTCTCATACAACATAGGCATTTACCGAAAAATTATTCTTAAAATAGCTTTCGTGTGCAAAAATTCTCTTTGGATTTACTGATAACCTTAGTCAGAAATAATGAACCATGTACGTATAAATGTAACAATGTAAGCAAAACATAATATAACACAAACATAATAATGATGATAATAATAATAATAATAATAATAATAATTTTATTGATTTATTTTATATTTATTGTGCTGGGCAACAGCCAGTGGCCAATTACAGCTCAGCACAAAGAATATAACAAAAACATAATAAAATATATTACACATAAATAAAATTACAATTAATTACAATAATGATGAATGGATAAAAATAGATGACTTTAAAATACATAACTAAGAATACTATGAGACAATGATAACTGAGTATAATGCCTAAAAGAATACATAAATGAAAAATCGTTGCCAAGAGCAAACTAAGTCTATACATTGAAGGGATCGAATTCGCAGCCATGCATGTTGGCATTTTTAATACATCTGGAGACTGGTGAAAGAAATTTTGAATTTCTAATATAGACAAGTTTGTGGGCTCTATTAATAATAATAATAATAATAATAATAATAATAATAATAATAATAATAATAATAATAAGTGGTGCAACAACCCATGAAGCGCCAAGATCGACTAGTCGAGTGGAGTAAAGGTTAGCGCGTCTGGCCGGGAAACCAGGTGGCCCGGGTTCGATTCCCGGTTGGGGCAAGTTATCTGGCTGGAATTTTTTTCCCTCAACCCAATATGAGCAAATGCTGGGTAACTTTCGGTGCTGGACCTCGGACTCATTTCACCGGCATTATCACCTTCGTCTCATTCAGACGCTAAATAACCTAATATGTTGATAAAGTGTCGTAAAATAACCTACTAAAAAATCGACCACCCGACCGCTTGCCTCACGTCCACATGCCTCAGCAGAGCAGAATAATCATCCAGCCAGAACGCAGGTATCGCCTAGTTAACATGATAATCACCTCAGCCATTAAACTCGTAGCTGGTTTTGTTACAGTATTTCGTTACCTATCGTAGCTTTCCCATCCTAGATGAAGTGAGAAAAAGAATTGGCCTTACCTGATATACAATTTTTTGTCACTGAACTTTATTTTTTCAAGACCAACTTGTAAATATAAATCTAAGCAATTATTAAAGAGCTTCGTTTTTTCTGTACTGATATAGTATGTGGAATTCAAACATGGTGCCTAACGCAGCAAGAAGTGAAATCCGTACGGGTCAGTCAAAGGAACATGGAAAGAAAAATCTTAAATATTCCTTTGAGGGACAGAGTGAAAAAAACGAAGAAATCGTAAGAAGCGGCGGTCTGAAAGACATAGCAGCCACGGTATAGCAACCAAAATGTATATGGGGAGGTCACGTAGAAAGACTACAAGATGACAGATGAGCATACACGGCGACAGTATGGTACCTCAGACTAGGGAAAAGAAGCAGAGGACGTCCCAAGCACAGAAAGTCCGAAGTCTTCAAGACCGTTTGCGGGAATACGCGGACAAGGACTGAACGAGACAGGACAAGATGGAAAGAGCTAGGCTGAAGAGTGCTACAAAGTTATAGTAAGAGACGATGCCAGTGACATGGATATGGATGGATATTGTGAAAATTGTAAATGTGTAGAGTTTATATTTAAGTGTAAATGAAAGAAAAATACAGACAATAAGGCAATTGCGGATGTGGACGGTGTCTAGTTTTAAGCGGTGCAAGCGAAAACAGTCTAACAGTAGAAAAAAGGAATTCGTGCAAAAGATTTATGGTTTAGATATTGCTGGAGAAACGAAAGAATGGACAAAGAAAAAGCTGTAGCTGCTCGGAGTTGTAGCTTTAGGTAGCGTTAAGGAAACCAAAAGATTGAAATTATAGCAAGACTATACATATATCCTTTAGGGAGGCCGAGACGTTTTTTTTAGTTGGTTATTTTACGAAGCTTTATCAACATCTTAGGTTATTTAGTGTCTGAATGAGATGAAGGTGATAATGCCGGTGAAATGAGTCCGGGGTCCAACACCGAAAGTTACCCAGCATTTGTTCATATTGGGTTGAGGGAAAACCCCGGAAAAAACCTCAACCAGGTAACTTTTCCCGACCGGGAATCGAACCCGGGCCACCTGGTTTCGTGGCTAGACGCGCTAACCGTTACTCCACAGGTGTGGACTGCCGAGACGTAGATGGGAAGATAATATTAAAATGGATTTGAGGGAGGTGGGATATGATGATAGAGAATGGATTAATCTTGCTCAGGATAGGGATCAATGGCGGGCTTATGTGAGGGTGGAAATGAACCTCCGGGTTCCTTAAAAGCCAGTAAGTGAGTGACTATAAATGTATAAGGTCTTTAATTTAAAGCCAAGACGCATGGGGTTTAAAGTTCAAGCGAGTGTGTATGAGAGCAAAAGTAGATTAAAATTTCTCTTATGGTCTGGCTCACCATATGAGAAAACTTAAGCCACCACTAATACATTAATAGTAGGAGGCGCTTGCCCTTCAGAGATTATCTGGGCTCATATCATCATCATCATCATCATCATCATCATCATCATCATCATCATCACCACTCCCCAAAGTCTTCCCGATGCTGGGTTGGCACCGGTCCCATACACTGGCCGAAATTGCATACGCCATTTATCATGAGAACTCGATCCAGCGCGCATTCCGTGAGTCCTAAGCATAGTGTCTATATACACTACGGGACAGTACATACATACATACATACATACATACATACATACATACATACATACATACATACATACATACATACATACATACATACATACATACATACATACATACATACATGGACTTTTGGAAGAGTTCGTGAGCTTAACTTTATTTAACAGAACCAGAGGTCGATCCCGACATGATCTGTTTTCGAAGTAGATTCCTTACAAAGCAATACATGGTTTACAATAATAATTTAGTCACTTCTGTGAGATTGTTGAGCTAAACATTTTGGTACGGATTTCGTCCGCCAAAGTTTTAGTATTTCCACAATCAAAACTCCAGATTTTTTTCTGTGAATATTCACTATTGCCTTCATGAAAGAAATGAATAGTGCCTGACTCATCTTTCCCAAGCAAACACAGAATTCAGTAGTGCAGCTTCGGGATTACACTGAGAGAATGTGTAATTTCTCCGGCACTATGAAATACAGTAGTTATATCAAAATGCAATATTTAAACTTAAGCAGTGGAATAACAAATGAATGCTGTACTAGTTAAATAATAGATTACGTGTTAAGTGACATCATTACCGGTAGTTTCATTTTGTGTTCCATCACATTGGTTTACTGGAAATCTATATTTTAGCCTTTCTGCAAACTAAACTAGGCAACGCATTAGGTCTCCCTTGAAGTTGGGTCAGTAAACTGTCATCTCCAGCTGAAACATCACAGGATATCACATTGTCAAAGGAAGAACCCTTTGATGTTGGCGGGATTCGAACGCACAACCTGGATGGCACTTACCATAAAGGCTGAGCACCATATATTTTATGTACATTGCATTCTTTTAGAACTGAATGCATATTTAAATTGCGAAAGAACAAATCTTTTCTCGAAAAAATTGAGAGTATGATATAATGACGTTCATTTGTTCCACATTTCTGGAATACAGTACATATTGCGAAATTCTGGTTTTAATGATACAATTCTACTGGCCAATAGGATGGCTGCATATCTGTTGATAGCTCTTTGACACAGAAATGAAAGCTAAACATTGACCTAACCTCAATTCAGATAACAGTTTGGTGTGTGTTTATTATTACTTATTTGATGTATTTGATGGGGCATTATAGTATTGACCTGCTTGCGAGGCAACCAAAGTTAATAAAGGTTGACAGAAAAGTAAACATCGTTATGTTCCAATTTATGAATACATTTTGTCTAACTGATTACTCTTGCTGAATATTAAAGAGATAAAATGAACTGAAAGAAATGAATGCAATGTAAAGAAAGAATAAAACAAACATGCCCTAAATTCTAAGGAGCTTACTCTCTATGGTCGTAAAAAGAAGAGCATTGCTTGAAGAAACTGTGTACGGTATTTATTTTCTCATTAAATAAAGTAGATATAGAAAAAAAAACAATATGATACTGAACAGGGTTTAGAGAAAACTGCCATTTGTTATGAAAGTATGGATACATGCATTATTTTTCTCTTTCTATCTGTCTGGGTTAATTAGCTGATGATTTCTTGTCTAAGAGAAATTTCTCGATATCGGGTGTGTAAAGTGATAGTTATGTGGACAAGCGACTAAGGGACAGGCTTCCTCCGAGCACTTCGATTAAAATCTACCTGATATCATACTCGAGAAATTAGTTGCTAACTATAAAGTACAGTAGCAGATAATTTTTTGAAATTTATTTTTTTGACTTTATTTAAAACGCTTAATAAAGAAGTTGCATAAAACTTTAATAAGACTACGCTGAGAGATCAAAGATCGTGTTCAGGGACAGTTCCGTTTTGAATTTCATCATAATTAGAACTAAAAACAATTTAATAAAAAATTCCAATGAAATAATTAAATATTAATAAATCAAAACTTAACAAAATAAAATTTTAATAAACTTAAACGAGTGATTAAATATTTTTATTTTACTTATTTCTGGGTTAACAATGTTCATATCTGGGCATAAGATAACAGGAATAAGTATATTAACAAATTATACACAGTGAGCCATAAGTTTAGTATAATGTAATTAATTTCAGGGGGTTATTCTATGAGATATTTCAAACAAAAACATTTAATACAATTTTTCTTGTTTTTTATTTCTTTTCATGATGAAAATTGTTTCATATGAAACATTTCATAGTGTGTTTTGGAAAAACCATTGATTGAATTCTCAATATGCGAAGTCAGTTTCAGAGAGCATTATGTTATTATAATAAATGATTGAAAGAATTTTAGTTTTGTTCTTTAAATGTGCAGAAATCTGATCCGAAGAAATGTAACTTTTCGTTCTGCAAAGAAATTTTAAAATGTTACATTTGTTCGGGTCAGATTTCTGCACATTTAAAGGAGTAAAATGAAATTAATTCAATAATTTATTATCACAATAATGCTCTTTTAAAGTGACTAAGCATATTGGGAATTAAATCAATTGCTTTCCGAAAACGCGCTATGAAATATGTTTCACATAAAACTATCTTTTTCTCGAAAAGGAAACAAAAGCGAACAAAATTGAATTTAACTTTTTTGTTTGAAATACCTCAACAAATAGCTGCTTGAAATTAATGACATTACTGACCGTTCGCCTGTATGTAATTCACATAATACATACAACAGTCCGTCCGAGTGGTTATGTCGCAGGGTGATCCAAACGGGGGAAATCAGGTGAAAATTAGTTTCTTAACGGGGCCATTTTCTTTAGATTATTTTAAACAGCTATGCAATATTACGTAGACGTCCAATTCCGAACAGCAAACGTTTTCAGGAAATACCTAAGACTGGCCAGCAGAAACGGATGGGGGAAACTGGGATGCGACATAACCATTCGGACGGACAGTAGGTCCATGTTGTTTCTAAACTAAAATTTGAAATTCTAATACCATGATAAAATTGTTAAGAGGAGTAGAAAGGTAATTCACAAATATGCAGGATGAAATTTTAAAGAATTATCGGTACATAAAGATAATACATTTAATAACAATAGTAGTAATAATAGAAATTAGGTAAATAATAATTTCAGAGTAAAGATGATATTGACAACGACGATAAATTAATGTTATTATTAGTAGCAGCAGATCATAATTGACATAGTAACAAAGATAATTGGGAGAAATAATATACTTACGGAAGAAATAAACTTATTTTACAATATATGAGCCGTTAAGAGCAGAAGTGGTGTAAGTCAGAATTGGGAATGAGGTTTAAAGTAAAAATTCTGTAAAATACAGCGCAAAGTAGCAATTAATATGTACTTCGTGCTTTCCACTGACTACTAATAGTTTAAATAAATTTAATATTAATTGCTACTTTGGTCTGTATTTTACAGAATGTTTACTTTAACCTTCATTACCCATTTTTGACTTACACCACTTCTGCTCTCAACGGCTCATATGATACATAAAGACTAAAGGAATCTGTCATATGCATTATTTAATTTTGGATTTGAAAATTTCGTTACTAAAACAGCCAATTCTGGATGAGACTTTAATACAGATTAATTAGACGTGGACCATAATTTGTACTATGTCGTAAACCAGCAGATGTGAAACATTAAGGTTCAGCTAATGTAAGAGTTTCACTTCACATTGCATTGCGAGTATAATTATGCGGTTGAGCTACAAATTTCATTAGAATTTTATTGTAGAACTTTATTAGAGAGTATTTATAAATCTGGGTAAAACTGATTTGTTCATTATTGTAATATTATTATTGTAACATGTCGTTCCTGAATAGCTTCAGTGGTTGGGAAGGTCGTTAATTGAAGAATTCATATGATTGTGAATTAGTTTACTTTAGTTCTTGATATTAGAAGAATTAGGATTTGAATCAGCAGAAAAGAAAATAAAAACATAAAAAACCAATTGACAACAACATGTTTCAAGAATGAGTGGCAACAGATTACCTAAATTAATGTTGAATTACGACCAAGAAAATCTTTAAAACGACTAATTTAACTTGCTGGAATTGACCGAAATGGGTCAACAATAAGACCTAATTCGTTAAAGGAAATTATAACGACTAGTTCTTTATTTCAAGATGATGATGATGATGATGGTGGTGATAATAGTAAAAATAATAGTATTATATTATTATTATTTTATTAACTGCTTCCCATTGGAAGTACCCAGAAGGACTCAGTGTACTCTCCTACATGAATTTTACAGATGTAAATGTTTTACATAAATATTTGTTAACAGAAAATTAAAATAAACATACTGTATACAGTATATAATGAATTATAAAGTGAATAAAATTAAGTAGAGTGAATATGATGACTCAAAATTTGGCAAGAGCTCTTCGAAAATGACGTTATGATGTCAGTAGTAAGTGTCTCGTGGCTAACGAGAAAGACAGGCTTCGGCACGAATTGAAGTCATACGATTATCATGGTCTAGTCATGGCCATCTTGACAATCACCTAATAAACACATTTTCAAAGTAATAAAAAACGAAGGAATTTCTATATTAAACTCACGTGCAACGTGCATTTACATATAAACTTGTTCAATGTGGGCCATGTTATGACTAAGAATGTGACGTCGCGCTGTAGCCTGTCTTTCTCGTTAGCCACGTCAAGTGTCTGTGGCAGTTCAAAAGTCTTCCTGAAGCTTTCAAAGAACTTGGGAATCACACCACGAGCTCAATAAGAAGACCAATCACCTCAATGATTTCAAGCTTGTATTTTACTTTGAAGTAATCAACTGTTGGCAAGTAAATGTTGATCTCTTCTTGATTCACATCCTCTTGCTGGCTACTCCCCGTTTCAATCCCTATGGTAGGATCAATTATATATCCTTTCTTGGTTGTCTGGAAATATACCATGATAACAATGCTTCTAGAGGAGTCCTTAGTAGCAAGGCAAAATACTTCCTCTTCTACTATCAAAGACTTTTTGTTCAAAGCAGTTGCAATTAAGGATCGAACATTATGGTGTCTGGAATTTCGGAGGAGTACAGTACTAAATGGACATTTAAAGGATTGTAAGAAACCACTAATAAATACAACAACCAATAACACACACGTACACGTGCTAAAAACATGATCTCAGCTACAGATTGAAGCTAACTTCCGTTTTGGATCATGAATTCTTTCGCCAGAGCTTGTTGGCTGTCTCATAAACAGGCTTCGGGCTAGGGACACAGAGTAACCAGTATGAGGTTTAGAGTACACGGAGTAGAAACGACGTCATGACCCGTGTGAAGTGCTGACTGCAACAGCACAGGTGGGTACGTAATGTGCATTACCGTTGTGTGTATTGCTGCTTGGCTGCGGTACGTGTAACAGACTTCGGCGTCGGGACACCTGATTGAAGGTTACAACTCACGTTAATACTTTAATGGTAGACATTTATTGTCTACACTGGAAATGTACTGTATATACTGCAGCTGTATAGGGTGAAATATATTTTGTGACGGATTGTTTACATGTTGAGACACGAAGTAACGGCGCGCTCCATCTCCCAATCCACTCGACCAACACAACACTATTGTTCGTGTGTTCTGAACTTCATGCGTTTCTGTGTCCAGGACCGAAGTCTGCTCATAAATACGTGACTGTACAGCTGCGCTGGTTCAAGGGGTCAGCGCATCCACACGTTTGCCTTGCAGTAAATACCCTTGCATCTCGCCCCGCACGCAAGTTCAGAAGCTGGTTCGACAAGGTTCAGAGGAAAAATTGAACCTCGGAAGTTTACAAGCATGTAAGTATTCAATCTCTGCGGTTCAAAGATTTTCATACGACAAAAATACATCAGAGCCGCAAATAAACTTATTAAAGTTGAGCAAGAAGAAAGAATTATAGTGTAAATTATAAATACACTTATTTAAACAATTTAATTGTTTTACTTATTTTTTCTGGGGTTCTCTGAACCATTAAAAGCACAGGACGCACCGCTACTGCTCGATACTGAAGCATTTTCGAATAATATTAAGAGAAGTATTTAATTGCACGACCTCTGTTATAGTATCTTAAAATTAGAAATAGTTATTCTGAAACACTCTGTATATAGAAAGACGACTTGTCAAAATTTGTACTTACATAATCATTCCTAAATCGATCTTTAAAGCACATTAATATTTTCCCTTCATTTTGTATAATAGAAAAGTAAGAAATTTATAAACGCTCCAGCTAATGTGCAACTCAGAGATACTCTCACAGTATGACGTGAACATTGATTGCATAGACCGGCGTTTTTGTCTGTCAATAAATTTGTTATTCATTTTGGTGGTTGTGAAATGAGGGCAATTATTTATAATTTAGACCGCGCGCACAATTGAGGGCGCTGTGCCTATTAAAGCGTCGTCACTGTGCTAACACACGGACTCTGCTGTGGAATATGTTCATTTCAAAATACGTATTTGTGCACACAATAATTTGGCTGCTATTTATATAGCGCTGTGGAAATTATATTCTAACGGACGCGGCCTATGTGTGCAGGGCACTATGATTTATGAGCACATAGATGAATTACATACTCAGACGTACGTATTTGTGGATATTTAATAAATTGCTGAATACCAGATTCATTAAAAATTTAAAACCGTGGGAAGTACACGCAGTTAGTTTTGAAATTCACAAAATAGGAACTATTTCGTCGTTTTCTTTTTTACGTTTGTGTATGTTTGCTTATTTAATTAGTATGATCATTCTCATCATCATTTTATCACTATTATTATCATCGAGATCATGGTCGTCATAGAACGTCTATGGCTGAAATGCTAGCGCGCTGGTCTTCCATTCAGGCTGTCCGGGTTCGTTCTCCGGCCAAGTCGTGATGAAATTTGTGATGGAATATTTCTCGAGGTACTCCCGTTTCTCCCTATCATTCCACGAACACTCTTCACTTCGTCTACAATTCCCTTCTTTCATCATCATCTCCGTTCCTATCCATTCTGGCGTTCGACCCGTGCAGAGTCGACTGCGGACCGCCACCGAAATTGGACGCCGTGGTGGTAAGTTGTTCTGTGAGGTTTTCTATCTACTAGTTCTCTTAAGGAGAGGGGCACGGGTTTGGGACTGTCCTCGCATGTAGGTCGATTGGGTGGGCCCATTGTACTACCCGGAATGGAATGGTGTGCATACTAGCGTCGTGCTTTATAGGCGCTATGTTCGGTTCAAGTTTGTCCAGTATGGCGAAGTTCGATATTCGCCGATGTTCGCTCTGCAGAAGGAGGCCTGTCGCGTTTGTTTCACCTTGTTATAAATATATTCAATATCCTCTTGTCATGCTTCAACCGCTTAAGGCCCGGTTTCTTCAACCTCTGTTAAATTATAACAGTGTGTTATTCTATTTTAACTGTAAACTTAACAGTAGAAGTATTTCTTCAACTACTATTAGTACTAACAGGCTGTTAAAATCTATGTTAATTTAACTGCCCAATTACATGCAGTTAAACCATTTAACTCTCCGTTAGCATAGAAGTATCCAATATGGCTGGTGCGTTAGATGCTGAACTTTTATATCTTGATTATTTAGAAAATGATATCCATGAATATATAAACAGAGCGGATTATTTCTGTGATTGGACTGAATAACAGTTCATACAAAGATATAGGCTACTTTCTGCCAAGCCTCACTTTTCGCTTTCAACGTAGATCCGTTTGTTTGTTTATTCTCAATAATTGGTTTATACTGCGAAATTATTTCCAGCAGAAGGCTTCTCTAGAACGAAGAGAAATTAGTCCCACGATTTCTTTTTATTCCAGTGTTTTCCATTTCACAACAACAATACCAATACGCCGCTCCATGTTACTGTGATACAGACGACGGAAAAAAGCAGAAATCAAACCGGAGAGAATAGAAAGACTTCTATCCTCTCTGAACCAAACAACGGAAACAAGCTAGAATCGCAATTGTCAGAGTTCAGAAAACAGAATTGAGCCTATACTTAGTTATAGGTTATGGTTAAACTCTAGAGTCTCTGGTCCTAACAGAGAGTTAACAAACAGAATGTTAAAATGTGAAATGTGAAGTTGAAGAAACACAATATTTTTAACAGCAATTTATACTTTTAACTTACAGTTAATTAATGCTATGTTAGGTGCATTTTAATAAAGGTTGAAGAAACCGGCCTAAGGATTTTAGCACAGATCTTGCGATTAGTTTTTCATACAAAATAAGATGAAGTTTTTAATGGCTTGTTTGCTTTTTTCATATTGGAATACTGCAGGACACTAGTGCACACCCTAAGCCCACCGCGCTACAGATTCCCTGCGGACTGCTCTCGAACTCCCTACAGTGTGCAGAATCTCTTTTCCCTTTCCACTTAGGCACCACCGCGGTCCCATGAGCTATATGTAGCTCTACCACCGGCGACTAATGGCTCATACCACGGGGTAGTTCGGTGGCTGCCCGCAGCCGACTATACATCGGAGCAAGTCCGAAATGTGGGAAAGTAAAGGAAATAATGATGAAAGAGGGGGAATGTAACTATGATGACGAAATGAATTCGAGGTGTGCGGATATTTTGATACGAAACTTTTATAATTCTGTGCTGTGTCACATATAAGTGTTGGAAAATTAGCGTGATTATTGTGATGTATGAATTAGTATTCAGTTTGAGGGCTGGTTTTTTTCTACCCAGTTGTTTTCTGTATAAATTATTGAGCTTGAAATAACGTCTACGACGTCTTCTGCTGCCTTAAGACTACTCTTGAATGACTCGACATCATCTAGTGCAGGCTTGCAGAACTGGGCGACAATTGTGGCGTTACGTCACTAATCGGAATACGTCACTAATCGGAATACGTCACTCACCCTTCCTTCCACCCCCGCGTCATTGACTTGGTAGGGGAGGGGATTTGTATTCAGTGTCTGTCTTATGTGATTGCGTACGGGCCACAGATACGTCATTGAATGCCGGTGGACTGTGGACGGGGAACCAACGCTTTCCCCATGCTTTCCACCCCTTTCTCGCCAATTCTGTATCCCTGATCTAGTGTAAGTGATGCGAGATAGCCTTGTCCATATTGCGGTAAATTATATAAAGGCATTTCTGATTCATTTAACAAAGCTCATCCTGAAGAATATCGGAAGTTGATAACAACTCCAACTTTACAATCTGTTTCATCTAATCTGGCTGAGAAATGTTCAACTTATACTGCTTCACAAACTGTAAGTACAAAAAATAATAAAAAAAACATAAGCAAAATATAAAGAAAATATCGCAAGAATTAATATCAAAATAATCATCATCATCATCAACATTATTTTCTTCTTCTTGTTCCCTTAAGTACTAGGTTCATAGCCTGTAATAGCTCAGTTAAAAATATGATACAGTGAAGTTTTGAGAATTGTATGGGTCTTGATATGCTATATAATTTAGGGTGTTCACTGTTCAAGCTCAGGTCCTCTGTGGCTCGGCTATCTGACTCTTTCAGGCAGATGCAGCATGGTCTGCCTGTAAGCATCAGATTCACGAATGCCACCTAGGCCCTCAAAAAGCAAGCCAAGCAAGATTCATTACCTGTAACATTATGTGAACGTGAAGTTCATACTGTAAGGCAGTTTTAGTCGATCTCTAAATTATAACCGCATTATCTATTACTATTTATACTAAGTGTGTTTTGTGTTTAAACATTAGTTGATATATTTTTCTGTTTTTTAGATAGTTTATTCTGCCACATAGTGTAGTAGTGCAACTTATAACAGAGACAAGATTTTCGTCTTTTCTCTATTTCTCTCCACTGACACTATCGGCAAAAATATTCAACACAGAAACATCCCTTGGACGAAGGTAGCGTGTTCATAGTTTATTCGTGCCTCGTTTTAATTTTTTTTAATAGTTAGGGTGACCAGACGTCCTCTTTTGTCCGGACATGCCCTCCTTTTTAGGTCTTTGTCCGGTGTCCGGGCGGATTTTTAAAAAAATCAAGAAATATCCTCCTTTTCGTGACTTGTATGCCTGATATTTTGAAATTATCTGCTTTGACGCCTTTTCAAGTAATTTGCCTGTAGGTGGCAGAAGCATCGAGGGAATATATGGACATAAATCCCTTTGCTCTCCTTGTTATGGTCATTGCTCAGAGGTAGCCTGCAAACCGAGGTGCGCATGTACATCTAAATAGATAGTTTCTGTTCTCTTTAATAATGTTATTACAGTTCCCAGCATTTTCGTATGTAGCTAACGGTAAAATCATTATTATTAAGCTTTTTCGTAACTATTTTGTAATAAAATAGATATTAAAATACTTTTAATATGATATAAACCTAAATCTGTATTGTAAATATTTTGTAATAAAATAGGTATTGACGTAATTTAAAGTATAATATGGGCCTAAGTCTAAATCTAAGTACATAATTTGTCCTCTTTTTTCGAATAATGTCCTAGTTTTTTAAGCTTTGTGTCCTCTTTTTTTTATCGATGTGAATCTGGTCACCCTATTAATAATAGACTTTCCTCTATTTCTCTCCACTGCAATTCTCGGCAATACAGAAACATCTCTTGGACGAAGGTATGTTGATAGTTGATTCGCTCCTCGTTTTAATTTTTTTTAATAGTAATATCTATTATCAGGCTGTACATTTCACTTTATGATATGTGTCAGAGGAAGAACAATTGTTTGTATGCATCTAAAGTCTGACTAGTGTAATATGTAGCTAGTCGGCGATGTATGCAATGGAGGGGGAAAGGAACTGGCCACCCTACATCATTATCTCTGGCCTAGTTGCCTCGTAAGTGGTGTCTTCTTGGTATCACTTGTGAGGTTCAAGTCTGTCTTAACAACAGCAATATGAACTCACATTTCTGGCCAGCATGCTGCCGTATGTGAGGTGTGCCGGCACGTGGCCCGGCTCCGCCTGCAGCGCCGCTTGGTACCAGCGCTCCGCCTCCTCGTGCTGCTGTAGCCTCGAATGAGCCTCGCCCAGTAGCGTGTACACCGCCTGCAACACCAGAGACGGCACTGTACTGTATGCAATAAATGCTTCACACAATAATAAATATGTAATTAATTAGTAATGATTATTTAGCCTATCAATTTTTATTATTAATTCATTTGTTGAATCTTCGATGTCGCTACGCACGACACAAGGGATTAATGTCGTCATGAAATAAAATTGAGAGAAGTTACAACGGCGACAAATATAATACAATATCTGGAAAAATAAATTAACGAGTTTTCGTGAGGTAGAGGATCTGTGACAGATTAGGTTTAGTTTCTTCGGGCTTTTAGTATGCTTTGCGTATTTGTATTTCTGGTAGATAGTACAATGGACCGAAGAAAGGAGTGCTTTCCTGCAGTGTAAAATCGTGATCATACCACTTAGTTATGTAATCATTGCGTATGAAAATCTTGGAGATAATCATCGGTCGGGTGTATAAGAAACGAAGGTATTTGGGTCAGGTTGGATGGGTTTTTAGCTTTTGCAGTGATCATATCGTGTCTTTCGAGTGGTGTGCTACAATTTTAAGGTTATTTTCAATACTTTAAATACGTTTTTTCTTCCGAGCATGATTTTCAATGGGATCGAAGTTTCACTATTAATTTTACTGATTAATTAACTTAGGATTTTCACGAGTAATACATTATTATTATTATTATTATTATTATTATTATTATTATTATTAAATATCAAAAATATATTTATAACCCTAGTGTACTTTCTTCTTTTTCTTAGGCGTTAAAATATTCAAGCAGATATTTAGGCCTTTCACTTTGAACCACAATAGAATCTCTTATAAGTATGGCAGGCATCTACTACTATCTGGTCCCCTGGTTAACATGATGAAGGGTCACTGCGGAGACGTTACAAAACAAAATAAATATATAACATGAAACAAACACCCAATTCCGTGGTATGGAGATAAATTTCAGTACACGTCGGGATTCGAACCAGGGACCGCTTGGTTGGGAAATGCACGAGCTATCTTCTGAGAGATAGCTACGGAGAGTTTACTGTTAGATGTTGTTGTTTAGTAATTTTGTTTTCTATGGAATGCAAGTATTACATATGAGAAATTCTTTCGGCTCTAATTCAAATGAAGCACATCCCGCTCAGTGATTCCCCACTCTGCTGTATGAGAGAGGAATATGGGAACTAATATTTGTGTTTCAGCGATAAACTCGTATAGTGTTGTCATGATTTTCATGTAATTATATTTTAATTTCAAACATTACCACTTTTTCCTACATTAGGCCTATATATAATATTGTATTGCAATCAAAACGACGGTTTAAACCACAATCGCATTTGTCGTATTTTGCCACTCGACTTCTAAAATGCATTAAACTTTCAATATAAGTGTGCAAAAATGTGACAACTATATTTGGCTCGAGGAAACTTCGGAAAAGAAGATTATTATGGAGAAAATGGAATCAAAGATGTGTATAACCTAATAGTTCTGAAGAATCTATAGATTGAAATTAAATTTTAATAGAATGCACAATGTTGAAGAAGGTATTGGTAATAGATGTTCAGGAATGGATTTCAAACACATTGTACAATATTAATGTATGTTAACAACTGAAGTGAACAGTTCATCTAATTGGTTTAGTTATGCAGTATAAGGAAACAAGTTCATTGCATACTGTAAATTCTGCAGTGCTTGGGAAAAGTGACACAAGTCAATTTCCACAAACCTTTTTTGATAATTTATTGACAACATACGGAACATCTGTTCGCTTGGAAAAAATACATAAGTATTCCTCCCATTACAATAATTCATACAGAAAAAAATCAAATTGACATAAACCGGTATAAGTTGTCAATAAATTATCAAAAAAGGTTTGTGGAAACTGACTTATGTCACTTTTCCCGAGCACTGCAAAATTGTGAGCGAGGTTTTAGTTTCATGCATCTTGTAAAGACTGAAATTAGAAACCGCCTTTCAGTAAGAAGAATTAGCACTCTGCTAACAATAATCTTGAAGGGCCTATTCGTAAATAATTTGATTTATCAAGTGCTTTTAATGTTTGAAGTGCTCATAAAAATAGACGTAAGTTAATGGGATGTAATTTCGGAAGTAATTGATTCTAATCATCATAGGTCTAATAATTTACTTACATATAGGACTACCTAGAGTCTGGTAAGATTGGTTGAAAGTAATACGACAAGAAACAAATTAGATAGTTTTTCGTTACAGCTAACCATATGAATTTTATCTTTCTGCACAATTATTCAGAATGTTGCATAAGCTTCTTGAAATTTTCAGAAATATAATATTTTATTTGCGCATTTTTGCAACAGCTGTTTATTTTATAGCTTAAACCCTGATCCAAACGAATTCATTTTTACGCTTCTCGAATATTTGACCATTTGTAGAACATTAAAACTATGACGTACTGTACGTATTCTGTAACAAATCGTGATAAATATTACTAAGAAGGGCGTCGTCAAGGGGGCAGGGGAGAGCAGCTACCCCATACACAAATTAATGTTGAAAAAAAATGAGAGAGTAGACAAAAATGTAGAACTCGTTAAAAAAAAGGAGCTTATAACTAAAAATCTGTTATTATATCGAAGGGCGTAAAGAATGCTGGACTGCTGGAATATACGATTAGATTTCCATTCTTCAGATAACTTTTGCATCCAATTGTAGACCCATTGGCTTGATAAGCAATGCTCACCAAATGTGGACATAATTTACTTATGATTTTATTAATTTCTTTATGATTTTATTCCATGTATTGTGGGTCCCTATCACCACGGCATGGCGCGTCCTCAGGTTGCGGATAGAGGAGACGGCCTCCAGATATGGAGGGTAGCTGCGAATATATTGAATAAGCAGTCATGGACAGCCGATAAGGGGTGGTCCTCCAGCTTGGGGGTTGGGCGAAGGGCTAACAACCCATCACCGTAAAAAACAGCTTGTTACGTATCCCTATAATAAGCCTCGGAATAGGACTGATTCTCTGGCACGACCACAGCAAAGGAATAAGGATTTGAGATTTGGCACTTGGAACGTAACCAGTCTTTATAGAACAGGAGGGGTAACATTAGTAGCAAAAGAACTAGCTAGATATAGAATAGACTTCGTAGGAGTACAAGAGGTTAAGTTAGATGGGAATGGCATATCACAAATAGGAGATTACGTGTTGTATTATGGGGAAGGAAACAATAATCACCAATTAGGAACAGGATTCTTTGTTCATAAAAGAATAAAATCAGCAGTAAAAAAGGTCGAATTTATCAGTGACAGGTTATCATATTTAGTACTTAAGGGTAGATGGTGCGACATCATAGTTATAAATGCTCACGCCCCTACAGAAGAGAAAGACGACCATATAAAGAATAGCTTCTATGAGGAATTGGAACATACTTTTGATCAGTTCCCTAGATATCACATGAAAATTTTATTGGGGGATTTCAATGCTAAAGTAGGACGGGAGGATATTTTTAGACCAACTATTGGAAAAGAGAGCCTACACGCAATTAGTAGTGACAATGGAGTTAGATTAGTCAACTTTGCCACATCGAAAAATTTAATTGTCAAAAGTACAACATTCCCCCATAAGGATATACATAAATATACTTGGACTTCTCCAGATGGATTGACACACAACCAAATAGATCACATCTTGATAGATAAACGGAGATATACTAGTATAGTAGATATTCGAACTTTCAGGGGTGCAGACTGTAATTCTGACCATTATTTGGTGATTGGAGAATTAAGAGAAAGATTATCAGTAGCCAAGCGAGTAGAGCAACAAGTTAATATTACTAAATTCAATATTTTGAAATTAAAGGACGAGGAAGCTAAGCAAAATTATCAGGTCGAAATTTCGAATAGGTTTGCCACTTTAGAAAGTTCCGACGAAGTTGAGAAAGAATTAGATGTTAATAGCGTGTGGGAAAATATCAGAGATAGTATCAAAATTGCAGCTGAGCAGAGCATAGGTTATTATGAAACTAAGAAAAAGAAACCGTGGTTTGATGAAGATTGTTGCATGGTAGTAGAAAGAAGGAAACAGGCAAAATTGAAATTCTTACAGGATCCAGTTGAGGAGAAGAGAGATAATTATTTCAATGAAAGACGGGAAGCAAGTCGTACACTTAGGAATAAAAAGAGAGGTTACTTGAAGGAAAAACTGAATGAGGTAGAAACAAATAGTAAGAATAAAAACATTCGAGATTTATATAAGGGTATAAAGGAATTTAAGAACAGATATCAGCCAAGGGTAAACGTGATCAAGGATCAGAATGGTGACTTGCTTGCAGACTCTCCATCAATCCTAAACAGATGGAAAAACTATTTTGCGCAACTACTAAATGTACATAGGCCATATAGAAATGATCGGGACGAAATTGAAATACAAACAGCTGAGCCATTTATACCCGAACCCACGCTTTCAGAAGTCGAAATTGCGATAGAAAATCTGAAAAAGTACAAGTCTCCAGGTATCGATCAAATTCCAGCAGAATTAATACAAGAGGGTGGGAGTGCATTATATAGCGAAATTTATAAACTTGTACTTGCTATTTGGGAAAAGGAAATTGTACCAGAACAATGGAAGGAGTCCATAATTGTACCTATTTTTAAGAAGGGGGACAAAACCAACTGTGGTAACTTTCGAGGAATATCACTTTTGTTGACGTCGTACAAAATGTTGTCCAATATTCTTTTGAGAAGATTAACTCCGTACGTAGATCAAATTATTGGGGATCATCAGTGTGGTTTTCGGCGTAATAGATCGACTATTGATCAGATTTTTTGTATTCGACAGATAATGGAGAAAAAATGGGAGTATAAGGGTACAGTACATCAGTTATTCATAGATTTCAAAAAGGCTTATGACTCGGTTAAGAGGGAAGTATTATATGATATTCTTATTGAATTTGGTATTCCCAAGAAACTAGTTCGATTAATTAAAATGTGTCTCAGTGAAACATACAGCAGAGTCCGTATAGGTCAGTTTCTATCTGATGCTTTTCCAATTCACTGCGGGCTAAAGCAGGGAGATGCACTATCACCTTTACTTTTTAACTTCGCTCTAGAATATGCCATTAGGAAAGTTCAGGATAACAGGCAGGGTTTGGAATTGAACGGGTTACATCAGCTTCTTGTCTATGCGGATGACGTGAATATGTTAGGAGAAAATACACAAACGATTAGGGAAAACACGGAAATTTTACTTGAAGCAAGTAGAGCGATCGGTTTGGAAGTAAATCCCGAAAAGACAAAGTATATGATTATGTCTCGTGACCAGAATATTGTACGAAATGGAAATATAAAAATTGGAGATTTATCCTTCGAAGAGGTGGAAAAATTCAAATATCTTGGAGCAACAGTAACAAATATAAATGACACTCGGGAGGAAATTAAACGCAGAATAAATATGGGAAATGCGTGTTATTATTCGGTTGAGAAGCTCTTATCATCCAGTCTGCTGTCGAAAAATCTGAAAGTTAGAATTTATAAAACAGTTATATTACCGGTTCTTCTGTATGGTTGTGAAACTTGGACTCTCACTTTGAGAGAGGAACATAGGTTCAGAGTGTTTGAGAATAAGGTGCTAAGGAAAATATTTGGGGCTAAGCGGGATGAAGTTACAGGAGAATGGAGAAAGTTACACAACACAGAACTGCACGCATTGTATTCTTCACCTGACATAATTAGGAACATAAAATCGAGACGTTTGAGATGGGCAGGGCATGTAGCACGTATGGGCGAATCCAGAAATGCATATAGAGTGTTAGTTGGGAGACCGGAGGGAAAAAGACCTTTAGGGAGGCCGAGACGTAGATGGGAGGATAATATTAAAATGGATTTGAGGGAGGTGGGGTATGATGATAGAGACTGGATTAATCTTGCACAGGATAGGGACCGCTGGCGGGCTTATGTGAGGGCGGCAATGAACCTTCGGGTTCCTTAAAAGCCATTTGTAAGTAAGTAAGTATGATTTTATTAATAATAATCGTTATTGCCAGTTCTTTCGCCCAGAAAAGTTGTACAATGGAGCGCTGATCGAGAATGGTACACTTGTGCAGACGTGCAGCCATCTTCTAACTACTGTTTCATTCTTTCGCTTGTGCCGCTTTGTGCACATCGATCATCTTCACACATGGATAATACTGCCATGTAGCGGTAGTTGCTTCAGGCACCTGAGTCGCTACCTCGATTTGTAACCTATTGACTTGCCAGGGTAACACTTGGGAAAATATCGATTATTGTGATGTCGCGCCTTAAAGATAATAAAGTATAGTTATCTATGTATTTTATTTATGAATTAAAGTACAACAGTGATCTCCGACCAATAGCTGGTTACATAAGATGACTGGCTTCTGGGCAATAGGTCTCAATATGTCAAGTTTATATTATCTCGTAAGCTACGGCTTCAACCAAGATTAATCCTCACCTGCGGTGGATAATGTTCGGGCATCCTGTCCACGGCCTCCTGATACATGGCGACGGCTTTATGCAGGCGGCCCTGATCGGCGTACAAGCGACCCAGGTGAAGGAGTGCGGAGATCTTGGTGGCCTCGTGCGTGCGCGGGTCCTTGAGACCTGCGCCGTTGAGTCTCGAACAGCGTCTGTACACAGATATGGCCTCTTCATAGCGGCCCCGTCGCTCCAGTAACTGCGCCAGATTCAGATGCGCCACTGCAAAGAAAATAAGAGCTCATTCAACTTGAGAGATTAAAGATTTAGTTACACAAGCAGAGCATAACGTCAACTCTTTGCAAGAAATCCTTCTCCATAATGACGTATTGAACAAGAATTAATACTTTATACGAGTAGATTTCTTATTTACACAATTTCAAGTATAAATACTAGGTATTGATACGGTAATGTTATAATAGGGACAGATTATGTTCAGAAGAGAATCAAGTTTATGTGCAACTTAGGACAGAAAAACTTGTCGATCTAACAAATTCTATCTTGTAATCGGAATGTTTCGGCTAAACAAGCATGTAGATTCACACTACTGGGTGTTCATTTCAAAGTGTGTCATGACGTCACTGTTGTTGGGTCACCGATTTGAAGCAACAGATGGCGGTCTGTACGGTCTGTGTGCTACCATAACCTCTTTCGAACTGTGTTTTGCGCCGGCAAGTCGTACGCAGGGTATGTGTTATCATCGGTTGCGTACGGTAACATTCCACAACACAAATCAAATGCTCCGTGTCCATGTTGACCGTCGAAGTTAATGTCAACAAATACGTAAGTAATCGTCTTAACCCTCTTCCCATATCCCGACAGTACGTATTTCCAAACAGTTCACATTCCTGCCACTACCGGCGTTACCGTACGTATCGGCACGTACTCTTCAGAATGAACGCCGTACTTGCTAGCCAACTTCTCTGCCTCTTAGATTATACACCTGAGCTGCGGAAGTGTAGGAAGATTGAATTCTCTAGGCTCATCAGCTAGCCACATGACGGCATACAGCGAGCCAAGACACATTTTGAACTGAACACCCAGTAGTAACCTGCTTCTTACCTTATCAATTTACGTAAATATATCTCTAAAGGCTGGTTAACAATAAAACGGGAAACTTAGCTATTATAAATGCTCACATTTAAATACATTTATGTTAACATTATTTCCATTCTCGTTCTCGTTGTCGTTTCCGTTTTCGGTTTATTGTGAATAAGCCTTAATCAGATTACATGATGTGTACCCGTGACAGCAATTTTATATCTGTTCTCATGGTGCAAGTGGTTAGAAGACCGATGCAACGCGTGAAGTGTGCGTGTCTTAGTATCTCCATTTGTTTTCGTTTCTGTATTAAAAAACGGGAAATATGACTGTTTTAATTAGTTTTTAACTTAGGCTATGTGAAAATGATTTGTGGTTTTCATGCTTTCATGAGGATTGTCTTTATTAAAAAACGGGAAATATAACCGTTTTTCAATTAGTTTTTAATATATCTTCTTATAAATAAACGGTCCCTACTCTTTTCATGAAATCAACAGATCGAAGTACAGTATTATGTCGCCTGCTTTCTGGGACAAAACACGACGAAATTAGGACAAAATGTCGTATTTTTGAAGGTTACAGTACGTTAATGAAATAATAATAATAATAATAATAATAATAATAATAATAAATTATATATAGGCTAATATACTTCAGAAATAAGTGACTAAATACACAATTAGGTAAAGGTATCCCCGTAACATGCCATGAAGACACTTGGGGGGCATGGAGGTGGAGCCCCATGCTTTCCATGACCTCGGCACTAGAATGAGGTGGTGTGGTCGGCACCACGCTCTGACCCGGTACTCAATTTTATAGGAGGCTGAGTGAACCTCGGGGCTGTTCTGAAAGTTTGGCAACGAGAAAAAATCCTGTTACCACCTGGGATCGAACCCCGGACCTTCCAGTCCGTAGCCAGCTAAATACACAATTAACGTATCATAAAATAAGAGTAAACTTTAAATAAGTTAATAAGTAGCCTACGTAAGTTAAGTAAATAAATAATTAAGTAAGTAAATAAATACGTAGATAAATAAGTAATTAAATAAGTAAATAAATAAATAAATAATCGAGTTATTATCGTTTTGTTTTTGCTATGTAAAGTACTGTTTTTATCAGGTAAAGTTTCGAGTTTTTGTTTGGTAGACGAAATTTGTTATTTTAAATGTCGTTTAAAGTTTGAATATATTCATTTTAATTGTTACGTGTCAAAGTTTATGTCAAGCTACGTCTCTGTGTTATTGCAGCCTCAGTTCCGTGCGAGAGAGGATTTTCCACGGCAGGACATGCGATAACAATTGTCTTACTTGTTACATTTCTTTCCGAACGTAATTGTATAAATGTGTGCATTACTCTTCCTTACTGTCTTGAGGTCATAAAGTCTTCTAAAAAGTTGTGAAGTGGCTTCAAGAGTCTACTATTTACTGTACATTTCGTTCATGAGTCATCGACATATACCATATTTTCTCGTATACCCCGCGCCGTCGAATAAGCCGCGTACCCCACTTTTGAAAAAAGAAAAACAAAATAAAGTTATAAAAATAAAACTTTCAACAAATGTATTCACGACAAATTAAATACAATTAAACACAAATACAGTTCAGATAAAAATAAGGAAATACATTTTATCCTGGAACAGGACGCATTTTAAACGCATTTTATACGCACGTACTGTACTGCACTCATGTCAATTGTTTTGCTAACTTGTTTACATGATATCTTGCAACATTAATAGCATGCGTCACGATTTCGATGTTCATATGCATCTTTGATAGTTTAAGTTTTTACCTCCAAGCAAAGGATTGCAATCTCATACCTTTAGTGATACCTGTAAGCTTGCTCGTTTTCGGAATTGAAAATATAAGACGTACAACTATAGCCTACAATTATAACACTTGAAATTGATTCTAAATATTCGAGAAAATACGATATATGTAGTTTTTTAAATTATTATTTTGTTGGACATTTTGAATTGTATATTACAATTTTTTTATTATCAGGTTTTACAATGTCCTAGAACATCTTCCTGCATCTATTTTCATAATTCATGTAATAAATTGTATATTATCTGATGATGTTATATATTTTTCTTAGTTATCTTAGGATTACACTTAACTTTCTTGAGGGGAAGAGACCAATCGCAAGCTTGTGCCTTGATGAGTTATTGTACGTCCAACTAACAGTAACGAATTCGAAACTGTCTTTACTCATTCGCAAATAATTGAACAATTTACTATCGTATTCCCTCGAACTATTGAACAACTTATAAAAATGTCCAGTCAACAATCTCGAGCTTATAATTGGATGCAACCAAAAAACTTTTTTTTTCTTTCTATTACGGAAGATCTCGGTACTAATGCATGCTGATATATACTATACAATGTAAAATATGATTAATAATTACAAGTAGGCCCCAGTCATAAAAAGGTCTGCAATTTCTACTTGAAAGATATTTTATCAATGCAATTTTTAGTCTCTAGTGCGCGCTAGGCCTAAACTAGTTATAAGACACTCATTTTATTGATTGATTGTGTTCTGCCCAAGGGCAGGTCTTCCACTGCAAACCCAGCATTCTCCAGGCTTTCCTATTTTCTGCCTTCCTCTTAGTCACAGCATATGATCCATATATCTTAATGTCGTCTATCATATGATGTTATCTTCTTCTGCCCCGAACTCTTCTCTCGTTCACCATTCTTCCAGTGCATCCTTCAGAAGGCAATTTCTTCTCAACCAGTGACCCAACCAATTCCTTTCCCTCTTCCTGATCAGTTTCGACATCATTTTCTCTTCACCCACTCTTCCCAACACAGCTTCGTTTCTTATTCTGTCTGTCCATTTCGCACGTTCCATTCTTCTCCATATCCACATTTCAAATGCTTCAAGTCGCTTCTTTTCACTTCGTCGTAATGTCCATGTTTCTGTCCAATATAATGCTACACTTCACACAAAGCACTTCACTAGTCTCTTTCTTAGTTTTTTCTCCAGAGGTCCGCAAAAGATGCTCCTTATTTCATTAAAAGCTTCCTTTGCCATTGCTATCCTCCTTTTGACTTCTTGGCAGCAACTCATGTTACTGTTTATAGTACACCCCTAGTATTTGAAGCTGTCCACTTATTCTACTGCCTCATTTAGAATTTGAAAATTTACCTTCTATACTTTTCTTCCTATGACAATGGTCTTCGTCTTGTTGGCATATATTTTCATTCTAAACTGCTCACAGCTGTCATTTAGTTACAGTAACACATTCCTTAGTATCATTCCTCTCCTGCTAACAAAGCCATATCATCAGCAAATCTTATGCATTTTATTCTTCTTCCTTCTACAATCTGTTCTGAAAACAGTTCGTTATTAAATCCTCCAACTAGATGTTGAAGAGCGTAGTTGATACAGAATATTCTTGACGTACTCCTCTCCCTATTACAATTCCTTCTGACATTTCTTCTCCTATTCTGGCTTTGACATTTTCATATAAAAGTTACTGAACAGTCTCCTCTCTTGCAATCCACGTCAAATTTCTGTAGGATCCCCATCAGTTTATTCCACTCTGTCAAACGCCTCTTCTATGTCCACAAATACTATATACACTTCTTTATTCTTCTCTAGGTATCTTTCGCAGATTGTTCGTAGCAGTCCAATTGCATATCTCGTACCTTTCCCTTTCTGAAGCCAAATTGCTCTTCTTCCATCTTAGAACATAAACGTCGATTCAGTATTCGCAAGAGAATCTTCGCCGAATGTGATATCTGGCTGATAGTCCTGAACTCGTTATATTTCTTGGTAATATTTTTCTTCGGTATTGGAAGCAACACTGTTTCCTTAAAATCTTCGCCTTTCTCATATATTTCGTTGCATAATGATAGAATCTCCATCTCTTCTTCACCCAATCATTTCACTAATTCAATGTAAATTCCATCAACTCTTATTGCTTTCCCAGTCTTCATTTTCGTAAGGGCTAGTTCAACTTCTTCCCTTAAAATTGAAAATCCTTTTTCGTCTTCTGATACGGCTGCTTCATCTTCTATAGCCAAGTCATCTAGACCATACCTGCACAAACAGCGCTCAACGAGCGCGCGCGCTCTTTCGGAGCGGGAGAGCTGTGTTTTCCGCTCGCCGAATCGGAGAGGAAGATACGTCAGAATGACAAGACTTGCTATAGGTAGAGGAGAGGGAAACGACCACTCAGCTATCTAATGGAGTGCAGTGCGTATTCTCAGTAACTGTTTCACGTTGTTCTACTGCTACAGTACAGTATGAAGGAATCTAAAAGACGGAAAAGTAGTGATCAGGCAAATTCTTTCAAAGTTGCATGGGAAAATGCTTATTTTTTCATAGCTGCTAGAGTAAATACTCAGTGCTTTATCTGCCACAACATTTTAAAAGGTAGAAAGAAACGTAACATAATGCGTCATTACGAGTCCAGACATAAAGATACTAAAGATATTAATCTTCAGCAATTTAAATATCTCTCTTCAGGGAAAAGGCCAGCTCAGTGTTGATATGTTGAATTAAATTACGGGATTTCAGTCGTACACTTACATTTTTCGTAAGTCAGTTTCGGGAAGGTAATATGGCTTACTTTCGAACGATAGAAACTGCTCGTGATGAAGCCATGTTAAACTATTATGTGCAAATATTAATTGAAATTCAAAATGAATTTAAGTCTAGGTTCCAAGATCTTGTCTCAAGGTCCACACCTTTCGAGTAACGGTTAACGCGTCTAGCCGCGAAACCAGGTGGCCCGGGTTCGATTCCCGGTCGGGTCAAGTTACCTGGTTGAGGTTTTTCCGGAGTTTTCCCTCAACTCAGTATGAGCAAACGCTGAGTAACTTTCGATGTTGGACTCATTTCACCGGCATTATCACCTTCTTCTCATTCAGACGTTAAATAACATAAGCTGTTTATAAAGCGTCGTAAAATAACCTACTAAAAATCTTGTCTTAATTGGAAAGAAGTTTAAAGTTATCATAATAAATTCTTCAAAACCAGTTGAAACAATGTCATATAAGTTACAGGTGGGCCTGGTTGGCGCAGTTGGTATAGCGCTGGCTTTCTATATCCGAGGTTGCGGGTTCGATTCCGGGCGAGGTCGACTGCATTTAAATGTGCTCATATAACCTCGGCAGTTGCGAGCGTCGTTAAATAAAACATAACATTTAACGATTTACAGCTCGAATTTATTGATCTTCAATGTGACCTAAGGGCTAAAGATCGTTTGAATAATACTACTAGCCTGGTTGAGTTTTACAAGACTAAACATTAGGAATAATATCCAAGACTACACAGGCTGGCTGTGGAAATGATTGCTATGTTTGGCTCAACATTTATATTTGTGAGCAACTTTAATAAAGGCAGACATCGAACATCTGTAACTAATGTTTCATTACGATCAGTAGACTACTGTTCCTTTCAGCTGCCAACAGCATAAAACCTCGTTTTCATGTACTGATAAATAAAAATATAACAAAATGATAGTGTACATTTAAGTAGGTATAAAATTTCTATTATTTCTGTAAAATAAATATTTATGTATTAATTAATAATACTCCAAGATAGTTTTGCAAACACTGAACGGGAATTCATTTCATAAACACTCGTAATAGTACTTCCTTTTGCGTATATTTTGTACGAGATCACCCCTTCTTCCAGTCCACACTATACTGAGCGCAGCTAATATTTGCATTCCGCTCAGGAGCTGTGAGCCGGTTCGGAGAGCCTGATCTAGACGATTCCCTGTCTCATATAACTCTTTTATATATTTCATCCATTTTCTCAGTATTCCTGATTTGTCTGTTATTTCATTTGCGATTTCGTCTTCTATGAACCACATAGATTTAATTTTCTTATTTGTGAAGTCCAAACATTTCACTTCGCGGTACATTAAATCATATATCATTTTATCTCTAGATCCTCTATTTCTTTACATTTCTCTTTCATCCAGTCTTCCTTGTTCTTATCAGTTTCGCTTCTTAGTTTAAGTTTCCTGTAGTTTCTTCTACCTTCTTACGTGATGGTGTGTTTCCATTTTCTCTTTTCCTCCATCTTTTCCAACATTTTCCTTGTGACCCATGGTTTGTTAATTCTCACACTTTCTCTGTATCCTATTGTTTCTTCTGCTTTTGCCTGTATACAGCTTTTTAGACGAGTCCACTACTTATTACTATTCTCAGGTGTGGATTCTAACGTAGCGGCTTTATCTTGAAAGTTTGCTCCAAATTTTCTTCTTTCCTCTTAATTTTTCAGTTTTTCCATGTTCAATTTCTTCGTCACTTGTCTTCCTCTTATCTTCTTCAGACGAATATGTACAGCTGTCAAAAAAAAAAAGTGGCCGCACTCGTGAACAGCGAATATTTTCAAAGTCCACTTCGGGTCGCGGCGATGCTACACGATGCATGTGCTTGTAGAAGCAGTTCCGAAACTATGAAAGTGTTCCATATCTGCGCCTCGTAGACCAGCGGAAGAATGCTTGTTTAATAATTCAAAGGTCGTGGGTTCGGGCCTTCTTCAAGTTTTCATTTTATTTTTTAATCGTTCTTTAGCGATGTAAATGATATTCAAATTATCATTTATATCCAGTTATCGTTCTTATGGATATCACGTTATTTATATTTTGTTATCGTTCTTTAGAGATGTGAATAAAATTCAGGTCATCATTTGTATTCTCTTATCGTATTATAACGATATGAATAATAATTATTATTGTATCTCCAGTGGGGGTTAGCCCTATTTTACATATGTATCTTAGGGTATAGTTTTATACACTAAAAAGATAAGCATAAAGAGAAATGGAAAAGAAAATTAAATTAGCTTACGCGATGTAAACAAAACATAAACAATCCGTAAATTAGGCATTGCGATTGCAAAACAAATATCAGGTATCAATTTGAAACATACAAAAACATTAACAACACACATACGTAACACTTCTATAACACAAATATGCAGCTTTCCATACCATACCTCATAAATTAATACACAATAGTCACACAAACACAATCAAACTATAATTACGACATTGCAACGACATCAAGCATCCCATAACTGACTCACATACATAACAAATCAAGCATCCGTTACAACACATACACTTCAACATAGTAACCACACTTTTAAAAGTTACAAATTTGGCTCCAAGAAGAATAAATAGGACACTGTTACTAATTACTATTCTTCTACAATTTCTTAAATACATCTGTAATAAATCTGTGAAATTCCGATATGAATAATATTCACGTTTTTTTATATTGTTATCGTTCTTTAGCGATTTAAATAATATTCAAGTTATCATTTATATTCTGTTTTCCTTCATTAGCATTATAAAATAATATTCAAGTTATTTATATTGTTATTGTTCTTTCGCAATATATTAATTAAACAAACCGATATTTATCATTTATATTCTGTTATCGTTCTTTAGTGATACTGTATAAATAATATTCAAGTTATTTATATTGTAATCGTTCTTTAGCGATATAAATAACATAAATTTAATATTAGGTTCGGAAAAATCCAGTTGCATAATACTGGTATTAGTTTTTCTTTTTGTATTATTACATTATACTTTCTTGAACCACAATAAAATGAAAAGGAGTAACGAGGAATTGAACCTGAGACGTTGACATCTAAATTCCGACGTTCGTCCGCTGAGCTACGAGAGCAAAAGTGTGGAAACATTTTCGGAAAAATTGGCCCAATCACACTCTAAGATTTTCTGATTATTCGTAGAAGCTAGTCCAGGATGCGGGGGGCAAAGGCTAATTGAGATTTCCCGGTCTCTGACCGGGTCAAACATCCTGATAGAATTAATATTTAACCCTTGCCGTGACTTTCGGTGAAGTCCGGAGGGCCCAATTGGTCAAATCCACTCTCCTCATCTCCACGCTTGGGCCCCCTGGAATTTAATAAGATGCGAAAGAGATAGTGGTGTGCGGAAAGCAACGGGATGTTACAGCATTTAGGCCTATCCTTCCCAAGAAAACTGCAAACATGAACAAAGGAAGCTTTTAATAGAAGAAGAAGGATCTTCTGCGGACCTCTGGAAAAAGAACTAAGGAAGAGACTAGTGAAGTGCTTTGTGTGGAGTGTGGCATTGTATGGGGAAAGAACATGGACATTACGACGAAATGAAGAGAAACGAATTGAAGCATTTGAAATGTGGATGTGGAGAAGAACGGTGCGTATAAAGTGGACAGACAGAATAAGAAATAAAATTGGGTTTGAAAAAGTGAGTGAAGAAAGAATGATGCTGAAACTGATTAGAAAGAGAAAAAGGAATTGGTTGGGTCTCTGGTTGAAAAGAATAATAGACGACATTAGGATATGTGGATCATATGCGGAGACTAAGAGGAAGACAGAAAATAGGAAAGATTGGAGATTGCTGGGTTTGCAATGAAAGACCTGCTCATGGACATAACATTTATGTGTGTATGTTCAGAATGCCTGGAATATCGTGTCTAAGAACAGTCGCTATTTGCAAAGACTAGTCAATTCCATGCCCACTCGACTGCAAGATGATCGAGATAAGAGGAAGATAGACTAAATATTGAATTGTGGCTTTTTGTTTTGTTTTTTGAACGCTTAATTGTTTGAATGTTTTAAGGCCGACGCCAGTAAATTTGTTATGTTTATGCCACGAAAGATATTTTATTGAGAATAAAATCTTTTTTCTTTCCATTTGCAGCCACAATATCATAATGATAAATTCATGGCATAATATATTAATGAACCTGATGTTAATTACTAAAATAATCATAAAAGATAAAGGAGCCATTATGTCTAGTTTGTCTCTCTCAAAAACAGAACAAAAAAGGACATAAAAAGCACGAGGTTGTAGTCGAACGCAGGACCTCATGAATAAGAGGCCTAAACGCTACTATTATGCTATCGAATAACACACAGTATACTTCAATTATAACTGTAGATATCAGGCAACGTGGTCCAACAACATGTAACATCGCCTGTCTCCGAATTGTAGCGAAGATTCCCGAAGGGAACATTGTTTCAGGAGAGCGGCCACTTTTTCTTTTGACAGCTGTACATCGCCTATCAGCAAGACATGAACTGAGTTCATATGTGCTCCTGGTAAATTATGAATTTAATATAATCTCAAGAAACTTATTACATTTCTCGTAGTTAATAAACGTTGGAATATCAAAGAACAGTTTTCCTTTACACTCTAAATATACATTTCTGTTCTAACACTAAATTCAGCATTTTTACAAACACTGGTTTTACAAAAGGTAATGTTTTAATTATTGTTTCTCTAATGTAATGGAATATACCATAGAATTAGCCTATGTTGAAACACAGATACTTGAACAATCTTGCCTATAATTTCAACAACTCTCTTCCACAACATTTTCTTTTTATGGGTATCGTATCGTATCTTTGTATCTTTGAAACTCATATCGAACTGCGCAGAGGGATTGTAAATATGATTAGTTAAAGTTTTGTTATTTATTTGTGAGAAATTGCGAAGTACATAGTTTTTTGCAGCCATGTTGTGTTATCGTCATTCTTTGTTTTCTAAATGAACGACGATCATCGCTATCAATCTGAAGCCAAGGCAATTCAGAGTGATGAACGCCAACGCAGAGCGCTGAACATTGTAAAGAAGCCAGCTCCGTATATTTACATGTAAAGCTAATCGAACGGCGTTGTTCCCCATAGCGGAATTATAGCTTCAGATACGATGCTTTATACCACGAGGTTGCGTTGCAGGACACAAAGAGGTTACATCAGGACTTAATATAATTATTAATACTAATAAAGGGGAAATACGTAAAATAATACATAACATGTCATCCAGCGTTAGAGCTATTTTATGAAATTAAAAAATAAAAACATAAGCGAATTCTCCCATTACGTTCGAAAGGTCAATATAATTTCTTTTACAAATTGAGTTCCATGATGTGTAGGATTTTGCATTCTATTTCATATTGTGTATTGCTTCCACTGTAAATTATTTTACGTGGCCTACCTGGCTTAATAATTGACTCAATATACTAAGCACGTTTCTAACATTGAATTGATCTTACATCTGGGTATATGTTTTTGGAAGGTTGTAAATCTTCAATAAAAAAAAAAAGAACTCTTCCAAAGATAAAAACACGGAAAATCGAGAAGATATTATTAACACAAACTTTTATTTAGCTACACGTAATTCTTCAAATAACTCATTGAAACGAAGATTCCAGAACATTATTCAATTATTCATAACTTTAACATCAACACTGTATATTATATCTTTAATGATGATGTATCAGTTAATGTACGATAACTACAAACAAACAAATTAACACAATATTATGCGTAATGGGTGAAAAATATTTTTGAGAATAAAATCACATCTCTATCCAGGGCTGCTACTATACAGCACTACTCGTAGTAAGAATTATATTATTCTTAACGTCGTATAGTAGCAGACTTTGCTTCTTTCAGCAAAGAAATGAAATAGATTGGAATATTTTTCCAATTTATGCCATTCGACGGTAATGCTCTGTGGCCTACAGTGAGCTGAGAGACATACCAATAATTTTTCCGAGGTAGTCCTTCAAATCTCAACGTTTTTTACCTTTATAGCCTTTCTCTGTGACACATTGTTTTCGAAGCACAGAGTGGGACAGACAGACGAAATTTGCCGTTTATATAATAGAATAGATTAGACCTATTTCTTTTATCATATTGGACCTCTATGGTCACTTTATTATTCTGTAAGACAAGCTCCATTTGAAATAATTGAAATATAATAAATAAAGGAAAACGTAATATGACATTCTTTGATGTGATGATGTAGTCGGTGGTCTAAGGGTTACAGTGCTGAACTTATAGTCCTGTGCACCCGGGTTCGATCCCGAGCGTACTCCCGATTTATAATTTGTATTAAGCGAGCCCGTGGTCCAGGTGACCGTGGAGATTTGCTCCGGTTTCCCTGTGGCATCTCACCAATTCTTCATCATCTCATCTCATCGCAGGCGTAGTATAGACCAGCCTCCCATGGCGCACCCTGGCCATTGCCTCTGTCAGTAAATTGGTCTACATAACTGGCTTCATATAGGCGAATGACAAACAGTCAAGTACCCGCCGTTAGTAAAAGAAATATATATAATGGTGGTACAATGATTTTTCATTTTTCTTCATCACGGATATAACAAAAATATTGTCCATTCATACGGCATTGTCGTGTTTACATATTTTTGCACTAGGTGGTAACAGTGCCTTGACAAGCATAGAGTGCCTGTATGATAAAGTGTCACAATAAATTACAGTATATAACAGGCTGAGAATGCGATATGAACACAGAAAAATATTAAAACATATTGTCTAACAGTAGTGAAGGATTCTTGTTTTGGCATTTGAAATCCTGTTTGAGTATAAATCATTTATGGACCCTTGACTTTCGGTAATGTAATTTTATATTAGGTACAGCTTTGATTAGCGAAGTATTATGACGTGGATTAAAATATTTCTAAATAATTCCCCCAGAGTCCGCACTATCTGTTTTACTATGGCAGCTGGGACACTTGTCTTCCCTCCCTTTCGCATGGCTTGCGTGGCCTTGAATATCTAGAAGAAAATTGTAGTCTAATAACTGTTATTACGGAATCTATAAGCTACCTTTGATCTTATTTTAAATATCGGTTTATATTCATATGTATTTCCATAGCAGAATAATTTTTAATAATGTGAGAAAGAACAAACAGAACAAGGAAACTTTGTGGTGGTGGTGGTGGTGTGCTGTGATATCCACGAACTATAATATGATTGATAAAAGTAAATATGATTTCTTTGTTCAACGTAACGGACTTCTCGGTGTATGTAAATGCGTGTGTATTCGTGTTTGAGAGTTCGCAATATTTCATCGCTATGAAGTTTATATACATATACTACATATAACCTCTATTCAGCTGTTCGTGTTTTCCTGTGAAATTCAGATATATTGTACTTTCATAATTCTTTATTGGCAGTCGACAGTCATTGGTCAACGGTGTCCAAAAAAGAACAAACATAAAAACTTTGAAATCAAGTGTTTGTGACGATGGTGTGTTATGAATTCCAAGAACTACAAAATTACGTAAAAACTAAGTACGATTAATTTGATCCAAATAACAGATTTTAACACGTAATGGTTTCGTGATTGTGTGCTCCTAACATTACATCACCATGAACTTTATGTACATAACTTCTACTCAACTGTTCGTGTTTGTGAAATCTGGATCCACTTTCATAATTGTTTTACTACCAGGTAACAAATTTCTTCTTCGTTTTAATCATGGTTTTAATTTCTAAGGGATATATTTGAGTGTAGCAATATAAGACTCGGAGAAAGAGAGTTTGTACAAGAATAAAATATTCACTCCCTTAACTCTTTGTTATTGAAGCAGCAGCACCATCTGTCGCATTTAATTTAGTGGGGTGTAAAATTTTATAGTTTCGTTTTGAAATTAATGTTTATATTAAAAGTAAAATACGAACGTACACATAGACCTTTCCCTCACTTACATATACTTGATTTTTATATTCAAGTTAATTGCTTCAGTGTCATAACTTGACTTTGATATTAAAGTTTATTCCTTTAAGTTTTGTTGCACATGACCTAGCAATCTTTGTAAGAAAACATAAGCTATATCTTTGAATCTATAAAAGTACGAAAAGCGCTTTACATTAAGGGATTAGGTACAGCTTACAGCAGTAAAATTTTGGAAATATTCAACATTCTTTCCTCCATTACTGTATCTTGTACAATAATTAAAATTGGTATGTGTAAAACACTGTCCTTCTGCTATAAGCTATATGAAAAAAAATATTTTTATGATTTAAAAAAATTTACATTTTTTTTTAAATTCAGTTCACTGTGCAGTGGTGATGCGTTTCCCACAAAACTATCCAACATTCTGTGTTGAAATTTTTTGTGTATATTTATGCATGTCATATCTACAATATGATGCAAGATCACTTCTATACCTTTCATAGATTGTCTGATAAAAAATAAATTCATTTAAAAAAATGGTCAAATATTAGTATTTTCTATTACACAAAATAAAAAAATATTATTTATTAAGGAATGTAATTGAAAGAGCATGATATTGTAAACAGAAGTTTCAGCAATAAAATAAAAGAGAGAGATCATGAAAAAGTTAACAAATTTTTGAGTTATGAGGCAAACTATTCATCACTGCACAGTGAACTGCCAACATTTTGAATTTTGCAAAAAAAAAAAAATAATAATAATATATGTAAATAATTTTTTTTAAATCGTAAAAGTATTTTGTTCATATAGCAGAAGGACAGTGTTTTATACATACAAATTTTCATTATTTTACAAGATACAATAATGGAGGAAAAACATGTTGAATATTTCCATAAATTTTACCGCTGTAAGCTGTACCTAACTCCTTAAAGGAATTAATTCATTACATAAATATATAGTATTACTAGAGACTTGTGCAGCAAATGCTGTAGAGTAAGTTCATTAAATAAAGATTTTTCAGATTTATTCTTCAGGCAGAATACTAAATATTTTGAAAGTTATTTGCTTCTATAATAATGAAATGTAGACCACGAAAGATGTAACATTGAAAGCAATGTAAATTACCAAAAATATCTCTTTTTAAAAAACTTCCTCTGAATAGATTTTATGCCAAATGCTTTTCCTTGGACATATACATCTTCATTCCTTTGAGTTTCAATGCGAAAACGCAAGTAATAATGTCAAGACGATCAGCGATTTTTTCATATGGGATTAGAGTAGTAACTTAGCTATTTAAGGCCATTGCGAATTGTTGGCAAGAATATTAAATTTTGGGGTGTATTAGATACCAGTAAATTCTGACATCATTTTGGCCACGTTAAAACGTTATCATAATATTATGTTCAATCAATGACGTATTTATTGGCCATGAGCTTATATTGCTACCTAGGATAATTAGAGAATCACACATAAATATCTACAACACACACCGTCATTAATACCTGAAAAAAAATCACACCACTTGATTCAGAACTATAAAAGTATTTAATTTTTTATAATAATGATATCTTAAGTAAGTTTTGTACCTTTCAGTACCATATATGTATAGTCGTTACTCAGAAAATTAAAGAAATGAAGATTCTAATGTAAGATATCTTGTACGTTTACTTACATAACCCCAAAAGTTTCACTTTCATATCATTAATAGCATTAACGAGTATCGTTAGTGACAAATATTCACACCATGGAATTACCTGTAATATTTCATTTTTAATGGTGATAATGTCAACAAACGTTTTTGAGTTTTGTAATTTTTAATAACCAATACACAGCTGTACTAATAAAATTACACAACAGAGAATCAGATCTGTAAATTCATGATAATATATAACCTTCGTAAAAGTTTTGAAGTTTTTTTATTAGAAAATTACACAAATGAAGTTCGACCTACTGGAATTGTGATGTCAGAGAATCTGTTGACATTCCTGGAGTCATGGCCTCCATGATAATGTTTATTTTATTCTTTTGTCTTATTCTGAAAAGCTATTAGGCCTTGTTCCCAAAACTGACGACAGATGAATTTTGGAAAATAGGAAAATTATATAGCAAAATGGAAATGTCACTAAAAAGTACTATTTTTCCGCACTTATTTGGACGCCAAGCTTCAAAGTGAGGGGTCATTCATTAAAATCCGTTCAGACGTTTTCCCGTAATTTCCATTACCATTTCATATATATATATATATATATATATATATATATATATATATATGTCGCACAACTCGTAGTTGGCGTAATTTTATTTCCGAAATGACATGATTAATAGACCGAAGTAGACCGAATAGATAATACGTACCTAATATGCATCGTAATACCCGATTCTAAGCAGAGAGAAGTCTGTGTTAGTAGGTTACATTATGACGCCTTTCCTATTTTTTGAAATCATTATTTCGTAATTTCCCAGAAAATGTACACCAAAGGACGTTATACGTTTCTTTTATCGATGGACTACGTTACATGCATATAGTCATGCACAAATACTGTAAATGGTTTCACGTTACAGCCACTCATATTCATATATACGTACATATAAGCAGTTACACCTTAAGCAAAAATTTGAGAAAATGGGAAATAGGCCTATCATACAGGCCTAATAGGTAAACAAATAAGTCTATAAGAAGAAAATAATTAGGTAGATAATCATTAATTTATTAATTAAAGAAGTAAATTAATTGAAGATTGAACATACATGCTCCGCTGTATACGAATATTTCACACTTTTATGACTGCTACAACACATTTCACTGTTTTTATTGCACTATATATTGAATGTTCACTACATTAACACATTCACTATTGCACGAAAAAATTACACTTAAACAAAAGTAAAAATTATGAGCAGCTGTTTCAGCGAACAGTCGTATCGGTCTTTTCTCAGCATTGCGCGATTTTCCGTTTCTTTTACTAGATGGCTCCGAATACGGCGTCTAGCAGTCCCTGCTCACCTCAAAGCAAACTGATACTAAACGTGGTGCGTATGTTAGAGATAGGTGATGTTTCATTCGAGATTAGTGGCTAGGTTACGCTAGCTATACAATGTCATTAACTCATAATTCCTTCGGCCACACATCGCGCTAAAAGCACAGCCTTCGCATTTCTCCACAGTTGAAGACACTGAAATCCCTTATATTACGTCACATTAAAGAAATATTGATGCTTCCTTCAGGTACGAGAAATTTGGTTTATAATTAATAAAGTATGAGTGGGCACACAGCTCTCCAAGTGACTTCCAATCTACACTACTCCATACTATAAACGCTAGCGATTTTCAAGGTATTTTGGAAATGTTTTCTGATGGCGTACAGATATTCAACTTTTACCTAAAATTAATATTAATTAAAGAAAATAATGATAAAAGTTAGATGGAAATACAAAAATTAAAAATTTATCCTTTAAAGAGGTAGAAAAATTCAAATACGTTGGAGCAATAGTAACAAAATAAGTGACACTAAAGAGGAAATTAAACGCAGAATAAAATGGAAAATGTCTGCTGTAATCGGTTGGGAAGATTTTGTCATCTAGTCTGTTTCCAAAAAAAATGAAAGTTAGAATTTATTAAACAGTTAAGCTTATATTACTGGTTGTTCTCTATGACTGTGAAACTCGGACTCTCACTTTGAGAGAGGAATAGAGGTTAAGGGTGTTCGAGAATAAGGTGTTTAGGAAAATATTTGGGGCTAAGAGAGATGAGGTTGCAGAGAATGGAGAAACTTAACGCAGAACTGCACGCATTATATTCTTTACCTAACATAATAGGAACATTAAATTCAGGCGTTTGAGATGGACAGAGCATGTAGCACGTATGGGTGATTTCGGAAATGTATATACAGATTGTTATAGTTGGAAAGCGTGATAGGAAAAGACCTTTGGGCAGGCCGATACGTAGATGAGAGGATAATATTAAAATGAGTTTGAGGGAGGCGGAGGACTGGATTAATCTTGCTCAGGATAGGGATCGATGGCGGGCTTATTTGAGGGTGGCAATGAACCTCTGGGTTTTTTAAAATCCATTTGTAAGTAAGTGATACAAGGCTACAAAATGTAAACAACCAAACAAATGAAATAAACGAATAAACAAATAAGTATAGATGCAAAAATAAGTAAATAAATACCTACTTTAATAAATGAATGATTTTTTTTCCTTATTCACCTTTAAAATGCCAGAACTGTTCCGGTTACATAAATTCATCTGGTCAAAGTGGTCGGGCTACTACGCTGTACGTTGCATCCGAGGTTCGGGGGTTCAAACTCAGTTGAAGATAATGAATTTTAAAGGAAGATACAATTTTTAACATTGATTTCTTGTCAGGAAGAAGTAGATTTCTGGGTCCAGTGTCGCAGTTTTACGGTCCCTAAAAATTTTGTCTCTGGTAGGAGTTTCCAGACAAAATTTGTTGACTATTTCTCGCTCGTGCTGAATATCGATTCTGTTTTCTTCACTCTGTGACCAGACACTGGCCTTTACTTATAATATATAGATTCTCAAGAGAATTTCGTGGTAATTCATAGACAACACTGTGCGAAAGTCTAATCTTACCGTGATCATTTTCACGCAAGACATGGCAACAACGGATTAGCTGTTTCACTGCAAGTTCAATCCATTCTAAAGGTTTCGATCAAGCGGACGATGCTCGTGTTTTCGTTTGTTTGCGAGTGTGATTGGATTTGCGATGCAAGTATTGTGGTAATTTGTTATATAAATGCAGTGTATTAATGATATTATTAGGTCCACCAACGACCTCGTCCAGAATTTCTCGATTAGATCCTCAATTAATCTGCACAATTATGGAAAACTAGTATTTTCTATTTCTGAAAATTACTGCGTAATTTTTAATTGGATTATGTATACTATAAACTAAATCTACAACTCCTGAAAAATTCAACTTTCATAAATAAGTTTTTTTTCGGTGTATTGAATCTTTGACTGAATGGAAATTTTTCAAATGCTTCTATGCTACGTGACAGGGCATCAGAAACATCAGATATGGTTCTGATATAAATATGTAGGTATTCACACCAACTGTAAAGAGCATAATATTTTTTATGTTTCTCATTAAAATCCAATAAAATCCTACAGCTAAATAAAAGTTGATATACGTATTTACCTGAAAAGATGCTGATATACAAAATGTGAATGCAATATTCTGCAGAATGGTTAAGTAGATAAACCTCTACTTGTTCGAACTGGGTTGGCTACCAATGACATAAAAACATTCATAACAATGGTGTTGGTAAAACGGTATCATTTCTTGAATTTTATTTTTCATTACTGTATATTTCTTATGAATTTTCATACCTCTTATTTTTACGCAACACAACATCATAAAACCCTATGTAATCACCAAACTTATCATTGACCTTCATTGCGATCAAATTATTTTATGAATTAACAAAATGGCTCTCACTTATTAGCTTTAAGAAATAAGGATTTCCTAATTTTTTTAGAGGGTCAACTATGAATTGAAATCAGTATAAGCAATTCCTTCAAGATTTCCTTATGAGTGTTGACTATGAATTCGGCTCTAGATAAATATAGCAGCAAATATGGAAACAAATAAATAAAGCAAATAAACATATTAAACAAAAACATGTAGCCTAAATATGTATATAAAAATTTAAATAAATTATTAATGTATTACATGTAAACATGTGAATATGTAAGCATATAAATGAACGATTTAGCAAAAACAGAAAATAATAATTAACCATAAATAAATAAGCAAGTAAAATAAAATACACTACAAGTAATAAAATGACAGTATACAAATTGTTAATGATAAGCAAAAAAAAAAAAATAAATAAAACAAACAAAACAAAAGAATGATTCTGAGATATGTTTGTAAGACAGGAATTGTTTTAGACAACGGCCAAATATCTTGTTAGCTATGGGGAGAGAAGTGAATGCAGAGAACAATGGTTTATTTATTTATAGCGTGTAGAGGATGATTTGTGGCAGGAATGAATTCCAAATGAAGTCGAATTGCTCTCACAGAAGACTGTGGAATTACTTTCCCCGCATCGGACCATACTCTCTGCCACTTTTCTACTACTTCTACGTGGCAACAGGAACTTCTCCCCAACCAAAGTTCTTCATTAGCCCATCTTCTTTCCACCCTCCCAGCTGCTTCAGGATGTAAAGAAGTTGCTGAAACTTCGCATCAGATCTTTCCCTAACTTTCTGCAGCAGCCGTCATAGCGTGGAATTACCAACATTACTTACCCATTAAAATATTTCCCTCCTTCAAGGCGGAATAATTGTTAAAACGCATTAGTATACATCCTGCTCTCTAATCCTATATCACCAAATTAGCTCTTTATGATTAAAATTTAGTTTTGAAACACTGAGGTGAACAGAATTGATAAATGTATGAATTGAGGTGGGTCTGTGGCTCCACTTCGCGAACTCTTCGCATACAAAAACAAAGTTACATCTCATGTGAGAGAGTCGTCCTGCACCTACAATGAAAACCCATTATAATAGATCAATTAAAAAGAGAAGACGATTAAAAATATCCTCAAAGCGCGGCTTTTTACCGTGCAAATGACACGTTAGACAAAAAGGCTTTTAAATTGCCAGATCAAATTGATCCTTTCTTACAAAGAATCCATGTTATTTTTCCATTTGTGACAAAGAGACCTTAATTGAATTTCAATGATTCTGAAAAAAAGAATCCACCTCTGAATGCGAGAAGTTCTGGGAACCAGCAGCACTCCAACGTTTATTTCAACGTACGTGCGTACGTCAGATGCTTTTCTTTTATTACGAATCTAAGAAAAATGGCGGCTACCATAATTACTAGGCACCTCGTTTCTTGGAACATTGGCTATATTGTGAATTCAACGATATGAATCAAATGGCTAACCACATATTTTTGTACCGGCATGATATTGATAATAATAATAATAATAATAATAATAATAATAATAATAATAATAATAATAATAATAATAACGCAACTCTTGAGATTTGTTATGACCTCGGTTTATATTTCTAGTAGAGTGTGGTTGTTTTGAACACAAAAAATTGCATAATATGTGCCTTGCCTTGTTGATTCGTAGGTAACTTTTTATAACATATTATAAAGTGACCACATACCAGCGAAAGTCAATCTAAGAGTAAATGTTTAAAATGGTATACTCGTGTCATACTGATATTGGAAAAAGTGACAGGTGATTGAAAGAAATTCATTTGGTTGCGTTTAACGTTTATACAGGAAATGGAGCAATGGAATTAGGATAAATATAATTTTCTGTGAGATTTAAGTATGTCTGATGAACGAAATAAAATACTCTATTAAAAGTCAGTAATAATAATAATAATAATACTAATAATAATAATGACTGCATGTTTTTCGGAATATTGATAAGGGTCAGCTTCGACATACCTGTCAAGAAATACTTTTAAGATTGCGAGAAATCCATAGGTAACATCTCAGGAGCAAAATATGCTAGCGTGTTCAAGTGCAGATTAAAGTAAAATGTAATATGTTGTTGAAAAACGTAATTGAAATATTGTTATTAAATAGAAGTACCGTACTGATATTTCGTGAACGTACTCGTATATACAGGGAATTTGACAATTAAATGTACAAAATGTAGGATTGAGTAGAGGACAATGAAATAATGCAAAAGTTCCAATAAATATAGGCCCCGAAACCAGCCGTTTCCGTCTAGGCCTATAGGGTTTTATTATGTCTCGTCAGAACAGGATCTTTTTGGTAACGTAATTTCCGATATGCACTGAATGAAGGAAGCGTTATAAGATGAGCTCAGTATGACCACCATTCATGCATGATAAGGCATATGATGATATTAATTTTTTAAGCCTACAGAATTCTCTGTTATGGTTATTTTGTATGGAGAAAATTTCGCTCCGACACTGGGGAGCGAAACCAGGACCTTCAGTTCTACATACTGAGTGTTCTACTAAGCTACGTCGGGGCTCTATCCACAGCACCAGATCGAATTCCTCTCTCGTAAAATAACCTACTAAAAACAGTTATGTACGGTTACACAATTTGATCTATGATGGTATTATTAATTTCTTTTTAAGCCTACAGAAATCTCTGTTATGTTTTTTCTCCGTAATTAATAACCATAACAGAGAATTCTGTAGGCTTAAAAATTAATATTATCATCATAGGTCCAATATATAGTATAACAGTTGGTTCCCGGCCACCATATGAGTGCGCGTCTAGCCTATATTATAATGACATACCGCAATGTCGAAACACGAAGTAGGCCGAAAGGAAAAACCCAAAGAGAGGAGTTCGATCCGTGCTGTGGATGGAGTCCCGCCGTAGCTCAGTGGTAGAGCTCTTAGTACATAGATCTGAAGGTCGTGGGTTCGATCCCGAATGCCGGAGAAAATTTTTCTCCGTAAATAAGGCAACAGGATATTTCATCATCGAAAATCCTACATGTTCGAATATCACTGGCGTTGACAACCATTTGAAAATACGACCCCTGAATCGTTAACATTACCAACAGGGCTGGAATACATTTATATTTCAAATTTCCCCAAACAAAAGAATCCAGGATTGAAGTCGGAGGACCCGGGAGGTCATAGTGTTCGTAAGCCACGGCCGATACACCTGTTGTGGAAACTTGTGCATAAGAACTGTCGAGTCCACACCTGTGGAGTAACGGTTAATGTGTCTGGCCGCGAAACCAGGTGGCCCGGGTTCGATTCCCGGTTGGGGAAAGTTACCTGGTTGAGGTTTTTCCCGGGGTTTTGTCTCAATCCAATATGAGCAAATGATGGGTAATTGTCGGTGCTGGACCCTGGACTCATTTCACCGACATTATTACCTTCATCTCATTCAGACGCTAAATAACCTAAGATGTTAATAAAGCGTCATAAAATAACCTAGGCCTACTAAAAAAAAAAAAGAACTGTCGAACGTACAAATGAAAGTGAGCCGGTACTCCATCATGCATTTACCATAGCAGCTGCCTTTCCAAAGAAGCACATCATCCAAAAGGCCGCTTGGTTCATGCTGCAAAAAAAATGTAGGTGCGCACGGCTATAAGTCTGCCACGTCCACACCTGTGGAGTAACGGTTAGCGCGTCTAGCCGCGAAACCAGGTGGCCCGGGTTCGATCCCCGGTCGGGACGAGTTACCTGGTTGAGGTTTTTTCCGGGGTTTTCCCTCAACCCAATATGAGCAAATGGTGGGTAACTTTCGGTGTTGGATCCCGGACTCATTTCACTGGCATTATCACCTTCATCTCATTCAGACGCTAAATAACCTTAGATGTTGATAAAGCGTCCTAAAATAACCTACTAAAATAAAAATAAAAGTCTGCCAGATAAGAAGTGAGGTTGCTAATGTACGAGGTGATTCAGTTGATGGTCACAATGCGGAAACGACTGGTTTCCGGACTGATGTTTATGAGGGCATTTTGCCATGTTTCATTGTCCTCTAGTGAACCCTGCAGTTATATCTATAATTCTGAAACACCCGTTATACATTACTCTCAATCTGGTTTTCATTAACGTATTACTACTTTTAAATAGTCTTATTTTATAGTACGTGCAGATCTGTGATGAACATCATGTTTGGTTTGTATTTTGGCATTATTTAACAATGTTCACTCTTTTCTAATTACAAAATTAAAAAATTTTGGTAATCTAAGACGCATTGTCCATACATGCAAGATTTTGAGCGTCCCGTATTGAGTCTATGTGAGACGAGGTTTTTTGGTCATGAGTTCAACCCCGGGTGCTAAAATGTACAGAAGGGTTCCAAAGTTCACTCAGCCTTCTATCGAATATTGAATTTCAGGACTTTCCGGAGGTAAAAGACGATCGGAGCCTGGTGCCGACCATACTACCTCATTGTAGTGTCAACGTCATGAAATCATGCCGTGCCTTCATGGCGTGTACGTTAACCTTTACTTGGCTTATAGGCTATATTTTTCTGAACTGTTTCTATCCTATTAGGAAACTTGACAATATTATTATTATTATTATTATTATTATTATTATTATTATTATTATTATTATTATTATTATTATTTGCATCGTTTTCCATAAATTGTTACTTCACAAATTTTACATTCAACAATATGAAGTTCATTAAATTAATTTTTAATTACGACTACTTGTTGACTAAACTCTATTTAGTTGTCCTGCTGATGAATCTTAGAATGATTGTGCATGTTCCCAACAGAACTGCATTCTGATTTATTATTATTATTATTATTATTATTATTATTATTGTGTAATCTGTATATAGTTCTGCGGTTAGTTGGGTACGGCAATTTCGTATACCGTATTGTACGAAATCACTGAAGCGAAGCAATTGTTTGACCTGCACACAGAGCGGAATGCAGTCAGGAACAATGTGGTATATCGCAGAGCATATCGAGATTCGACTTTGTATCGCAATCACAGGCTCCAATAGATATGACTCAGTACTCACAGGCTAGCGTCGGTCGGTACTGGATGGCTAGCTGGTAGCTCTGTATGGCCTCTTCATACTGTTCCCGTCCCTGGAGCAGGATGCCCCTGCAACAAGCGAGAAAAAAATTTTTAGAGACAAGCTATTCGATATTGGTGACATTAGGCCTATATGGTCAAGGGTATATTTTATTAAATGATTCTAGTCACCGACGTGGCTCAGTCGGTTAAGGCGATTGCCTGCCGGTCTGAAGTTGCGCTCGGGCGCGGGTTCGATCCCCGCTTAGGCTAATCAGTTGGGTTTTTTCCGAGGTTTTCCCCAACCGTAAGGTGAATGCCAGGTAATCTGTGGCGAATCCTCGGCCTCATCCCGCCAAATATCATCTCGCTAACACTAATCTCATCGATGCTAAATAACCTAGAAGTTGATACAGTGTCGTTAAATAACCAATTAAAATTAAAATCAAATGATTGTCTCATGTGAGAATATTTATCACTTGAATTAAGAATGGGCAGTTCTTAATCGGTAAATTTGCACGTGTTTGAAAAGCGAAGGCCATAGGATATTGTAAGTGGGAGGTTTTATTGCATTAACCATTTGTATCGGCGGTCCCCGTGTTTGTGAAGTTTGGGATTCGGTAGATATTTAAGCGATGAATGATTTTAAGTTTTCCAGGTGGTTGGAACCAGCTTATAATTGAGGTAGCTTTTTTCATACTGTCTCTTCTTTACTGAATCTTTATCCACTTTGTTTTTAGACTTCCCAGTGTAACAACGTGTGTTAAGAATATTAGTAACGTTACCATAATTCGTTGGGAGAGTCGTGATGTTCTTAAACGAATATAAGAAGACATATTGTCCTACAAAAATAGGATCAATTTAGGATTATTTTAGTGTTTTTAATTATCTGCCCCACTTTGCTCAAGTCTTTAGTGTTACTTCTCTGATAAATTTAACAGTCGACGATATATGCAATTAAGGGGGAAAGGAACTGGTTACTCTACTCCATTATATTCTGACTTAGTTGGATCATGAGCGATGCCTTATTGATGCCGAGAGATTCCAACCAGTCTTCAGACTGTTGACTAAACATACAAAACAATATTATTTTTCTGATGGCTTAAATGTGGTAATATATTTTCTTCTACACTTTAAGAGCGCTCTTACATAGAATCTACAGCACTTAGACCTGTAACTGTCACTTTTGCGTATGCCCTTGAACAATGAATTACGTAGAGGCAAATCATTTCAATTCTTTGATTACGGTAATTACCAGAGACCGGAAGTTCAGGCATTATGAATCATTAAAATATACAGGCAAAAAGGCACCATAAATAACTAAAATAGGCAGGCAAAAAGGCATTATAAACAGCTAAAATTCGCAATAAAAGGCAATTACAAAAACCTTGTACTTGACCCACAACCTTCCGGCGGCTTCCACTTTTCACAAAGGGATTTCGGCAGCAAGAAAAGCTTTACATAAGTCGAATGCAAATTGAGATTTTTGACTCGATGTTGCAATTACTGTTGGAAGCAAAGAAATCTTCTTCCCAGTAACCTTGGAAAGTGCATTTTTGTGTTTGGTTGTACTGATATGTTGCGATATGAAATATTTAGCTATAGTCGCGACTTTGTTATTCCCGGCGTGACTCTTCCTCTTTGCTTACGTCTTAGGAAGTGAAGGCTCTATAAAGTCTAGGTAGGTAGTATCGTTCGCCATTTTTGTTCTTTCGTTGCAGAGCTACCATACGAAGAATCTATTTGCCACACCGTTAAACATTATCATGTCGTAGCTCCTATGATAAACACACTGTAATTCAGCAAATAATTGAACGGCAAATAACGTCCTCGTGTGCTTTCTGCGAACGCCAACGAAAGAGCCAAAATGGCGGGCGATTATATTAAGTATTTATCGAGCCTTAAGAAAATGAATAATGTCTTCACCAGCGAATCACAAGACGCACACGTTTAAATGTAGCCGACCTGCAACGCGATTGGCTGCCGGAAATTAGAGCGACGGGACTATAGCTACAACAAAGTCGCAATGAAAACTGAAAGAAAAATAACCGTTAAAAATAATGTTAGACCCGCACTCATTGTTGCCTTGTCAAATAAACACAAGCGATAATTAAAATGCTTACTGTTATGCATTTTCGTACGGCAGCACTTACTGTTGCAAAGAGAATATGAACTGACTGAAAGACAATATTATATTCAGTGAAGTCACTTTCATTGTAGCGGTTATAGAAATAAATTAAAATATACCTGTAGGCAACTTGTAATAATAAATTAATAAATAATAGATAAATAATCAAATAAAGGCAAAAAAAAAAAGCATTTATTTTGTAAATTAGACATTTATATTTAAAAAGGCAGAAAAGGACAACATAAAACTGTGACGTTTCAATCACAAAGGTATAATTCGTACAGATTTACTTTCAAAATGAAGATAGATTTAACACATTTAAATAGGCATTCTGCCAAAGTTTCGGTCTCTGGTAATTACTTTTCCTTACTAGCGGAAATACAGGATATGACCTTCCACCACCGCGCCGCTAATGTACAGCTCTAGTTCACGTCACCCTCAACTACTCAACTGTGTTCCCGTATGGGCACCCTCCAGTTCTGCATTGTCAAAGCTGGGAGTATTCATGGTCGGCCCTGCTCTAAGGCAGTGATGTCAAAGCAAGCGCATTTTTCTGACCTTGACGTCGTGCGCGGGCAGCAAGCGCTAAGTATGGAAAGAGGAAGGGTTGTGTATATGAATAAGCAGCCTGTTGGATTAAGAAAACAGTGGTGTACAAACTTCAAACGGAACGCGAAATTTTATGTCATTTTTTATATGGCTTCTTTCTGTTTAATATTATCTATATTGTCTGTAAAATAAAAGTACTAACACTGATTTCTTAATATTGCACTTGTGTTTTAAATCTTAATAACATAATAGAGAGTTAAGAAGGAATATTCACTTAAATTCCATAGTAGTATAATATTATACTGTATTAAGTGGATGAAACACATCATATATAAAGAAAGTGATATTCCAAGGAAAGAGAGTGAGTATGACATGATAAGTTTGAATTTATATTGATGGTATCTTAGCCTTACAAAAGTAATCAATAAACTAATCAAAACAATATTACAGTACAAAGCAAAGTTACCTAGGTACTGTATCTGTTTTAAGTGTAACTAATATTACATAACAAAACTCTTATCGCATTATGCTTTTAAGGTGATATTTGTGAGCAACTTCCTATCATCAGAATATTAAATTATTTTCTCGAAATCTGTTGAAGCTATAGAGCTGACATTTTTACAACACACGTACCTTTTGCTTATGATGTAACAGTAGTTGCTTTGTTAATTCATTTCCTTACAAACAATTTCCATGCAAATATTTTCAAAATTTTCAATACACTATCTTCAGTAATACGTATATACGTTATATTAGATTTACGAAAACATTCTGTAAGGCTACCAAATAAATAGGCCTGCATCTGAAAATTTCACTTTTCTATACGAAAAGTTGAGAAAATATTTCTTTTGAATAAAAAAATCAAACTTGTGAAAAATGAGCATTAAAATTAAAAATTACATTCTTATAATGCACTTATACTTCTCAGGCAAATCTAAAAATTAACATGGATACAGTTTTAATAAGTTCTCTTCCCTTTATCTATTGAATCAGTGCTGGCCATCCCTGAATATAGCTCGACCAAGCGGCATATACCACCTCTTTCGTCTGTCTCTTTCCTTTCCGCTGTAAAGCGCTCAGGCTCTCCTGGGCTCTAAAGCGCGCGCTTGCTCCTGTGGGCATCAATTGACATGCCTGCTCTAAGGCATCATTCAATACATGATATAAAGATGATGATGAATTATTGTTTAAAATATGTGCTGGAGAAAATATCTTGCATTTACGTGACATTTCCTACTGCTTTCATTTTTGTCTGAGGTATACAATTTCCGTAAAGGAGAAATCCATTTAGGCGGGCGCGCTGCACTCGAAAACATATCCTGGTGCTGGATTTAATGTGGAATTTGCATGACAGAGCGCAATTGTACGGAGTGTAAATCAGCGAAATGCTCAACACAGACCTTCAAGGTAAACAGAAATTGATAACCACTACAAAAGACCTTTAATTTCTTGTAAGTGACTCTGTTGAAACCCGTGACATGACGCTGATTTCCTGCAGCTATAAGTCGATACAAATCTTTCAGGTCTGAAATTTATGTTTTCGTTACACATGGAAATGTAAGAGAAGGCTATTTAGGCAATTGGCTTTATTTTGCGTCCGTAGAATCTTCACAAGTATTTATCAAATTCTGTTTTGTGATATGGCATTCACTTATTCTTGTTAGAACTCACTCACTCACTCACTCACTCACTCACTCACTCACTCACTCACTCACTCATTGTAGCTTTTTGAATATATTTTACTTAAGTAGTTTAATATAATAAAATATTGATTTGTGGTGTCAGTGATATAATTTGTTTATCTTAGGTTATGATATATATATATATATATATATATATCAATTTGTTTTATTAGATTTATTTTTTTTATTTGTTCACTCACTCACTCACTCACTCACTCACTCACTCACTCACTCACTTCAGCAGTGTAGAATATTGGTATGTTACTATCTGTGCTGTGTTTAGTTAATATTGAAATAGATGTAAACGATGTGGATGGTGGTGGTCACGATATGAAAATGACGGTGATAACGGTTATTAATGCCTATGATAGAGATATAATGATGTTATAATCAAGATGTAATTATGATGTCTTACTAAGGTAGTACTAATGACAGTGCTGGTGATGGTGTCGTTATTGATGGTGTTGGTAATAATTACCATTGTCGTAGGTAGTAGCTCTAATGCTGTTGTTGGTGTTGAAAAGAATATCGTGATGATTCGTTGTGGCAGTAATATTATAGTGTTGCTGGTGTTTGTATTGATGTTGATGGTGTCGGAATGATAACCATGATGGTAAGTGGTATTAGTATGGTAATGATTATCGTTATGGTTCGTGATAGTGTTAATGTTGATGTTTATGGTGTCTACCATGATGGTATATGATGGTGATAATGGTCATGATAATGTTGCTGGTACTACCATGATGATATACCTATAATGGTCGAGATGGTGTTCTTTTTAATGTTTATGCTGTTGATGGTGACTACTATGATGGTTTGTGGTGATGGCAGTAATGGTTGCAATGATGCTGGTGTTGATGTTGATGCTCGTATTATCGTAATAATGGTTATGATGGTAGTAATGGTGACTGGGCTATATTCAGTGATGGTGATGCATAAATCATCAGTATCAATTAATGTCTCGGCGCATCCGAATTATAGTAATGGAATCAAATTGGAAGCAAAGTCAATACAAAGAAAGAGAGAGGCGCCGACTGCTGGTAATTTTGTTGTGCTTCGCGTGATGCCAGAAAGTGGTGGAGCGTAGCCCAACTTCACAGTCTTGTTCCAACTTCATGGATAAACTCTATATCCTGTCAGAATAAATAATTCTTGACTGAGTGAAAAATGTTCGCTTCCCGACGACGCGCGTGACGGGATTTGGGGGCCTCTGGGAGCTTTTTAGTTTTATCACCATCTCTTTTTTTTTTATACATTCAGTGACATAGCTCCAATAATGACAGTAATCCTGCAAGAAATAAAACCACGAATTCGGTTTTTTAACCAGTATTGGCTGCACAAACATTGTCCGTGTTAAAGATTTTTTGTCCCATTTTTTGAGAATGAAAATACATGTTTGCTAAATAATCCCTGCATAAAACGCTTCAACGAGCAAAAAATTGCCTGTTAAAATAAAATGTGACCATTTTGGTGTGTTTGACAACGACTGACGCTTATGGATTAAGTTATTGTTGCACAAACGTAACAGCCCTACACAGCGCAATACTATCTCGTATCAAGTTATATCTGCATACTGTTGATTATTTCATGAGTAAACACCAATCCAGGTCTGGACATAAAGGCTACTTCCCAATGTATGATATATTGGGGTAATATTTGTTTCTCTTTGTATTCAGCTGAACTTATTGTGTAAATTTTAGGCGTTTGATATGCGTCACAGATCGTTATTTACCAAACATAAAATTCATTGCAAAGTACCAGACCCCCAGTCTTTTCCGCAGCTATCAGAAGTTCTTTCTTTCACAGAGAGCATAATTAAATATGTCCTTGGTAAGACAACTTCTTTCGTGTCAGTTACATGTTTGCACAAATATCTTCTGTAGTGTTTACTTTCAAATTGCACCAAGTATAGAGAAAAATAATTGATACTGAAAATAATCGATTTTAGGATTTTCACGAAATATATACGTTTTCGCCATCTTTAATAGGCTACGGAAGAAAGTGCTTTTGGGCGTACTTATCTGTGAACAGATATTTCTCATAAACTGTTGATCGGATTTCGTTCATATCCAGCATTTACTAGTTATGGTAGCCAAGAATGATATACTTGAAATCCACACCTGTGGAGTAACGGTTAGCACGTCTAGCTGCGAAACCAGGTGGCCCGGGTTCGATTCCCGGTCGGGGCAAGTTACCTGGTTGAGGTTTTTTCCGGGGTTTTCCCTCAATCCAATATGAGCAAATGCTGGGTAACTTTCGGTGTTCGACCCCGGAATCATTTCACCGGCATTATCACCTTCATCTCATTCAGACGCTAAATAACCTAAGCTGTTGATAAAGCGTCGTAAAATAACCTACTAAAATATACTTGAAGTATAGTAGTAGGTAATAAATTTAACAAAAGTGTAGTGTTATTTACTTAAAATCCAAACTATACTATCGAACTTATTGCGAAGATAGTGAAATGATTTTCTTTGTGGCTTATTGTTAAAATAAACTGGAAAATGAGGAGAGCATGTTTATAGTAACTGAAAGAATGTTTCGCCAAGATAAATTAATTGTTGTACAGAGCGGTTCGCTGTTAGGTTGTAAACTTTTGTTGATAAAATCGCTATTTATTTATAGTTTGCCAAGAAAATGTATACACACATTCCTAATATTGTGTAAACTATTACTCGTCGCACGAATGATTGCCGGCGGCCAGAAGGCGAACTAAAGCATAAACACTGGATCGTATCGTATAACCCAGCGCCAATGCCTCTCTCGAAATCGGCAATCATTCGTGCAACGAGTTATACAATCTGCTCTGACAAGCAAACATTCTAATGGGGACTGATAAGAAACTTGATTTTTTCACCATATTATTAATGTCAAAAGAAATGCTTATACAAATTTTGGCCACTCGAACGTAATTACGAGGGCCATAAAAACAAGTTCTCCAGGGGCCGTTAACAGAAAGAAAACACAATTTTATTGAAAAAAATTATTGGAACAAACACAGCAATTGTTGAGCTATTTTTCAACATATTCCTCACCAGAATTGACGTATTTGTCATATCATGGGATCGACAGAGAGGTGCAGACGGCTGTCAAACGCTGGTTCCGATTCCAGGCGGCTGACTTCTACGACACAAGGGTACAAAAATTGACCACATGGTATGACAGATGTCTCAATTCCAGTGGGGGATATGTTGACAAATAGCGCAATAATTGCTGTATGTGTTTCAATAAATCTTTCCTTGCAATTGTGCTTATTTCTGTAAACGGTCCCAGAGAAAATCACTTTCTGGACGGCCTCGTAATTGCGGTCGAGTGGCCAAAATTTGTATATGTATTTGTTTTGACATTATTAACATGGTGGAAGAAAAAACATAACTTTTTATCTGCCCCCATCAGAATGTTTGCTTGTGAGCTAATGTTGAAAATGGCCCTCGCTGCTATCCAAGCACATTTCTGCTCGATTCTCCATATTTCGCAATAAATTTCTTCAGATGTCCTCAATTTTTTTTTTGCATTTCTTTTACATGCAGAATGTGGAATATTAGTCTCTCTGGAGCATTTTCGTAATTATTTTAATGACGATGCTTCTAATCACACAGTTACATCCTTCATCGTCTCTTCAAACATTTTCCGGCTTTCTGAATGCTGAATGACAAGCCTTTATGTTTATCTTTTTTACTAATTTCTATGCAGGGTGGAAGTGAAATAACCTTTAGATTGAAAGGGACGATAGGGTACATGTAAATGAATAGAAAACCTATATTAGTACGTTTTGTCATTAAATACACAGTTAATTAGAAAATTAAGTTTGAAGTTTCAGCATCCAGCAACATCGTCGCTAATACTCTCTACTCGTGATATAGATGTAAGAGGTCAGCGAACTAGGTGAGTCTCAGTACGTAAGCTGCATCTGCCAAGACGTTGCCACTCGTTCGCTTAGAGCACTGACTTGAATTTAAAGGTTTTTAAAATAAAATTTACACGATAACCGTGCGTGCTATTAAAATACGCCAGAGGGATAAATTATTCTTTATTAGATTTCCTATCGACATGGACAGAACTCACGATCCTACTCCCAATAGTTATCGAATAATATATTGTTAAACATTTGGGGGAAAAAACATTTTTTTCTGAAAAAAAAAAAAACTACCAGTATGATGATATAGATTTTTGTTACATACAATATAATCAATTCGCTCTGGGACTCTCCAAGGCTATTTCACTTCCACTCTGTATACAGCCTTTTGAATGTATCTCTTATTACACAAATGTAGTCCGAACTGACCTATAACACGCTTTAAATGAACCCGTTTGCCTATATTTACGACTTAGGTATACGCGCTGTTCGATTGTGTACATATTTGTAGCGTAACAATACAGTTACCATTGCCAATATCCTATGAAAGCAGAATTAGTCAAGGCCACAGGAGAAATCCAAAACTGTTACGGGAGAGCAGGTCGTATTTTACGTATTATGTGTACATTTTCTGGAATTATAAATAAATGATTTTATTTGCAAAAGTTTGGAGCCTCTACCGAGCGAATCACACGGTGTGTCACTTTTCGTTGCGAATGTCAAATTTTATCTTAATTTTGTTAATATAGTTTCTCTGAATCACAGAACTGTTTTATGTGATATTATAAAATTGTTAAAGATTGGAAATAAGTGATACGTTACCTTCTGTCCTGCATTTCATTTATTGTTACGTGGAGCGTAGAAGCGGTAAGTAAAATAGACAAGTTGCATGCATCTCCACCCAAGCGTTCCGGTATTATGTTACAGCGAATACGTCATTGTTATTATTGGCACGCGTGCCATAATAAGCTGATTAGCACGATATTGGATGTAGTAGGCCTAACAACCTGTTTATAATGCTAGGATATCATAAATATAATTTGCTACGAATCTATTGGAACAGTTTTTCTCAGTTGACACTTTTCTACAAGTATTAAGGACAGAGAAATTTGCATAATAATAATAATAATAACAACAACAACAACAATAATAATAATAATAATAATAATAATAATAATAATAATAATAATATGGAAAAAGAAACCAGATAGCCTATCCATCACAGTCTAAACACGCCTTAATAGTTTGGTTACAAATTTTCATGGAGTTTATGATTTATTATTATTATTATTATTATTATTATTATTATTATTATTATTATTATCCTCATAGTACATATCGAAATGCAGCCACCGGTGTAGTTCAGACGATAGTTGTGTTAGCAATCTGATTTGGACCAGGATTGGAGCGTGGGTTAAATTTCCGCTTGAATGTTTTCATGATTCCCCCCCCCCCCAAGTGTATGGAAAAGTCAGGTAATGAAATGGTAAATCCTTGGCGTATTCTCCCCAAATACCATGTCGCCATCATGAATTCCATCGACCTCATCCTTGAAGTAGATAGAGCGTCGTTAAATAACCGAATGCGTGTCAAAATGTAGCCTATATATGGAAATTCATCCTTTTTTTTATTACTTGGTTATTTAACGATGCTGTATGAGCTACGAGGTTATTTAGCGTCGATGGGATTGGTGATAGCGAGATGATATTTGGTGAGATGAGGCCGAGGATTCGCCATAGATTACCTGACATTTGCCTTATGGTTGGGGAAAACCTCAGAAAAAACCCAATCAGGTAATCAGCCCAAGCGGGAATCGAACCCGCCCCCGAACGCAACTCCGGATCGGCCAACTTCATCCTATGCTCATACACATCCTCATATTGCTCTAGAAGCGAAGTATCTCCAGACAATATGGATAGGTGTACAAAACAAAAACCTTCTGAAGTTATCGGAGCATGAGGATTGTTTAATATTGATGTAGTGTCGCATAAGGATGTGTAAAATAATTTCCTTACGTTTGTATTTTCGGATAATGTTTTTATGACCTAACGGTTTTCAGATAAAATTTGTATCTTGATTGGATTTATGTAGGCCTAATAATTCTGTGATTACATGTAGATATAGAAGCACTTCATGAGTGCTTTCATAAAATATTTGACAAAGAGAGTGTAATTGGATCTGCACTATTTACTGTTTTGTAAAATATAATTTTAAAAAGCATAAATTCTATTTTAATTTTGTCGATGAAATTACTCTAGTTTTTTTATGGACTGAAACTGTGATTAATCTACGTTTATGTTTCGTAGTAATAATTGAAGTATTTTTTTTCGGAAATATTCATCTGTTAACGGAGTCTGCATGAATCTAGCATCAATTATATTTAATATGTTTACATGATCCAAATATAACGTAATGTTGAGCAGCATAAACCTCTCTTGCTCAAAGCACTGATAATTTTATGTCGTGCTTTGCGCGTGTGTTCTGCTTTTGTTACGTCGACAATACCGAAATCAGGTACACAGAAACGCGCACCGACTATTGGACGAAAATCGTTCAACTGGATCTGTTAGTGAACATTATTTTACCAATGACAGTGTGTAAATTGAAAGCTATTGAAATTCTACGTACGGACTGAATAGCTGGGAAGATAGCTTTGAAGCGGGTGGGAAGAGAGACTGCAAGATAGCGCCTTACGTATTTCCTTTGTTTAAACACGAGGGCTGGATTATGATCCATCATTAGCTTTGTTTGCGATGCTTCTTTTTTCACGATGCGGATTGAATTTTAAAAGATTGACTCTCCTGCAGAAAGAGGGAGTATGCTGCGTTGTCTGTTTTTAATTTACTTTGCAGTTACTAGATTTACATATCTGTCCATAAAACAAGACCGTAAAAACTCTGACATACGTTTTTACGTCACGGTGCTAAGGCCTTTTGAAAAATCCATTAGCTTTCTTAATGATGCTGCCTGCCTGGAAGGTGAGACATTGTTTCAAGACCAGGGGTAGCCAATTTATTTGAAAACATTACTCACTGGATGAGTTCCGTCTACCCATACTGTCTTTTAGAAGTTAAAGTTATAAATGAGTTAAAAAATTAAGGTGGTAAGACAACGAAAAAGCATTCGACAGAGAAAATGGAAACGAACTATTGGAGATTATGTATAGTTGTAACGTGCCAAATAATTTAATAAATGAAATCCATTCTTTCTACGGATAAACTAAAATTAAATTATTGAATAATACAGATAAAACTAGTGAGTTGTACTTTAAGTTGAGCTCCATTCCAAGGCTGTGTAATGACTCTAGTCTTATTTAATACTTACATGAACACAATTTTAAATGTTTGAAAGAAAATAACAAAAAATTACATTAGGCATAAGTAAGAGATGTTTCATAGAAACAATCTAGTTCTCCGTTAACCTGAATTTACTCGTACTAGCAAGATCGGAAAATGAGTTACAGAGAAATGTAATGTCATTTAAATGCAATGCAATCAATGAGCCATTTGCTTTTCCTTCAGACAAGTTGTCTCTCAATCGATCAATAAATACAATCATTAAGTCAATTGTCTCCCCTTCATATATTTACATGCGTCACATTCAAACAGCTGTATCTCCACCCTCATTGAAAATTGGACACACGTTTATAATAAAACTTAATGGATTTTTTACTCAGAATGGACCGTACCATCACCGCCTGAACACCTATATATACAGTACTATACTATACTATACTATACTATACTATACTATACTATACTACACTACACTATAGGCTACTATAATGCTTAGTATATAATATACTACAGGCCCAATTAAACAAAATATCTAAGATTTTGGGGTTATAGAAATGCAATTTTTTGTCTAATCTACAAGTGTAGAAGTGGATACGTGTGGAAGTATTTAATTTAAGTGTATCTTTTAAGATAATAGTTTAAGATAACGAAATACAAACATGGTAGTATCACAGTCTAGTATATACAGTCACGAAGCTTGAGTTGTTGAGAGTACTAGGAACAATAGACTGTGTCGGTACTAGATAGATGGATGGATGGATGGATGGATGGATGGACGGACGGACGGACGGACGGACGGACGGACGGACGGACCAGACAGACAGACCAGATTAGATTAGATTAGATTAGATTAGATTTATTTGTTCCATAATATTCTTACATTTGCTTTACAGCATAGAATAAAGAACATGTCCAATTCTTACGTTTAACAATAAAATGCAATACATATAAAATGTAAATATGAAATATGTACAGAATTAATACCTTAATAACAATAATATTTTATACAATGTAATATGTTTACCATTTAATATTATTATAATATTTACACAGTACTGTGAAATGTCAAGAATTCATCTACAGAATAGAAAGTGTGAGATATTAAGTAATTTTTTAGTTTTGTCTTAAATAATGCAGGGTTTTGGCTATGATTCTTAATGTCTTCAGGAAGACTATTGAACAATTTTATCGCCATGTAACGTACTCCTCTTTGAAAGCATGATAAATTTGATGATGGCGTATGAAAATCATTCTTTCTGCGGGTATTTATACTATGTATGGCTGAGTTAGTTGGAAAATTTTCTTTATTACATAAGAGGAAATTTATTGTAGAGTATATGTATTGATTTGTTAAGGTTAGAATCTCTAATTTTTTTTTTTTAAATAATCTACATGATTCTCTAGCCTTTGCTCCAACTATTATTCTAATGGCTCTTTTTTGTAATAAGAATATATTTTTACCATCTACAGAATTTCCCCAAAATATTATTCCGTAGGACATAATGGAATGAAAATAGGCAAAATATATTGTCTTTAAGATACTGCTGTTTAGAAATTGTTGTAACGACCTAATTGCATTGTCTATGATGAGGCGATAGTAGCGATCAGCAATTATCTATGGATGCGTATTCCCTACGTATTGAACTTCATGACTATAATATAATATAATATAATATAATATAATATAATATAATATAATATAATATAATATAATATAATATAATATAATATAATATAATATAATATAATATAATATAATATAATATAATATAATATAATATAATATAATATAATATAATGTAATATAATGTAATATAATATACTGTAATGTAATGTAATATAATATAATGTAATGTAATATATAATATAATATAATATAATATAATATAATATAATATAATATAATATAATATAATATAATATATACTAGACTGTGGTAGTATTATTCATGGCATGGTAAAGGAACTGAATTGTATTGCAGACCTTTAACGTGAAGAGTAAGTCATTTTAGTGGAACCGATTTATTTATGTTGTGTTGAGCTATATTTTCAATTTTCGCTTGCATATTTCAACATAGACACCTTAATTAATTTATAAAATATTTTGTTTTTCTTTGGATTTTTTTTTCATTTTTGCATTCTTTTCCTGATACTGTTTTAGATATTAGAGTATGAAATTTTAGAGCGAAAATAATATGCACTGAATATTATTTAAAATTAATTACTAACATTTTTGACTCCTGGGATTCGTTGCTTTGGAAACAACTATTTGAATTGGCAGAATCCATTTAATGATGTCGCCATTGGAACGAGAATCAAACAATTCTGCAATATTACATAATGGAAACCTAAATAATTTATACGATGATTAAAAACGTGGCGCTGCATAAAATAAGAGTAGACATTCCTGTGTGAACGAGGGCCAATTTTAATTCGTTTCACATTTGCTATCGAAGCTAATTGTGACTGTGGTGAAATACAAAATTGATAAGACTGGTAATTCGGCTCTGCAAATAAATGTTTTACAGCACAAATTAATTATACTAGCTTCTCGCTCTCCGCGCCACAGTGTGGTTCTCAAACTGTTGTTCGCAGAACCTACAGAATTCTTGTTCCTGATAGATTTCAAACGATAGTCATGCAACTCAGCGCAAAATTGAGTTGAATTAATATGTGATTACTAAAACGAATAAGGAGATATTATTTTCATCAGATTTTATTACAGTTATAGTGAAAAAAACAACTTCATTCTGTACATTCTGAATATATAAGACCGTCGAAGAACATTTCTTTCAGGAATTTCATTGGTTTACTTAATTATTTTAGTAGATATATGCAATTGATCTAGAATCTTCGTCTGAATAGTGTTAAGGCCTGATAGCACCAATAAGGCAACTTATGAGGCAGCTAAGCCAGATGATAATGAATGGGGTGGCTGGTTGCTATCCCCTTCAATTGCATACATCGCTGACTAGTAATATAATCACCAGACTTAAAATGTATACAAACAATATATCATTTATGCTTTTAAAATTATGAAATAAATTAAATTGTGAATAGGAATGACCTTAGTTATTTTTCTAGACATGCTTCATGGGGACTAACAGAAACGTCAAACTGATATAAAAGACACCGAATACAATTGAGTCATATGTTGTCGGTTATAACCATTTTGAAGCCTTGTTCACAATACTCTGAAATCGAACAGATGAGATCTGTGTCACGTAGATTGGATAATGAATCTATTGAAGCATGCTTGCTATTTATAAGTAACGGTTGATACCGATCATTTTAACTCACACTTGAAAAGCGATCACTGGCTACTGAAGCCACCCACAAGTCTAAGTCAGCGGAAGCTGTAGGTAATAATATGGAATAGCGCGAAATTTGTCAATTAAACAGCGATCAGAGTGTCTCATCATTCGCTACAATTAGCCACTGCTTTCAAACCCAGAGGCATTACACCGGAGTGGGGATATTACTTGCTCCTTTATAACTATAGCTAGTTGGAATATTGGCTTCTAGCACCTCAAAATCCGTTCACTAGTTATTAATTATTTTTTTTTTGCTGTTATTTATACTCGCTTTAACATCTCTGATGATATCACGAGTTAATCGTTTGGGTGAAATCCGAAGGCCTGTGTACTCTTGTTGAGACTGGTTCTAATATTGTAAACTAGATGACGTCTGCAGATATATTAATGAATTGTTATGAATATCATTTTTGGTGATGAATGAAGCCGGTGATATTAATGAATGTTGTGGCCCGAATTTCCTGACATTTGCCTTACGATTGAGGAAAAACCCTGAAAAACCTCAATCAGGAAATTCAACCCGACCGGAAATCGAACCTGGGCTCTCTGCGTAAGAGACCAGCATGCTAGTTATTTTAATCTCATTAAGTTAATGAGAACTAGTTACTGTCAATATAAGAGATCAACAGACAACTGTGCGATGTTTATAAATATGATTATCCATTAACAGTAATACTATTGTTAGTCACAGTAACAGATTCGACATAATGAAAGTCAACTATAGTCGCTTAGTAATAATCACAGTCAACCATAATCAGCCAGTAAGGCCAGTCATTAGAAGTATTCTGGGAGCGAGTTAGGAAGTCATATTAGTCAGTCCGATCAATAGACCCAGTATGTTCAATCAGTAAGCCCAGTCTGTGCAGTAAATAGGCTCAATCTATCCATCAATAGGAACAGACAGTGCAACTAATAGTCCCAGTATGTGTAATCAATAAGTCCAGTAGGCTCAGCCTGTCCAATCAATAAAATCAGGAATTCTGACCAATAGTCCAATGTCTTTCAATCAATAGGAATAGGCAGTCCAATCAATAAACCAGTTTTTCCGAAGTTCAAGAAGTAGACCCAGACTGTGCAGTCAATACGAGCAGACAGACCAAGATCTAATCTACTCAATCAATAGGAGTAGGCAGTACGAATAATAAGCTTAGTTTATCGAAGCAAAAGGCTCAGTCTTTGCGATCAGTAAATACTTGTAGTCCTATTAAGCGATCTTATCATTCACCGGCTGAGGCGCTTGCCTGCCGATCCGGAGTTGCGCTCGAGTATAAGTTCTATTCCCGCTTGGGCTGATTACTTGGTTGGTTTATTTTCTGAGGTTTTCCCCGACTATAAGGCGAATATTGAGTAATCTATAGCGAATGGCGAATTCTCGGTCTCATCTCGCCAAATACCATCTCGCTATCATTAATCCCATCGACGCTAAATAACCTAGTAGTTAATACAGCGTCGTTATATAACAAACCAAGAAAAATCCTATCATAGAGTTTGAAAAATAGGCTTAGCCAACCCTATGATAATCTTGATCATAATAATGAAGTCCGATCAGTCTAGTACAGCAAGTCATTTCCGTTAGTGAACTAGTCAGTCAGCTAGCCTGTCAGTGGATCATCAGCTAGCCTGTCAGTCGATCGTCAGCTAGCCTGTCAGACGATCATCAGCTAGCCTGTCAGTCGATCAGTCAGCTAGCCTGTCAGTCGATCAGTCAGCTAGCCTGTCAGACGATCATCAGCTAGCCTGTCAGTCAGTCAATCAATCAGTCATCTAGTCAGTCAGTCAATTAGTCAGCTAACCCCTCAATCAGCTAGCCAGTTGGTCAATCAGTGAGCTAGCCAGTCAGTCTGCTAGCCTGTCCGTTAATCAGTCTGCTAGCCTGTCCGTCAATCAGTCAGCTAGCCAGTCAATAAATCAGTCAACTAACCAGTCCATCAATCAGTCAGCTAGCAGTCAGTAAATCAGTCAGCTAGCCAGTCAATTAATCAGTTACCTAACCAGTAAGTCAGTCAGCTAGCAAGTCAGTTAATCAGTCAGCTAGCCAGTCAGTCAATCAGTCAGCTAGCCAGTCAGTAAATCAGTCAGCTAGCTAGTCCGTCAATCAATCAGTAAACTAGCCAGACAGTTAATCAATCAGTCAGCCATTTAGCCAATCAGTCAGATAGCCATTTAGCCAGTCAGTCAGCTAGCCAGTCAGTCATGTAATCAGTCAGTCAGCCAGTCAATCAGTCACACAGTCAGCTATCCAGTCAGTCAGTCAAACAGTCAATTAGCCAGTCAGTCAATCAGTCAGCTAACCAGTCAGCTAGCCAGTCAGTCAATCAGTTAGTCAGTCAGCTAGTCAGTCAGATAGCCAGTTAGTTAGCTAGTCAGTCAGCTGGTCAATCAGTTACGTAGCTAGCCAGTTAGTCAGCTTGCCAGTCAAACAACTGGTCAGTCAGTAAGCTTGCAAGTCAGTCAGTCAGTAACTAAGTCAGTGAATCAGCCAACAGAAGGCTTCCGATCAAAAGAAACCGATTTTAAATCTTACACATCATGTTATCAGTCCTAATATCTTATTTCCTGCGAATTTTACGGTAACTATTGCATTCAGTTTCGTTATCTACTGTAAATTTTTTATTTCACTTTCTTCCACCATACTTCCATTATCTACGTATGATCTGAGTGGTCGATGATAAGAAGAACAGCATTACATGTGTAGTCTATATTTCAGAATCTGAGCCTGGATGTTCGGCATAGAATCCAACACTCTTTCTAACGTTTTATCGTTCAACTAATTGTCCACTAGGTTCTTAGTTAATAAAACCAACATAGAGTTACGGAAATACAATATAAACGTAAGCTCACAGTGTTAAACTAGGAGAGTTACAGAAAATGAATTTCAGTGTAATATTTTATTCACATTCACAACATGTCCAACTCTGAGCACTTTCTACATTAGATTAAATTAATGGAAATTAATTCTATTTTCTTTAATCGATCGTCACCGGAGAAATTAACATTTTGTTGTCCTGTGTACCAACTCGCCGCCTCTATCTCTATCGTTGACGTGGTTGGAGCTGTAATGTTGTATAGCGTTGAAACATGCATTGACCTAATTGATTATAAATTATGCAGCACCGACAGACAATGATAAAGGAAGTCAGTCTACAACACAGGAGCTTCCTAATATTAGATAATTGTGTATTGTTTCTGAGACAATACTGCCATTTCAGACAGCGTCAAGTCGGTAGAGTCTAATGTGAAATGTAGTTCAAAGTGCGGGGCATGTTACGTGGTTATGTGATATTTAATCGTGCGGCATAAATTAACAGGCGATCGCAAATGCTACTTACTTCTCATTATCGGGAGGATATTGGCTTAATTGATGCAATTCTATGATGTAAAGTCGTAATTCAACTAGAGGTTTATTGCAAAATACGACAGGGTTTCGAGGCTGAATGAATTATATAATATGTTGGTGAAAAAACGGGACACGATGCAGCTATTTCCACGTTATTTGTTTTCTTATGACATGTATATTCCACCGTTTGCCCATAAACTGAGCGATAAGTCATAATTTCTCACCTGTTGTTTAGTAAACTGTCCGAACATAGGTCTGCACCTCATAAGTGATACCAACAAGGACCATTTATGAGGCAACTAAGCCAGAAGGTAATGGGGTAGGTTCGCCAGTTCCTCCCCCCTCCATTGCATGCATCGCCGACTAGCTACATATTACAAAGACTAGCTACATAAAATTATTCTCTGTAATTAGAATATCTTTTGTATGAAAAATCTACTTCATATCCAGGGAAAATCCGGTAAGATTTTTAATGGACAAAGAAGCTGTGAGGCCGGATTGCTTCAACTATTTCGGTTATATTTTTAATTCTCATTTCATTCTAGCCCTGATGTCATCTTATCATATTCGCTCGTCTCTGAACAATACTTACAATTTGGAAAATGAGTGTTAAATGAAAAATTAGCGTTTACTTACTTACGACTTTTAAGAAACCCGGAGGTTCGTTGCCGCTCTCACATAAGCACGCCATCGGTCCCTACCCTGAGCAAGATTAATCTAGTCTCTACATCATATCCCATCTCCATCAAATCCATTTTAAAATCCTTCCGTCTACGTCTCTGCCTCCCCAAAGGTATTTTTTCCTCCGGCCTCCCAACTAACACTCTATATGCATTTCTGGATTCGCCTACACGTGCTACATGCCCTGCCCACCTCAAACGTCTGGATTTAACGTTCATAATTATGTCAGGTGAAGAATACAATGCGTGCAGTTCTGCGTTGTGTAACTTTCCCAATTCTCCTGTAACTTCATCCCTCTTAGCCCCAAAAATTTTCCTAAGCACCTTCTCGAACACCCTTAACCTCTTTTTCTTCCTCAAAGAGAGATTCCAAGTTTCGCAACTAAGAACAACCGGTAATAGAACTGTTTTATAAATTCTAACTTTCAGCTTTTTTGAGAGTTTCTCAACCGAATAGTAACAGGCACTTTCCGTATTTATTGTGTGCTTAATTTCCTCCCGAGTGTCATTTATATTTGTTACTGTTGCTCCAAGATATTTTAATTTTTCCACCTCTTCAAAGGATAAATTTCCAATTTTTATATTTTCATTTCGTACAATATTCTGGTCATGAGACATAGTCATATACTTTTTCTTTTCGGGATTTACTTCCAAACCTATCTCTTTACTTGCTTCAAGTAAGATTCCCGTGTTTTCCGTAATAGTTTGTGGATTTTCTCCGAACATATTCACGTCACTCGCATAGACAAGCAGCTGATAAACCCGCCCAATTTCAAACCTTCTCTGTTATTTGGACATTCATAATTGCATACTCTAAAGCAAATTTAAAAATTAAAGGTCATAGTGCATCTCCTTGCTTTAGCCCGCAGTGAACTGAAAAAGCATCAGACACAAACTGGCCTATACGGACTCTGCTCTAAGTTTCACAGAGACACATTTTAATTAATCGAACTAGTTTCTTGGGAATACCAAATTCAATAAGAATATCATATAAAACTCCTCTCTTAAGCGAGTCATTTGCCTTTTTGAAATGTATGAATAACTGATTACTGTACCCTTATACTCCCATTTTTTATAATATCTGTCGAATATAATATATCTTATCAATAGTCTTATGCCAAAAACCACACTGATGATCCCCAATAATTTCATCCACATAAGGAGTTCATCTTCTCAGAAGAATATTAGACAAAATTTTATATGACGTCAACAAAAGTGATATTCCTCGAAAGTTACTGCAGTTAGTCTAGTCCCCCTTTTTAAAGATAGGTACAATTATGGACTCCTTCCATTGTTCTGGTACAATTACCTTTTCCCAAATAGCAAGTACAAGCTTATAAATTTCGCTAGATAATGTGTTTCCACCCTCTTGTATTAATTCTGCTGGAATTTGTTCGATACCTGGGGACTTGTAATTTTTCAGCTTTTCTATCGCAATTTCGACTTCAGAAAGTATGGGTTCGAGTATAAATGACTCAGCAATTTGTATTTAAGTTTCGTCCCGATCATTTCTATTTGGCCTATGTACCTTTAGTAGTTGCCCAAAATAGTTTTTCCATCTGTTCAGCATTGAATGAGAGTCTGCAAGCAAGACACCATTCTCATCCTTGATCACGTTTACACTTGCCTGATATCCGTTCTTAAATTCCTTCATGCCCTTACATAAATCTCTGATGTTTTTATTATTACATTTTTGTTTCTACCTCATTCAGTTTTTCTTTCGAACAATCTCTCTTTTTATTCCTAAGTGTACCACTTGCTTCCCGTGTTGCATTGAAATAAATTATCTTTATTCGTCTCAACTGGATCCTGTAAGAATTTCAATTTTGCCTGTTTCTTTCTTTCTACTATCGTGCAACAATCTTCATCAAACCACGGTTTCTTTTTCTTAGTTTCATAATAACCTATGCTCTGCTCAGCTGCAATTTTGATATTATCTCGGATATTTTCCCACACGCTATTAACATTTAATTCTTCCTCATCTTCGTCGGAACTTCCTAAAGAGGCAAACCTAATTGAAATTTCGACAGATAATTTTGCTTAGTTTCCTCGTCTTTCAATTTCGGAATATTGAATCTTCTAATATTAACTTGTTGCTCTACTCGCTTGGCTACTTATAGTCTTTCTCATACTTCTCCAATTACCAAATAATGATAAGATTATTACAGTTTGCCCCACCTGAAAATTCGAATGTCTACTTTACTAGTATGTCTTCGTTTATCTATCAATATGTGATGTATCTGGTTATGTGTCAATCCATCTGGAGATGTCCAAGTATATTTTATGTATATCCTTATGGGGAGAATGTTGTATTTTTGACAATTACATTTTCTGATGTGGCAAAATTGACTAACCTAACTCCATTATCATTACTAGTTACGTGTACGCTCTCCTTTCCAATAGTCGGGTTAAAAATATCCTCCCTTCCTACTTCAGCATTGACATCCCCCCATAAAATTTTCTTGTGATATCTAGATAACTGATCAAAAGTATGTTCCACTTCCTCATAGAAGCTCTCCTTTATATGTCGTCTTTCTCTTCTGTAGGGCCATGAGCATTTATAACTACGATATCGCACCATCTATCCTTAAGTACTAAATACAATAACCTGTCACTGACAAATTCGATCTTTGTCCTGCTGACTTTATTCTTTTATGGATAAAAAATCATGTTCCTAATTGTTGATTATTGTTTCCTTGCCCATAATACAACAAGTAATCTCCTATTTGTGATATCCCGTTCCCATCTAATCTAACCTCCTGTACTCCCACAAAGTCTATTCTTTATCTAGCTAATTCTTTTGCTACCAATGTTACCCCTCCTTGTAACATTCCAAGTACCAAATCTCATAACCTTACCCTTTGCTGTGGTCGTTCCAGAGAATCAGTCCCATTCCGGGACATATTTTTCGTAACAAGTTGTTTTATATACAAAATATATACCAGGTGTTTCAGACCACCCGCATCAGCCTTTTTTCTCGATATGATATTTGTTGGCTGTTCATAAAAAATTTTTGATGACCAAAAGCCTAACATATAAAGAATGGATTGGTGATAGTATCATTTCCCATAACAATCCGCAATACCTGTGGTCAATTTCAAAATTTCAAATGAGAACGTAGATCATTGAAGGTATCCATGGAAACTACTTTTAAAAAGAAAGAATTTTTACTGCATATATATATATATATATATATATATATATATATATATATATATATATCTTTCATTCGTCGCGTCTGTCTATCCCATTTTTATAAGCTCTTATCTTCATTTCCGAAATAATTTTCTTTCATAGTCCTGTGTAAACAAATCTGATAAATTCTCATAGTGTTTTGTTATTTCTATTGGTCACTACCTACATCTGAGAGAGAGAGTAATTCATTTTGAGTTTATATCCCCAAACTATATCAGCAACTACATTCCAATTTTAATTAAATGTGTGTAATATAGGCTGTTTCAAGGGCGCCATTGTTCCAGGAATATAACTTATTCTCTGTCTCTTAGGAGTCTTTTCAATAGTCTTCCAATTACAGCTTTGTCATCTCTCCAGTGTAGAAGTCTATACGGTGGATTAGTAACAGGACTAAGTTAGGAATATAAAAATATTTGAAAACAAATAGAAACAAATTAACAAATATAAACATATAATTAAAGTTAGAAAAATAATTAAAGAAAATTGAACTAATGAGCAAGTAAATAAAACCAGTAACAAAATAACTGAGGTAAGAAGTAAAAAAATAACTGAGGAAATAAAATAAGTAAAAGCATAATAATTACTGTATAACTAAAGACACAGAGGGGCGTTCAGAGCACAAGGGAATCAAGTCCACTTTTGGTCAATTGGAAGATATTTCATCTGTACATAGATGAGGCTACTTTCAGGGCATAAAAGAATCATGCCCTCACAATCTTTGCAATGGCGCAGATGTTTAAAATCACACTTACCCTTAATGGGTAATTAACTATACATAGAAGACTTAAAGTCTAATTTTCTGAAAAGTTTATTTTTGTGACTTAATTCCCTTGTGCTCTGAGCGCCCCAGATGTAAATTAAGCTATATTTAGATTTATACTAGATTTATGGGTGAGGTATAGACCTAGGCTAAGTGCTGCATGTGTGAACAGTGAGCATTTTCGTTCCTTTTGGCCTCTGAATCTTAATATTTAACATTGTAACGCACATTCGCGCCACGCATTTCTTAGCAACTTTTCCCTGAAGAACGACCGTGAAAAATTTTACTTACAGGTCCCTCATTCAGGGACAGAGTTTTACGTCTGCACATTACGGTACCTGTGCATTCACATTTCTCAGAAAGTGGATACATGACGATTTTATTGCCGTTAAACATTTATCGCCCTTACAAATTCACCGCCCTTGGTCAAATTTTTAACTTGTGAAACACGAATCCGATATAAATCATGGTAACCACTCGAATGTAAAGGAAGAATAAGAGAATGAGTAAAAAATCATATTTTAAAATACTTCTTGTTAGTGAGTGCTATGAGCGAAAAGTCCAGATAGTCTAATGATGTAGAGGTGCGTAGCAACTCTGTTGCAGGTGTTTATGAATGTGGCTCTTCAAAGAAAAAAGTCCAAAAAAAAAAAAAAAAAAAAAGAATTCACGTCCTTTAGCCTTTCTGACAGGAGTGGAAAGGTTTCCGAATTAAATAGCTGTGCTAGATTATTTTACGTCATAAAAGTTTATATTCAACTGTCAAGGGAATGATATATTCCAGGTCGATACTCGTGGTGCCGGGCACAGACCTGGCGGGGCCGGTCTCACAAATCACGTGTTGACACCCGGTGCAGTGGACCAGTGGGTGGACTAGGCTCTCAGAAATCATCCAGAGGTCCTTATTTCATAGTTATTCATGTGCTTTGTCTGATATGCTAGCCACTGAATCTAAAGACTCTTGTTGATTCGTTCTCCGTTTGTAAGTAGGCTATATCATCATCAAACTTTCATAGACTTGCTCGCATGGCTCATTCCAGCCTGTCATCCAGAAGTCTCTTAAGAGAACCGTTCTTCGTACATGTTTGATCCAGTTAGTTTTGTATTTTTTTTTAATTTTTGTCAAAATGGGTTCAGTTTTTAATCTGTTGTGAATGTTTCTGTGTCTTTTTCTTATTTGAAAGTCTAGATTTCTAATACCTTCAGCAGAAACTTCTTGTATGCATTTATTTACACTGCAAGTGGGCAAGCACCCGGTGGCAGTGGTATACACAATATAAACAGTACACAATAAAATTACAATACACAACACAATTATACAATACAAATACAATTATACAATACACAATACAATTATATACACAATACAATAAGAATACACAATACAATTTAACACAATAATTACAATTAATAATAATACATAAAATAACCTAATTAATAATTTTACAATACAACCTGCATATGTATAGACCCTACATAAGTTTCACATTGGTACTGATAATAGTCTTTCACTTTACTCTCATCTGACTCACTGTAGTGGCACTATGACGCATTTCACTAACACTTAAAAAATTAAATGTTAAATGTAACCTTACTTTTAATTTACACTTTATACACAACGTTTTAAGTTATTCTTGAATCTCCTTCAGGAAGGACAGCCCTCAAAGACAGCTGCAGGTAGGTCATTCTAATCATTTATAGTTCTATTTAAAAATGAGAATTTACCTACATCTGTTTTCTGTTTCCTACATTTGATTTTAAAATTATGATCGTTCCTACCATAGTACGTTGGCTTTTCTAACCGAGCCGTTATGTCTATCCATGCTTTCTGGCCTAGATGTGCTCTATATAATGATTTTATTCTAGTTTTCCTACGTCTGTTTTCCAAAGTTTCCCATTTAAGTTCTTTTGTCGTATCGTTTCCATCTTCTCTTTTACCTTTAACAAATTTAGCTTCCCTATACTGGATTCTTTCTAAGGAATTTATCTGATATATTCTATAGGGATCCCAACATGTAGTTCCGTATTCCATTAACGGTCGCACTAACGTTAGATATGCTATTTCCCTCGATTTGGGGCTAGCCTTTTTCAAGATTCTCATAATAAAGTGAAGTGCCCTCCATGTTTTACCCGTAACATTATCAACATGCTCTCCCCAAGAAACTTAAATTAAAGGAAACCTTTAGGCTACTTAATTATGATTGTGTATGTGTATATGGTTCCGAAAGCTTTACTCACATAAGATGAACAGTGTAGAACAAAATGTCACTGGCGAATCTCGATCTTATTTCGCCAAAATGCCATTTTGCTATCACAAATTTAACCGACGCCAGACGATGTCGCTGCAGATACAGTATCATGAAATAACCTATTAAAAGTACAACTTAAGCATTTTCATTTCTTTATTTTCTACTTCCGGTGCGTTTAGCATATTTTTTTCTAACAAAGAATGTTGCAAGTTGCGCTGTGGTTTGCATATCGGAATGCGGGGTGCTGAACGTGAGCCGATAAGGCCGGGCCGGCCGCCCCTCATTACATTAATTAACGGAGCGATAAGGCCGAGAAAAGTTGAGCGCCGTCAGCTCCAGGGCGGCATCTAATTCAAAAGTCTAGATGCACCCCAAGGTGGCGACTCCGACTTGAAGGCATTTAAACTAATCACTCGCAATTTATTTTTTGGCAACGAATAAAGATAATGAAAATTCATTTCCGCGCCAGCAGCAGTTCTGAATGCCGTCCAGTCATGAGTCACCACTCGGAGAAGCAATTAGCTCCAGGCGCGCTGGACGTCGGCCAAATGGCCTCATTCCTAATTGTGCCTGTTTATTGCAATCAGCACCACCACCGACACTGAAGACAGGTGCCCACAGGCTCAAGAAGAGCACTGAGATAATTATATCTTTTCTTATCTTTGTCTCACTCTGTTCTATTTAGATGAACCTTGAGATATCAGACCTCTTTCAATACCATGCAGAAAAGTACCGTACATCGAGCATTGCTTATTCGATGTTTGCTGTACGGAAGGAATGTAGGAACAGATAATGGAGGAAAGGAAGCTGCAGAAGAAGAGAGGCACAGGAGGGACATATAAGGAAGTAGAATAAGGCAAAGGAAAAAAAACGTGAAAATAGGAAGAGAGAGAGAGAGAGAGAGAAGAGCGAAGACAAAGAGAAAGAGTATTAAAAATATGACGGAGGATTAAATGGACGTAGATCAGAAAGGTGAAGATATAAGAAACAGAAAAGAACAAAATATGATCAAAATACGGATCACTTACTCACTCACTCACTGGCTTTTAAGGAACCCGGAGGTTCATTGCCGCCCTCACATAAGCCCGCCATTGGTCCCTATCCTGAGCAAGATTAATCCAGTCTCTATCATCATATACCACCTCCCTAAAATCCATTTTAATATTATCTTCCCATCTACGTCTCGGCCTCCCCAAACGTCTTTTTCCCTCTGGCCTCCCAACTAACACTAACTACATTTCTGGATTCGCCCATACGTGCTACATGCCCTGCCCATCTCATATGTCTGGATTTAATGTTCCTAATTATGTCAGGTGAAGGATACAATGCGTGCAGTTCTGTGTTGTATAACTTCTCCATTCTCCTGTAACTTCATCCCTCTTAGCCCCAGATATTTTCCTAAGAACCTTATTCTTAAAAACCCTTAATCTCTGTTCCTCTCTCAAAGTGAGCGTCCAAGTTTCACATCCATACAGAACAACCGGTAATATAACTGTTTTATAAGTTCTAACTTTCAGATTTTTTGACAGAAGACTAGATGACAAAAGCTTCTCAACCGAATAATAACACGCATTTCCCTTATAAAAATACGGATAAGAAGGAAAATAAATCTAAGAGAGAAAATGAGGAAACGAGAAGTCAGTATAGGAGAAAAGGAAGAATACGAAGAGGATAAAGGAAAATGGAAGAGGAGGAGACGGATAAAGAGAAAGAGGAGCAGCAAAGATAAAATAAAAGAGAATTGAAAGAAGAGAATGAATAAAATGAAGATAGAATGGTATAAAAAGAAAGGAATTGCGAAGCGAAAATGTAAGTAAAGCGAGAAGGTAAAGAGAAAGTAAGAAGTGAGGAGGACAGCTTGAAAAGTAGGTGAAAATAGAAAAGGAGAAAGGCTAACTGAAGTCAAAGAATGATGAAGGTGGGGATAAAGTAAAATATAGGTGGAAGTGAAGAAGGCGAAACTGATTGAAAGAGTGAAGACTTAAGGTGAAAATATTGTAAAATAGAAGGAAGCAGGCAAAATGAGAGTACCGATAGGTGAAAAGAAGTTAGGAGAGGGGTGGAAGAATGTGAATTAGAAGGAGGAAGAAAATGTAAGATGTAAAGAATGAAAGACGAGAATAAAATGAAAGACCAGATGGAAGAAAGCTAAAAGATGACAATAAATTAAATTAAGACAAAATGGGCGATGGAAAGGAAATACGAGTAGCTCAAGAAGTAAATAGAAAATGAGTGTATAGTCTCTACGCCTTGCAGAAGTGAATTTTCTTAAGAGGACACTTATGAGTTTTGAAACTTCCACAATTTCCATCCAAAATTTATGAAATTTAAACTATCCATACAGGTCTACAATACTATTATCTGTAGCTTACAAAACTTGGTGCCATTAGATCTAATAGTTTTGAAATTATATTTTTTAAAATATATTTTATATTTACGTCACTAAAAAGGCTCCTTGCATCAAGGTTTTCAAAATTTTTAGTTCACATTTGCTGATAAGCTTGAAAATAGTGATGGGAATAAATATTAATTGGCTTATTGAGCTCAGTCCAAATAGAGAGTCACAGTTTAAATATCATGAATTTATCATTGCAGCATATTGTAATCTAAGTGCAATATGTATATGCCCCGAAGGAACTTAATACTTTATACAAATGCAAATTAAATTGTATTTATCAACGTTTAATTGACCTCATTAAGAAGTTTCGGATCATTCCGTCAATAAGTTGTGCAAGAGGCTTTTTTAATTTAATAAACTGCTTAAAATTGTAATGTCGAGAAAACAGCATTAAAAATCACTTCTCTCAACTCACTCACGCACTGTATATTTGGCCACATTTGTTTATACGGTTAAATGATTTAAAACAATCTCAAGTATAATTACGAGCATAAAAATTGGATTTTCTTAGTTTTTCAGCATTATTTCACCATACAGCAGTGTTCCCTTAAGCTGCAAATGTTTAGTAATTTTTTTAATTGTCTGTACAATGAGAGACGATAAATTATACACAGTTCAGTTAGACACTTTTATACTCAATAATAATAATAATAATAATAATAATAATAATAATAATAATAATAATAATAATAATAATAATAATAATAATAATCCGTGGCGCTACAGCCCACGAAGGGGCAAGACCGACCAGCCGGCTGCTGGCCTCACGGCCACATGCCGAAGCAGAGGTGGACGATCATTCAACTAGAATGGAGGTATCGTGTGGTTAGCATGATGAGCCCTCCCAGCCGTTATAGCTGTTTTGCGTAACCGGATTTCGCTACCTATCGTAGCTCCCCAAGCATCACGATGCTGGGTGGGCACCGGTCCCATACATTGGCCGAAATTTCATGATAAAATTTCTTCCCCCATGAGGACTCGAACCAGCGCGCATTCCGTAACGCGAGTCCGAGGCAGGATGCCTTAGACCACGACGCCATGGCGCGGGACTTTATACTCAGTACTCTTCAGAATTTAAAAGTAAAACAAGCGTTGTATGGTAGTTAAAATAAGATATAAAAATTAAACACACAGAAGCATATTTATTATTTATAAATTCCTTTTCAAATATTTAATGAGCATTTTTATTTGATATAAATGTTTTATATGGTAAACTACAATTTAATTTTAAGTCACTGACACCATTTGGATCAGGCATTGCACTCCGTTGATTGTTCATTGATTGTTGGAAGTATAGGAACATTCACCAAATCGTTGACGCTTTGTAATTGAATTGTAGAATGTAGGTTAGAAAATACCTTTTTCTTTGTCCTGCATTCTCGCACTCATACTAGTCTAGGTCTACACTTTTTCGCTTTTTTGGTTCAATTTTCGGAGGTTCATTTGCACGTTTTTCTTTCACCCACAATCTCGTTCATTTAGCTCCTGATTTCGGCACATTTTCTAGCATGAAACTTTTCAATAGTATAATTTCATTCGTCGGTTTCGATACTAATGTTACAATACTACATAGAAGACGCACTACCTAAAGGCAGCTTCACTTTCACTGATTTATAAACTAAAATCTGTGTAAATTGGTTGAAAATCAGAAACATCACTCCTTTATTTGCGCGATAATATAGCAACGTACATAATTCCGTATCATCAGCATTCAAAATCTAGTCGTATCTTTCCTAAATAAGTTTAACTTCAAAAGTGGCAAAAAAGTTGAAAGAGGAATCTGAAAAGAATTTGGAAGGAAAAAAGAGTAAAGTGAAAATGAAGAGAAAGAGCATGAACATGAGAGAGAAGTGGAGATATAAAAAAATAAGAGGAAGAATAAGAAAGATGAAGAAAAGTAAGTGAAGAAAGTGAATGAAAGACATTTATTTCATGATTTTCCGTTGCAGAAACTGTGAAGTGTACTGTATGTGGAACTCGGGAATACGGTCTATTGAAGGTCAGCAGTTGATAGCACCTGTAAAAGTTCTAGTTAAATTTACAGTGTAATGCAGAATTGGTTGTTTGGTTAATGACTAACACCTTTAGGTTAGAACGACGAAGACCTTTGTGAACTTCAGAATTATGGAAGCGTACAATATTTAATTTCTGTTCTGAAGTGCGGTCATCTGTAAGGCGTAATTAATTACCCTCTTCGATAGAACGATAGGCGAGAATGTTGCCTAAGTTAATTTTGACGTTGAGGGAGAAATAATTGGTAGATTTTACCTCGAGTCCACTAAATTCAGGTAAAAGTATTTTTACATCTTAGTTCTACGTTACGGGTATCCTAGCTTCACTTCTCTTTCGAAGGAAACCATATTGATTAGTTTTAACGTTGAAAAATGTTATTACTGTAGGGTCACTAATATGAAAAGGACAGATTTTCGCGTGACACCGACACAACTCCGTCTTTGGATGGTAATAATTTAACATCTATTGCATATTAGAAGGAAAATGTTATAAATATGTTAATGAAAAAATAAAGACTGAAATATCCGAAAACTATTTATTCTATTCCCAAAATATAATTGTACATTGTTTAAACATAAACCAAGAAACGTGTAATATTTTTAATAATTTTACAGATTTTTAACTGCTTGCTATGATTAAACCGAAGGTAAAATATGGATGAGGACATATTGCGAGAAAATTACGTTAATAAATGCGACCTTTGCAAAAATGCAATCCGTTTTGATCCATCTCTTACGCAATTGCTATGCTGAGAGACTGACGCAATAAACTTAACTACTACAAGCGTCTGACGTTGCGCACCGGATGCAGTCGCGCAGATGATATGAGACTTTATAGGAGAAGAAAGCGTGAAGAGAGAATTCCTGATTTAGTATTAATGTACCAAAAAGAAAGACTGATGACGAGTACGTATGTGATAGAGATGAACAACGATCGAGAAAGCAAGACTAACAGCGCCCGCAAAGCCGAAAACCCGCAAGACAATGTTCTATACGTCGCGTCGTTGACGTAAAGACTGCTTGTGAGTGTTTCGAGACGCCGAGATTGATCACTCCTGAAGTCCCGAACGTCAAGTAGCCTTGAATCACCACAGTTGTTTATACCTGAATTAACTTTTATCTACTTTTGAAACTGTTACACATGTATAAACAATTAAGTAGCCTATTTTAAACGTCATCTCTGCTTTTCAGTGTGTAATAATCGTCCCCCAATCTTTATTTAATTACTAGGCCCTTATTAAAATGAAGGAATTTTCTTTTCATATGTTTGAGATCAAGTGTGCAATCTCAAGTAAGAAGATATTAACATTATGTTTTATGTTTCTTATAATTGCAAATTTATTTGAGAATTGTTTTTGTAACCATAGGTAATATCATTCAATAGAACCATAACATTTTGATAACTAAGATACTGTTTTGTTTTGTCTTTTTTGTCTCATTTAAACATTTATAATGTTATTTATTTCAATGATGTATGTTATTCAAAGTTACGAAATCTTTCCACGCCGACCAAATGATATTTCGAGAATGATGGGGGAGACTCGAAGCGCACGAGAATGACAAGATGAGACGAGACTCGAAAGACAAATGCAACGAACACAGCGAGCGAGAGCGGCAGTTAGTTTTGTTCATCTCTAGTATGTGAGTAAAAGAATTTTAATGCCAAGGTAAAGTTGGTTTGGTACAAAATTAAATATTTAACGCTCTTCAATCCTAATGCTGGCACCGAGGTTCCCTAATAATATTATAACCTTTAATTCCATCTTCCTAGACTGGGTTTGAACCTCTAACGTAATAGCAAAAGGCACGATAACTACTCGACCTTAAGAAAATGGACATACTTGAACAAAGATCTTATAGCTAATTTTGGAATCATTCCAGAAGGTATCCGATATACGAGTAGATTATTGTGTTCTCGTACAGATGTCTCTAGTCACGAAGAATCTTCGCAGACCTGGATGAAATATATCTCCCAGTTCTATACAAGTGTTTCTGTAATGGCTAGAGTTACGGTCATCAAAAACAAATAAAAATACGTCAAACAATTCCATTCTATAAGGACTGCAAAATCCCGTCGAGAAATAAGAGCTCACGAGAGTAACAAATGGTATGATGTATCGGAGGAGGAAGATACACTCCAGCCCAGTTCACTGTTTCTGCGGACAAGAATTTATTGCCAAGAATCACAGCGGATATATCACATTTACGGAACCGCATTCATCCATATTGCTCAGAACTCTCAAACACGAAGCTCTGTAACATACTTAGACTATATATGTAGAAATGGAAATAGTAGATAAATATACATATTCTCTTGGCAGCGTAAGATGATAATAATAATAATAATAATAATAATAATAGTAATAATAATAGTAATAATAATAATTGTAATGATAATGATATTACGCACGTGGAACATACTGGCTACCATTATACCAATTATTATCACTCTTGATATTGGAAATACGCCTAATACAAACACGTTCACTACACATTAGGGTGGAACGTTTTTATATAAGTTCGAAAAATTAATCTCTCAATGGAATCTCTCGAAATGGAGAAAGTTGCGTACTGACACTATCAACATGTGACAGAAAGTTTGTTGCAAATTATTTTGAGATGCCGCAGATTATTTAGCTGTTTAAACATTTGCCTAGATAGAGCAAAATAAATTTATTATTTTACTTTATGTATCGATAATTAGGTTCGGTCTTTTTTGGTGACAGAAAATAGTCTTATGCTACCCATTAAAAATTCTCAAAAGTATGTTCGGTTTTAACGCTATCCAGTGCAAGATTAATCCAGTCTCTATCATCATATCCCACCTCCCTCAAATCAATTTTAATATTATCCTCCCATCTACTTTCCGACCTCCCCAAAGGTCTTTTTCCCTCCGGTCTCCCAACTAACACACTATATGCATTTCTGGATTCGCCCATACGTGCTACATGCCCTGCCCATCTCAAACGACTGGATTTAATGTTCCTAAGTATGTCAAGTGAAGAATACAATGCGTGCAGTTCTGCGTTGTGTAACTTTCTCCATTCTCCTGTAACTTCATCCCTCTTAGCCCCAAATATTTTCCTAATAACCTAATTCTCAAACACCCTTAATCTCTGTTCCCGTTTATAAATATGATATCGCACCATCTACCCTTAGGGGAGAGTCGGGTAGTATCGGACATCGGGTAATATCGGACAGTGAGTTTCTTTCATCTACCACACGGTGATAGTACCTGATTGACATGGTTACGTTTCTGTGATGTCGCATAGAGAAACGTAACCATTTCATTCAGGTACGTACTACCATATGGTGGTAGATGAAAGAAACGCACTGTCCGATACTACCCGGTGTCCGATACTACCCGACTCTCCCCTAAGTACTAAATACAATAACCTGTCACTGATAAATTCGACCCTTTTTACTGCTGATTTTATTCTTTTATGACCAAAGAATCCGTTCCTGATTGGTGATTATTGTTTCCTTCCCCATAATACAAGTAATCTCCTATTTGTGATATGCCATTCCCATCTAACCTAACCTCTTGTACTCCCACAAAGTCTATTCTATATCTAGCTAGTTCGTTTGCTATTAATGTTACCCCTCCTGTTCTGTAAAGACTAGTTAAGTTACACATACAAATCTCATAACCTTATTCCTTTGCTGTGGTTGTGCCAGAGAATCAGTCCCATTCCGAGGCTTATTGTATGGATTCGTAACAAGCTGTTTTTTTACGGTGATGAGTTGTTAGCCCTTCGTCCAACCCCCAAGCTGGAGGACCACCCCTTATCGGCTGTCCACGACTGCTTATTCAATATATTCGCAGTTATCCTCCATATCTGGAGGCCGTCTCCTCAATTCGCAACCTGAGGACGCGCCATGCCGTGGTGATTTGGACCCACAAAACATGGAATCTCGTGAATAATTTCATAAATACTTATTTGCTAAAATAATCATTTAAGTCGTGTTTACTGTGTAGAATGAGAAAATGTTTATTATTTCATTACACTCCTACTATAATAGTTTTTCCATTAATGTTAGGTAGGGAATGTGAAATGTATGTCCTTTTATAAATCCACTTCGGTTTCCAGTACGCATATATGCGTGTATATATATTCATACATTGATTCACTTCTGTACATGAAATATGGTAGATATGAAGTTAGTTTTAAATATGTTTAGTATTTTACAACTATTTCTACGTGTTACGAAGTTTAAAGCCCTATGATTGACATGACCTAATGATTGACAGACGTAAATCCTTCCCTGTTGGCTTGTTGTACTCAATTTGAGACTGTTATTTATTGCAGTCCATGACATCGGTTTCACATGCCACATAACTTTAATAACAACAAAACTGTCAGTTGGATTTAGTAGTTTTTCTACTTATTTAGTCTTTTTAAAATATTTATAGGTGGAAGGTAATATTATGTTACCTCATTGATCATAGAACTGTCAGTTGCGAAAAATTCGCGAAATTCGAAGAACAAAGTTTAGATAGTTTTGGCATTGCAGTCATGATTTTGATGCAGCGAAGTAGGGAAATTTTAGCCCTTAGTAATTGAATACTCACGGCTTTTACGGCTACGAATTCAAAGGAGCCGGGTTCGATTTCAGGCCGAGATGTGGAGATTATTTCCTTTTCAATGCAGTAGCTACTTCGAAGTCGAAACGAACTAACTTTTGGCCTAGGTTCATGACTGGCTTATGGTGGTGCTGATGAATAATATGCAATGGAATAAAATTGTACTTTGCTATTTATATTGAACAAAGTTCCTTTGCATGTGTTTGAAACACAGGGTTGTTTAAGCACATTTCGGAAGAACATACCTCATTAACTGAATAATAATAATAATAATAATAATAATAATAATAATAATAATAATAATACTGTAGATACGATATGATTACTTTTACTTTTCCATTATGTGAAACAGTGGGGGCTTTGCTGATTTTCCAACAATCACCTATACTCCATTTCAGAATGGAGGCCTAACGCATATGAAATCCACTTAGTTACAATAAATATTTCGAAATGTTAAAGAAATAAGCTAACACTTGGAGCAATATTGTATTAATAAGCCTTATCGTATTTTTACCCGTGAATTTAGTGTTAATTTTCGGTTTCCGCTGTTTTTCATGAACTCTGACTTTACGAGTTTCAATAGACCAAGATAAATTTCAGTGAACTATATTTAGTAGGCAAGCATGCTGACTATGACCCATAAGTTTCGCTGAAGAATTTTTTGACGATGTTCTATGTATTTAAAGCACAATGTCTTTTGCATGAATCTCCACGGTGGTTTAGTATTAGCGCGTTGCGCTTAAAAGCCAGGGGGGCCTTGGTTCAAATCTCGGTCGTTCCGCATTGAATTTATAACTTGTGTTGGGAAGCCTGTGGTCCGGGGACTTCAGTTCCCCTGTGACATCACAACAATTCATCATCATCATCATCATCATCATCATCATCATCATCATCATCATCATCATCATCATCATCATCAGCGTAATATGTTGCGAGTAGACTGTATATCCACCGCCTGTGTTGCACTCTAGATAGTCTCTTATGAACTAAGTAGTCTATACTTCATCTATGAGTCACGCTTCTCCATGAATGTGTTGTTACTGATGTTTATATTTAAATTAAACTTGTTGCTGATATGGATATTGGAAATAATTCCAGTCATTGAGATATATATATTTTTAATTGATAAATAAATACATGTTAATATTTGTTTATGTATGCAGACTGGATATTGGAAGTGTTTGGGGTAGTTACCTGTGAGCAACGATCATAGGAAGGAGGAGCAAAGAGAGTTATGATCGTTGGCAAAGAGTATATTCCGCCGATCCTGCTGCCACCTACAGGCAAATTACTTGAAAAAGGCGTCAAATCAGATAATTCCAAAATATCAGACATACAAGTTACGAAAAGGACATTTCTTGATTTTTTTTTTAATTTCGCCCGGACTCCGAACAAAGCCTGAAAAGGAGGACATGTCCGGACAAAAGAGGACGTCTGTTCACCCTATGTGATTGTATGTTTCAATTTCCTATACAACTCGGCAAGAACAGTTTCAATCAGACTAATAATCGGTACCTAACCATATTACAATCGGTACTCTTTTTCTATTATCTTCTGCGCTGACGTACCGTTTAGTTGTGCTATCATCTATATCTCATAGTACAGAGAACTTGTTTTCTTCATTTGGTAATCAAACACTGGTCTTTAGTTATGATGTACTAATTAAGAAAAATGTATTTACTATCAAATTTAATACCGAATGTCGTAATTTAAAATTTGTATCGATAGGCTATCATATTCGTTCTGCGCCGTTCCCGCGTGATTCAAAGCGACATTCTTTAGACAATCGATAGGGAATTGGAAATTTTCTCATGAAATTTCAGTCGGTGTATGGTACCTTTTCCCACCCAGCATTGTAATGAATTTGGGGAGCTACAGTCATTAGCGAAATCCAGTTACGGAAGCCAGCTGCAACGGCTGGGGGGGGGGCATCATGCTAATCCCACATTACCCTTCGCACTGGTTGGATGATCGTTCACCTCTGCTGAAACATGTGAACGTGAGACCAGCAGTCTGCAGGCAGGCCTTGGTCCTCTATGGACCGTATCGTCACGGTTTTATTGTATTTGTGACCGTGCTCAGAAAAAGGCCTCTTACATCGGAAAATTATTTTTTTTTGTGACGGATTATGATTTACCATAAAATTATGTTTTTTTTTTTAAATAGCGAACTCTATCTGTGGAAAAATGAGTGATTTTTAAGCAATGAAAGTTCAAGTAGTGATTAAGGGAAAATGGCTTCTAATCCATGCACGGTTACATTAAAGAATAATTTTCATATTATCTTTCTAGCGCCACAATGATTTGAGAGACTTAATTCAAGAATTCGTCTAGTAGAAGGCGTCAAAAACTTAAAATCATATTTTCGACTCGAATCACTTCTTTTCGCTCTCTTGGGGAAATTAAGACTTGCGACTTAACGGACTGTTTCCTGGGCATGATCACATTTCTACTTTTATCCACATCATATGAAGGGGAAAGACTGATATCGTCTCAATTTAGAAATGTTTACTTGTCACCGCGGAGTGTAGTTATGACGTCAAATATCAGTCACCCTATGACTTCATTCGAGTATTGGTACCTCTAATTCCCTCTTATTGGCTGATTTATACAGTCATGCGAATATGCATGAATACATTAATCCGAATTTAGCACAGGGAAAATTTAAATTGCCTCGATGCACGGGGAGAGGGTTAGAGGATGGGGGAGGCTTCAGTTGCAGTAATTGCGATTATAAAAGTGACGCCGCCCCTAAGTACCCCGTGGTTTACACCGAACCAGGTCTGATTATAAAGCCGCAGTAATAAATACATTTAAAAGCGAGGATTTAGTAATTCTGATAAGTTGTAGAGATGTTTATGTCCCAAAATGTTTTATTTGCTTTGAATACAAATGTAGCCAAAAATAGGAAAGGGGGAGAAATGGTATTTGCTTCCATTCGCTTTTGAGATTTCCGTATTTTTTTTCTACTCGCGTGTATGTGTATAGTTTTCATAACTAATAACGCGCATGCGCAACAGATTATACCGCCATTCGGAAAAAAAAGCTTTCAAAATACTTTACTGGGTTCCATTACTCCGGTGTATTTTTCGTTCTCCAATCGAATAATAACATAAATATAACAGGGTAGAAAAACGAGAATCAAAGGGCTCTCTAATCCCCTAGCACATGGACCCATTCCACTAATTAGGTGCGGGCTGCTGTGAACTTGCAAAACAGAATTATCTTCCTGCTCAACTCCTGCCGGTACAGTCCTTGTCAACAATAAGTAGCTCCACGAGATTAAAAAGCTTGCGTACACGGGGTGTTTTGTTCAAAGATTTTATAACAGACAGATCTGAGTATATATTAACAGTCAGATGTAGAAGGTTTCATTATTCATAGTTTTCTGCCCAATCGCAGGCCTTTCACTGCAAACCCAGCATTCTACAATCTTCCCTATTTTCCGTTTTCCTCTTAGTCTCCGCATACGATCTATATATCTTAATGTTGTCTATCATCTGATATCTTCTTCCTTAAATTATGCTAGCCACTGGTCACCGGCGTAGCTCAGTTGGCTAAGGTGCATACTTGCTCATCCGGAGTTGCGCTCGGGCGCGGTTCCATTCCCGCGTGGGCTGATTATCTGATTGGGTTTTTTTCCGAGGTTTTCCCCAACCATAAGTCGAATTTCAGGTGATCTATTGCGAATCCTTGGCCTCATCTCGCTATCACCAAAATCATAGACGCTAAATCTAATAGTTGATAAAGCGTCGTTAAATAAGCAACTAAAATTATGCTCATTAATCATTCAGAAACCCTTGAAATCCGACAGTCTGCCGATCAATTTATTTTATTTTATTGGGTTATATTACGACGCTGTGTCAACATCTCAGGTTATTTAGCGTCTGAATGATATGAAGGTGATAACGCCGGTGAAATGAATCTGGGGTCCAGCACCGATAGTTACTCAGTATTTGCTCATATTGAGTTGAGGGAAAATCCCGGAGAAAACCTCAACCAGGTAACTTGCCCCGACCGGGATTCGAACCGGGGCCACCTGGTTTCGCAGCCAGACGCGCTGACGTTACTCAACAGGTATGGACTCTGCTGATCAACTGCGCTCTAATTTTCCGTATAATGATAGTCACCGGATAGCGATGTTAAAACATAGGCTACTTACATTTTACGACATACATGTCTGAATAAGTTAAGTATTAATAAAAATATACCGGTACATCTTAAATTACAGGGTATTCGGAGAGTCCCTCAGCACTTCAATTGTGAACTTATAATAGACTTAGATAACAGTAACAACTACGTGCCGAGGTCGCAAGAATAACAGGCTATATACACCGTGCCCGGACTAGAGATATCAAGAAATAAATGAAAAACCTGACTTAACTATGAGAGTAATTAACTGAAAATTTGTTCAATGTTATATAAAACTCTCCGAGTTTTACATCCAGTTCAATATATCTCTATGTGAACACCTCTTGTTGCTCTACAAATGACGAAACGATATTCCAATTCCCTCCAATTTTTTGCAACATTTGAAGCGTTGTGCTGTCAATTGCTAACCTGCTACATTGTCTCAATTGTAACAAATTTTGGACTGGCTGTTGTTGATATACAAAGTCTTGATGAAACCCCAGGCAAAGAAATCCAACGGAGTAGTATCAAAAAACCTTCGTGGCCATGTTTTGGGTCCTCCTCTTCCAACCAAACGACGAGGAAAATTTCTATGAAGGAAACTGATGATATGGTGATAATGTGGTGGAGCACCGTGTTATTGAAATGTTGATCCAAGGAGAATTTGGAGCATAGCGAAATTCTCTAGCACATCTTCAGTAATTACATTGCGCATTAACACCATCCAAACATTAACTTTTTCCATGTTCCACTACAGCACGAGAGTTCTCGGACTTCCATATGCGACAGTTATGGCAGTTAACTTTACCGACTTCATCACTGTATACCACTTCCCCAAGATATGAAGGGTTTTCATTAATGCGTTGCAGAATTTCAGTCGCAAAATTTCTTCTTAATCTTCTATCGTTCGGCTGAATGCTGTGAAGAAGCTGGATCTTGTATGCACATAGTTTGGGTCGTTTATGAAGAACATCATGAACAGTTGATTTGAGAATCTGTAACTGATGACTAGCCTGCCTAATGGACCTGCTGGGCTCCGGTTGAATACAGTTCGTATCCCACCGACCGTTTCTTCGGTTATTTTTTCCTTGGGATGTTTGCCTGTTTGTGGAATCAAGGATCCTGTCTCTTTAAGAGTTCCATCCCACTGCAAAATTGATCTGGACGTAGTTAGATCCACGTTGAATTCTAGATGAAATCTGCGTCGAACTCTGGCAATATTTAAATTCAGCAAGCCGAAGCACGCACTTCACTTTTTGCTACAATGTCCATATTTTACGTTCAATTAGAATGATTAATGTTTACTTAGCAATTCGTGATATAAATCGCAATGATGTTTTCTTCAATTTTTTTTTGCTTTGTTGTATATATTTCTAGCATCGTTATAAAAATAAAATCTTGGAGAGTTTCTTCATCCTGTGCCAAATATAGAGTATAATAATAAAATATCCTTCTGTTAATAAATAGTAAATAATTATTTCCTGATACCTTTAGCCCGGACACGGTGTATTACAAAGTACGACGCGACGTTGATGACTGTTAACGACGACGACGAAGCAATAGCAAAGATGTGATTGTAGCCATAGCTACGTAGATAATGAGTAATGGAAAGATGATTAGCAGAATGTCCATGGCGGTCACTGTAATGAGAGAGGGGTTGATATGGGGGCTTAAGTTTATTTACAACTGTTGGGGCTTGTATAATTTCTGCCGAGAAAAACTCAATAAACCCACGAGCAATTCATTTTCGAAGGCCACACTCTAATCACGTTCGTATTTCACTCTCAAATGAAAACCACGGGAACTAATGAGAAATTAAAGGTTAACACTCAATTCTGCCGGGTACCGACTCTGATTAAGCAACTAATACATCTGTGAAATTAAGGTGACAATTTGGAGCAAAATTACATTAAATAAAAAAACTGGCACAACCATAAAAATGGATTTTCGTGCGCAAACAGATCTGATAGACATGTTAAATGTGATTGGAGCCGATACACCCCAGGGAGCAATAAATAAATATTGTTGCTTGATTTTAATTTAGTTTCAAATTTACTGAATTTAAGCTCGTTTACCTTAACTGGTCGAATATACGTCCTAAATGAAATTACAAATCTAGTTTCAGAGTGAGAAACAAATTATTCTTTACAAAGACTGTAATTTCTCAGAAAATTGAAGTTTATTTTTAATATCGCAATCATGAACATCATAACCGTCTCTTTGTCGTCGAAATGTTCCACTAATATTAGACTGATCAGGGGTGGGAAACATATTGTAAATAGAGCAGTCTGCATAAGAGCAACTAAGGTAAGGGGAAAGGCTAAGCTCTCTAACAGAGGCTGTTTCCCAGCCCTGGACTAGACGATTCGATTCGGTGAACAGATAAAAGTAATGTGTTTAATGTTACATAAGTTTCGAAATTCTTAGTCCCCTCTTGGTCTATAGCCCAAAATATTTTTACCTACATATGATAATTGGCATCCAAGATAAATGGACACATTAAATAATATTAACAGGAGAAGGCTGTGCAAGCGATATTGTGTTATTTGCAAAATCAACAATGGAATCACGTAAAATAACAGAGCTTAGGAAAACAAGTAAAGAAGCAAGTCTACAAATTAATCCGATGTAAACCAAAGTTATGATTAACTCCGAAGAGATGCCAATTATAGTGTAAGATACACCATTAAAATACTATGCCGAATATCTATATTTGGGTCAAGCAGTATGATTGACAAGTAGCGGGAAGAAAGTGATCAAGAAAAGTGTGGGGTTGACTTGGGGAAAATTCTGGAGTTAGAAATTAATACTGTTGAATAAATACGCGAATGTTAATTTACCATCAAGCGTTGTGTTATGACAGATCTACTATACGAAAGCTAAATATGGTCATTTATAAAGTGCCAGTGAAAAGACAGATAAGAAATGAAGTTGTGTTGGAAAGAGTGGGTGATGAAAGATTGATGTTGAAACTGATCAGAAAGAGGAAAAGGAATTGGTTGTGTCACTGACTGAGAAGAAACTGCCTATTGAAGTATGAACTGGAAGGAATGGTGAACGGGAGAAGAGTTCGGGGCAGAAGAAGATATCAGATGATAACGACATTAAGATATGTGGATCATATGCGGAGACTAAGAGAAAGGCTGAAAATAGAAAAGATTGGAGAATGCTGGGTTTGCAGTGAAAAAACACGTATGTGTGCCTGCGTGCGTGGTGCCAAAGTCTCCCAGCGCAAAATGGAAAGGAGTCTATACATGAGGCTAACCGTTAAGATCAGCAATGAGAAAAGCGGGCTGGAAGACATCTGACATAACATCTGAAATGGAGCTGAATACGTCCAGAATGGAAGAATGCACCAGGACAGATAGGTTTAGGTTACAACCATATGGGGCCCTGTAATGGGAAAGGGGAATAAGGGACATCTGAGGCATTGATGACTGGAAAAATTTAACACGATGGCTGGTATTAAATGGTCTCGAAAAAAAGGGGACAGAGTATTACGGAAACCAATCTTGAATCGTAATCTTCAAACCAATGGACAATGTACAAATATTAGATAAGGACTAAGTTATTATTTACTGTACAGGGTGTTTCATAAGTAGATATCGGTATAATTTAGAGGTACAAATAAGACTAAAATGGTCTATTCAACATTTTTTAGTTCTCAATTTCCGAGTTATGGTGCAATACATAGTATAATAACTAAAGGTTGGGAAAAAATACCTTGCAATGAAGTTAGGCATACAGTAACTTTATTTCTTTTGGTATTGGGTGATAGTGGCCGGAGAATGGCATAATCAGAGGACTGGCTGAGAAGCATACTGCACTGTTCGCTGATACAGTCTGGTAGCAGAAAAATGACACATCGAAATATGATATAATATTTTCTATTATGACGTAAAATAATGTAATTCTCAATCGTATCTAAAAATAAGTCTGTCTTCGATATAATTATTCAGTGAGCATGAATGATAAATTCACGCTTCTACGAGTGTAATTTATATTTAGACTTACTTTAAAAGGAAGGGACGAGAAGTCGTCCATCATCTGCACTATTTCAGTTTATAACAACAATATACATGCGATAATTATTGTCAAACGTGAAGTTGCTGCGGTTGCCAAGGCAGTGTTTACAGATTGCGAGAAAGATCTTTGGAAGTCACACGACGTGATAGATGCGTATTCAAAATAGGACACATCGCTCAAATTTGAATCTTCTTCACTCTGTAGTCCACAATTGGCCAGAGTACTTCTTATAGCACTCATTTGAGAATAATCACTATTTTTTTTTTTTTTTTTTTTTTTTTTTGCAGAACACTATTGAACTTTTCCTTGAATTTTGTAGTTACTGGATCAGGTTCTAACTGATTAATGGTATGAGAGAGTTTATCTGCAATGTTTAAAGCCTTTCCAATTTCCAATTTCGATGTCTTCAGAAGTTTTATAGTTTTCGGCAAACTTTTAAAATTATTTTGAATGAATGTTGCGTGTTCAGATAAATTTTGAGAAATTATAGATTTTGTAGTTCTTATTGATGACGTCTCCTCATCACTAAAACTATCGATTATTGCTACAATTTTTCTATAATATTTAGGATAATACATTGCAGCTTTTTAAGCAGCTCCTCACCGCGTTATTACGGGCTGAGGAGAAAGTGGAAGGTTTGATTCAAGCTCTTTAAATTTCTTAATCCTGTAAGGTGTTTTTAGAATTAATTTTTTTAGGTTGGCTATCAAAGTGTCCACTTCGGGAAAGTTCAAGCGTATCACTTCGGCCACTCTATGAATGGCATGAGCAGGACAGGTCAAATGCAACAATTTCGAATAATGATGTTTTATTTATTTATATGTAAGGGACTGCATCTGTGATAAGAAGTGAAACCTTATTATATTTAATTCTTTCAGGCCATAAAACTCACAATGATTTTTCAACAGGCATCTCAATAGCTACATGACATACCTTGTCAATAATTTCAGAATTTAGTAAAATGGTTTTGTCTGGATTATTGGGTGATAATATGCCCACGATCACATTTGTTACGTATCTACCCTTAATGTCTGTTGTTTCATCCACTTATACCCAAATCTTATTATCTCCCACTATATAGGCCGCGTCACCGTTTTTGGCATGTGAAATAGGTAATGGGAACCTTAAATGCGAGTGTCTTACCTTTGTAGCAGTCTATGGGTGATAAAGATGACAATTGTGATTGGCAGATTGTTGATGTGACGTGTGTATAGGAGAAGGTACCGTTCTCAGCTGGAGTTTCAACAGAAACTCACTGACTGGACACTGTACTTAAGGACACACCGCAGGAACGCTGGCGTAGGGAAAGTTAAGTGCGAGTTCTTACTTTTTCTGTAGTCTGGTCAGCAAGACTGACAACTGTGGTTGGCAGATTGCTGACGTGACGTGTATAAGAGGTGGTACCATTCTCAGCTACACTATCAACAGATGCTCACAGACTGTGCATTGTTCTCAAGGACACGCGCCAGAAATGCTGGCGTCAGCAATATCTCTAATATTATTTATAATTTCACTGTAGTATTTAGACACGATTTGTCTTCTAATTACTGTTTCACTCGATATCTGATTGTATATTTTTTTTCGAAAAACGCTTTAAATTGTGGGTTTTCTAAAGTTTTGAATAGAACATTAGCGCTCACTAACATTTTACATAGATATTTTTTAAACTCACATCTTGTATTTATTTTATTCTTTTGTTTAGCACGTTCAAGTTTTTAATAACTTATGCATTTTAGTTCGACAATGTTGCTCTACGTTTTGTCTTTTCATGTTCTTTAACTCTGACGTACACAGGGTAGCCTACACGTAATTTTATCATCTCTACTGATGAAATATTCAGCACCCATTTCCTGTATTAGTATATACGATCTAATTTTTTTAGAATTGTGTGTCTTCGGCATTGTGACCACTCAAACGGCTTTTAAATTATACAGAACTAATCACCAACTTACGAATACCGCACTCACTGGTTACATGAAGTCTATGTACGTACTGTACAACACCTGTGTCCTGTTTGCCTGTGTTACCTGTTCTCTATGGATAGTTCAGACGCGCTACGCTTGTAACCTCGTAAACAGATTGTTGGTATTTTTTCCCCGTCTTCTAATAATAACTTACAAACCTAAAAAAATTAGAGCAGTAGAAGCCTTGGAACGTGTCATGTCCTCAAACATAGGAGATGTTTACCATTCCTACAGCTCACTACAATTAATTCAGAACTCAAACAGCTTTTATTATGTTTACATTGTGTTCGTGTCGTAAGTAACTAAACATAAAATACTGTTCGAGTTCATGCCGTCACCACAACTATTAAAATCTTTGTTTGTGTTGCATTTGTTATCCCTACTTTGCTGCAAAACTCTGAAAAAAAGCAACTCCTGGAGAAATAACTTTTAGTTTGTGTTGCATTTGTTATCCCTACTTTGCTGCAAAACTCTGAAAAAAAAAAAAAACTCTGAGAGAAATAACTTTTAGTTTGTGTTGCATTTTTTATCCCCACTTTGCTGCAAAACTCTGAAAAAAAAAAACTCTCAGAGAAAAAACTTTTAGTTCGTGTTGCATTTGTTATCCCTACTTTGCTGCAAAACTCTGAAAAAAAAAAACTCTCAGAGAAATAACTTTTAGTTTGTGTTGCATTTTTTATCCCCACTTTGCAGCAAAACTCTGAAAAAAAAAAAAAAAACTCTCAGAGAAATAACTTTTAGTTTGTGTTGCATTTGTTATCCCTACTTCGCTGCAAAACTCTTGAAAAAAAAGAAACTCTGGGAGAAATAACTTTTAGTTTGTGTTGCATTTGTTATCCCTAATTTGCTGCAAAAAACTGAAAAAAAAAGCAACTCTGGGAGAAATAACGTTTAGTTTGTGTTGCATTTCTTATCCCTACATTGCTGCAAAACTATGAAAAAAAGCAACTCTGGGAGAAATAACTTTTAGTTTGTGTTGCATTTGTTATCCCTACTTTGCTGCAAAACTATGAAAAAAGCAACTCTGGGAGAAATAACTTTTAGTTTGTGTTGCATTTCTTATCCCTACTTTGCTGCAAAACTATGAAAAAAAGCAACTCTGGGAGAAATAACTTTTAGTTTGTGTTGCATTTGTTATCCCTACTTTGCTGCAAAACTATGAAAAAAGCAAGTCTGGGAGAAATAACTTTCAGTTTGTGTTGCATTTGTTATCCCTACTTTGCTGCAAAACTAGGAAAAAAAGCAACTCTGGGAGAAATAACTTTTAGTTTGTGTTGCATTTGTTATCCCTACTTTGCTGCAAAACTATGAAAAAAGCAACTCTGGGAGAAATAACTTTTAGTTTGTGTTGCATTTGTTATCCCTACTTTGCTGCAAAACTATGAAAAAAAGCAACTCTGGGAGACATAACTTTTAGTTTGTGTTGCATTTGTTATCCCTACTTTGCTGCAAAACTATGAAAAAAGCAACTCTGGGAGAAATAACTTTTAGTTTGTGTTGCATTTGTTATCCCTACTTTGCTGCAAAACTATGAAAAAAAGCAACTCTGGGAGACATAACTTTTAGTTTGTGTTGCATTTGTTATCCCTACTTTGCTGCAAAACTATGATAAAAAGCAACTCTGGGAGAAATAACTTTTAGTTTGTGTTGCATTTGTTATCCCTACTTTGCTGCAAAACTATGAAAAAAAGCAACTCTGGGAGACATAACTTTTAGTTTGTGTTGCATTTGTTATCCCTACTTTGCTGCAAAACTATGAAAAAAGCAAGTCTGGGAGAAATAACTTTTAGTTTGTGTTGCATTTGTTATCCCTACTATGCTGCAAAACTATGAAAAAAGCAACTGTGGGAGAAATAACTTTTAGTTTGTGTTGCATTTCTTATCCCTACATTGCTGCAAAACTATGAAAAAAAGCAACTCTGGGAGAAATAACTTTTAGTTTGTGTTGCATTTGGTATCCCTACTTTGTGCAAAACTATGAAAAAAGCAACTCTGGGAGAAATAACTTTTAGTTTGTGTTGCATTTGTTATCCCTACTTTGCTGCAAAACTATGAAAAAAGCAACTCTGGGAGAAATAACTTTTAGTTTGTGTTGCATTTGTTATCCCTACTTTGCTGCAAAACTATGAAAAAAAGCAACTCTGGGAGAAATAACTTTTAGTTTGTGTTGCATTTGTTATCTCTACTTTGCTGCAAAACTATGAAAAAAAGCAACTCTGGGAGAAATAACTTTTAGTTTGTGTTGCGTTTGTTATCCCTACTTTGCTGCAAAACTATGAAAAAAGCAACTCTGGGAGAAATAACTTTCAGTTTGTGTTGCATTTGTTATCCCTACTTTGCTGCAAAACTATGAAAAAAGCAACTCTGGGAGAAATAACTTTTAGTTTGTGTTGCATTTGTTTATGTTTGCTGCATATCTCGGAAGTAAAGCAATACCTGAAAAGTGTCAAAAGGTGTCTTATTTGTACCCGAATATTACACTCACAGAATATTATATGTATTCATGTGTTTAGCCTAGGAGGATATTACATACTGTATCTAACTAGGAAATTAAGGATTTTCAGAAAAAGTTGAATAGACCATTTTAATCTTATTACTACACCTACATTTCACCCACAAAGTATTTACATACACTTATGAAACATCTCGTAGATAAAGAGTCTCTCAGGATTTAGTTCGCATTGTGAGAATACTTCAACTATCCTTAAAATTTTGGTAGAAGGCCCTTTTTTTTTTTAGGTATTTCTCAAATTAATATTGTACTCGTAATATTTATTAAAATCTTGTAAGAGTACATATATTATCATCATCATCATCATCATCATCATCATCATCTACTTCGTGGCTTGAGTCCAGTTGGCCCGTTCCGGTTCCAAACTAGTTATTGAACTGGTTGCTCCATCGTTTTTCTGGGCGTCCTCTACTCCTTTTTCCTTTTCTTGGTTTGTAATGGAAAAGGACATGTGACAACCTACATTAATCCAATCTTAAAACATGATTTATTCATCTTGTTTCTTTAAAATTCTCTCATTCAAATTGAACATGTTAAGAAGTTCTGACCGTAGGCCTATATCTTCGTTAAGGATTTTGTCTGTGAATTTTTTTACCTGCAACTGAACGTAAAAATTTCATTTCGGCAACCTGTAATCTTTCTTTTAGTTTATTTGTTAAGGTTCAACATTCGGATCCATACAGCAGCATTGGGATTGCCATTACTTTATAAAATTTTAGTAATGTCTCCTTTCTTAAGAGGACAGATATCCGACAGTAATTTTAAGGGACAGTAATTTTAAGGGTTGAGGAGGTAGAGGACGCTCATGAACAAGAAGGATAGAAAATATAAAGTCAGAATTGTTTAAAAAACACTTAGTTTTCTCATAATGCCAAGACAGGTATTTACACAAGATGCCTAATGCTAGTAATTAATGAAGATTAAGATTGTTGTAATAGTGGTGGTAATGGTAATGAAATACTGAACAATATGTCACATTTTATGAAAGTATTTACGTATTTCGTTTTATGTCATATTAATTTCAACCGCAAACTTTTGTTTTCAAATACAACACACCTGCACATCACCACGCTGTGAAATCCGTCCTCTAGAGTATGTACTGTATTTGAAGTTGCTTGTCCTCTTTTTAGCGAATGGAAAAATAATTTCCTGCCTATGTAGTAGTTTTATTACAAACTCGCTTCCAGCTTCATGAAATACCGACTAGATTGCTGCTTTTCATGCATGACATGCAAATTCGCCGTCAACAATCATAAGCCAGTCATTCATTGTCTTTGAGTTTGTTTTTCATATTTCCCTTTGTTCCCGTCCCGACGCCCGGGGAGTTATGCAAAACGTGTGAGTAATGGCACAATTGGTGCCCGGGTTGAGGCATCGCCGCAGGCCGCGTGCGTCACTAGCCGTGGTGTGGAATATGTATTTAATATCCCTGCATTATAACTAACTTCTTTACTTAGCGACGGTTTTCAATTACAGGTGGCGAGGTCAATCAGTTTCTATGAACATGCATGTTCAGCTGTGCCTCGTTCACATTCCGGGATTCGACGCTCCGACAAATACCATTGGGCTATGTTTGTGGTAACGGCGATCATATTTTAAATAATAACTTCAAATATAGAATGTATTCTGTCAATATCAATGGATGAGTTGGGAGGAAAACATTTAAAAGGTACGCGAAAACGCGTCTTTGTAAGGGAGTTTGGGACTCAGAAAAATTTAATTTGTGAAATCCAAGTCTGTTGGCCACTCACTCTGAGTTTTGCCATTCCACTGAAGAAACGTTAGAGAAATTTTAAGGGGAAAGCCGAAAATGGACGGAACCTAATAGTTACCACATGAGGGAGGGGTAAAGCATGACAGAACAGCAACAGGGCAGCAGGAACTAGAGATGAACAACGATTGAGAAAGCACGACTAACAGCGCCCGCAGAGCCGAAAACCCACACGACGTCGCGTCGTTGACGTAAAGACTGCTTGTGAGTGTTTCGAGATGCCGAGATTGATCACTCCCGAAGTCCCGAACGTCAAGAAGCCTTGAATCGCTACAGTTGTTTATACCTGACTGAACTTTTATCTACTTTGGCAACTGTTATATATGTATAAACAATCAAGTAGCCTATTTGAAACATCATCTCTATCTTTCAGTGTATAACAATCCGTTCCCCAATTTTTATTTAATTATTAGGCCCTTACTAAAAGGCTAGGAATTTTCTTTTCTTATGTTTGAGATCAAGTGTGCAATCTCAAGTAAAAAGATAATAACGTTATGTTTTATGTTTCTTATAAATGCAAATTTATTTGAGAATTGTTTTTTTTTCTCTTTATATAACCATAGGTTATATAAAGAATCAGAACATTTTGATAACTAAGATACTGTTCTGTTTTGTCTTTTGTCTCATTTAAACATTTATAATATTATTTATTTCAATGATGTATGTTATTCAAAGTTACGAAATCTTTCCACGCCGACCAAATGCTATTTTGAGAATGATGAGCGAGAATCGAAGCGCACGAGAATGACGACACGAGACTCGAAAGACGAATGCAAGGAACACAGCGAGCGAGAGCGGCAGTTAGTTTTGTTCATCTCTAGCAGAAACACCGGAAGATGTTAAAAGCCTGCACATCGAATTTCACTGCGCATTCCTAGCAAAGCCGTTGCAATCTATGAGTGAGTGACACTGGAATAAGCTCTATCCAAAATACCAAAGACAAAATGCGAAAACCAAGGTTATTATTTTCAAGGCTTTAATTTGGAAAAATGCTGAAACTTTGTGGGGAGGGAGATGTAGGTGCGTGATCCATTTTATTTAGGGCTCATCCCGACATTTGTCTTAGCACCTTAGGAAAACCACCGAAAAACCATAGGCAGGATGAGTTGTCTCGATTTAGGATACTAGTCAATTGGCTCTGAGATGACTCTATTAAAACGTGTCCCGATTGATCCAAAAGGCATTATTTGAGAAGTGTGAGTGTTAATGTTATTGTAATAGTTCGAGTTCTATTCTGGGTTGCGCAGATAGTAGACCAATAGGTATATAATCTGACAGCTATTTTATTTGGACTCTACGGAACAATTATCCCGCATTATCTTCTTAATTTATAGCTACTTAGTATTGCGAGTGGCAATTCATTTGTCGTCACTTTTATGCCACAAAAGTCTTTCTTCGAAAATGTAAGTAATTGGTCAATTTTAAAAACTTTTTCGTCCAAGTTACATCTGCTATAAGCCCTGGGATTCGTCTCCCGAACGCTAGATTATTGATAATAGTAATATTTACTTAACACTTTCTTAAACTACAAAATATATTATGAGGTGTCAAAACGATAACTTTCTTAGGAAATTCTCCCTGTGTATAAGTCCGATACCCATCCAGCATCGTGATGAATTTGGGGAGCGACAGTGAGTAGCGAAATTTGATTTCGTAAGCCAGCTATAACGGCTGGGAGGATCAATGTACTAAACATAGCCTACGGTATCTCCGTAGTGGTTGAGTGATCGTTCACTTTTATTGAGGCATGTGGATTTAATGTCAGCTGTCCACTGGTTGACTTTGGTCTTGTATGAGCTGGCGCAGTCCATTTGCAGCAAATTTATGGTCCGAGTACCGATATCCTTCCATATCCTATTGGATTTGTAGGAACCGATAATCACTATTCTTTTTATCGTCCCATTTCAGCTATACAAGACGTTCTGCGAAGTTGGTTGATTGGTTTTTAATGCACTGCTTTAGCGATGAAGTCATTAGCTGACGAGCCTCCAGTACTTTGAACTTATACAACTTTCTGAGGTGATGGCAGATGGGGATAGCAACTTACTGCTCTTAGTTCATTTCGTCTTCACTATACTTTTGATCACGTAGGCTATTATATCAGATTGGCCATTACAATATTATGAAATGTCAACATAAAAGAGAACAGCCACCAGAGCCTTCACTGTCGAAAAGGCTTTTCTTGGTAACAACCGCTAGATGGAAGTAGGGTTCCAAGCTATTACTCCATACAATTCTATGAGCGTTTTAACATAATTTCTTTTGCAGTCGCTAGATGGCAGCATAGTGAAAATGCGCAAAGTTTTCTTGAAAGTCCATTAGGCTGATAAATCTATTATATGTGATTATGGACTGAACACAGGATGGTGGAGGTAGAGTAATCAGTCTGTTGAAATATTTGGCAAACCTGCAATGACGTGAGGTCATCTTGAAAAGAAGCGATTGTTGACAATTCTGTTAGTGTTGGTTATGCTGGAGTTTTCGCGCAGAATTTTCCATTTTTATTTCATGTAATTTGTTCAAACCTAAAAGGAAGAAGTTAAACTAAGGGAAAGAAGCAGAAGAAGAAGAAGTAATTTGTTCAAATATGGCTTCATTTAAGATGTGGGTTCTTTTCCTGATATATTTGATAGGAAACAACCCTCTATATAAGTTACATTTCTTGACCACTCAGACAGAACTGATATTGGACAGACGTCAGTCTGTGTGTATTTTTTCCTTCAAATATGACACAACAGTCCAACATAGGGTAATATATTATTTTGATCGATATATTAGAAAGCAATAATTTTTCACATCCTATTATATATGGAGTTTTTTTTCTAGAATTTGGTAATTTGTCTTAGGTCCAGTTTTTAGATATACAAAATCTGAGTTTTAATCTTCAAATATTCATTATCTATATTATTTGTGCAGAGTGTCACGGGTATAGAATTTCTTAAGGAAACACCACACGTGTGACAAACATGCACACACACATGAATGAGCAGAACCACCTATTTAAGAATTATTGCTTCAATTTATGTTCAGCATAGAAACGTATAAAGCTAGTAGAACATCTAAGGATTGATTGTGAAATGTAAATTTATTGGAGAACAAGGTTAAATTTGACTTAATATGAGTTACTTATAGGAACTTAAACCAAATAGTGTGTTCATTGGTTCTGGTACAGTTACGAGAATCAAATTTTATTTCTTTGTGTAATATAATGCTTACATTAATAGGCTTCTCGTTAATTATATTATCTGCATCTTATCAAGGCTACTTGGAAGATCTCGACATTACAGGAACTAATGCACTTAATGTATTAAATAGCTTAATTACGAGTAGACACAGACGACGAAAAAGAGTTAGTAATAAAATACAGGGTTGTTCCGATCTCTGATAACGAATTTAAATAACGTCATGTGCGTCAGGAATCACACCGACAGTTGAATTGTGGCGAGAGGTGACAGACCAGTAGTGAGTGATTTCATAATCAGAGTGCACGGTGTATCACAGTAGCAATACCCAAGAAAATCGAGCCTTTTTGGTAGGGGTACATAACTCTTTCCGATGCCAATTAGGGCGATCATCCAACCAGAATGGAGGTATCGCGTGGTTAGCATGATGATCACCTCAACTGTTATAGCTCGGTTTCTTAATCGAATTTCGCTACCTATCGTAGCTCCCCAAGTGCATCACGATGCTGGGTGGGAACTGGTCCCAAACACTGGCCAAAATTTCAGGAGAAAATTTCTTCCCCCATGAGGACTCGAACCAGCGCGCATTCCGCAACGCGAGTTCCAGGTAAAGCCTTGGTTTTTCTGAACAGACTTACGCGACCTGCGGGGTCGCATGAGTCTGTTCAGAAAAACCAAGGCTTTAGATGCCTCAGAGCACGACGCGCGACGCCGGAAAGTAGGTCATATAAAGTTATAAATTTAATTAATTAATTAAATTAATTCATTATTCAGGTCGATAAGTGGCAAATAAGAGGGTGGGCAGGAGGACTCTGAGAGGAGAAAGGATGGATAGGTAGATGGATAGGGGAATAAATGATTAAAAAGATGCGTGGATAGATTATGTAAATTAGATTGGGAAGGAATGAATAGACCATTTATGGGATATGCAATAATTATCCAACAATCTACGAGAGTGTTAAAGATCTAAATTAATCTAGAGAATGCAATCTGATAAAAAGACGTTTGTGTTGAATCAAAACTTTTCTGAGGACACTCTGTATAATGAGGAGGACTTGAGTTATGGGCGACGTCAAGATGAAGAATTCTCCGAGATTATAAGAGAAGGGGATGATACATGGCGGTGTACATCTTTATAATGCCACCTCGCAACAAAGGCAGGAAAAATAGTCACCAGTTAGCCATTTGTTTGTGAGACGTTGCGTTATTAGCACAAACAATCTTCAATTCACAACGTGGTAGACATAACCGTCAATAGAATGTTCGTGTCTGTGTTCCAGAAAGTCGAAATATAGAAAGATATTTTCAGTTTATCATGTTTTAAATTATACTTGTAATAAATTTTCAGTGGCGTACATAACTGTGAAAGCACGGCTTTGAAGTTACGCGGAGACTATGATTGCGAGTTCGAACCCCGTCTAGAAAATGGATGATTGACCATTGTTATATGTTCGGCTATATTGAGTTAGATTATTGTTCACATCGCGCAAATCCAAATGTCTATTAGGTCACATTGAATTTAACTGAAAGTACGTACACCCAAACTATATGTGACTAAGAAGAAAAGGAACTTTAATTTCTGAGAAGGAACTCTAATAGTACATAAAATTAGGCATGATGATCTATGCCACACAATGTAGACGTGTGAGTCAGGAAGAAGAATGTCACCTTTTATTGAAGTTTAGAAAATTAATTTTTAAAGTTTGAAACTATTTTCTGGTTAGGAAGGGAAATAATAGTTACATAAAATCTGAAGTACAGGTATTGAACTTCGTTTGATCTGGTGTTTAAGGCTATTCCTTGTAACAATGACAATAATATAAAGTACTGTATTGAGCGATGCAGAAACAAAATAAGTATGCAAAATTGACCTGCATTTCTTATTCATAATCCTACATTTTACTTGAAACATTTGTGCTGGAGGGTGAAATGAATGAAGCGTTAAGTAACTTTCAACAAATTGCGTGAGTTGCTTAGCAACGACAATGAGTTAAGTCACACTACTCTGACGTCACTTCCTTAGCAACGGATCAGACTCCTGCACTGCTGTGGTATTTCCTAGAGGTAATAGACTTATATTTAATATTTATCTTATCATATACCCATAGCAAAGACTCTCCAACAAAGTAATTCAGATGAAACATAGTAATTCCATTGTAAATAGCCTACTTGTACATATGCAATACAATAATAAAGTGGATTTATTCAGAAATTATACATATAAATGCATTACACTATCAAAATTTGTCCTTAAATCTAGAGCACGGGTCTTTTGACTGTACTTGCTTTGCATAACCGGTCCTACTTTGTAGGTTTCTCCCTCCTCACTTATTATTAAATTCCATCCACTCTCCATAAAACACAGATTAATAAGCAAGTGATACATACAAAACAAAATAATTATATCTTATATCTTAAATTAACTTAATAACAAACATAAAAGTGTATAATTCAACAGTTAGCATTATCCATTCGTCAGTTCATATCATAAACTTCAATAGCTGATGTTCTAAACTGTCTCGCCTTGAAGAGAAAAAATCCAGTCTTTTGTTCGTATTCTCTATTCTTCATGAGGTCAAGACATGCAAGCGAATCCCTATTTCGACCTAGCATCGAGGGTGGCAGATATTTTCTTCGGAGATTCTCTGTTTCTGTACATTGCGCAAGATTGTGTTTCCAAGACTCTTTTTCCACATATAATGGACAGATGCTGTCTCCTTCTTTGTTGACAATTTTATGGCCCTTCCATTTTCCCAATCTGAGCCACGCCAAACCCGCTCTACTATCTTTGCTACAAGAATTTATATACACACCCTTCCCTCAGTTAAGCATGAGGTCTGATTATAAATGCAGTGAGGATTTTTTCGAACTTTGGAGCTCAATCTCTTGCCTCTCGATATCAGTATATAACATGTATATTCAGTATAGAAATAAAGGAAAACAATCAATAATACAACTCATAAATTGTATTAAATTTATTTTATTCTCAATTATATTCACTATTCTCGTAAATAAGAAACAGTTCCTTAAAAATTTGAATGGAGCTAAGAGGGATGAAGCTACAGCAGAATGGAGGAAGTTACACAACGCAGAATTGCACGCATTGTATTCTTCATCTGACATAATTAGGAACATTAAATCCAGACGTTTGAGATGGGCAGGGCATGTAACACGAATGGGTGAATCCAGAAATGCGTATAGAGTAGCCTGTTAGTTGGAAGACTAAGTGACTGAGGGGGGAAAAAAGACCTTCGGGAGGGCTGAGACGTAGGTGGGAGGATAATATTAAAATGGAATTGAGAGAGGTGTAATATGATGTTAGGGATTGGATTAATCTTGTTCAGAATAGGGACCGATGGCGGGCTTATGTGAGGGCGGCAATGAACCTTCGGGGTCTCTAATAGCCATTTGTAAATAAGTATATAATTATATGTATTTGTATGGTATCGGTCCTAATAGCAAAATACCGTTAAGAAGTAAAGTAAACCACGTTGGATTTTTATGCATCTTGATTACGCAACTTTTAACACTATATCATTTCGGAATATATAGTAATTTATATGTCTTTTTCATGTTAAATTTGGTCTTGGCGCCTTTTGTTTTGTTTCCTGCGGGGATGTGTTTGTGTAGTGTAATATGGAGTCAAAGAGTGTGTGTGTTCTGAAATTGAGTTGTGTGTTGAGAATGTCATTTGGATGTGTTTTTGTGTGTCTGTGTATTTCGTATTGTTCTAGTGTATTTAGTTTCTGGCTTTTTGGTTGGATGTGTAGAATTTCCATTTCTGTGTTGATGTCTCTACACAAACACAACCCCTACAGGAAACAAAACAAAATACGTCAGGACGAGCAACAACCAGTTCTGAAGATGGCCAGTAGCAGGCATAAACATGTTAACCAGGTACGATGAAATTTAACACGAGAAAGATATATAAAACATATTCCATTGGATTTTTAATTCAGAAATGACAGATTCAACATAATACCAAACCAGTTCACCAGTCACTTCACTGCAACGCCAAAGCTGCCTCAGACGAGTCCTAAGCGAGCTATTGGCCAACTCGAAGTGTGAGACAACGACAAGATACAGATTGATATGATACAATAGACCTACCTATTCCACTATGTGACGAACGAAAGATGGAATGTCTAGAATGTCAATCAAGATGATTAGAAATAACAGTAACGATCCCTAGAGTGACAGGTAAGATTGAAAATAAGAAAGATGATATACCCGTAATGTTGAAAAATTGGTCAGATGGAAGTGCGAAGTCAGGAGCCTGTAGATTATATTCGTTACATTTAGATGTATAGAGTTTTCAACGATTGTTTGGACCAAAATGTGTATGTATGTAATAAAAACTATATCTCCGTGAAGCTCTCATGCTACAGGCTATTAACAGTTACAGGATTCCGCTGCACGACGAGGAAGACGCAACTTCATTACTCTCACGTGACGAAAGTTAGTTCCATTGTTGAGACAAGCCAGCAATGCGCTGCATCCGATGCGTTAACTATTTAATCCGTTCAACTCTTTCCTCTTATTTCAGCTCCCAACGGAATGGCTACTTCAATTACACCGTCCTTAGTGCACTAACAAGTACTATGCAATGATAGCAGATTCAAAGTATAGTGTGTTTGAAACATTTCTCCCATCGTTGTAAACTAACGCAAACTGAGCATCAATCTGTGTTATAGTTAAGTTTCTATAAAGACTGTGAATTTAGTTCATCAATATTAGTGAATTGATAGCGTACATTAGTTTTCCGCAACTATAGGGTGAAAGTGAAATACCCTTGCAGATTTTCAGAGCGAATTGCTCATGTTGTATGTAGCAAAAAGTGTAGGCCCAATACCATAGTGATGGAAAGTTCATAGTTTTCTCAGAATTTTTTTTCCCCAGTGTTTAACATTCTCTTATTCGGTACCATAACTATTGCGAGTAGGATCGTGATTTTTTGTCCATATCGTATTTCAATAGCGTGTATGGTTTTCGTGTAAATTTAATTAAAGCACTACTAATTTGAAGCCACTGACCGATGCGACCAGCATGCAGCATTGTAGCCACAAAGGGAGGTGTGAGGTAGTTCACTAAGGCAGACAGACCTGAGTTTAATCCAATACAATACTGTTTATAAAAAACACATAAATATTGTGTTTGTATTACGTTTGGAAACGAAAAAATTAATTAATTTAAATGTTTGCTTCAATTTTCAATAATGATAATAATAATAATAATAACAATATTATTATTATTATTATTATTATTATTATTATTATTATTATTATTATTATTATTATTATTATTATTATTATTATTATTATAGAGGTATTTTACTGCGCACATGGAGTATCGACTTTCATGTAATTTCGCTCTGTATTTTCTGGAAGTCATCAGACATGTACAAATGCCTCATACTCCTGTCTGCACAGGTTAATGAAATTCTTGCTGCCAAGTTTCTCGAGTGATACTGTTATGACGTCGGACAAGGTTTGCACTAATGAAGTAATATATCAAGGACGTAAACACGAATCGTAATTACAAGGAAATGTTCCGGCTAACTCCAGCAACCCTGTGCGTGGCCACCTTCTAATACTGGCCGTAGGAGAGGTGAAATTTCGGTCTTCTGTGCAATGTTATTTTGTTCTATGTGCGTTCACACACCACAGACGACATTTACAAGGAGGAAGGGAAAGAGAGAGAGAGAGAGAGGGAAGATAAGAATGAAGGTAATCAAGAAGAAAGAAAGAGGAGATAGGATAAAAAGTATAAACTACCCTCTAGGTAAGCAAAAAAGAGTATGAGTAAAGGAAAGGAGGAAAAATGAGAAAAGAAAAGTCAGAATGGAGGTAGATATGAAAAAGGACTTGTAAAAAAGAAAACGGGAAAGAAAGATAAATGGAGAAATGAATGATGTACAGTATAAAAAGTAAGGGAGAAATTACTGATATTTAGGAAAGTTAGGAAAATAGTAATTAATTAAGAAAGAAACAGTATTAAAAGAGGAAAAAGAAAAATAAGGAAGGAGCCAATAAAAGAAGGATAAAAAGATATAATTTAATTATAATTAAATGTTTATTTACAAACATAGATTCTAACTACAGACTGTGAAATAATGCAAAGTTGATAACAGAAGAAATGGCAACATAGAAAACCGAAACATATAGGCTTAGTTACTTACCGCATATTTCGCGCATTAAACTGTGCTGGTGGAGAATATTAATGAGAAGATATGGTGGAAAATGAAGGGGAGAGAAGGCCATGTTCTGAGCTTGCGTATTATTGGAATTCAGCTGCTGAGACATCGTAAAGCAGGGCCGGCAAGAAGTATTCCCCGCTTTGGCAATACATATCTATAGCGTGCCCGTACGGGAACACAGCTGATTGGCTGAGGTATCTGCAGTACTGCGTGGTGATGTGCACTAGGGTTGTACAGTTGTGCAGTACATTAGCACCTCGACGGTGGAAGAATGTCAGACTTGTTTCTTATTAGTAGTACACTGCTTGTGTGATTGTAAATAAATGGCAACTACAAAACAAGCAGTAACTAGGGAAACAAACTAAATGAGCAGTAACTAAACATGTTTATTCGATTAAATTATAGGTAATACTCATTACATTGTTTAAACAACAATAATAATAATAATAATAATAATAATAATAATAATAATATAATAATAATAATATTATACAAATCACACCTTTTGCGTCAAATTTCTTGTCAAAGAAAACAATATTATCACAGTTTGTAAATCTAAAACTTTATAAATAACATAAGCGTACCTAGCAAACAAAAATCAAATATTGCACATATAACGAAAATAATTAATGTAACGGGAATGAATACATAAATTTCATACTTAAGCTAATATTTTTGAACATCAGAATACAAAATAGTGTAATATTTATATCTTATTGAAAAAAAAAACATATTTTTAAAGGTCTTAGTTTCGTTTTATTCCCCTCTCTTTAATAATGTTTTCAAGGAACGGTTTAATGAATTTTGATGCAGCAAACCTCACTACAGTTCTTAAACTACAATCCGTCATACTTGCTCTTAATTTTGACTTCATTGTTTTCATTATCGATATTATGGTTCAAGATCGAATTTTAGATTGTTAAACACATTAAATATAAATTAAGATAATACCACTTATCCTTACATCCTCACTTAGTACAGCGAGTAAATTCATCATTTCATCACCAACGATGTCTTTATATTTTTCGGCATGAAACACCTCATAATGCCGCTTTAAATGATATTTTATGTGCCTGACTCTTTTTACATAAGAAGATACTGTGCATCTCCCTGTTTTGATTATTTGAAGAAAAAATAACAATTTCCAGTCATTGTTAAACTCAGTTCCAAGTTTACACGAGATCCATTGGGGATACGTACTTACTTCATCCCTGGTCAGTACGAAACGAACTGCCTACTTTCCCCTTCTCCGCTACCTTGGAGTGGGGTAGCTGTCCTGCTTGCGAGGGAACAAATATGATTTCATTTACCCGTACGAGTAAAACGCTCAGATGGGAATCCAATTGCTAGCCCTTTCGTAAAAACATGGTCTCAATTAGCCACTGATACACACGTGATGTATAAGAATTCAAGTAAGAAGTACAATATATTTGAAATAGTGTATTACCCCAGTCTTCCCGCACTAATAGCTCAAGTAGTGACTGAGCTCCCATATAAAAATAAGATGCGCCTTGTATTATACGGAACTCAACCCACCGGTCCTGTGAAGAATGCATCAACTGTTACTTCAAAGATACTTGAAACTGCGTCCCTATTCGCCAGCTTCCGCGTAGCGTCCGATGTACAAGCTTCATAAAAGCATTAACCTGTATTAACTCCTACGGTAGCTGATCGTCAGATCTTTATCCTGTCAACAGCTCTTATCAGTTCCACTACATCCCCACTCCTAACTTTCCCTATCATGTTCCCTTTTATACAGGGCCGCTGAGCTCAGTCCCACCTTGTATACGCTGTTTTGACCACTACAAATCTTATAACTATCCAAAATCGAATTCTGGTTCCCTTTAATGAAAATATAACTAAGTTACGGCGGATTCAGGAAGAATAGAGTTCTAGGAAGACGTGAAAGAAACGAGAATAGATGACAGTAGGAGGAAGGAGAGAAACGAAGGTAAGAATGGGAGGGAAGAAATAAGTACAAGAAACAATGAAGATATACAAAGAAAAACGGAAATTAACTATTAGTGAATGAGTTTCTTTCCCCCTACCTCTCTCTCTCTCTCTCTCTCTATATATATATATATATATATATATATATATATATATATATATATATATAATCTTTTCGCTGTAAGAAAAATCCTAATGCAAACAATAGCACGTGACTGAAGTGAGGCTTCATTGGCTGCTGTTTGGCGCCATAGATTCTCAATACGTGTTCCCGACTACTGTTGTACATTCTGTTTCATGTTAAACATTTCCCGTTACTCGTCAAGTAGGTCTAACCTCACTACTATGCATTAGTTTGCTTAGGAAACATTTATTTTATAATTACTGTAATTAAATTATTTTTAAGTCCTATGTCTTCACAGTGGACAGTTGAGGATGCAAAAGCCATACTTCAGTACCACGTGCTTGCGTGAACAACTACAAGCTCAAGTGACGCCAGCTTGTTACAAGAGCAGACTACCTCGGTATTACTGTTGGTATTCATCCGCGTTCATAGTATATAACAAAATTTAAAAGTAGCTTTCGTTTTACATGAGTAAAGTTAAATGTTTCATCGTATTTAACAATTAGAATTCAATTTTTTATTTCCAAATAATACAAGATTGTGGTTTCCAAATACGAACTATATTTTCCTGCGTCATGTGAGTGTTTTGACTGGGAGCCAATCACGGGTATGATAGCAACGTGCTTATGTTTACATTAGGATTTTTCTTACAGCGAAAACAGTATAAACTGTGATATTTCACATAGGTCGCTGTTAATAATGTGACGGTGGGGCAAACTGGAGTACACCGGTAAGGTGCCGTCCTTGTCGAGTAAACACGCAATTTGGAAAGTCTGCCTCAATACCTTCTTTGTCCAGTTTAAAATGAACTTGGACTAGTCGGGATTTAGAAACGGATCTCAAACTTGTAAAACTGACTGTAATATGAAGTCGATCACAAGATAATGGAGCACAGTTCATTATATGCAATATATTATACCTTCATCACCTTTAGCTCTTTCAATTAAAATGACAATGTACTCAGATATGATTCTCCTGCTGGGTCCCGGAGTACAGTGTACTAACATACAATAATTATTGTTGGCTGCCGTGCCAGGCATTGAATGCATAAATTAATAAATAAAGAAGCGAATGAAATAATGGACCAAATTAAAGAACGATTTAAGTGAATAGGTGAAGTAATGGAGCAATGAACGAAGACATTAATTAATTCACTAATACCATCTGCGTAGCAGAGGCGCTGTTGTACTGATCCGGAGCTGCGTCGGTTGTGGATTTATTACCTGGTTGGTTTTTGGTTGGTTTTTCCGTTATTGTGTCCAACCGTAAGGTGAATATCAGGTAATTTATGGCGAATCCTTGACCTCATCTCACCAAATTCCGTGTCTCTAACACCGATTCTATCGACGCTAAAGAACCTAGTAGTTGATGCAGTGTCGTTAAATAACCAACTAAAATAACTAGTATACAAATTAATATGACTGAGCAAATAGATGAATAAACGAATAAATTAATGTCTGAATAACAGAAAATATGTGAATTGAGAAACAAATAGAAGACTGGAACAGTGAAGTAGACAAATTTATGTATCAATAAATGAATGAACGCAGGAACAAAAAATGAATGAATAGACGGACGGACGGACGGATGGACGAACGGACAAAGAAACGTACGAATGAACAAAAGGATGAGTGAATGGAGAAAAGAATGGACAACAGAAGAACGAGTAGATGGGTGAACTAACAAAGAGCGATTGATAGAATAAACTGTTGTAAGGACGGATTAACGAACGAAAGAATTAATGGACGAACGAACAAAATAACAGACGGATAGACAGACGGAACGACGAACAAAGAACGAAACAATGAACGGATGGACGAACGAGCGAAAGAAAGAATGAACGGATAGACGAACGGACGAAAGAACAAACGGAAAAATGAACCGACGGAAAGACGAATGAACGGAAAAATGAACGGACAGATGAACTATCGAAAGGACCGAGAACTAGCGAAGGAATGAGCGGACGGACGAATGAATGAAATAATGGATGGACAAATGATAAGACGGAATGAAAAAGGAAATAATTTACGAATAGATGGAAGGACGGACGAAATAACGTAAAAAGGACAGTCCGGTGGAAGGACAGGTGAAATAACGAAAAAAAGGACAGACCGGTGGAAGAACGAACGCAAGAATGAGAGAACTAACGGAGGACGGATGAAAGAAAGAAGGAATGAACGAGTGAACGAAAGGATGGAAGAACGAAATAATGAACAGAAGGACGGACGAAAGAACGAAAAGACGGACTGACAAATGAACAAAAGGAAGGATAGACGAAACAACGACAGTATGAACACGACAAACGGACGAAAAAAAACAACAGACGGAAGAACGAAAGAAAGAATGAGCGGACTAACAGAAGGTCGAACTAACGAAAAAATGTAAAGAAGGAAGAATGAATAAACGAACGAACGAAAGAACGAACGGACGTAAGGACTGATAAACGTAATAACTAACGGATGGAAGGACAAACGGTAGAATGAACGGACAGATGGACGGACAAACAAACGGAAGAATGATCCCACGGAAGTGAGGAGAAGCAAACGAAAGAATGGACGGACAGTAAAACGAGCAAACAAACGAAAGGACATAAGGACGGACTGACGAAAGGAGGAACGATTGGATGGCTAAACGAGCGAATGGTAAGACGAACGTGAGAATGTGTGAATGAATGAATAAATGAATAAATAAATAAACAAATATTAAAATAAATAAATACAAATAAACGAATCTTTAAAGGAATAATTAATGTTGTAAAAACGTAATAGTTATTGTCGCACTCACTATCGCTCGATCAAGATCATCCACGAGTTGGGTACAACACTTCATGGCATCTTAGCATTATAAATTTTAGGAAATAAATTATAAATTGTAGGAAATAGCTAACAAAGTGTTCACATGTTCTCATCGATTTTATTTGCGTCTGGCATTGGCATTGAATACCTTGCAAGTATTACAAACTCTGGTTATACCTTAGGTATCAAATTTTATGTTACACATATTCCTTTATTTTGTTGATATAGTTTCTCTGAACCACAGAACTGTTTTATGTGATATTACAAAAGTGATACGAAATTGTTAAAGATTGAAATAAGTGATACGTTACCTTCTGTCCTGCATTTCACTTCTTGTTACATGGCGCGTAGAAGCGGTAAGTAAGACAGCTCGACGAGTTGAATGCATCCCCACCCAAACGTTTAAGTATTACGTCATAACGAAAACGTCATTGCTATTATTTTCACGCGTGTCATAATAAGCCGTTGACACACGATATTGGATGTAGTAACAACCTGTTTATAATGCTAGGATATCATAAAATAAATTAACGCATAATAAAATTATAGACTATAGACGAGGGTTGCTAAAAGGTAATGATGTGCATTCCATCTACAACCTCTCCTACCCAAATCCCATCCTCACCTTCACGTGGTGCAACCCGTTTCCAACGAACGAGGCTCTGGGAACCGAGTATCAGCGGTATAACTGAAATGTCATATGCAGGTAGAAACCCCACCAATTGTACCTCTCTGGGCTAGCAACCATTGAGCGTCATTTTCACATTGCTGTCAAGTCTCAACAGAAGCCTCGGATGACAATAGGCTTGTATAAAACCTTAGCACAGCCAGTATTAAACTATGGTAGTGAAGCGTGGACTGTGAAGAATAAAGATGTCAGTAGAATAACAGCAAGTGAGATAAGGTTCATGAGAGCAACAGCTGCATATAATCGCTGGGATCATAAAAAATGAGGACATAATGCAAGAACTTCAAATAGAACCCATTGTGCAGTTCATCAGCGAATATCAACTTCAATGGAAGGGTCATCTCGAACGAATGGATCGATGCAGAATTCCAAAAGCACTGTTTCATTACCACCAGCATGGCAAAAGATCTCTGGGTCGTCCGAATAAGAGATGGACCGAAAATTCTAGTTTGAGACCGTAACAGGCCACTCGGCCTAATACTTGTTAGGAAGACGACGGCGACTATAGACGAATGAATTAATAAATGTACGAATTAATGAGTGGAGTAATAATTAATTGATGCATAAATAAATGAATAACTAAATCAGAGAATCATTGAATCAGTGAGTGAGTGAATAAGTGAATGGAATGGACGAATGAATAAATGAGCACAAAGGTTAAACGAGACAAATAAGAACAAAAGAATTAACTGAAGGAAGAAGGAAAAAAAGTTGAACAAAAGTGAGTAAGGGAAGAAACTAAGAATGAATAAAACATATTGTCGTCGAAATATACATTTGACAAGAGCAGGTGCTGATATTACTTGAAGCAAGATAACGTGGGAGATGTTGAGTGGTAATGTCTCAAGGCAGCAAACGTCTGTGATGCATCCAGAACAACGCAGTGCATGCTCGAGACAGCCTGCGTGATGTCCCAGCGGTCCGTGCACTGGAGACAATGATCCCAATCTGGTAGCTGGTTCAGCTCATAACTATGTGAGCAGACAAAACGTCTGGTTTATGAAGTTGTGTGACGAGGATTGGTGGTTTAGGAAGGAGAAAGAAAAGAACAATAGAGCAAAAGAGAAAGAAGAGGAAGGAGAGGAGTAGAAGAAACTACCAATAAATGACCAAATGCATGCGTATAAAATTAAAAGTAAAAAATTAGAGAGTCTTCAAATAAACAATGAAAGTTAATGTATTACAAATTGTGGATAAATAAATAAATAAATAAATAAATAAATAAATAAATTTGTGAATAAATAAGATATAGAAGAAAAAAGAGTAAACAAAAGGAAGAAAGAAAGTAAGATAGATAGAAGAAAGAGAGAGTAGATGAATCATAAATAGGTTATTTATTGATTTCAACAAAAGGAGCTTCAAGGCTGTACTTATACATAATGGTAATAAGTATGCCTCAATACCAGTACCATATTCTGTGCATTTAAAGGAAAATTATGAAAACATGAGATTCTGTTGAAGGTATTAAACCAGGCTTGTAGTACTGGGCGACAATTGTGGTGTTGCGTCACTCATCGGATACATCACTCACCTCTTCCTTCCATCCCCGCGTCATTGACTTGGTAGGGGAGGGGATTTATATTCAATGTCTTTCTTATGTGATTGCGTACGGGCCACAGATACGTCATTCAACGCCGGTGGATGTGGACAGGAAACCAACGCTTTCCCCATGCTTTCCACCTCTCTCTCGTCAGTTCTGTATCCCAGCATTAAACTATGAGTAGTATGTGGAAACTGAAAGTAATAGGATTGTTGCTGGACAACAGTCAGACTTTACAAAGTTTCCTTGCTTCCTATGCCTCTGGGACAGTTGTGCTCGTGAATCACATTGGATAAGAGGAGAATGCCATGCTAGAACAACAATGAATCCTGGGAAGAAAAATATCATTAGAGAATGTCTGGTGAAACTAGAAAAGATCAGCTTTCCGCCTCTTCATATTAAACTGGGAATACTGAAACAGTTTGTGAAAGAGTAATTGCATGAAATTGGTGATTGTTTCAAATGCATAAGTTCTACCTTTTCCTTTCTCTCTGAAGCTAAACTTAAAGAAGAAGTTTGATGAAAGATGAATACTTTGACAATTTAATAGCCCAGAAAGAACGACCGGCTTGAACAGGATTTAAAAATGTGGTCGACAATTTCTTGGATAATAGGAAATATCCAGATTTAAATAATAATAAAAAACATTGTAGAAAATATGTTGGTAGCTATGACAAATTTAGCATGCAATATGAGCATTAAAATCCATTTTCTTTATAACCACCTTCACTTCTTCCCTGATTGTCTTGGAGATTATACGGAAGAACAGGGAGAAAGAGTTCATCAAGACATGAAAGAAATAGAAAAGCGTTATCAAGGCAGGTGGGATGAAGTGATGATGGCTGACTACTGTTGGTCTATGAAAAGAGACAATGTGGAGCTGCAACATAGAAGACAATCTTGAAGACAGAACTTCCAGATGAATAGGAAACCGTATTGAAAAATGAAGTGTTTGCATGAGACTTGAAATGAGTTGACCTGAATTGTGAATATGAACAAGAGAGTGCTGTTCGATTTTGTTTACTGTATAGATATTTTCAAAGATTACTTGATTTATGTATTTAAATGTGTTAATATTGTATGACTGGAGCTATAAATATGGCAGTTCTTCAAATCATTATACAATTTTTTTCATACGTGATAGGCAAAATCTGACTTCAGATCCTTTAACAGAAGTCAACAATTAATCAAAATCAACCTTCTGTATTGAAAGCCTTGAAACAAAATTTAATTTCTCAACCCTGTGTTATAGATGAAAGTTCAGGTCATGGTGCTGAAGGCAATGTAGAGATTGAAGTTGGAGTTCGTGACATTGATAGGGATCGAGATTACATACCGGGATTAACTTACAGACTTTTCTTATGGGAGAAAGTTTTTCTTCCTCCCTTGGCTGCTCTCGCGTATCTTAATCATCAAATCAAATGTAGTTGATTAGTTAGACCTACTAGCACGATAACGCTCGCCGCAATATGTTGTATCAAACATATTATTTGTAGATAGGTGGTTGTGTTTTAGGTCTGCCGCTAGTACTGTTAGTAAGATTCACAACAATCTGTTGATTTTCATGTAAATAAAAATTACTCAAACAAAAAACAAATGAAATAAATAAAACTAAAGAAAGCAATAAAATTTTATTCTGACATTTTTCTAGTAGTTGATTTGTATGAGTTTTTGTTTCCTGTAAATTAATTTTGATATAGATAGAAAGTAGAAACAAAAATAAATAAAACTAAAAAAGGAAATAAAACATTTATTTAGAAATATTTTCCTTTAGTTAGATTTTATATTTCATGTAAGTTTATTTTCATGAAAATAACAATTAGAAACAAATAACAGACCTAAGCAAATAAAACACTAAGAAATAAATACATATTATTCCGAACCGAATATACAGCTCAAAAGCATTTTTTCGCCTATTAAGTCATTTTTACGTATCATAGCAATACAGTTGACTACTACTCAATGCTGATAGCATTCTAGGGTTAAGAGAACTATTTGATACAGAATGTGCTTCTCAGTTTGGTTACACTCTCATGAAGGACCTTCCTAACGTATCAGCGCTGGATTTGCTGATGATATTGCACTAATTTCTAAAGATGAAGAATCGGCTACTCTTATGAATGATACTGCAAATCAGTGCTTCTCTAAAGCAGGCCTCACATTTAATGATACGAAATCAAAGGCAATAGTAATTGGAAAAAGGAAGATAAAGAAAATTGTTATTAGAATTATGTTTGGTCTTAATATAGCATCCAAAGATGAAAAAAAGAAACACATTAAATATTTGGACGTTACTTTTAATGATGAAGTTATTTTAGATGAAATATCTATGATAAGTAAATTAAATAATAAGATATCATAACTTCTACACTCGATATTTCTTAAGCCGGGTCAGAAAATTAATATATTAAATCAGTACATCTGGTCCAGTCTAATATATCCGCTTCAATGTGCCCCTCTATCCAAACTTAGGCGGTGTTTCTTAGAGGACGTTGATAAGCTCATTAAAAGTGCTGTTAAAGAAATAATTGGCTTACCATCAGACAGTCCAGACAGCATGCTATAGACTTACTGCTGTAGAAAAGTTTGTGGATTGGGAATAATGAGAGCTTCGTGGGAAGTTTTCCTTGAGCATATCAACATTTTTAATCGGTTAGACTCCATTGCTGACCTATTATTGAAACGAACAAGAAATTTCAAACAGGAAATCAATGGTAGTTTAAGAAATCTTGGCTTCACTCCTGATGAACAGTCTAACGTACGGATTTGTTGGAAGAAGATGCCGAAACAGCAGTTTCAGATTTGAAAAAACTTGCCACATCGTGGTAGAGGGATATCACAATTTTCCGAATGGTCAAAATCAAACTCCTGGATTTTCAACAAAAAGGCCTTTCATCTTTCCAATGGGCGAATGCCATAAACTGAATTGCAATGTTATGCCCCTGTCGTAGCGTCCCATGTAGGAGCCAAGAAACCCATTGTCGCCACTGCAACGAGATTGAAACTCTCCCTCATGTTCTTGGTTTCTGTCTCAAAAGGAAGCTATAAAGAAATAACAGACACCACTTGGTAAGAAGTAACATTGCTTAGAAAATATGAAAACTTTAAAATCCATGAACAAGTTTCGTATATCTCAACGAAAGATTCAACAAACGCGCTGACATCATTGCAATCGGCAGGAAGATGAACATTGACTTTGATATTGATCCAACAGTACGTTTGGAAGAAAGTGATGCACAGCGCAGACAAGTAGATCGTGAAAAGAAGAGGCACTATGAACCTTGTTTGACATATTTGGAAGAAAAATACACGTACGTGAAAATCGCTGGGAGGTGATTGGATTATTGTTTGGAGCACGTGTAACTATTACAAAATTTTGTGTAAATTTTTTCCATAGATTTCATATCAATACATCACTTCTTCAGGATATATCTAGGCTATACTAATTTTAAATTCCTCTTTGTTAATTATAAATCCCCATTTATACCCGAGGGGGTTAATTTAGGGAAAAGGGAAATTTATGTACCAACTATCTTTTATTACAGAACATCATATAAACTCAGGGATATAGAAATCATCGGATTAATGGTGGGCAGTAGAGAGGCCATAACAAAAAAATTCGTCTCATTCTGTCATAAATTTGGAGTCCCAGCAACAACAATTAAGAAAATTTCTATGATAGCGTCCACACCTGTGGAGTAACGGTCAGCGCGTCTGGCCGCGAAACCAGGTGGCCTGGGTTCGAAACCCGGTCGGGCAAGTTACCTGGTTGAGGTTTTTCCGGGGTTTTCCCTCAACCCAATACGAGCAAATGCTGGGTAACTTTCGGTGCTGGACCCCGGACTAATTTCACCGGCATTATCACGTTCATTTCATTCAGATGCTAAATAACCTAGATGTTGATACAGCGTCGTAAAATAACCCAATAAAATAAAATCTATAAAAGCTTTGAAGGGTTCTCTGCAGATTTTACGGAGACATTTGTACTTCATTCAAATTACAATTCAATTTTCTCATTCTATTTTTTATCTGTTTTTTATTATACTGCAAATTTTCATTATTGTAAAACATTATCTATTGTAAATTTCAGTTTATTGTAAACAAACTTCTTGTAAGACATTTTTAATGTTACATCTTAAATGTTACTGTTTAACATTCTTTGTCTTTGGCAACATCGCCAAGTTGAGGAAGATTAAACATTATTATTATTATTATTATTATTATTATTATTATTATTATTATTATTATTATTATAAATGAATAAGTAAATATATAATTCCGTTAAAGGAATGCTTGGTATAAAGCAAATGAAAAGAGAAAACTTAACTGCATAGAAATATTATTTTTTGTACATAAACAAAGAAATTAATTATATGGCTGTAACCAAACGGTACTCATTATAGGGCAGCTATCCCTTTCTGGATTTTCTCTCTATCTATGAAGGAATGTAATTCGTTCCCTTCAAATCTTTATTAGTTCGTGCTAATGTCCTTATTAAATGTCTTATCCTAAATATGTGGGGTATCGCACTTTCTCTTTCTAATTTTTCTTGCTTGTACTCTACTCGTAGGTCTATTATATTTCTAATACGATATTCAGAACCGAATGAATTTACCAGAACTGCCAGTGCTCTAGAAATGTGTTGATTTCTGTCATCCCATTGACTTGCCCTACATGGATAACAGAATGTATTTTTACAATATAACTGTAAATGTAGTAGTAGAGTTTCTACTCTCAAAGACAGTGAACCTGGGTTAGTATTCTGGCAAGGAGATGGAGATTGGACGTCTTTTCATGCTTTTACCTTGTGAATGTTTAGTATCCATTCATAAATATGTGAGAACCCTAAAAAGATAAAAGAGAACCCCAAACCATGAATATATTTAATATATCTTAGTTTTTCATAATACTTGGTTTTTAAATTTATTTCACAATTTATACTATTATTTCTACTTCGTCCTTCATCATTTTTTGTCTAATTTATTCATTGATAACTTTACTTATGATATTTTTTAAATGTCTCTTCTCTTTTTAAATGTTTTAATTTGAATAGTTCTTTAATTAATTTCAGTCTAGAATTTCTTAAAATAGCCTCCTGAATAATTTCCACGCCAAAAAATCGACAGGGACCCAATCCATGGAGTTACATGTGAGGATACCTTAATTTTTTTTTTACGTACTTACTTACAAATGGCTTTTAAGGAACCCGCAGGTTCATTGCCGCCTTCACATAGGCCCGCCATCGGTCCCTATCCTGTGCAAGATTAATCCAGTCTCTATCATCATATCCCACCTCCCTCGAATCCATTTTAATATTATTCCCCCATCTACGTCTCGGCTTCCCCAAAAGTCTTTTTTCCCTCCAGCCTCCCAACGAACACCCTATATGCATTTCTGGATTCGCCCATATGTGTTACATGCCCTGCCCATCTCAAACGTCTGGATTTAATGTTCCTAATTATATCAGGTGAAGAACACAATGCGTACTGTTATGCGTTTTGTAACTTTCTCCATTCTCCTGTAACTTCATTCCTTTTAGCCCCAAATATTTTCCTAAGATCCTTATTCTCAAACACTCTTAATCACTGTTCCTCTCTCAACGTGAGAGTCCAAGTTTCACAACCATACAGAACAACCGTAATATAACTGTTTTATAAATTGTAACTTTCAGATTTTTTGACAGCAGTTTAGATGACAAAAGCTTCTCAACCGAATAATAATGACACGCATTTCCCATATTTATTCTGAGTTTAATTTCCTCCCGAGTGTCATTTATATTTGTTACTGTTGCACCAAGATATTTGAATTTTTTTAAGTGATTCTTTTAATTCTTGAACAGTCTTATGCCACTCTTGAGAGCATCCTAATTTTTTACACGATTCTTTTAATCTTTCGACAGTTTCGTGGGGCTCCATAAAAAGAACTATTTATGCCACTCTAATGAATTCTGAGTTAGATCTTGTTGAGCCTTAACGTTTGGAAGTCCAAAATTTCCGAACCCATATTGCTGTTGCATAAAAGAACAGGTAAACCTCGCGAAAGAGGTAAATAACTATGGCCGCTGAGAGTACTGTATTTTCGTAAAAGACTACTTATTTGCTTTGAACGAATAATACAATGCCAAGATGGTCAAAATTATCTACCGCTTTGGTGAAGATTTCCCAAGAGTATATTTTTCAGCCTTTAGACTAGTGGTAGTTTTTCCTTCATTTGATTTTGTTGTAACGCTGAACGCAGACTAATATAACAGAGCTGCTTTTGTCAAAAGCGCTTTCGGTCATAGCGAGAGCATTCTTACTTGTACCGAAAAGAATTTTCAATATCTTGCTTATTTACACGAAGAAAAGCATTTTTGCTTCGTGTATCCCAGTTGTAGCTATGACTGAGGAAGATGTTATTATGGTACTGTTTGGAGAAATACATAGATGCAGAGAACAAGCTTCTTTAGATGCATTCAGTAGAGGGAAAAGGAAAATATGTTACAGAATTTCCTGTAGGAATTGCGATATAATGAAAATAATTTCTATATTTCACAACATTACCTTTCGATATTTTGATTGTATTTTAAATCTAATTAGTAAGAAAATACACAATTGATAGAGGATATCATCACGCCAGGACGAAGGTTGTGTAATACGAGTATACAAAGCATAGATTTGTTCTATGAGTGCAATTAAATTTTATGCTTATATTTCCTTACGTACTTCAAGCAGTAAATTAATCACAATCACAATAATTTAGTAAATTAGAAAACTAACAGCAGCTATTATGTGAAAGGCGCATGCGCACAACAAAATGCTTTTCCAGAGAACAATGATCTGGTTTATATTCCACTATTAAACTTTTCAGCTTTTTACATTTCAGTTCGCTACTGTGAGGATGCCATACTTATCGCGAAAACGTTCGTCTCTCATTATGTATCACCTTGTGTCATAATCTAATGGCTTGAATGGTTGATTGTTGATAAGTAAATGTAACGGTAATAAATCCATATATATTTAAAAAAGCAATTTTGTTATAATTTTATTAGTCTACGTCTGTCTTAAACGTACCTAAATGAAAATGTTATTAGGCCTTACGACGGAGTTTCTGTAGGAGCACTTTTAAATGAACTGCTCTTTTAAGTGTTTACTTATTTTATACAATTTGGAAAGTTTTGTGTATGACATACAAATAATTGTACAGTATTAATATGAACAACAAATTAAATGAAGAATGACTTCAGCAAACATTGCACCACTTGCGTGGAGCGGAAGGGGTGAGGTCAGGGGGATGGGTGTGACTCGTGAGGATAGTAAACATTTATGCTTGACGCGAGCCATCAGAGTATTACACAGCGGTGCTGCCTCAGCAAATAATCTGCAAAATGAACAGCGTGTGATGCGAGTCTCACTGGGAAGCCTCGCCCCACGGCGCGCGGCAGCTAGTTACGGTGACCACTGGCATGCAACTGTGCACAGCAAATTTGTCGCACTTCCACTGCAATGTTTCAATCAGCACTTTGCACTTATCTGCGAGACCACATTGCAGGGAATAATGCAACTAATGCAAGACTGACTATTTGCCATGCTGACAATGTGTAGGTCTTCTATAAAGTAGCCTGCATATCAGTCATTTAATTAAAGATTAATAAACAATGTCAGGCAAATGACATGTTATTTTTTTACTGTACTTACTACGTAGGAATTAAAGTATTTTTTTATGTAACGACGCTCGTAACTGCAGAAGTTATATCGCCGTCGCCGGTGTGCCGGAATTTTGTCCAGCAGGAGTTCTTTTATATGCCAGTAAATCTACTGACATGAGCCTGTTGCATTTAACCACACTTAAAGTAACAACATAAAGAAAGGGCAAATAAAGTAATTTTAATTTTGAAGTTTATATCCTTTTACATGAGAGTGCAACAGTAATGTTGCACAAGAAAATAGAGTTCTGTATTTTATTTACAAATACACGTTCAGAGTACAGTCATGTTCCATAACTATGGTCCTGGAACACAACTATGGTCCACGATACAACTATTCAAAGAACATTGTAGAAGTAACTTAGATTGTTCATAGATCGCTGCAGTGACTTGACTTCAAACTACAGTATAGTAAAAATATAGATAAACCAGGCGCTATGTCATGGAGTACAAAATTTGAATGGACCATAGTTATGGGAAATGACGGTACATATTTGTGTCAAAAAATATTTTTAGTATGTTGTCTGTCTGCCTACATATAGGATATTGTCTGTCTAAAACTAATATTTACAAAGTATTGAACGAATTGCTTTTTTTATTCAGTATGCTGGGTATCATTCGGGGAACATGCTTTGGAATAATGGAATATAACTTAATTGAAATAAATAGACCTTTAATTAAAAAATCATAATAACGGCCATTTATTTACAACCGGTTGTAACGATTTTCTTCTTTCTCTACGTAAGATGAAATAACTAACGAAACGGTAAATCGTATTAAAGAAATGGTAAATTGTACATCTCTGAATATGTCCCCACAGAGATTGTTACTTTTAGAATTATACGTTGGATGTGATCTGTACTTCTTCACACCAAGTCTTAAGATTTTAACATATTTCAAACAATGACTTTTTATAATTCATGTAACCGTTTGAAAAATAGAGCGAGACTTAAACTGATTAATTGTAAATTGTATGTATGTATGTATGTATGTATGTATGTATGTATGTATGTATGTATGTATGTATGTATGTATGTATGTATGTATGTATGTATGTATGTATGTATGTATGTATGTATGTATGTATGTATGTATGTATGTATGTATGTATGTATGTATGTATGTATGTATGTATGTATGTATGTATGTATGTATGTATGTATGTATGTGTATGTATGTATGTATGTATGTATTTACACTGCAAGTGGGCAAGCACCCGGTGGCAGTGGTATGTACAATATAAACAATACACAACAAAATGATAAGCAATACACAATAAAATTTACAATACACAATACAATTTTACAACACACATGCAATTTTATACACAATACAATAAGAATACACAATACAATTTAACACAATAATAATAAAACATAAATAAAATACCTAATTAAATTGGTCTGTTTGGTAAGCATTGTATATCTATAACGTTTGACCTCTTCCAAATTATAAGGCCACAATGCTAATGTAATATCCTTGGAATATGATAGAAAAAATGAAAAATACTTATTTTGTTTTAAAGTATATACAGCCAACTTTTTACGTTTACCGTTTCCTTTACAGCACATATTTTCATTGTTTGTTTATTTTAGTGATTCTTCTGTTCATATTATTAGTTTTGTTCAGTTTCATAGCGTATTGCACATTAAAACACCTACAATGTAGAAATCACATCTCCATCTATTCTCTATTAGCCTTAGCTTTTATAAAAAAAAGTGTTCACTATTCATGTACAGCCTAATTATCTTAAAGCTTTGAAGGGCCAAGAACGTGTAGTATGAATTTTGTTCATTATTTTCTGAAACTTTCTCTTGACTCTAACCTTCTGGACCAATGTTCTAAAAAAGCTAAAATGGAGCTCTGCGATTTATCTGTCTTGTTTCTTAGAAGATAATACTGGACGTAATTCGTGTATCTTCGTATAATGTCATTCAGTGCTAGTTTCGAATAGATATTAGTCATAATGTTCTTGCAGTTTGTTTCAAATGTTAATAGTTCTTTCACATCATATTTCCACAATCAGACTGATTCACTTTCAATCAACTCTAATTTTTACCATCCGCTGAACGTTCAAACTCTAATCACACCCTTAACTAACCAGAACAGAATTGAAAGATGGACTATGTTTGGGGATGTAACTATTTTTCTTTCTTTCTTTCTTTCTTTCTTTCTTTCTTTCTTTCTTTCTTTCTTTCTTTCTCCCTTGTTTGAGTAATGTTGCTTTGCTCTATGTATGTAGGATTATTCGTCCTAGATTCCGGTTTCAATCCCCGCCGAGAGCGATAGTTTGTACTGGGCGATAGAATTCTTAATATATTTTCTCTGTAGGGAGAGTAAGATCCCTAAAAACGTTGTCCCTGATAGAGGGCTCCAGGCAAAATTCGTTGGGCATTTCTCGTTCACTGATAGTGATAAGGAATAACCCCTGCAGTTGCAATCGTCGTCAAATAAAAACTACTAATTAAGAATGACATGGTCTCTTTTTTGAGCCGTTGTATAAATTTCGCTGCTGTCATTCCAGTCGGTAACCTCGATGGCGAGATGCTATTTCGGCAATATGATTCTAAGAATTCGGCATGGAATTGCTTGATATTCGCCGTACACTTGAAGAAATTGATTTCCTTCGAGATTACCTCATCATTCCAACCGGGATTCGAGCCCACGTCCGAGCACAGCCTCAGGATACGAGTTCCGCTTCCTACTCTTAGATCACATTGGTGGCTATCAATTTTGAGTTTTAATATTGGTGAAAATTGAGTGCAACTGTAATGTTTAATTAACTAGAGAATGTGTTTAATTGTGTTCTTTAAACTAATTGTATTGCCATTTTTTAATATTATTATCATTTTACGATCGAAACTGCTAGAAAGCTCGGGTTTAATTACCGGTCGATCCACCCTGAATTTATAACATGTATTGAGGAAGCCCGTGGACCGGCAAATACAGACTTTTTCTCCGAATACTCCTGTTCTCTTATGACCAGACCCCGGAGAAAATATTGCTTACAGGGAAACGCGCGATGTAGTATAGCTAATGTTTATGAACCGAGGACTCTTGCACGCATCACTGTGCAGGTAGGAGTAGTGCCGGCGTAGCTTAGTACAATGCAGTCAAAAGCTATCGACACGGGTCTTCAGAATGCCGAGACCAAAAGTACGCAAGATAGAAGCACTAAGGGAATATGTAAGTCAATATGGAGAAAATGTGTTTTCCATCCACGGTAATGAACTGTTTTGTGAAATTGGCAGCCGACATGGCATGCAACGTTAAGAAGCATATAAATAGCAATAAGCATAAACGCGCATGTAACAGACAACAGAATTTAAGCGAAGTGCAGCAGGAATCTCCTTCACAACTACTTGAACGAACATTTTACGAATATTATGTGTGACGCGTTTATTGCGTCAAATATTCGTTAAACAAATTAGAAAACGCGAAACTCCGTGGCTTTTAGAAAAGTACACTGGAATACAAATTCCTAATGAAGCAACACTGCGGAAGAAGTATGTGCAACATGCGTATGAGAAATGTCTGCGTGAAGTGAAGTGAAAATTACAAAATGAGAAGATATCGGTTTCTATAGATGAAAGCATGCACTCCGTTGGACATCACGTTGCAAATGTGGTTGTGAGTGCCCTTAGTGCGGAATGTTGCTGTAGACCCTTTCTCTTAATGAATGAAGTGTTGGAGAGGGTTAATTATTCCACCATATGTGAACTTTTTGATAGTGCTATGGAGTTCTATGGCCATCATGTGTGCAATTCGAAAATGTGTCGCTATACGTTACAGATGCTGCAAGTTATATGAAGAAATCTGCTATGTTTCTTGAAACACGTTATCCGAATATGATACACGTTACATGTCTTGCACATGCATGTCATAGACTGGCAGAAGAAGTGAGAGCACAATTTCCGGACGTAGACAGACTTATTGCAAATGCAAAAACATTTTTGTTAAGGCGCCACATCGTGTTTTTCAATTCAAACAACAGTGTTCTCAAGTACCTATTCCTCCATGTCACGTCATTAACCGTTGGGGATCATGGTTAAATGCTTGCATTTATTATAATGACAATTTCGAATTTGTAAAGAACGTGATTCAGTCATTTCCTTCAAGTGATGCATCAGCAATCAAGTTACTCAAGAACTTTTTAATAATACAGACATTAAACATGATCTAAAGTATATTACGTCAAATTTTGGGTTTTTGCCAGCTGCTATTGAAGCTTTAGAAGAATCTGGTGCAGAACTCGTGACTCAGATACACTTGGTAACGAATATTGTTAGTAATTTGAATCGCGGATGATGTTGGGAAACGTGTATCTGCAAAGATGAAAACAATGTTTGATGCAAATGATGGATAACAGATCCTTAGTAAAATTGCTGATGTTCTGTCAAATGAATGTTCTTATAGTGGTGTTAATATAAGCTGTAGTGATATGAAATATTTTAAATATGCTCCGGTTGTATCTGCAGATGTGGAACGTACATTTTCTATGTATAGAACTTTGCAGTCAGATAACAGAAAGGGATTTTCGCTCAGAAATTTGAAAATAATATTGGTAGTTCATTGCAATGCATCAATATGTAAATAATATTAATACCAGTAGCCTATGTCAAGTACAATGACATATTTAGATCTTTTAATGAGAATAAATTAGAAATTGCACTTTGTATGCTTCATAGCTAATCACTGGAAACTAGTCAGAAGGACGCACAAATAATGAGACTTTCATGTATTACTTCATTTCTCATGAACCAACCTGTACTACTGCCAGCGTCACGCTGTTTATCGTTATTTACCCCATCCCTCTCAAAGCAGGTATGCTGTGTTGCATACTAAGCTGATAGCAATACTTTTCCCGGGGCCTACTTATGACCTATGACATTCCATTAATACAGTTATCATTCGTTAAAGAGCTCAATGTGGACTCACCTCTGTGGTGCACTCTGGATAGTCTCTGTCTAATTAAATGGTCTATGAGCACGATCGTAGAGTAGGAAAATAAAATCTTTTATTGAGTCAGTCTTTAAAGTATCATTCTCAAATATAGCCTAATTATTATTAGACATATTTTTTCACATTTCAACTTGACATACGTTTTCGATTACGAAATAGCTCAATGAAATGATAATTTATAGACCTGAAGATGACTATTTCATAGTCGAAAACGTTTGCCAAATTGAAACATGACAACAAAATATATCTAATACAGGGACATCATTTTATTTTTACTTCAATTTTTATTGTACTTGAGTTTTTGAATGTACTTCACTCCCACCCCCTCTATTTACAATCGTCCACCACACAGAACCAAGGCCGCGTATAGAGTCAAAGTCGCCGTACAGTACTGAGTTAGTAAGTATAGTAGGTTTCAGAAATATTTTCGCGTTTTCCAGTGACGAAAGAGCTTTCAATATTGAACCATATTTTCGCACAGGTACTATCTGGGCTGTCTTAGCTCTTTTATGAAAACATTAATTTCTGTTAGGAATTGGACTTCTACGTAATTTTATACAACTGTTTAAAATAACTTAAATAAAGAGCCTCGTTAAGTAATTAACTGTCACGTGATTTTCCTCCTTTCTACGACCCTGCGACAAACTCACTTGGACGGATAGTAGATAGTATATCTGAGTACTTTTATCTTTTCGGATCGGGCAGAAGTAAAGATTGAATTTACAGTACGTAAGGTACTCTTTTATAAAACAAGTACACAATTATTTCAACATGAGTTACTAGTAGGCCTACGAAGGACGAAACTGGTAGACCTAATTGCAATTAGGTACAATATTTTATATTGCGATAATAGGCACAAAAGAACTGAAGCAGCCACCGGCGTGGCTCAGTCGGTTAAGGCGCTTACCTGCCGGTCTGAAGTTGCGTTCGGGCGCGGGTTCGATCCCCGCTTGGGCTGATTACCCGGTTGGGTTTTTTCCGAGGTTTTCCCCAACCGTAATGTGAATGCAAGGTAATCTATGGCGAATTCTCGGCCTCATCTCGCCAAATATCATCTCGCTATCACCAATCTCATCGACGCTAAATAACCTAGTAGTTGATACAGCGTCGTTAAATAACCAACTAAAATAAATAAAAGAACTGAAGCCTGTATCGAAATGAACGGTCACCATTTTCAAAAATGTGTTTAAATATCCATATTATGATTATTTTTCATTTTAACTTCATTCTCTATATCGTACGCTAATGTGATGTAGACAGTATAATATACACTGCATAATGAATACGTTCGCATGGATAACTCAGTTCGTGAGTAAAAACACTTACTGTTAATACTGTACTGTATTTTGATTAAACAAATACCTAAAGAAAATTATCACACTCAAAATCTCGATAATCCCTACTTTACGTAAATTGATGAACTACTTTTCTTCCATTCTGTACCAATAAAGTGATCTGTTTGTATTTTACGCCAGTATCATCGAACTCCAGTCATGGAAGGAGGTAGCAAATGGTGTTTCCGGGTCTCAATCATTAATCCAAAGGTATAGCTAGGTTAATATTAAAAATGTTAGTAAAAATAAAATGATGTCCCTGTAGTTAAGCTATACTATTTGTGAATGGTAAGATCGGCCCAATTAAATGATTTTACTTGCTTAACTTAGTAACTTATCGGAAAATAAAATGTCACAAAAGATCATAGACTAGAGGCGAATAACGGAACGTTAAGGGCTCTGCCATTGCACACACATATTCATGATCGATATAATTACTGCTGCAGGCATATAACGGATATCTGAGTTTGGAGGTTTCCTTCCTGTCAAGGTTTGAAAGTTTGCTCCTCATATACAGAATGTTACAAAACTCCATGCTCAAACTTCTAGGAATGGTAGTGGAGCCCAAAATACAGATTTTGTGTTGTATAACCATATGTCGGAAAGCAATGCTCCAAGAATTTCCCCTTGACATCCGGCGTCGCATGTGGTACCAGCATGATGACGCAACCCTCATTTCTCTCTTAGAGTTAGAGAGCATTTACGTGGCACATTCGGTGAACATTGGATTGGCCGGGGTGGGCCCATTGCATGGCCTGCTCGTTTTCCTGACCTTATCCTACTCGATTTATTGTGTGCGGACATTTAAAGAGTTTAGTGTATGAAACGCCAATTGTATCAGAGGACGTCGTTGCTCGGATTCTTGTAGCTGTCGATCACTTACAACATCAACATGGAGTATTTCAACGTATGAAAGACGCATTATCACGTCGTTGTACATCATGTATTGAAGAAGGAGGCCGCACGTTTGAACAATACCTGTAAATAAAATGCCACCAAAACCATTTTAACGGGTTAGGTACAGCTTACAGCAGTAACATTTTTGGAAATATTCAACATGTTTTTTCTCCATTACTGTATCTTGTACAATAATGAAAATTGGTATGTGTAAAACACTGTCCTTCTGCTATATGAAACAAAAATATTGTTTAAGATTTAAAAAGAATTATTTACATTTTTTTTTTTTCAAAATTTAGTTTACTGTGCAGTGGTGAAGCGTTTCCCACGTAACTCAAAAACTATCCAACATTGTGATGAAATTTTTTGTGTGTATTTATGCATGTCATATCTACAATATGATGCATTGATAGATTGTCTGATAAAAAATAAATTCATTTAAAAAATGGTCAAATATCAGTATTTTCTTCTAACACAAAATAAAAAAATTATTTATTAAGAAATGTAGTTGAAAGAGCATGATATTGTATACATTAGTTTCAGCAATAAAATAAAAGAGAGAGAGAGAACATGAAAGAGTGAATAAGTTTATAAGTTATGAGGGAAACGCTTCATCACTTCACAATGAACTGCCACCACTTTGAATTTTGAAAAAAAATATATAAATAACTTTTTTAAATCGTAAAAATATTTTTTTCATATACCACAAGGACAGTGTTTTACATAAACTAAGTTTCATTATTGTACACGATACAGTAATGGAGGGAAAAATGTTGAATATTTCCAAAAATTTTACTGCTGCAAGCTGTACCTAACCCCTTAAATGGTTACCACACTCTCAGTGTCTGTCAGCAATGTTTGCGTTCGACGGTGCCGACTGACGTAGGCTAACTATTGCTTTCCGACCTATAGTTATATAACACAAAATATTTGTTTTGGGCTCCTCTACCATCCCTAGAAGTTTGAGTATAGAGTTTTGCAACATCCTGTATAACTTAAACACAAGTTATTCAATAGAGTACGTGTTGTCACAACAAAGTCAATGACGCTACTGAGCTGCTGAGTGAGCACAGCTTAGCTTGCCACCAGGAATGAGAGAATGAGCCACACTGTAACTGCGCTTTACCGCATTTTTCTCTTCCCCATATCCTTGTATGTCAGACATCTTGACCTCATCGTACTGGATGAGGAATGACAGTTCATAATAGTTAACTTGTGATTTACACATCAAATCGTCTCTACTGTAATATAAGTTGGGGTACATCTTACTTGTCCTGACATAATTAGGAACATTAAATCCAGACGTTTGAGATGGGCAGGGCATGTAGCACGTATGGGCGAATCAAGAAATGCATATAGAGTGTTAGTTGGGAGACCGGAGGGAAAAAGACCTTTGGGGAGGCCGAGACGTAGATGGGAGGATAATATTAAAATGGATTTGAGGGAGGTGGGATATGATAGAGACTGGATTAATCTTGCACAGGATAGGGACCGATGGCGGGCTTATGTGAGGGCGGCAATGAACCTTCGGGTTCCTTAAAAGCCATTTGTAAGTAAGTAACATCTTACTTGTTTTCTTTAACATAAATTAGAAATTAGTCAATTAGAAAGGTTGTTAAATGCCAATAAAACGGAATATTTAAGTTACATTTATATGCATTTTTTTGCCTTATAATTCGTACCGGCAGCTACAATTTGTAGGTCGCTTGTTTTTAGGTTTAGAGTAACTGTGAATACAAACTTTCAAGGCAAGTCCGACCTACAGTGGCTCTCATAATTGATCGTACACTATCATTTAAGCGTACAATTTTATGAGATTAATCACTCAGAGACGATTTTACTTAAATAACGTTAATTATTCCAAGGAGAGTATGTGTTTACACATTAGAATTACGATTTTTTCCTTCCACCTCTGTTTGAAGATACTGTAAGCACTGTATAATAACTTTATTAGCTTAAATACACGATCTACTACATCACAAAATTGAACGTACACCTGTTAACATGCCTCGAACTCAGCTCTATTACTATTCGGACGAGAAGTTCAGCAGTTGCGTCTTGACCGTCAGTAGATGTACTGCATAGAGTGGACTGTTTATTTCCGTGCGCTAGTTGAAATGGGCAAGAGGAAAGAAATTTCCATGGAGGAGAGCAAATCAATTATTAATTTGGCTTTAAAAGGGAAATCACGTAGAGAAATAGTTTCAATTTTTGGAAGAATACATTCTACAATTCAAGGGATAGTAAACAGATACATATATATAACGAAAAAATACAAAATGAGAGAGGTAGAGGTAGAAAAAAATACTTAACGAACGAGATGAACGGCAGATAGTTTCCACAGTTGGACGTAACCCACGCTTAGTGCTCCGAAACTGACCTCTGACGTTACTGCAACACTTAGCCAACCTGTATCTACTGAAACGATTCGTCGTACTTTAAGAAGAGCGGGTTATCACGGCAGAGTATCGAGGAAAAGGCCATGGATCACGGAAGTAAATCGACGTAAGAGATTGGATTTTGCAAAAAGATATGTAAATTGTAGTGAAGAGTTCTGGAAATCAGTCCTCTTTAGTGATGAAAGTAAATTCAACATTTTTGGTTCGGATGGACGAAAATTCGTGTGGCGCAGAGTTAATACAGAGTTTAAAAAGGAAATCTCTGCCCAACTGTAAGACATGGTGATGATTCTTCTATGGTTTGGGGCTGTATATCTGCTAATGGAGTAGGGAACCTAGCTTTCATAGAGACCACAATGAACCAGTACGGCTACCTTAACATTTTGAAGCAAAATCTTCAACAAAGTGCAGAGAAAATGGGCTTGGGGTCGTACTATCAATTCCAGCATGACAAAGACTCAAAACATATGGCCCTTAATGTTAAGTTGTGGCTGCTATATAATACCCCAAAACGCTTGAATACACCATCTCAATCCCCAGATCTCAATCCGATTGAGAATTTGTGGTGGGAATTGAAAAAAAGGGCACAAAAACACCATGTGACAAATAAAAGTCAGCTTAAGGCTGCATTAATTTAAGAATGGTCAAATATTTCTAGTTCCATCACAAATAAATTAGTACAGTCCATGCCAAAACGACTGAGAGAATATTAAAGCCAAGGGACTGTCTACAAAGTATTGAGTTCATTGTTCTTGTAAATAATGTTATGTTTTTTTCCCTGTGTACCATCAATTATGTGATGTTGAATTAAGATGTATTTTGTTAAATTTTATTTTATTTCATTAACATTGTAGACAAATTACGTACAAATTATGTTTAGTTGGAGAAATGATAATAGACGTTATAATTATATTTATTTTGTATGTAAATTATAATACTAAATACAATATATAATTTGATTTACATAAAAATGTAAGTGTACGATCAATTATGAGAGCCACTATATGTTGATTTTGTATAATGGATTTCTCATCGAAGATCCGACTGGTGTGAGGAAAAATTTATGAACTTAATGCAAAACTCGATGGACAAGTAGATATGTATGTGGGCGTATTAGCTGTGATAACGTAGGTACGTAGGAGGATATGTGGGATTCTTGGATAGAAATCGCCCTAGAGTTGCATGTGCCGTATCTCGCTTGTTTCCAGAGTTTCAGAGCCAGCTGTACTGTAATGTAGTGCCGCCCCTCGCTGTCTGTAATGCAATAAACCGAGACCGCCACAGACAGCAGAGCAGCGCCGATGTACACACGGACAATACTTACTGTTGCCATGGAAACGCCAGTTTGCACTGCGTAAATTTGAATGTTTTTTTTTTTTCAGTTCAAAAGAGTTCTATGGAGAATTTCAGGTGTGTTGCTGCTTGATTAGATTTCAATTCTGTTGTCTGTTCTCTCTACCGCGTTTTGTTTGTTTCTACAGTTTTTCGTTACATGTGCTGCGTGGGCGCGGCTCTGTACACGGCACGTCCATTCTGGTAACCAAGGAAAACACCGCCGACATACAAATAGTGGGCGTGTTTGGATGAATACATGCCTGTGGCATGGAAGTATAATTCACGTTAATATGAAAAAGGCATTTCAAGGATAATTGCGAAAATTACTGACGCATGAGTCTGTTGAATTCTAATTATAAAATTGTAGTTAGTGTTCTTAAAAATAACTATATTTCTACTAATCAAATATAGTTGAACAAAAAAATAAAAAAAAAAAACTTGCGAAAATACAGATCTTGTATAGATGGATTATTTATTATCAAATTTTTAGATGAAAAATACAGAGAATTTGATACAGATACATGATTTTTATGGACTATAGAAAACCCTTCGATACAGTCAACAAAACAAAATTATTTGAAATTGAACAGAATAAGATTACATTAATTCATACGAAAAATTTTCAACGTATGTAAAAATAATGCAGTTTTAATGAAAGTATAAAATCAACTCGCGGAATTAAAAAAAAATAAGCGGGAACGAAATAATCGTGCAGAAAGACAGAAATGAGGTCTCTCTTGTGTTTCTTTATAATACCTATAGTCTATATATACAGAGTGTTAAAAAAGTATCCAATATTTTAGGAGGTACTAGTATACATCAGAACGAGAAAATAATATCTAATAAACATGAATCCTGCAACACATACTTTCTGAGATCTGAACACTTGTTCATAGGACCTACTCAATGTGATCTCCATTCATGGTAATGCATTCCTTTGCCCTTCGGCTTAAGAAATCTCGCACTATTTGAAATTTGTTTTAATACGTCAATAAGAAAGTCCTGATAACGATCCCCAGTTAATCTCTCTGGTAGCACGTATGGCCCTATTAATCTATCACCAAGAACGCCTGCCCATAAGTTGACTGAGAATCGGTGCTGATGCCTTGTTTCTTCAACTGCATGGGGATTTTCTTCAGCCTACTCATGCTGATTACCAAAATTCACACCACCATCTCTGCTGAACCCTGCTCATATCCGCAACCAGACTTTTGTTTTCAGTATTCCTTGCGACATATCAGTATTCCATGCCATGGGTATCAACTACGGTATGATTATCTGGTAGTCTGCTGTATTGTAGGGCAGAAAAATGCATTGCCTTGAATGGACGTCACATTGAGGACCTCCTATGAACAAGTGTTCAGATCTCAGAAAGTATGTGTTGCAGGACCCATATTTATTAGACATTATTTTCATGTTTTGATGCATACTATCACCTCCTAAAATATTGGATACTTTTTAAATCCTGTATATGATCTATCTCACCAAAATCTGGTGATTATTACCTTATTGAAGTATAATGATTAATTGATTTCACTAGAGTTGGATCCGGGATGGATTCTTGTACGCCCTATACGCGAGAATTAACTTAAGTCCGACGAATGACCTGGACTGCATTCGTGAATCCGAAGCTCACAGGCGGATCAACCTTTCTGGGTTCTGTAGATAAGATACCGAAGCCTCAAGCCCAACCTAATCAGCGCCAGGAACCCGTATTACGTCCAAACAAAACACGCCGGGCTATTTTTGCTATTACTATTTTACTATGAGGTGATGTGATGGGAGAGTGGAGAGTACTGGTGGAACGAAGAAGGAAAACGGGAGTATCCTGAGAAATAACCTCTGCAACGTCTCTTTTGTCCACCACATATTCCACCCAAACCTTACCGTGAATCGAACCCGGGCCGCCTAAATGCAAGGCCAGAAAACTAGCACTGTAGTCACAGTTGCGGTTCATTTTAATGTAACGGATAATCCTAATTTCATACCGAAATTATTTTATATTCTGATAATCAGGTTCGCAAATTTAGCAACGTTTGTATGCCGTTTTAACAAGAGTACAAAATTATAATGGGGAAAATGGAGTTCGACAAAATGCGAATAGGCCTACTTGAAATTAATGAAAACAGCCTATCTCCAGTAAAATATGCCTTATGACGAAATAGTAGGAAGAATGAACTGTTCTAATTACACTGACTACTACTTGATATCCATGAATGAATCTGATCTCAGTAAGAAAACCACAAAATTTATAAAGCCTTTAGGCATTATCATTCGCATAATGTAACAGTGAACATTTGAAATCAGAAGACAATGAGGTTACATAAAACTTTCGCTAGGTCAGTTCTGTCTTATGTTACGAAGCCTGGAGAATCAAGAAAAGAGGATGAAACAGGACGAAGAAAAGCGGAGATAAGATTTATGGGATATACTACAGGTTACACCACAAAGGACCATAAAATAAATGATGCAAATATGAAATACGGAAACTAATGTCTTAATACGAACAAAAGTAGAAAAAACTGGATTAATGATGTTAATAAAATAAGTCATGGAGTATTTCGAAACGATTCTACATTACCGCCCAAGAGGCAAAAGAGGAATTTTACTGGTTGAGCTGCAAAGATCGTAACTCGCCACATGCCTAACATTTGCCACGAAGAAAAGTAAGATGATGGTGGATGGATGACGTGTGTGTGTGTGTGTGTGTGTATTGTGTGTTGTGTGTTTGTGTGAATATATATGTATGTAGATATTATGTATGCGTGATGTTCCATCTTTATGAATGTATGCTTGCATTGTTTCATGAATTTGTTTTGTGAGTGTGTACCACGGTTGCCAAATTCTCTCGTCAGGAATCCTGGACAGGTGATAATATCAATCAATCAATCAATCAATCAATCAATGGACATTATGGAGCATGTCGACTCCATGTCGATTTCACAAAACGCTTCCACTCTGTTCTGTCTTTTGCTAGGTCCTCGCAGTTGGTAATTCCCATTTTCATGCATTCCTTCTGAATTTCATCTTTCCATCTACTTCGAGATCTTCCCAGTGACCTTCTGTTGTTAAAGGTGTTCATGTGTATTTGTTTTGCGCTGCTGCAGTCATCCATACGTATATGTTCAGCCCAATTTAATCTTCTGGTCCGTATTGCACCTAAAATTGAGGTTGATTATAAAGTTTGTGAATATCATTATTACGTCGAATTTGCCCACTTGTTTTCCAGTGGGTCAAAATACTGCGTACCTTAAAGTCACTACACATTTGAATTAGACCTCAGTCAATTTGTAATACAACTGGTTTTATTAATTTTACGTGTCTCTCAAGTAACTATATAGGGCCTAAACTTTTAATTTTCTTACACTTTTGCTAGATTATGAAATTTCCTTGGAATTATTAGCAAAGTCTGGAGAAATAATGTCATATTACAGCCTGATATAAACAGAAAAAAAATGTATGATACATTGTTTAAATCCAAAGGGAGTAAAGAATAAAGGTATTGTACAATACCTAATACATACTACAGTATTATCGTTTTTATTTCAATACAACCCAATAGGAGGCGCCAGGCGGCATTGATGACGACGTTGAACACAGGTTGCAAAGGGCGTAGAAAAAATGAATAACGAATTTTAAAAATAATTTTATAGAACTCACCCACATCAAAACTATATTGAACTTCTTGTCATACATTATCTAGAATGATAGTTTTAGCAGACGTTGCGGCCCCCACAAATTGCTTTTTAGTTCTTGGAATGTTTGCAGTGCGTTTGTAAATAGTGTTCCTAAATGAATCCCGAAACAAAAAAGGAAAAAGTGAGAATCTCAAACTTATGGAGCCAGAGATCTGGAAACAGAGTGTCTAGAAATGCTTGATGATAGAAATCAGTGTGCGCAATATCTGCCTGGAAAGAAGTATGCAATACATTGCACATTCCTTCATTATAGCCAGAAATGTATTAAACCCTGCTGTTTCTTCTGAATAAAATAGTTTGATCTCCATTAATGATGAGCGCACACCACAACTTTTTGAATTAATTCTGTCTGAATCTAAAATTTTCTGTGGATTCTGATTGTCTAGAAATCATAAATATGGTTGTTATCTTCTGAGTAAACAAGAATGGTAGTTTTACTTTTAGAAAAGGATGTTACGTGTATTGAGAAAATCATATACATTTTAAAATGTGATTATAATATATATAGTTACACGGAACTTTTATGAAGCCGCGGTCGTTTACACACGATTTTTGACAGAAGTTTATAGGCATACAGGTTTTTTGTCTCCAGTCACATCCACAAATTCTAGACACTAAGTTTCCCGATAGTTGGATTGGACGACTTGGTCGAATTCCCTAGACAGTTAAGTCTTCTATCTTCATTCCTTTGCTGCATTTTTATATATTCATATACATATAATATATTGCATACAAAGACAAAGTGGAAAATGTCAAGGGACAATAAAACAGAATTGTGAGAGTTGCGACAAATGTTAAATGTGTCATACCTGAGAATAAGTGGCGAGAAATTCAATATCCCTTTGATGTGTGTCGTGTAACAGAAATCTAGTAAATATGTAATGAACTTGTTTAAAGTTGTTTCTGAATAAGTGCACTAACATTACAGTAATTATGTTCCTTCCATGTTATTGACGTTATTTTAGACCTACGTCATGTGTGTGTATTGTGTGTGTTATCTGTGTGTTACGTTCAGCAATGTGTATATGTGTATATTTATATGTGTGTATGTGTATGAGTACATGTGTATGCATATATGTGTTAATATGTGTGTATATGTATGAGTATGTGTGTAAATGTGTGTGTGTGTGTAGGCCTATGTATACGTAACTGGAACTTCCACAAGCAGGACCATTTGCTCTTTTGGGTGAAAACTGTATTATTTTAAATATATAACTCACATGTAATTTGTAATTTCAACTTCAATTTCAATGTGTAGGCTATATGTTTGTATATGTAAAGGGTAGAAATAAAATAGCCTTCCAGATTTCCAGAACGAATAGCTCATATCGTATGTAAAACAAATTATAATATCTTATCGATGGAAAATGTATAGATTTTACAGACTTTTTTTTTCTCCAAATGTTCAACAATCTCTTATTCGGTAACTATTGCGAGTAGGATCGTGATTTTTGTCCATATCTATAGAAAATATAATAAGAGTGCACGGTTTTCGTGTAAATTTAATTTAAAAAACCTCTAAATTCAAGCCACTGCACGATGCAAGCAAGTGGCAACGGCTTGGCAGAGAGTAGCTTACCTACCGTGGCAGACTGAGTTCGTTGACTTGTGACATCTGTATCAAGAGTAGTGCGTGTTAGGGGCGATGTTGCCGAACAGCTCAAACTTCAAACTTAATTTTCTAATTAACCATGCATTTAATCACAAAACGTAATATAGGTTTTCTATTCATTTATATACATGGTGTTTCCTAGATGGTGTTACAAACTTTCAGGGATGACGGCAAAGAGCACATGTAACAATTTGGGATCAGGAACCATGCTCCAGAAATGACTGAGTCGAAAGTTATAAGCAAAAATAGTTGTGTAGAAATGGAATTGTAATTTGGCACCACGTGCCCTCCTGCCTTTAACCTTTGGTACAGTCGTGGAGAGATGGTATGGGTCGGATGTCTCCTACGTGGGTACTTGTCTCGATACAATCTGCGAGCTTGTCTACTGTTCCCATTGGCTAATCCGTATTCGAAAACCAGGTCTGCTTATTCCGCTCTCGTGTATTCCTCCATTTCACTAGGATTGATCGACTAGACATTGCAACTTGTACACATATACTGCTGTCTACAGACGTGCATATGAGGACCCACCATGTCCGTTACACATTATGCTATCTGCATTGCTTTAGTGTAGTTTCCTGTTCCCACCCCTCAGACAGCGCACTGAATGGAATACTTTAAATAGACAACGCAAACAACATCAGATGAATACAGTATGTGTAAGATGTACAGATAAATACACATAAATAAAGTGTACAGAGGAATAAAACTATTTCATTTCCACACAACTATTTTTGCTTGTGACTTTCGACTTGGTCATTTCCGGACCAGGGTTCCTTATCTCAAATTGATACATGAGCCCTTTGCCATCATCCCTGAAAGTTTGTTACACCACCTCGGAAACATTCTGTATGTGCATGCATATTAGTATAGATGTATGTATATGATTGTGTAAGTGCATGAGTACGGGTATGTGTATGTGTGTATATGTGTGTGAGTAAAGAGGAAGGCAGAAAATAGGAAAGATTGGAGAAAGCTGTGTTTGCAGTAAAAGATCTGCCTTTGGGCAGAACACTGAATGAATGAACGAACGAATGAATGATGAATGGTATGTATGTATGTATGTATGTATGTATGTATGTATGTATGTATGTATGTATGTATGTATGTATGTATGTATGTATGTATGTATGTATGTATGTATGTATGTATCTGTATGCTAAGTGTGTATTAAGTCATTAGAGTTGGGGTTACCTGTAGAGCAGTATGCTTAGCTTCTGTGATTGGATTATAGACGTGGATGTTAATTACCAAAGTAATTTGTGTTCTGTTGTTTCGACGTCGGTGAGAAATTGCCGATAAATTTCTCTCTTGAAATATTCTTATTCAACGACAGCATGCTTCAATATGCTATAAATAATTTATTCGCCTTCTGAATAAGGTTCCCACCAGTTTTTAACCGAAAAACTCAAAATAATACCTAATTACTTGACCTACAAGAAGGCCAAATTATGGTATATTGTTTGGTTGCACGATACTAATATGCAATAAATTTTCATCTTGGCACTCTATATATTACAAAAAAAAAAAAAAATAGACAGACAGACAGACAGGTAGAAGAGAAGAAGAAATTGGATAAGAACTTTCTTTTTTATATCACAAAAGGTTTTAGATTCCACACTCGTGAATTCTAAGTGCAGTGGAAGCCTACACACGATACAACTGCTATCGAATTACTGGTGCAAAGACGTCATGTTCAACGGTACATTACATATCCGAACTGTAATATTTCTCATCCCGGGTCTATTGATATTCCGCGGCACGAGTTGGCAACGCCGCTCACAGATACATTACACAATATACACGAGTCTGTCACTCAATAATAATGGAAGCGTGGGTGTGCACGTTTTCCTTTGTGCAGCAGTTTTATTGAAATATAACGACATAAAGTTACAAGAGTCAATAAATTGTTCCCTTCCTGCCTTCGTTTTATGTAAGCTTCCTGAAATGAAATAGTGTTGCGTTGAAAAAAAAATTAGAACATATTACCTAACGCCCTATACATTTCAGAGCGTAGCTTCGTGGAAGTTAATTTACGGCGTTTGAACGTTATTAATTCATTTTCCGTTTCTAGTTTTCAGTTTGTGTTAACTGAAAGTATAAAAATCCTTCCGTCTCGCCCACACAATAGATTTCCACAAATTTTTGTTCTCAGTTATTTTACATTTGATATGATGCTGTTCCTCATAGTCACCTTCTGTTGTTTGGAAATTACAATACCCAAAAAATAAAAATTAATTGATTTTATGTGTATCTCAGAAAATTTCAATTCAATGTAAAATTAGTCGTGAGAGAATTAACAAAACAGTCTCCTAGTTTTAATTACATTTATTTCATTATTTGTTATCTACAGTTTATGGTAAGACAATAAAATTAATCAATGTTGGCAATTTATAAAAAGAAAAAAAAAACAATCTCTAGTAAAAAAAATTGGAGAGTAAAAGTATTAAACATATAGACAGATTAATTATGTTGTGTGCTATGGCTGTAAATTGCACATTTTAAAATTAAATATTTTAATTCTTAACATTGTTATCATGAGAAAACAATATGGTGTAAACAAATATATCATGAAATACCGTTATCATTTTGCCTTAATTCTACTGTTTATATCATGTACGGTATGTAGTACCGATATAGAAGATGTTACTTATAATACTTCACATTAATTTTGTGCGGTTTTTTTCTCGTCTGCTTCACTGTGGTTTGTAAACTTCTCCCTAATACCAATATTAAATTCATTACTTCAATATTTCCATTTCTCATCATACGAAGTATGACGTAGAAGTCTGTGATACTGCAGAAATAGATTTTGAGATTTTCGCGAAAATATACGTTTTCATTCTCATTGATAGAGAAAAAGTGGTTTTCAGCATTTCGTCTGTCTGTGGTTCCATCTGTCAGTAGACAGCGATTTATTTCTTAAACTACTGAATGAACGAATTAACTGTGAAACGTGAACACGGCGGAACTCCAGCGGAAGGTCAGCTTTGCCTTGGCCGACATTTTAGGGTGGGGAGAAACTCTGATTAACGGGGTATACAGAGCGGTGAGTGGATATTAAACGTACGTGTTTGTTAGTGATTGTGTAACCTACGGTCTGCTAGGAAAGGAGAAGTCAAATGGAAAGTAATATGCATAAACATTTCATTCCTCAACGAGTGTTCATTTATGATTCATATGTTCGTACTAAATCCGTTCGTGATGCCAGAAGATTACTTCAAGTGAAATTTCCTAGTGTTAAGAGTTCCAGGTCTTACTACGATTAATAACTTGGTTATTAAATTTCGTTAAGCGGGAAGTGTTCAAGATAAGATAAGAAACGAAAAAGACGAAGGACACTGATATTGGACACCGGCTGGAAAGTTCGCCCCGTGTTTATCTATAATGATTTCCTTCTTAAAAAGTAACACATACCTCGGAGGAACTCTCAAACTGAGTTAATCCCTATGAGCTTTTTTTTCCCCCTGTGGGGTTTGATTCTTATTAGTAAAATAGAAAATTAATTAAATGTCTTATTATATTTGCAGTGAACGCATTTGGAAGGGGCATCAAGACTGCAAGGAACGTTCCGATGTTGCTGAATTCTCCTTGTGGCGTTAATTTTTACGTATTCGGTGAGTACCAACTATGTTAAAGACACACAAAGGAACTTGGATTCTTAAACTTGATTTCCTCTTCTTATCGCTAACAATGGGGCAATTGTTTGAGCATTACAAAAGTTTTAAACTAGCGGTATACATGGTTGTCGGAGACACGGAAGCGAAACCTGTTTATTACTTTATAATTTATGCAACTGACTCCTTTTCAAGACATTATAACAGCTCTTGTTTCAATATCTCGTAACAAATCCTTTCCTTTGTCATTTAAATCGCGGTAACTACGAGTGATTCAGTGCTGAATGTCTTCACTTCCATGTCTAACTTGGAGGTCCGTAATAGCCTATAATTTATTGTTAATATTATTCCTTCTCTTTGTTACAGATTCTTGATTTCATGAAAAATGGATTAATAACAACCTACATTTCATTTGCTTTTCAAATACTGTATGTGCAAAAAGTATGTATTTATACCCTAAGACAGTGGTTCCCAACCTTTTTTTATTGATAACACACTTTATTGAACGCCCACGATATCGCGGCACTATTATTTGCTATAATAATAATAATAATAATAATAATAATAATAATAATAATAATAATAATAATAATAATAATAATAATATAATTATAATATAGTAATAATACTAATAATAATAATAATACTAATAATAATAATAATAATAATAATAATAATAATAATAATAAGCAGTGCTTTTCTTATGGAGAAAAAGGTGGTGGAACTCTGTATAGAATATTTTATAATGGACGGGGAGATGATTACTGTTCACTGCACGGTAATTTTGTCCTTTTTAATCTCCTTTCAAGGTCTAAACGGAATTCCAATAAAAATTACATTAACACAGTTATTCACACATATTTTGGTTCCATGATGAAAAATCCAACAAAAAGGTCCCGGAACGCCGTTCTAGCGCTTTCCTCCAGAAAACACTGATTACAACCTCTATGAAGTGTCGGACATCCAGTGTTGTAGATAGGTAGATGTTAAGACGCAATCGAAAATTCTTTTTAAAAAACCATAGACAAATAAACTGAAACTAACCAATAAGTTCTGACGATTCTAAATCTGTTTATTACTAAGTGGGAATAGTAAACGAATTACTAACCATTGTTGCAGGTATTCACTTTCTTTCGAATTATCGCCAGGTAGAAAAATTAAACTGAGCATTGTTGCAGGTGGTTACGTTTCATTGGTAAAGTCTGTCTCAAAATAAAATCTACCCTATCAAAGACTTCGTTATAAAAATAAATAATGTGTTTAAAAAAGAAGATTTCTGGATAGCATAAAATTTATTTTTCAATTCTAAAATTTCGCGACACACTCCATAGGGCTGCGCGACACACCGGTTGGGAGCCACTGCCCTAAGACATAGAAAGTAGCACCCCTCAATGCATTAACTCCGTTCTTCAAAGCGTATTGCAGTGAGTAATGGATAATGCTTGAAGTAGGTGCCAAAATTATTTAAAAAAGAACGAAGGCAGAGAGTTTCAGTTTCTCGTTGCTTAATAGCCTCTGTCTAAATAAATAACGTTGCAAATATAGAAACCCTTTATATACTGTACACTCACTCAACATACAAATTCAGAAACATCTTATACCAGAAATATCTGTAACATTGGAAAATTCCTTTGCAAAACGAAAAGTTACATTTGATCCAATCAAATTTCTGCACATTTAAAGGAGAAAACTAATATTCTTTCAATCATTAATTATCATAATACACTGTCCTCTTAAATTGACTGAGCATATTAGAAATTTAATTAGTGACTTTCCCAAAACAAGCTATAAAATGTTTCATATAAAACAATTTTTATCTCTAAAAGGAAGCAAAAACGAGCGAAATTGTATTAAACCTTTTTGTTTCAAATATCTGGAAGAATAATCCTCCTGTGTCGTAGTTCCAGTGCAGTGAGTGAGTTGTCAGCGAAATTAGTGTAGTGCTGAAAGGTACTTGTGCAGGTATGAACATATCATACTCGTGGGTTTTAGTTCGAACTTAGGGTTAAGATACAAATTTTATTTACTTTAAATGTTATTTTAAATGATCGTGCTTCATTTAATTTAGGATGCTCCCTGTTGTTATTATTATTGTTATTATTATTATTAATTTATTATTAATCGTATTTTTTATTAATTGTGTTTATTATGAATTGTCATTATTCTATGTAATTAGTTACCGCTGACACCGGGTATATACCAATTTGCAGTGTGAATAAATACTGTACATACATACATACATACATACATACATACATACATACATACATACATACATACATTAATGACATTAATACTAGACTGTCACATCACAATATGATCACGAACATTATAGAAATATTTGTAGTAAAATCCAAAAGTGCCATTTCTGGGACAGTGATCACAGTGAGTTCTTAAAAGAACAACAGATTTTCTTTTCTCTTTTAATATTATCCTCTGTGAACAGGAAATGATTTTTTAAGCGTAACTTCCCAACTCTTTTAGCACAGTTTGGAGGATAATAAAAAGAAGCATGTTATTCTGTACCCATATATAATAAAATCAGTGGTCGCTCTCAAAGAAAGCTACAAATAGAATGAAAGCTACAATTTTGCTGTACTTGTGCTAGCAGAGATTCATCTTAAAATTATTGGCTGGACAAAGTTTTTGGACAGACGTAAATGGTGGAGTTAACACATGTAATAACAGAGATTCGTCAGAAATTAATCCCTGTGTTTTAATTGGACCAGTTCTTCGTAATTTAAAAGTTACTCTATGATGTGACTCCACTTCACAATTCATAATTGATCCATAGTTCTTCGAAGAAGACAACAATCGATTAATAGAGATTTTCACAATAAATGAGGATCGAAATTATAGTTTGCTACAGAACAGTCACCGTTTCGCATAGGAATCATGACCTTAGAGACATAATCTTATGAAAGATAAAGCACCACCCCACATCTACATTCGTTCAAAACAATTAATTAGACCTACATGGTTCTTTGGCAATAGTATCTTCAGTAGGCACTTCTCAGGAATTTGTCCTTCACGATCTTCAGATCTCAATTGAACCAACAATAAATGGTTGAAGGGTTATGTTAGAGCAAGTTTTTTGTGACACCGCCAACAGTCCTATAGCAACTGCAAGATACTGTCTCACAAAAAATTTGGAATATTCCATGACATTTTCTGTAAAGTGCTGTGCATTTTATCTCAGAAAGAATGGTGTCTGTTGAGGAATAGAACAGAGTACGTCATATTCCTAATGTTTTGTAAAATCCAAACCTCATTGTTCCCCGAATACAGTGACCTTTTTTTATTTTTCTATCTAAAAATGTATTATTATTTAAAGTTTGAAGTGACTTTTCAATGTTTATATTTATTTCTTTTTTGCACTAAACTTCTTACGAGTGTTCAAACCGACCAAACAGTTAGACGGACACTCCTTGTCCTGTGAGTTGGAATCAGCATGGATCTCATTCGATGAAACACATAGCCTACATTGTCAGCTGATCTGACATCATTCTGGCGTCTATGTAACCATAAAGCTGCACCTCAGCTGCTACTTACGCGACGCCAGGCTTATATACAGATATGAATATGCATTTGAGTAATTTCAGAATGATTAATTGAAAGTCATTCTTGACAGTTTTGGAGTTGAATCCCTTTAACAAATAACGGTGTACGGACTGCATTCAGACTGCATGTTTAGTTCTGGAGATGAACCGATCTCGTGCATATGGTCTCTCTTGATGGATATAATTAATATCCCATTTCAACATTCCACCTGTGCACAAGTGATCACAGGTCAGCGCACATCAACTGTTCCCTTTCTTAATGACTAATCGACAGGGGCATTAATTAACTAATGAAATGAAGAATGGCAGGGCGATGTTAGAGGTTGAAACAGTAGAAGGATTTCATATCTGCCATTCACTATATGTATGTACTATAATGATTTCGTTTGGTTACTTGTTCCGTTCTTGTTAATTTACTTATTTATTTACTGAGTCTAATATTTATTATTGATCTACATACTTTTTATTGATTTATATTTTCACATAAAATTATTTTTGTGTAAAACAGTATTGAAGTTTGTTTTAAGAATTTTTTCTGTATCAGGTAACTTACTTCCACTAGCTGAACTATTAACTAAAATTTGATTTTTATATTTTCCGAATTATTTGGTCTTTACACGTTCCCTTTGTCTTATTTTACTCTCATATTTATTTACTGCAATAATTGTAGTTCATTAATTTAATAATTATATAATAATTAATATTATTAGATTAGGTTCTTTATTTCATGACATGTTATTTTTATTCCTTTACTTACCTACTTTTTCCATTATTTTATTTTTAATTTTTTTTAGTGTATTTGACAATTTACCATTAAATTACTCTTATGTACTACCTTACTTATACGCTTGGAACATACTCGTATTTTAAGTTACATCACAGGGATATAGAAATGTTGCCTGTCCTAAAACTACATGGTGAGATTGTCTCTGAATCGGAACAGGTCCCTAAGGTCTACCGTGAACTTTATGTTTAAATATCCTTCTTTCTTCAGATCAATACAACTCTCTGGTTCTTAAAATGTTCAATTGGTTAAATTTTGGTCATCAGTCCAAGTCTTTATCATATAGATTGTTGATGCCTTCTTCTCCGGTCACTTATCCTGATCCTTACTACACATTTAGTTGTTAATCCTAGACTACTGTCGTCAATGAGTAGTACTGTATTGCTATTGATACGTAATAATGACCGTAGGAAATAGGCGAGAAAACTGTTTTTGAGTTGCATATTAATTTCGGAATATAATGTTTATTCCTTTCTTTGTCATTTTATTTGTTTAGGTCTCTATTTTGCTTATAATTTTTATTTTCATGAAAATAGACGTATATGAATTATAAAATCCTATAACTACAAGAAAATATTTCAGAATATAATTTTTATTTGTTTTCATTACTTTTATTTATTTTTTGTTTATAATTTTTATTTATATTAAATAAATTTACAAGAAACAAAAAAATATATAAATCTAACTACAATAAACTATTTCAGAATACAGTTATATTGCTTTCTTCAGTTTTATTCAAATTTCGTATGTATATTTTGAGTAATTTTTATTTACATGAAAATCAACGGATTGTTATGAATGTTCAAACTAGTTGCAGCCTTAGAATGATACCTATCTACTAACATGCTTGATACAACATAATATTGTGGTGAGCGTTATCGTGCTACTAGATCTAAAGCCTTGTTCCCACGGCGCGTTACGGCGTGTGGCTTGGAAAACCTCGAGCCGCTCGAGGCCGCTTGTGATCTGTCGAATTCCGACCACGTACACTTCCCACGGCGCGTCAAGACGCGTGGCTTGGCAAATCTCGAGTGGCCACTTTTCCATTGCCAGACGTTCTTCAGTTTAATTTGTTTCGTTGTTCTTTAATTTTAATTCTTTTTTGGTTAATGGAAATAATTTTCAATAAAAATGAATAAAGTTCATGAATCGGACAGTGACGAGGAAGTAGACATTAATTTATGCAAATGCTGTTACAGTATCTACGAATAACTACTACAAGAATAAAAATGTAAATAAATGAAAAGTGAAATAATATATCGATGGGTGTTCGGCAGAACATCTTAAGCGCCACTTTTTCAAAAAATGCGTTTTTTACGTAATGAAGAGGGAAAACCATAATGCACAGCCTGACAAAACGGCGTAAGCGAGTCTTTAATATCGAATGAGAAAACAAGAAGTGCATTAATTTATCTTAACTGTTTAAGAATTATTTTAGTGACCAACAAATCGTCTTAAGACGTGCCCAGTTCCCAAATAATCATGGTAAGTTATCTTTTGTTACCAAGTGGCTCATAAGATAAGAAATTCCGGCTCTTAAGGTAAAATGTATGGTTGTTAAGATATTTATTTCGGGTCCTATTCCTAGCAATAGACGATAAGATAATCAACTTTTTTTCTGTTCACAGTTCACAGTAATTCATTACCGGTACAGAAATTATCAATCATTGTGAATTTAGTTTAATTTTGCGTCCAAGCACAATGGTATTAAAAACAGTGATGGAAACTACACAATAATGATTATTTAAACTCTTTTGCGCTTTTTCTCTTAACTAATTATTCAGTGCAGGTGTTCTTGTTGTAATCACTGAACTCTATTGTTGTAACATACTGCGCACGAATAAAATCAGCCAGTAATTTGCTTATTATGCTGTTGGAATCGGTACAGTTTGTGACTAAAATGAGTAAAGTAACTTTCCTAAATAGAGGAAAATTTCTCGTCACTTTGTCTTCACAGAACAAGAAAACAAAACAGCAGACGATCAAAGTCGTTTGAATATGTTTGAATATCTTCAAAGATGTGGAAATTAAAGTTTGTCAGAAATTTTTGCTGGCCACACTAAACATTTCCCAGCTGACTCTTCGCTACACCAGAGTTCAGTCAAATGATTTGAATTTTTTGCGGATAAGATGTTTTAACAAATAGCCATCGATATATAAAAACCTGTATTTCGTCTTTCCACATCATCAATAAGAACTATTACGAGTATTTAATAAGAAATGGTCATAAGTGCTCCTTACCCCTTGGTGTGTAAACAGTGTGCAAAAATAACGCCATTTTGTCATACGCGAACCATTTTGGCTTGTATAATTCGATAGTTCCAGCCCCACTTCTTGTACTGTTTTTTACTTTCATCGCCAATTTCCTGTAAGTACCCATCAGATGTTCCTTTTTCTTTTTTAGCTCTTTCAAAGAACACTCAGTGCTTGCTTAAATTACTTTGAATTCGTTTCCAAGCATCATAAACCTGGTTCCTATTTTTATGGTGTTGATTTTGTGGATTCCATATTCGCTACACAATCTACAACAGGCCGTCGGAACGGGTATACGAGCCGCACTCAGGCTTGTCGTCCGTCGATTCACAAGCCTTTGATGTCCGAGCATTTACCGGCATTTCACGGGAAAGGTCGAGCCACCTCGAGTCACCTCTCGCAATAACGCGTTCCACGGCGCGAGGAATGACAAACTTCAGACCAGGTTCGACAAGCCACGCGCCGTGGGAACATGGCTTAACTAATGAACTACATTTGATTTGATGATGTATATACGCGAGAGAAGTGAAAAACTTTCTTCCATAAGAAGACTCTGTGAAATTTGGCTACAAAATTCTATTGAAGTTTTGTTAGTGGATTTTCAGCATAGAATTTTTTTCCAGCTTCAACTGAAGGTGTTCCGGTTGAGTTTCGTACACTTTCTTTTCTTTTCTTCGGTAGCTGAATATGCGGTGAGTTTCTCGTTTCTTGTTTTCTTGCTTCTTTTCCTTCTTTCTCCATTCGCTTGTATCCTACAATTATTCTCAATATCTCAGACTGTATCTTCCATTAATTTTTTCTCTCTCAGCTACATCTTCATCCCAGTATGTACTCTGGATCCTTGTCACTATCAAAAATTTCCTCATAAAATTCTACACTGCCTTCAGCACCATCATCTCAACTTTATCTATAATATGTATAATAGCGTCGACATCATCAAGTAAGTTTTCATCCAGTGTTACTTTGTTAGATAAAACACATTTATAAGAAAATAAATAAACTTCACTGACAGAAAATTTTATATTAATGCTATTGATACGTAAATCTGACGTACACTTCCGAATATATCTTATAATTACTTAGCTAAGCGTGTAAGTCCTGTTGTCACAATTTCTAGTCAGAAACTGACGGATTGAGGCATAGCTAGAAGAAGGAGGAGCTCGCTTGGCGGGAAAAGTGGTGGAGTTGGATTGTTTATCATAATACGTCAAAATTACGTACGGTAGTGACTAGAAACATTTTTGTTTTATAATTTTAATTTGTACTCGCTTAGCTAGTTAGCTAGCTAGTTAAATAAATTAGTTAGATAGCATTCCAGTGTTAAATTGCTTTTGGGCACCCATCTTTGTCCTGACTCCACACGTTTTTTTTTTTCATTGTTGCGTCCACTCTTCACAGTTCTGAATAACACTATGTTGCTGCATTGTTCCTCGGCCATCCATCCAAGTCCTGACCATACACTATGATGCTGCACTGTTCTTCGGCCACCCACTTGGATCTCGACTCGCACTCTGTTGCTGCATTGTTCTGCGGTCATCGATCCGGGTCTTGATCACACACTATGTTGTACACTTTCTGCGAGTCAGACCATCGCGAAAACTCCACTAGCTAGCCAATAACGATTTTTCTTTCAATAGCGTCTCCCCTTCATCACCACACTCGCTTCGTATTACACTCGACGTTAGGAATGGGCCATGGACCTACATCTTACCCCAAGTAAATTGCGGCATTTTCCAAATGAAAGCCTTCAAGAGTCTTGATTTTCGCGTGTCGCATTGGGTGCTTCAGGGCTCTGCCCAGTCTTTTAACATCTCCGGCGATACTTCCCTGCTACTATACTGTCGTGCTTTCGATTCCCCCCTCACGTGGTAGCTATTAGGTTGCGTCCATTTTCGACTTTCTCCTTTCAAAATTGTCTAAGGATTATTTAAATGGAACAGAAAAATTCGGAGTGAGATAAGTGGCCAACAGGACTAGAGCTCACACAGAAATTTACTCTCATCCCCAATTTCCCTTGCAAGGACGCGCGTTCGCGTACTTTTAAATTTTTCTCCTCCCATTTCCCTTTCCTTTCATTCGACGTTTAGTCCTGGATAACAGCTCCTGGTAACGGATTCGACAGACAAGTTCCCACTTCCCTGCATTTCCTGATGGCGGAACCGATAAGTAACTACGAAACGTTGGATATTTTTATGCCTATGACATTGTGAAAATACTCAAACTTCGTACTACATTTTATTTTACTTCAAATTTAAGTATCCTTGGTATCGGGAATCCACTTATATTTTCTAAATCCTTATGCTTGACATTTTGTTGCAATAATACACAGAACAACAATTTCCTATTTAAAACTAAACTCTCAGTGTTGTGAAATCACTTATTTCTCTCTCCAATGGTGTATACGGTCCATTCCGTTCATCGCTAATAGGGCGTTCCATGACGTCATACAGAACTTCCCACACGATATACTAGTACGACAGTTTCCAGCTCACAGTTCATTTGCCAAACTGTTAATTCGGAACTGCTGTTTGCGATCCAGTATTTCAGGTGAATCGGAACAGGTGAAGCAGTTTCAGAAAAAGAAATACATTTTTTATCCCTTCTGTGCAACAGATCACATATTATGAACTGCTCTCTGTTAATAGGGGAACAAACAATTAACTTTGACTGGCTTCGACCTATTTTGGCTGATTCGAAAAATCTTGTGAATAGGTTGTAATTTAACACTATTAAGGAGCAGTGGGAAGGTCATTCAAGTGAATATTTTACAGTATAGGCTACTCCAAACTCATTTATTTTACCTTACAGCAGAGTGTGAATTATGATTTCTGATGGGGGGATAGAATCCTAGATAGAGAATACCATATGTAACATTATTATTATCCTCATTCGATACGGCTCAACGCTTGGTCGCACTGAGTTGCTTGTCTTACATCTTGATAATAATAATAATAATAAGTAAATCCATGGACAGGCTTAAAATAAGATGTGTAATTTCTAAGTTATTGATTGTTATCAGCTTGCTGGTGTTGATAATACATTAATATTATTTTCTTTGCTTACTTTATACTTTATAACGTATACTCGTATTAAAACATGTTTTGAGAGAGGGGATAGGAGTTATCTCTGGCAGGGATATTAATATGAATTTATGAGAGGGGGATAACTTTCCAGCGGGGGGAAATCCCTCCCATCCTCCCCCGTTAATGCGCACCCTGCCTTAAAGTATGAATTACCTCTGAATGAAGTTCTGGCTTATACATATATTATCAGCGGTACATCTCACTTGACGATATGTGTTAGAGGGAGAACAACAAAATTATTGTTGCATACATCCAAAGTCTGATTAGTGAAATATGTTACTAGTCAGCAATGCATGAAATGGAAAGGGAAAGGAACAGGCTACACTACCCCATTACCTCTAGCTTAGTTGCTTCATTAGTCTTATTAGTGTCACTTAATTAGGCTCCAAACATTCTTCGGACTATTCACTAAAAGAATCTATATTAGCAATTAAATGTTTGTAGATAATTTATTTTTCACAGTGTTTAACAGTGTAAAATCCTTCAACGGGACAAAGGAACTGGCCACCCTACCCCATTATCTCCTGGCCTAATTGCCTTATGAGTGATGCCTTATTATTGTTACTTATAAGGTTCAAATCTGTCTTCGGATAGTTGTCTAAATAACAACAATCTTTCAAAGGAGTGTTTCCACATATTTATTTGGAAGGTTTCTTCTTCTTCTTCTTCTTCTTCTTCTTCTTCTTCTTCTTCTTATTATTATTATTATTATTATTATTATTATTATTATCCATGAATTGTGGGTTCCTATCACCAAGGCATGGCACGTCTTCAAGTTGCGGATACAGGAGGCGGCCTCCAGATATGGAGGGTAAGTGTAAATATATTGAATAAGCAGTCGCGGATAGCCGATAAGGGATGGTCCTCCAGCTTGGGAGTTGAGCGAAGGGCTAACAACCCATCACCGTAAAAACAGCTTGTTACGAAACCCTACAATAATCTCGGAATGGAACTGATTCTTTGACGCGACCACAGCAAAGGAATAAATTTATGAGATCTAGTACTTGAAATGTCACGAACCTTTATAGAACAGGAGGGGTAACATTAGTAGCAAGAGAACTAGTTAGATATAGAATAGACTTTATGGGAGTACAGGAGGCTAGATTCGATGGGAATGGCATGACTTGTTGTACCATAGGGAAGTAACAGTAATCACCATTTAGGAACAGGATTCCTTATTCGTAAAATAGTATAATTAGCAGTTAAAAAGGTCGAATTTATCAGTAACAGGTTATGGTATTTAGTACTTAAGGGTAGATGGTACTATATCATACGCTTATGTCCCTAGAGAAGAAAAGACGATCATATAAAGGATAGCTTCTATGAGGAATTGAAACACACTATTGATCAGTTATCTAGATATCACATGAAAATTCTATTGAGGGACTTCAATGCTTTAGTAAGACGGGATGATATTTTTAAATCGACTATTGAAAAAACGAGCCTACACGTAACTAGTAATGATAATGGAGTTAGGTTAATCAACTTTGCCACAACAAAAAATGTAATTATTGTGAAAAGACCACTTTCCCGCATAAGAAACGGAAAATTGTATTTAAACGTTTTCTTATTTTCTTGAGCGTATGTCTGTTGGTCAGCAAACGCCTTGTTGCCGATGGGATAGTATCTCTTCAGACGAATCTGTGATATTTGTAGTAAAAGATGGATATTTCTTTGAGTAATTTCGCCCTATATCCTGTTTTCGTTTTATTATTATTTCTCCTTTCCTTCGAATGATCTTGTATAGTGTCTCGTTAATTGCTGTAGTTTTGAAAGAGGATTTAATTAGTAATTAAAGTTCTTCTTCTTCTTCAATAGGAGGACATGTCTTGCTTAACTACATAATTTGTAGGCTTTTATTATTTTATTTTGTATCACTGTTATCGAAAGGACTGGCCGTAAAGGAAACTTTTTTTTTTTCATGGTTGTAAGTGTGTAGATATTTATAAAGTGTTTTCGGGAGTAAGGTAAATATTTACACTAACTTCAGCCAGTGATAATTGCAGAATCCGAATACTTTTGCAGTTGTAACAATGAGATTCATTTATTGAACGTACGTTAAAATTAAATTGAACGATAAGTCAAAGTTAAAAAAATGCTTCGTCTTTAACATTTACAATCATGTCGTCTAGTTTAATTGAATACTTTCTTGTTTTAGTGATTTTTCACCATTGGGATATTCTGACACATTTTTACGAAATGTTTAAAAATATTACCTGCAAAAATGAAATCTATTCTTGCCAATCAGAATGTCAAAGCCATTTACAATAGATTAGTCTTTTGTGCTTTGTATGCTCTGATAAATTTCTTAACTTCAGTTTGATTTAAATAATCTAGCTGAGAAATAATAATCCTGGTATTATGAAGAGTTATCCAGTTTCATCGATGGAGAAATGGCCCCAGTTCCATGAAATAATCTATTATTTCTAGGGACAATGACATTAATATTCAATGACACTTTTAGCACTGGAGTAATAAAACTTTAGGTTCAGTTCGCCTACAATGAAGCAAAAAATGGAGAATGATCTGAGACTCAATTAGTTTTGCATCTTTACACCTTGTTATAGAAGTAAAAATTCAGCATCTCGCAGTATGTAATAAACTGAAATTTTTCTGACGCAATGTAATTAACTATTCTTCATGCGCTCAAGGCTCTTGTATATTTGAGTATTTTGTCTGTAGATTCGACAACTTGAAGTATTCTGAATACTTTTCAGGACCTTTGTATTATTAAGGTGTATTGAGGTCAGTAAAGCTTATACTGTTTATAGCCATTACCACAGATTGAACTGGTCTGCAGATTGAATAGATACTTCGATTTTCAATGCATATCAACGTCAGTGTATTGACCATCATTTCCTAACTAGTGCAGTGTAGTTACTATTTTATGTCTGACAGGATGTTACTTCTAGTCCACATTTAGTATTATGGATAAGTTCTTCCACTTCCCCTGAACTCAAGTAAAACTTTTCTTTTACTAAAAAATAGTACCGCAATATAATTATACTTACTTTATTAAGTACGAGGTATTTTAACAACTTACCATAGTTTCAACTACTGTTATTGAATCATATATTTAAATTGTGTTTTTACTATTGCACGATTTATTAACCACCAACAATATAGATAGAGATATCATACTGTCTTTGTTAAAAATTTTTCAGTAAAAGACCTATTAATAACTAGTATTAATACTTTTGGAGAACTTAGCTTATCATCATTATGTAGTTCTCACTTTTTCAAAAGTTGTAGTATATTTGTACTAACTAAGTTGCTTTTATTATATAATTTAATCCAGTGATTTCCAAAGTGTAGGCCGCAACCTTCTGGGAGTCGTGCAAAGAGCTGGTAAGGGTCGCGAGATGATTTACCAAAAATAAATAAATGAATGAACGAAGGAACGAAGGAACGAATGAATGAGTGAATGAATGAATGAATAAGTGAATGAATGAATGAATGAATAAATAAATAAATAAATAAATAAATAAATAAATAAATAAATAAATAAATAAATAAATAAATAAATAAATAAATAAATAAATAAATCCTATTAGGGCCTATAGGCCAGCCATGTTCCGATTACTGACGGCAGGAGTCCGAACTACTGAGCTCGTTGTATGTTTCCTGTTTGTAGCGATAGTTGCGACCAATCGGTAATAAGAAGTTGGTAGGCCTGCAACATATCGTACATTAATGTTGTACTTAAAACAAACATAGACAAAGTTGAACGTAGAAACTAAAAAAAAAAAAAAAAAAAAGTTTCAGTGGTTGTAAAGTAAAGAATTATTGATGTGATAATAAACTCTACTAAACTGAACTCTACTTTCGATACATACTCGTCAAAATATTGTAAAAAAATTGCACAAAATTGTAAAAATTGTAGAAAATGACTAAATTGTAAAACTATAAAAATTTATAAAAATTGTAATTGTAATATTGTAAAATTTTGACTTGTTCCGCATCTTAAAGCTTCATTGCTCGTGTAAGATCTATGGAATAAAATAAATGAATGAAATGAATGAATGAATACCACAGTATATACAGTCACGAAGCTTGAGTTCGTGAGGGTACTAGGAACAATAGATTGTGCAGGTACTATTTTGCATTGTCTGTAATGAGGCAATAGTAGCGATCCTAGTGGTTAGCAACTATTTATGGATGCATATGTACTGCGTATTGAGCTTCGTGACTGTATATACTAGACTGTATTCATACCATATTCAATGTCAAAGAGATTTCTGGCTTTTGTTTTGATGGACATTATAGACTAAAAATGTTTTTGCATAAATATGAGTTTACAAGTGCTATAGAAAATTTAAGAGCTTGTTTTGCAATCTCGAAGTATTCTTTTAGGTATTCTTTTGATCCAAGGATACTCTGCTCTCTGCGATAAAAGTCTAGTTCCAACATTCTACCAGTAGATTATGTGTTTTATTTATTTATTTGCTAATAATTGTAACATAAAATATAATATAAACAGAAAAAAAATTTAAGTCACCCCTGAAAAAGTAGAACTCGTGCTCAGGGCAGATTCCTGAATCGAAATTAAGAAGTATATAATACAATTTGTCTTATGTCTACTACACAATAAAAATATATAAATTTAAATTTACAATTTTTCATTACTAATAAAATCCGTAGATGCATGGTTTTATCATTTTCACTACTAGTGGATCAATTTATCCTACAATAATGCAAATTGAATACAGTAATTTTAGTAAGAAATGAGTGTTTACAATGCGGTTTAATTGAAATCGGATCCAATTATTTTGTTAAAATATTTTCTTTGTTACGGACAGTAAATGATACAACAGATGTAATGGTGCAGGCAGTCTGTTTCCACACTTATATAATTATGAGAAACTATTGTGTATATCAGGGCTGGGCACATTACGTGATTCTGAGAAATGAGCGCTGTGTGCTTTAAAGAGCGGGTCTTGCGAGCGCTCTGACGTATGCATACTGTACGTCATTCAGTGTCGGTGCAGTGGTGACTCTGCAATATGATGGGAACTTTGAAGACGGAGCTTCCGCTCATACACTAAAGCGGCCCGCTACTCCCAATGCTTTTAATGTATCATGGGAGGAGGAGTTCTTTTTGGTAGAGAACAGTGGATTAGCAAAGTGTTTAATTTGGCATACAACACTCCAACTGATTAAGAAGTTCAATATCCAACGACATTATTCTTTACAACATGCTACTGAATATGACAAATATGTTGGTAATGAACGCCATAAATTAATAAAACTTAAAGAAAATGTTTCTCAGGTACATTATATTAGAGTATCTATTTGATATTAATATATAATTTTAAATTATAGAAGTATTATGATATATCATAGTATAATATATTACAGTTCATGATATATCATATATCATATTATATATCATGAACTGTAATATACTATACTATGATATATCATAATATTTGTATAATTTAAAATTATATATTACTAAATGTACTATAATAACTTATAATGCAATAAATATCGAATAAATACTCTAATATAATGTACCTGAGAATCTATTTTTTAGTATGTTATTTTACGACGCTTTATCAACATCTAGGTTATTTAGCGTCTGAATGAGATGAAGGTGATAATGCCGGTGAAATGAGTCCGGGGTCCAACACCGAAAGTTACCCAGCATTTGCTCATTTTGGGTTGAGGGAAAATCCCGGAAAAAACCTCAACCAGGCATCTTTCCCCGACCGGGAATCGAACCCGGGCCACCTGGTTTCGCGGCTAGACATGCTAACCGTTACCTTTAAGTTGTATTAATTTATGGTCGTATCATATCATATATCATATATCATATCATATCATATCATATCATATCATATCATATCATATCATATCATATCATATATCATATCATATATCATATCATATATCATATATCATATCATATATCATATCATATATCATATCATATATCATATCATATCATATCATTTCATATCATATCATATATCATATATTATATATCATATATCATATCATATATCGTATCATATATCATATCGTATATTGTATTATATTATATTACATTATATATTAACAGAATGACAATAATGCACTTAGTGAATCGGCTATGAGAATTAGCTACAAAATTTGCCACGAAATTGCAAAGGAATTGAAAACATTCAACGAAGGTGAATTCATCAAGCGATGTTTAATTATATTGGTAGATGAACTCTGTCCACAGCAAATAGGGGAAGTGGAAGCCATATGCCTGTCTCGTAGAACCGTGGTGAGGAGATTGCACTATGTGCGTATGGGTTATGTAAATAAGCCTAATGATTTGTGTGTGTGCATAGAGCGAAGTCTATTTAATTAAATTAATAAGAGTGTTATAAATTCTGTAATGTACATTGGATTGATGTAATATCCTTATAAACTATTATATGCTGACAGACTGAATGACTAGAAGAACCGTGGCTCTTGTTATATTAATGCAGGGAAGGTAGCTGTAATGCGAGTCCGCCACTGCGTGAGCGTTCTGCTCTGGCTTGGAATTGAAGTGCCTTGCGGAGCGAGAGCAGCTCTGGCCGACTAAATGCAGCCGCTTTCATGCCCGGCCCTGGTGTAGATAATTATACTTTCAATGGAAACCTGCACATTAAGAAAAGTTCTAAGCCTTATAATTACAAATTAATGTCTACTCGAAATGGTTTGAAAAATTAACTTTATTCTAGTTGTTACATAAAGAGATAAAGGCAACTCAATTTTTTAATAAATCTACCAAAATATTATGCCTTCAATTGGAAATTTCTTGAGTCAGAAATTTTATAGTTTAGACATGTCTACGGAAATTAATTTTCAAAATAAGCATAATCTTACCTCAGGAAGAAATACGACCAAACAAAAAAGGTTACCTATTTTTTCTGAAGACATGCTCATCTATTCAAATAGCATAACTTGCAGTCCACGTCACAAATAATTTATAGATCAAGAGATGTAAAGTTATATTTAATAAATCAAATTCATTTATTGATTTAATGATTAAACATGTCGTAAAATAATAAAATTATTTACATTACTTAATCCTCTGATGAAAGCTCTCATTTAATATTGTCTATAAATGCAGTTCATGAACATTATAATACCAGTGAACTATTTAGGGAATCTGTGAAAAACGTTAGATGTACATTCAGTGTGCTGAGTCATCGTTAAAAGCGAAGAAAACAATACACCGCATCCTTTAGAAAAGCAAGTCGGAAAATTCAGACAGCAAACATGTATAAGGTGAGTACAAAATTGGTATATATCTCAACAAGGTATAATGGTTAATTACCCAGCAAAAATTTGTTCTAAATCTTCCCATTCAAACGTGGTGGTTTATGAATTGTTTTGTTTTAGACTCTTTATCAACTGCGATGGCTATATAGCGCCTGAGTGAGATGAAGGTGATATTATGCCAGCGAAATGAGTCCAGAATTCAGCGCCGAAAGTTACCTAGCATTTACTATTAATGGGCCCTCAACCAGTTAACTTATCCCAACCAGGATTTGAACTCGGGCCCACTCGTTTCACGGTCAGATATTCTAACCGTTACTCCACAGCTGTGGATTCTAACGTCGTGATAGGATGTAAGATGCAAAGTATTAATACATTGGTGATATGGGTACTGACTGAAGGATATTTTGGAGACCACCAGGTTCCTATTCGAAAAATGTTATAGGCCTATTTGAACTCCTCTATAGCCACCGGCGTAGCTTGGTCGGTTAAGGCGCTTACCTGGAGATCCGGAGTTGCGCTCGGACACGGGTTCGATCCCAGCTTGGATTGATCGTGGATAGACGATTGCTGCCCGCGGTCAGTTTTATACGTCAGTTGCATTCCTATATTTTTAGGATCATACGTCAGTTGCGTCCCTATATTTTTTTTTGGGTCGCCCTGACACATTTTACAGACTTAGGAATGGCTGTAACATCACAAATTTAAACGTTACATGTAGGTTAAAAATGTTATTTATGGCACCTTCACCACACAATGTTGATAGTGTCATACAATCATATTGGTTGAAACCTAAATGACAGATTCCGAATGAAATCCAGTCTTGTTATATGGCCTTGCTGTAAATCAATCATGTTTTTACGAATAAAAGCTTCTTTCTCCCTCCTTGCCTGTTTGAAGTATATATTTTAAAAACCCCGGACGCAATTGCCATATTAATATTTCGTCAACATGTTTACGGGGACGCAACTGACACTTCCCAGGATTGATTACCTGGTTGGGTTTTTTCTGAGGTTTTCCCAACCGTAAGGCGAGTGTCAGGTAATCTATGGCAAATCCTCGGCCTCATCTCGCCAAATATCTCGCTATCACCAATCCCATAAACGCTAAATGTCCTAGTAGTTGTTACAGCGTCATGAAATAACCAAGTAAAGGAAAATACTCCTCTATGATCTCCTTTAGTTTGAGCAGAACTTTTTTTTAATCATCCGGTGTACACCCATGTCATAGACAGGATTCGAATTCATGACGGACTTCCATAAAGCGTCAAAACTTCTCCGATAAATACACCACAAGCTCCTCTATGAGCTCTTTCAGTTTGAACAGAACTTTTTGAATCATCCGGTATACACCCATGTCATAGACAGGGTTCGAATTCATGATCGGACTTCCATAAAGCGTCAAATTTATCCGATAAATATACCACAAGCGAATACTGATCAAAATAATCAATAGGAAGCTACTTTCTGAGTAATGCATTATTTAATCGATTTTATTATCTTGTGCATAAACCTCACCCATCGTTAACTTACTCTGTAATCGTTGCAATTATGGTCTAACCTGTGAAGGTAGGGTAGTAGAAAATGTTCTCAATTCTCCTTGTAATAATATGCATTAGTGCTGCAATCATTTTAACGTCCCGTACACTTAATAATCCGCGCAACAATATTGTTCAGAGAGAGAGGCAATTATGTAAATGTAGCTTTTGTTACATGCCGACCGAATTGACGCATCGAGCTGTTATGAATTGTATTCTGTGAAGATAATTCGTAGTTGTTCGGCCGGTCATTACTTTTTCGTATATTTGGCCATTGTTGCATTATTCCAATTACTATGGCGTTATTGTTCGCTGAAGTGTGGCTCAAGTTGTGCCTCCAAATAAGCGCGAACCTGCTTTCACAAACTTTTGTTCCGTCCATTGAATGAAATGCTGTAGTTAACTAAATTGGTTCCAATCAACTTAATGGATTACATACACGGTGTATCGATTTTTTTTTGTTTCCACTGTCTTTATTCTCTTAAAATATAGTGAATCTGCCATTTTATTTAAATAGTGCCGGCACATAATATTTTCTCTTGAAACGTAGCGGAATTTTCCATTAAAATGAAAATGTTTAGGATAATTGCATTTATTTCCTTTAGATCATCATATGACTACGATATAGTGGCGTCCATTTTGTATTCATGGCGTGTTTTCAACTGTCAATTAATTGTTTTAGATCCGATCAATAATGAATAAGAATTTAAAAGAGTCGATTGGGACTTCTGAATTAGAAATTCCTACAGCGTACAGACTCGCGAAGCAGATGTACAGATTGTGAACACGCTGCGAGAGCTAAACAAAAGGAGGGTATAGGGAGAATTACACCATTCGTTAAGGGAATGGAAAAAGAGAGGGAAGAAAGAAATACACGAAAGTGAGTGAGAGAATGAAATAAAAATGAAGCAAATTAGGAAAATAGAAGAAAGACAGGCTGTGAAAAAATACCTAAAAAAAGAACGAAATGAAGAGAGAGGAGAAAAATATAAATAAAAAATAATAAAACGGAAAAAAAAGGAAGAAACAAAATAGAAGCAGTCTGGTGGAAATAATAAAGGTAAGGAAAGTGAAAGAAAGAAAGAAAGAAAGAAAGAAAGAAAGAGAGATAGAAAGAAAGAGAGAGAAAGAGAAAGAAAGAAAGAAAGACAGAAAGAAAGAGAGAGAAGGAGAAAGAAGGAAAGGGAGGAGAAAGAAGGAAGAAAAGAAAAAGGAAAGAAAGAAAATCATGAAAGCAATGACAAAGGAATGAAGCTACGAAGGTAGCAAGGGAGACGTGATGAATGAGTGAGAGGAAAGAAAAAAATGATATAATGGAGAGATAAAAACAAGGGAAAGAGAAAGAAAGAGAAAAGATAAGAAAAGCAGGTGAAATGAATACATTTCCAGTAGCGTGCAAATTAATCCGAACACGACATATTTTTACATTTTCTGTCATTGTTGGCCTCACAGCTGCTCATACCGCTTTAATTGACATCTGTAGTACGTGTAATTCCATTGTTGAAGGTCTGTCGTTATTATTTTTTTTATAATATGTGACATTTTGCTTGTCGTTTTGTACTTATAAGCATTTCAGTTGTGTTGAAGACTTAATACTGCAATCCTGTTTACATCCTGTCTTCACAAATGGATACAACTCCACGAAAACGGTCTAAAATTATAACATTAGCAGAGCATTCTTCTATGACACAGAAGCAAATTTCTGCAGAATGTCACATCGGTTTGGCTACTGTTAATTCGATCATAAAACGATACAGGGAGACTGGATCCATCACACCCCAGAAAAAGGGAAACTGTGGCCGGAAAAGGAAGACTTCAGGAAAAGTCTAGACTAGACTAACTGCTGTCGACTTAACCCGCGAGTTAATGGCTACAACTGGGGCGAATATTCACGTCACAACAGTGCGGCGTAGGCTTTTGGAAGCTGGACGAAGGGCTCGTAAACCTATTAAGAAGCAACTGCTAACCCCTGTTACGTGCAAAAAACGCTTAAGGTGGGCAAAATTACATCAACACTGGACAGTGAATGACTGGAAGAATGTACTTTTTTCCCGATGAGTCTCATTTCGAGGTCCACGGCCACCGTGTTTCTTACGTATGGAAAGGACCCGAAAAAGTAACAGCAGCTCATTTCCAACAAGCACCCAAATACCCCCCTAAAGTAGTGTTTTGGGGTTGTTTTACACATGAAGGGCCTGGAGCATTAATACCTATCAAGGGAATGATGAATTCTGACAAATATATTCACTTATTGGAAACCAGAATCGTACCCCAGCTGCAAAAATCATTTCCGGATGGTAGAGGTGTGTTCCAACAAGATCTGGCACCATGCCATACGTCTCGAAAAACTACAAAATTCTTCAACAAGAAGAATATTCAGGTACTCCCCTGGCCAGGCAACTCACCCGACATCAACCCCATTGAGAACTTGTGGTCAATTTGCAAAAGAAGAATGCAAAAAATGGATTGTTCTACAAAGGAGAAGATGATTTCTGCCTTCATTGGTGTATGGTTTCGCGATGAAGAAATGAAGAATATTTGTGGGAAATTAGTGGAATCCATACCAAATCGTCTCAGAGCTGCTATTCGGAACAAGGGAGGCCACATAAATTACCGAGTTATGTCTTAGATCCTTTTTTTTACCCCGTTTGAGTGTTTTTGCATAAGTAATTACGTTGTTCGGATTAATTTGCACGCTACTGTAAAATAGGACATTTGACGAAAGTTAAGCAATATTGCTCTGTATCAGGAATACACAGTCAGGTACAATATACCTCACAGTTTCGGAAATAATGCTACGGTTGAGTAGGTTTGATTACTTAATTTTAGTTTCGTTTTGCAAATGGAGTATATAGATCTATGATAAGGGAAATTATTATTATGAAGCCATGCAATATATTTTCTCTTAATTGGAAGCAACATTCCAAAATTAGTCCCAGCTCACAAGTTTTTCAGTATGGTGAGTCAAAGTGCATTGCACGTGTCTATTAGCCTATCACTTTAAGACTGCAGAACTCGCTTTTAATCTTACAAATCAAAGTAGTTATTTTACATAACTGTAGCTGCTCTGGAAGCCGATGAACAGGGTGTAACGAAAATAGCGAGCAAAACTTCAGGTATGAATTCCTCATATGTAGAGAAGGAAAAAAGTTCATATGAACATGGGTCCGGAAATGCCTGGTTGCCGCGCTATAGAGGTTATAAGGAGGATCATTGTGCACTACAAGACTTAAATATTGATTAATGTTTCAGTCTATGTACATTTGTTTACAGGAACTGTTCAAAATGTCCACCTCCTGCCTGAATACAGGGCACAGTTCGTCGTCGCACTGACGTCCGGACCTTCTCTCAAATTCCTGGCGTAGTACGTATTGTCCGAAAGTATTGCTCAATATGTGTGTGTGCATGCGTGTGTGTGTGTTTTTTTTAGTTTAATGAATATGACGTAAGCATTTCCGTGGCGATCAGTGTAATTTCCGTTGCACCAAATCCTTTCATTTTGTCCATTAGGCTCTCTAATATAAGTCGAATAAAGACGTTTTATGTGAAATTAATACAAAGGATTCTAAGAAATTTTTTTGGATACTATTTTTCATAGAGAGTAATAGCATATTTAAATCACAGATAAAAACGAAATAATTTATAAATTACCGTACTGAATTCGTAAGAAAGTTCCTTGGAAGTATGTCTTACATGAAAACACAATCCAAATGTTAGTGAAAAAAGTGCGATAAACAAGATTTTTACGTATCTAGATGAACCAAAGAAGAAAACATACTTTAACTGGCGAAAGGTCTGTTGATGCTGATGCAAAAGTGGTGCTTAAAATTTAGATTGGACCAATATTTTTGATAAAATAAGGACAGAAACCTACTTGGGGATTTAATTATAATGTAGGCTATGTCTATGAAGAAACTTAAGCTACATGAACTGATGAATTTATAGATATTAATGTATTGATTTTATAAGTTGGTATCCAGTGTCTTATCCGCGATAGAAAATCAAGTTCTGGATTGGAAACTTCAGGGACCCCATAGAAAGGACGAACTACATCTTCATGGAAGAGAACTGTTCATGACGAAATCTAACAGCAGGGTAAGACTTGGAGCGAAGTGAAGACGGTGGCAACAAATCGTGTCCGATGACGAACATTCACAGAGGCCCTATGCTCCAAAGTGGAGTGACAGGATATGAATGAATGATCCCGTGTCTTGAGAACTCTTGATCGGTCTGTTCAAGATGGTTACTGACTGAGAAGCTATCACTTCATTATCTACTGCCAGAACTAGTTCAATATTTTCATTGCATTGAATATCAATACAGTATAATTGCATAAATAAAATAAAAATGTTAAAAATTATTCAATTTTATGACATCAATTTAATACTAACATTTGTTAATATCCAAGTGATTCAGGAAGTGGGGAAGGAAAGTCAATGCCGAGAGGAGAAGTGAAAGCGTTTCTGTGAATGCAAGGGCTGAAATGGGGAGAAGTGAAGAGAAGATAACAGAAATGGGTGAAGTGAATGTGTCTGTCCAGTGATGATTGAGAATATAGTAAGTAGATTAGCTAATACTTTTCAGAAGTTTAGTAGGAAGATAAGTGAAAAGACAGAGGTAATGAAATAGGTGAGGAGGATGGTGGAGGATGCTAGCCAGAATAGTGAAGCATAGCATGTACAAAATAAGTGAGATAGAAAATATAATACACTTAAGAAATAGACATAAGAACGATCCGATTGGATAGAGACGTAGTAAGGATTAGCAACAAGTATTATTAGAAACAGAGTGTGTTAGATATATAAGAACGGATATCAGCCAAGGGTAAACGTGATCAAGGATGAGAATGGTGACTTGCTTGCAGACTCTCCATCAATCCTAAACAGATGGAAAAACTATTTTGCGCAACTACTAAATGTACATAGGCCAAATAGAAATGATCGGGACGAAATTGAAATACAAACTGCTGAGCCATTTATACCCGAACCCACGCTTTCAGAAGTCGAAATTGCGATAGAAAATCTGAAAAAGTACAAGTCTCCAGGTATCGATCAAATTCCAGCAGAATTAATACAAGAGGGTGGGAGTGCATTATATAGCGAAATTTATAAACTTGTACTTGTTATTTGGGAAAAGGAAATTGTACCAGAACAATGGAAGGAGTCCATAATTCTACCTATTTTTAAAAAGGAGGACAAAACCAACTGTAGTAACTTTCGAGGAATATCACTTTTGTTGACGTCGTACAAAATTTTGTCCAATATCCTTTTGAGAAGATTAACTCCGTACGTAGATGAAATTATTGGGGATCATCAGTGCGGTTTTCGGCGTAATAGATCGACTATTGATCAGATTTTTTGTATTCGACAGATAATGGAGAAAAAATGGGAGTATAAGGGTACAGTACATCAGTAATTCATAGATTTCAAAAAGGCATATGACTCGGTTAAGAGGGAAGTATTATATGATATTCTTATCGGATTTGGTATTCCCAAGAAACTAGTTCGATTAATTAAAATGTGTCTCAGTGAAACATACAGCAGAGTCCTTATAGGTCAGATTCTATCTGATGCTTTTCCAATTCACTGCGGGCTAAAGCAGGGAGATGCACTATCACCTTTGCTTTTTAACTTCGCTTTAGAATATGCCATTAGTAAAGTTCAGGATAACAGGCAGGGTTTGGAATTGAACGGGTTACATCAGCTTCTTGTCTATGCGGATGACGTGAATATGTTAGGAGAAAATCCACAAACGATTAGGGAAAACACGAAAATTTTACTTGAAGCAAGTAAAGCGATCGGTTTGGAAGTAAATCCCGAAAAGACAAAGTATATGATTATGTCTCGTGACCAGAATATTGTACGAAATGGAAATATAAAAATTGGAGATTTATCCTTCGAAGAGGTGGAAAAAATCAAATATCTTGGAGCAACAGTAACAAATATAAATGACACTCGGGAGGAAATTAAACGCAGAATAAATATGGGAAATGCGTGTTATTTTTCGGTTGAGAAGCTCTTATCATCCAGTCTGCTGTCCAAAAATCTGAAAGTTAGAATTTATGAAACAGTTATATTACCGGTTCTTCTGCATGGTTGTGAAACTTGGACTCTCACTCTGAGAGAGGAACATAGGTTAAGGGTGTTTGAGAATAAGGTTCTTAGGAAAATATTTGGGGCTAAGCGGGATGAAGTTACAGGAGAATGGAGAAAGTTACACAACGCAGAACTGCATGCATTGTGTTCTTCACCTGACATAATTAGGAACATTAAATCCAGACGTTTGAGATGGGCAGGGCATGTAGCACGTATGGGCGAATCCAGAAATGCATATAGAGTGTTAGTTGGGAGACCGGAGGGAAAAAGACCTTTAGGGAGGCCGAGACGTAGATGGGAGGATAATATTAAAATGGATTTGAGGGAAGTGGGATATGATGATAGAGACTGGATTAATCTTGCACAGGATAGGGACCGATGGCGGGCTTATGTGAGGGCGGCAATGAACCTTCGGGTTCCTTAAAAGCCATTTGTAAGTAAGTAAGTGTGTTAGATATAAGTGAACTGGAAATCAAGAAAGGAGTTTTAAAAGTGTCAATTTTGAATTATCTAAATTAAGTCGTTAGATGGGGTCAAAAGTAAGAGATTATAGTAAATAGTAAATGAGTGTAAGGAAAAAAGAGGATACAATAATGAGGGAATATAGGTAAGAGGTATGAATCTAAATTAGGAGCGTGTCTACAAAAGGTAATTGTAGCACCGGATACAAAATTGTGAGGTCCACATTATATGATGTAAATGTTGACATCAAATATATATCATATTAACATTTGTTATTACATGTTAAATATAAAATACTGTATAAATGTTTTCGCCTTTTATGGCTTCATCAGGTACAATTTGCTTCTAGTAGAATCTTTACTCTTAAGGAAACCATCAATATGGTGTAATACTGATTTGTTGATTTATTATTAGAGAAAACAAAAATTCCACTGTGTAATCTAGATATCGTAGAAGCAATTTGTATCTGATGATGCCGTAAAAGGCGAAAACGTTTTTACATTATTTAATGTTTAACACGTATTAACAAATGTTAATATTACATTGACTATTTCGTTTATATAACGTCATTTCATTTTCGACCAATGAATTGTAATGAAATTTTGAATTACAACCAATAATAGTCAGACATCGCGATAATTTTTGCAGCTAGATTTATCGCTATCAATTTATCGCATGGTGGTTGTTTTGTTTAGTCGGTGTCGCCAATTGTTTCCTCGTAAATTGATGAGTATGAATCCATTAAGATGCATATACAAGGTTAAACTGTTCTTTCAACTTTACGCATTCAAGCAATGAATGCAAGATTGATTGCTAATATTAATATACAGTATTTACGCAGTGAAGTCGATGTTCAAAACGGCATGTAGATACAAAATCTTCATGCATCTTAATTGAACATACGTTTTAAAGTTGATCATTTCAATATTCTTCCCAGACTGCATGCATACGCGCATGGAAAATTGAATTGCGTAGATGCAGCTTTAGTCCCGTTACACACTACAGCGAGAATGCGTCTGTCGATGTATGGAAAATGCTTTCCTGTATCACGGAGTAACGGTCGAAATAAGGCACAGATGACACATGGTCCCGCGCCCGCAGGTAACTAACCTAATTATAACCTATAAAATCTGTTTTACGCAAATGAAATTAAACAATTAATAGAAAGTCAGATGTACAAATTTATGTAACATCAGGGCATATCAACCAAAGATATTATATACAAGTGTTTTGTAATATACAAGGTCTTTGATCAAACTGCCTTCCGTATGGCGTAATAAAATACGTGTTTTAATTATCTATACAGAGATAGCTTCACTGTTTAGCAACATACGTCTCGCTGTAGTGTAAATACATAAGCATTGCTATAGAGCTGTTTTCACACAATATTACATAGTTCTTAGTTCTCGGTATAGTGTGTAATGTAACGACGAAGTACTAAATAAAGTGTGAAATTCTACTTCCACATTTTCATCTTCTAAAGCGGTTTCAGAATAAGAAGGCATATGGCCTACGCCAATCGAGTGCTAGGAGCAATACGGCGTTGTCAGACGGTGCATGGTGCACGAGACGTGGAAGACAGAGACAACAGATAAGGACAAAAACTATCAGTCGCTGCTCGTTGCAGCGAGAGAACGGATCGAGATCCGTTCCTTCATTGTGTGTAATGTTTAAATATTATTACTCTTACTGAAGTAATTTTCATCCCAATTTTTATTATTCTTCGCTTCACAGATCAATAGATCTTGGAGTCACTAACTTGCGAAATAAAGTGACAGATATGTAGAAATTTACTTTGATAATATCAGACAAAGAATGTCTTCATTTAAAAAAAGAAATGCTGCATATTGTATTGCACTATCTGACATGTGGAAATTCTCTCCTGAAATAATTGAGGGCGAGAAACTTTACTCAAATGTTTAGACTTCCTTGTACAGCAGTGCTCAATTTATTATTATTTATTTCTACAGAGCAAAGATGAGATACAGTTTGTTTGTAGAGGCAGCATACGAATCTAGAGATAATAAAACGTAAACATGTGTGTAGAAACGTAATTTAGAATTGATATTGAAGTTGAAAAGTAATTTATTTTTCCTCTGCTAAATGAAGCCTATATAATTTAATTTAATTCTCTAGCTTATACCTTACTTAGGTCCAGAGTTCTATATTCTGGTTACGAATCTGGCTATAATGCAACGTAAGCATAATAATTATGTGTTCATAAATAATTCACTATTCATACTGAAACTGTAATTACTTTATTTTTCTCTGTAAAACTAAGTCTAATTTAATTTTATCCTCTAACTTTTACGTATCTAGAGGTCCAAGGTTCTATATTCTGGCTAAGATTCCGGCTATAAGAATATAAGCATATCTGTTCATAGGTAGGTCTATTCAGTACTCATATTGAAATTGAAGATTACTTTCTTTAATTTGTTAAATCAAGCCTATCTAATTTAATTTAATCCTCAGGCTTATACCTACCTAGAGGTCCAGGGTTCTATGTTCTATCACTCTGGCCTGTGGCATATTCTACGAGTGAAGGTAGTTATATAGAAGTGAATGTGAAAACCGTAACCCAATAATATCGTTAATATATTGAAGGTAAATTTGTATATTAGAAAAACGTATAAAATGTAATATATTATATATATAACGAGAGGTTTTTAAAATAGAAACTGAGTTTTGGAATTTTAAAATCTTCTCGTTTCTAGCATGCCTGTATTTATTTTAAAAGTGAAATGTAATTAAATTGCTTATCTTATAAAGTTTTTTATTCTCTTAAGGAAGAACGTTCTTAATACTCTTCGTATAACTCATCGAAAAAGAGGCAGGGGTGTTTATGCTTACAATATCAACCAAATATCTCATACGTTTAAACAATATTTCGTCTTATATCACGTATAATATTCGAAAGAAAAGTGAAAATCGTATCTGTGGTTTTTCTCAGCTTTCTTCTTACTTTCCACGTTCTATAATGGCACTGCTAACACATACTACTAATATAGTCTATTTAAATTATCATACGATGAAGTAATACACGGTTCTGAAAATCGTCCAAATAATTAACACGTTTGTTTTGCGTTATTTTCCAGGAGAGGTAAATACTGCTATACCACCTATTTGAATTGCTTCTTTGCCCTGTCCGAAAATACGAGATAACGCATGTACTTCTAAACCACACGCCTCTGCAGTAAGATTCTTTGTTTGTGAAAAACTGACATGCACTGCATCATAAACAGTATATACTGAAAATACAATTATACTCCTCACCTGTGAGTGTAGAACTATTCTTTTGCGTATAACAGATGAAACGCCAGAGCCACTTGCAATACCTTCAAGAGACATTGTTACGGTAAGTTACACACTACACAAGAGAAAACAATCCACGTCTGAATTTGGAAATAAACAGAATCTATCTTCGTTTACAGAGAGGGACTTCAGAGCAAAATATGCTGTATATTGTAGGTTGGATATCTCTGTTTAGTCTTAAAGCGATAACACGCGAACCAGTTGACATATAATTGTCATTCTTGTACAGTTGAGTTCAGAATTCGTAGCTCTATCGAATGGCACAGCTTATGATTCATTCCTAGCCATAAATATTGTGCGCGAAAGAAATAAATTAATACGCGACGCTTCAGCGAGACTTCGCGACGATTTAACTAGGCAACACCGCTTCACTGTTACTGGCTGGTCGAGGTAGACCGGCCTGAACTAGCTCCGCCTTATATGCCTTCTTATTCTGAAAGCGCTCTAATTCCATGTCCATTGTAGGCTATCTGAAAAAATTACACTCCATTCAGATTTGATATTACTACAGATAAATCATTAAATTGAACAATTTTAAACATTATTTATTGTATTTAATAACTGACTCGTCTAAAAGTCAAAACAGTGTAATTGTGTTGGGCTGTTTATGTTTTTGTAATTGATATATTAAGAGATCACTTTTTTAAATTGTAATTTTTCTGGAAATATGTTTGAATATTTGAGCAATTGGGGATTTGCCCTACATGCACGTTTCCTTGCAAAACAACTTTCTACAGCGTATGTTTGAAATCCTAATTGAACGTTCCTATACAGGTAACTAACGTAAAAAAGTGGTTTAGGCCTAAATATATAGCTGTCATTACAAACAGTAAGACACAAATATAAGTTACATATAGCGTAAGAGGTGTAGGTGTCCTATTATTTGAGTACTCTTCCAAAATCTGCTTGAGACCGCAGCAGGGATCATTAAATGACTCTTTCTCATTCCTGAAACTGAGCGCTTGTTTGTAGATATCATTGCTGATTCTTAGCCGGTCAAACCGGGGGCCAATTTTCAACAAAAAGCTCTATACCTTGAAAAATCCGATAACCACTACAGTGCCCTTGATATGTCATCTCTCTCTTCCAGATATGAGCACGCGAACCTAGGTTTTAATGACAAGATGCTTAAGATTTTAATGGATTTCTACTAATGCATCCCATTAAAATCCTAATTCTATCCAGCTGGAAACCTATTGTCTTACAGAAATTTGAATGGATATTGAAATTAAGTATTGAAATTGGAGGTTTAATGTTCTACACAATGGCTGAAAGCAAATAACAATACCGTCGTATTAAATCCATCGACTAATTTCATACGCCCTTCGTAAGTCGACCCACTAGCCGAACAAAGCCCTGAATTGTGTGACACAGGACTTTTATTATATAGGTCTACTCTCTCGATTCAATAATAAAGCATGCGATGCTCTTCCTTTTTTTTCCTATAGCTAATCGCTCGTTGATTGGCTGCAGATTAATTGTTAACTTGTGCGCTACACACACCAAAATCGCCAGCATTCCCCTAATGAATAACACATGGCTCAGTAATACCAAGGTTAATAACTTTCCTACCCTTTATTTTTAGACTTCGGTTTTATATTCAGTAAAAATTTAACAGGTATGAATAAATCAGTGCCGCTAAAATTTAACGTTCACAAAGGCTCGATAATGTAACTATTTCACGACTCCCTTCACACAGTTTGAATATAGCCATTTATTTAATGGTACTTATGCATGATATAGGCAACACCTACATACTTTTCATATTTGTGGAAAGTGGTTAAAATGGCTAGTTTCGTTCAACAGACATTCAGATCAAAATAATCAGTCGAACACCAGTGATTGGAAAAATAATTTTTACATAATCCCTCAATAGACATGAATAAAATAATAAAAACGTATTATTTTCACTTTATTATATGAAGTGTAAAAGAAAGTATTGTGATGACCAAAATATCTATTTCTAGATGTTTTCTTAAATTCACGTTCTCAGCGTTACTGATAACTGGAAAGGACTTTAGGCATGCCGTATTTTCATTCATGTACAGTAGTGGCAAAAAAAAAAACAGGACCGATCCTTGTAACTGATTTCAGAGCCTTGTTCACTCCAGAGCACGATAGACTGGTAACTAAGGCTTTCGTGGTTCGAATCCTGCCTGGGAAGGAAACTTTTTTTTGTTCCTTATTCAGATTTATTCCCAATACTTTTCGATTGCTGGTAAAATTCATGTTCTGGGAATAATAAGTTAATTTAGTAGTAAAATATCGCTGCAATCAAAAAGGATTCGAACCACGAAAGTCTTAGTTACCAGTCTATCATACTCTGGAGTAAACAAGGCTCTGAAATCAGCTACAAAGATCGGTCCTGTTTTTTTTTTGCCACTACTGTACAGTGACTTCTCCTAAAGTATTCGGTGAATTTTGTTCATAAGTAGTACTTACAAGTCAATTTATCTATAATAGATGTACAGTTACCCTGAGAAAGAATGAGACGATTCTTGGTCGTCGGAAGTTAAAGTTCTACAGCGCGTTTCACTCGATATCGACGTAACGATACATAACATGACAAATAGTACAAGAATTGTTACAAGGACCAGAATAAGGTTCACGAAGAAAACTGCCATTTAAGGCCACGATTTTACAACATAGCTCGAGTCACAAAATATCATTGCTTCTCTGTACCGAATGGCAAATGCCTGCTAAGGGATCTACATTCTGGACTGCTGCTGTCACTGTCTTGTCTCGTTAGCTCATATAGGAGCGAGTCTGTTCCAATGTATAACCGAAGCGTCTCGTGTTCGATCCCGGGTAAAACTTTTTTTTATTGAGGTGTAATTAATTTGTTCAGAGTTCCTCGACTGTCTAATTTGTCGAAAAATATGGAATAATTTATGTCCAATTTCTGGGTCTTACAAGTGGGCTGAACCTCGTCAAAAAAAAAAAAAATCTTACTTGGGAGTTAAAAGTATTCTTCCTCAAACAAAAATCATAAGAAACAAAAAGAGACATGTTAACTTAAAATCTTGTCCACATGCTATCAGCTCCTATTACAGCTCTAAGTCGATCCGGGATGGATGTCACGAGATTGTGGAATAAGTTCTGATCCCCGGCGAGATCTTCCCAGGTGTCAACAACTTGATCCCACAATTCTTTCGATTTCGAGGGCGTCGGTGGGCATAGGTGGCTATCCTTCTCTTTTGCAATTCCGCCCATCAATTTTCGATGACATTCAAATCAGGTGACTTCGGAGGCCAATTAATGATTTCGATCTCGGGTCTCCTTTGAAACCATCTTTGAATGCTTGTAGCATAGTGCACGGGATGGTTATCATCCTGCTGGAATAGCAATGTTCCTTCGGGGAAACGTTCTCGGGCGGAGGGAAGGAATATATTTTCCAGAATGTGCTCGTAAGTTCCCGCATTAAACCGGCCATCGATGCGTTCTATAACGCCAGGTCCATCGTAAGACATCCACCCCCCAACACGATATGCTAAAGCGCCCCGATCTTTCACGTCGGTGCACATAGCGCTGGTCATGTCGAAGACCATCCTCACGATAGACACGGACAGGACCTTCGTAATCACTCGAGATGGTTGTTTCGTCGGAGAAAATTACATTTCTCCAATCGAAATCCACTCGATTGGTAGCGAAGGCAAGATGGTCGACAGCTTGTGCTTCCCCCAATATTTCCATTTGCGCAGCCCTCCGGCTCCTAATACCGCAGTTCCTCAACCTGCTGATCACAGTCTGTGAAGAGCCGGGAAAGTTAGATGCTGCTCTTATTTCGTTAGCAGTCAGAAAGGGGTCCTGTCGAACTGTCTCGAATAAGAGAGCATCCTTTTCCAATGAAGAAATCCGCGGACGCCCAGGAATAGGGCGATTTTCGACCTCCCCTAAATTTTGGTAACGATGAACCCACCTCACGGCTGTACTTCTAGGAACACCGACCAAACGGCCAGCAGATCTAGCCCCATATCCAGCCTCAACTAGAGCTAAAACTCGCTGTCTCATGTCACGTCGGTTCGCCATTACGATGAGAAATGAGGGATGACGATAATACTTTAGTGTAGACAATGATTATTTAACGTGATATATAATTATTGAAATAACAGGTATCTTGCATAGTAAGAGTTAATAAAGCAACCCTAAATTAAATATCTAAATAACAGGATATAACAGGAAGTCCAATTGTTGCGAAACTAATCAAATTAAATCTAATTACATTAAGTAAACAAACCCCAAGTTATGACACCATATTGCTACAGCTAAATTGTAGGTTATTAATATAAGCATTGAATAGGTCCGTGGTTGTGCGTTGGACGACAAAACCATCATCGAAAGTTCGAATCTCGCGGAGGAATGTAACTTCTTGCTTTTTATAATGTAAATCAGACTTCTAACTACAATCATTCATATTTCTTAGATAATTTATTAATATTTATAGCCAACATTAAATTTGTAAAGAAAAGACTTTAGAAATCTCATATGGAATTTGTGATCTGTAGTGACATAAACATAGATTATCTCTCGGAACTTTTCCGTAAAAGTAAATTAAATTCACTCCTTGAAACTGGAAACCTTAGTCGCAGAGTCATTTTCCCATAGCATACAAGCTGAAGTAGCATAGCCACTGATAAATGTTTTGTACACAGAATTAGACTGAATTCCTATTCGACAGAACCTATATAATCAATGGTTTGTCTGAACATGATAAACAAATCCTAAGTGTTTCCAATGTTACTGAACAATTTCAAAATATTAATTTAAAAACTAAGAAAGGATCGTAAATGATGTATCTAGTGATTATTCACATTTATGTCTACAAAATGAATCTTGGAAAAACATATATGATACTGGTACTACTGATATTAAGAGTAAATGTATTGAATTTTTCACTTAATTTCATAATCACTTCAGTGGATGTTCTCCACTCAATGTTGTGAAAAAATTCAAAAGTAAAAACATGTAGATAACGCAGGGACTTCAAAATCTCATGTATTAAAAAGAAGAATCTATATGTAATGTGTTGCAATGTAATGATCCTCATGTTCTTAAATACTGCAAGAAGTACAGTGTAATTTATAAAAATTTATGAAAGAAAGAAATAGAATATATTTGAATAGAAAAGTACAAGATTCAGATAATACAATTAAACCTATTCGGAATATTATTAAATTTAAACTTGTAGATATCCTAAGAAAAAAAAATTTTTTTTCATTAAAACCAATGATTATAAAGTAGAGGATCCCAAATCTATTGCAAATTCTTTTAGCGTATTATAGTATATAGTACAGAAATATTATTGACAACTTAAACATTCAAGATTTTGCAAAAGATACTGCAATTGGTTACTTAACAGATGCATTTAATAATTAATATTAATATATGTAATTAGTCAATAACTGCAACAGTGCTTTTTCATTCAATCATAACATGAATAAAATTGAATGCACATTAAATTAAACACTATTTCAAACACGTAGATAAAATAGTTAAAATTAACTGAAGGGGTGAGAATGAAATAATCTAAAGCCATACTTTTAACAAAAATTGTTTTGTGCGAAACATATGGGAAAGCTATTAATAAAATATTGTAATAATTACTCAACAAATGACTTAGCCTAAGGACTCTAAATCTTGGTGAAAGTTTGTTTATTATTACATATATTTTTTAATTTCATTTTAATTCTTGGTTTTTAATATAATATGCATTTACATTGTATATGTGTGTATAAATGCATTCATTAGATTAACGTTTCATAACTTGTAATTTTGTATTGTTTGCGATCATTAACACTTAATCTCAGGACTTTGTAAATTTCTATTTCAACGTTACTTAGCTATTTCAACGTTATTTAGACAAAAAAAATCGTTGTGTAGACTAAGAACCGAACTCGCACTCTTCTACACAACACGCAGAAGTCTTACCGTCTGAGCTATTGAAACGACATGAAAGCGTTCCTTTCTATGCGGAGTGTCGATCTAGTCATGAAGGTCCATTGTCGATTTAACTACACGATTATATATATATATATATATATATATATATATATATATATATTTTATTTACGTAATATCATTTTTTTGCAGTTTCTGAAGTGAATTTCGGAACGATGCTAGCAACAAACCAAATAGCCTGAATTTAAGTAACTCAATATCCGTTATCTTGTGTATCAGTGCTCTGGTCTCCGATCATGCGCAGTGTCTTACATCTGAGACTTAGGAATATTCAATCGTCTCATCCTTTTCCAGGGAAACTGTACATGAAACATAACGTGATTACAAAAGAAATAAATTTAAATTATTGTTTATTTAACGACGCTCGCAACTGCAGAGGTTATATCAACGTCGCTGGTGTGCCGGAATTTTGTCCCGCAGGAGTTTTTCTACATGCCAGTAAATCTACTGACATAAGCCTGTCGCATTTACACATACTTAAATGCCATCAACCTAGGCCGAGATCGAACTCGCAACCTCGAGCATAGAATGCCAGCGCTATACCAACTACTTTACCAAGGCTGCTCAATTTCAACGTGTTATGAAAGTATAATAATTGAAAATGTGGAAATTATATTTGTAGATTTTGTTCAGCAGCAATGAAAGGGTTTATGTCCTTGTGAACACACCATACAAACAGTTTACCAGGTTTTATTTGAATGTCTACTACAAGAACGTTAGAGATTCTTACTAGAAACCTATTTTATCGTGCGCAAAATGACTTTCACGTCATCTATAACAAAATTATTTCTAAAATAATATTGCTGTAAAGAGTTTCAAACATTTATTACAGTACAGTACACTGTACCGTGAACTTAACCCGGGCTGTGGTATGGATGATGATATGTGAATTAATGATGACGAAATGAGTCCGGGGTCCAACAGCGATTCTGCTTCAAATGGTTGAGGGGGGGGGGGAAACCTGGGAAAAAATCAAACGTTAACATTCTCAAACAGGATTTGAACCCGGCCCGCTCGTTTCACGGTCAAATATATTTCATCATTCCTTTCCTAGTTTCAGTACTACACAGTAAACACAGCGTATTCGCTATTAGCAATTCTACTGACGCTAGATAACCACGTAACTTAAATTATAGCGTTATCAAATCACTGATTAAAATACGGATAAAATGACGTACTATGAGAGTAGTGTGTTGTCTGATTACAAACTACAAAGATTCTATATTAACATTGCATAATAATGGATATAAATTTGGAATTCATTATTTTATACATTTGATACGCTTATCTCTGTTTTGATATATGAGAGATTATTCCCTTCTACAAAAGAGAAACCTAGCAGCACGTTTCAAAGAGATTCGTCAGACAATTTCCATCTAGTAAGCTAACCAAAGGATTTTTAGAGTTATAAATTATAAATGCTGGCAGTTACAATCTCCCACTACTTTCCAAATAGCCTTTGTGTCATTTCTGAAAAAAAGCGCCCGCCATTTTTATTATGGTTTATTAAACATTTAATATATTTTTAGCTTCGCCGCGCTGTGGTGCTGCATTACTTTGTGGTAATATGTACCGCGCATTCTGCTACCAGTCATGTACGAACATCAGCGTCCACTGAAACAGCGGAAAACAGACGGATACAATATGGACTCAACAACAGATTAACTCCACTGCCTTGACATGTGTTTGGAACCCTAAAAAGACCGTTTGTATGTCCATGAGATTTGCATAAAATACGCACGAAGTGTTTTGCAATACAAACGTAATGCTGTCTATTTTGACGCACTGTTTATTAATGATTAATTCCGGACGTCGTACGCAACAGTTAAGGTGCAGATTTGCCGCTATGTATTTACTATTGTCATAAATTTTAATTTCTACTGGTCTAATTGATAACAGATTTAGGAACCAGCACAATAGCTTAAAAAGTAATTTGCTTACCTGTGTACTAAAATCCGGTTGAGTATCTTCACATTCCGTATAGTAGGATGTATCCTTTGGTTTTTCTTAACATGTCTGTACCATAACAGTCGTAAAATAAACAATTAAAAACATATCTGTATTTCTTCTCTATGAAAACACCAGTGTTCTGATCATATTAGTTCAAAGTCTTCAAGGCTTTAGTCACCATATTAATATTTTTTTTCAGTATTTAAGTAGGTTATTTAGCGTCTGAATGAGATGAAGGTTATAATGCAGGTGAAATGAGTTCGGGGTCCAGCACCGAAAGTTACCCAGCATTTGCTCATATTGGGTTGAGGGATGAAGAATGAAGCTGTAGTCGGGTGTTCCAGTGATAGGGAGATATTTTTCTTTTATATAAGTCATAGTATAGCTTCATCTTAGATATTTCTCTATTTCTTTGAGGTGTTTAACCTACGCGACGGGGATCAGCGAAGCGTGCAATAGGCACTTTGTTCTCACCGTCTGGCAGGCGCCTATCGCATTTAGACCAGTAGACGTGCGGGAGGATATTGAACTTTAGCGTAGCGTAGGCTTCAAAAAGCGTGGGGTTTTCCTTGTCAAGGAACGCGCTTGTAGCGTTGTCTGAAGCTAGCAAACAAAAAGTAGCGTCTGGTGAGCGCGTCACCATAGCTAGTGTTTAAAAGGGTGGCGTACCGAGACGAGTCCTCATAATACTACCGGCCGTGAGCCGATCGTGTGCTCACTCATAATAGTACCGGCATTTGAGCCGATCGCGTGCTCACTTATACAGTCTACGGCCTGTGAGCCGATCGCGTGCTCATTCATATAGTTCATGGCACTTGAGCCGATCGCGTGCTCATACAGTTCTCGGCTTTCAAGCCGATCGCGTACGTCGTAAAGTTCCCTGCATTTTGAGCCGATCGAGTTTCTGATATAGTTCCCGGCCATTGAGTCGATCGAAGTGATAAAGTGGAGATTTCGTGCTCTTTAGTTTGTGACTCACTCCAAAAAGTAGTAGCAATGATTTTAAACAGGCGTTAGACGAGATAATTACGTTGCCGAGATCACACGGAAGACAACAGCCAGTATTCTGTCGCTTAGACTCAAGTAAGGGACGTGATCTGAATAAACTTACTTAGTGGAACTTTACTACTTGGTTATTTTTTTCGTGTGAATGACAAACGTCACAGTATATCCTACACCCACAAAACCACAAGGTCCCTGAGAAGAGATCACCTCTACCGGGGGACAGCATCTTTCATCGGCGTCTCACTGGGCAAAACCGATCTTGACCCTGTCGGCGACGCGGCAGAGGAAGGAGAGGGCAACCATCACAAACGGCGCAACCAACTCGTGGCACCAGGTAAACCGTCGCAAGAACCTCAACCAGGTAACTTGCCCCGATCGGGAATCGAACCCGGGCCCCCTGGTTTCGCGGCTAGACGCGCTAATCGTTACTCCACAGGTGTGGACTTATTAATCATAATCGTGTGATTCATACTATCTGTTTGTAGTAAAGATATGTATTATTTTTTCAGTAGATTCATAGTATTAAATCTCCTCTCACGTGAGGCTATTGACGTTGGTAACACTGTAACAACCAAGCCACCGGCATAGCTCAGTCGGCTGAAGCGTTTGCGTCACGATCCGCAGTTTCGCTCGGGCGTGGGTTCGGTTCTCGCTTGAATTGATAAACTGTTGGGTTTTTCCGATGTTTTCCCTAACCGTAAGGCGAATGCCAAGTAGTCAATGATGAATCCTCAGCCTCATCTCGCCAAATACCATCTCTCTATAACTAATCTCATCGACGCTAAATAACAGAGTAGTTGATACAGCGACGTTAAATAACCAACTAAAGAAAATACTGTAACAATTCTGATGATTTTGCTTAGCAGAGAAAAGCTTTTACTCATGAAGACAATAATGAGGAGGTCGTGAAGTGTTATCTTCTACACCACCTGTAGTCCTCGAGGTCTTCCCTTGTGGTCCTTCAAAAAGGACAGAAGAAAAAATAAAATTGAAACGAATTGCGTATCCCACTATAGCTGAAAATCTCAGAGTTTGGAAATAACACTTTTTCTCCCAGTACTGATATTTTATGAAATTTATTATCCTACCTGTCTACCGACTTCCCACTCTACTCTCAGCAACAAAACAGGGGTTTAAAGCACTATGAACGTGGTGTTTCTCGCAATCTTTTCCTTGCACATTAGCTGATGACATGTGGTTAAGTGCATTGGCATATCTTTCAGATGTATTCTCAAATCTAAACGAACTAAACCTCTTTCTACAAGATAATTCTTTGACTGTTCTCAATGCGCATGAGAAAATAAAGATGTTCGAGAGGAAACTTAGTTTGCGGGTCAGTTCCGTAAAAGAGAGCATTTTCTTCACTATTTCCAACCCTAGAGTCCTTTTTTGGTTGAAAATGATTTCGTTGTTGGAAAAGAATTGTGCAATGACATATGTTCATATCTCGAAACTCTGAGGTCACAATTTGAAACTTATTTTCCAAGTAAATATGACAAATTTTCATGGGTTTGTGAATGCGATATTAAAAATAAACTTTCATTTGAGTGAAAGAGAACAGTTAATTGAACTCTAGAATGACACCGGACTTAAAATGAAATTCCAAGCGGAAAGTATGGTTAATTTCTGGACCTCATAACGAGAATATATTGAACTGTACAATGGTGCTTTACAGATTATAATTCAGTTTGCTTTTACGTATCTGTGTGAGAAAGAGTTTTCGTCTCTCGTTTTTCATCTTCCCAACATGACAGTACTAATTTAATTGTTTACTATGTATATACTTAAATTAATTATATTATAATTCTTCAAATTTCCTCATTCCTTAATTTATCTTATTTTGAGCATCGCGCATTTCTTTTGAGGAAGTCAATTCCTGTAGACTCTAGTTCAGGTTTAACTTCTGAATATATGCACAATTCTACTCCGTAAGTTGTCAAATACATATGTACAATTTTGTTGTATTAATTAGTTTATCCCATAAGATTTCAATTAACCTCCTTTTTATTGACCTTCCTTTCCTTATTCTTTTCTTATTTTCTGTTGCAAACCGACCTTATTTTATAATTTTTATTCCTACATAGACCTAATTACTTATAGGCCTATGCTTAATAAATTCCTCAGTTTCTTTCGACATAAAATTATTCACTTTTTCATTACCAATTGCAATGGAATTTGTTTTAGCCATATTTATTATTGGTCTCTTGTTATTACATTCTTCTTTCAATGTTTATATATAAATAATGCATATCGGGAGGAAATTAAACACAGAATAAAAATATAGGAAATGCCTCTTTTTATTCAGTTGAGGAGCTTTTGTCATCCAGTCTGCTCTCAAAAAAGCTGACAGAATTTATGAAACAGTTATATTACCGGTTGTTCTGTATGGTTGTGAAACTTTGACCCTCGCTTTGAGAGAGGAACACAGGTTAAGGGACAATGACTACTGTATCAGTGTTAATGCCATATAACTCTCTATGTACATTCTATATGTCTTAAGCTATGCATTGACAGTCTTGGTTCATTTTCGACAAGAAAGTGACATCCATCATTCTTGCAGTGGACTCTTCAAATGTGTTTTTTCTTCCTACTTAAAAATTGTTTATAAGAGTTATTGCGGGAACAACGACGATATAATGTGTTAGTTGGAAGGCCGGAGGGGAAAATACCTTTGGGGAAGCCGAGATGTAGATGGGAGGATAATATTAAAATGGATTTGAGGGAGGTGGGATATGATGGTAGAGACTGGATTAATCTTGCTCAGGATAGGGACCGATGACGGATTTATGTGAGGTCGGCAATGAACCTCCGGGTTCTTTAAAAGCCATTTGTAAGTATGTATGCATAAAACACCATAATGTTCTGTATCGAATTCTATATAAGATATAACTAATATAGGCCTATATGTATATATAGACCTAATATATGTGTATATAGTTTAATGTAATATATTGTAGGCATTTATGTATGTAATATGTAATGTACATAGGGACGAATGGATGCGTGTGTGAATAGTTCGAATGGTACCGCAAGTCAAAAGAATATGAAATGATTTTATGAAGGCCTATATTCGAAAGTCAGTACTCTAAAGTAGTCGATAAGAACTGTTTCACAATACATCTTCTCGAAACATTGTAGCCTTTTCTTTTGTCTCGTTGGAGCATTTCTCCTTATTTCACAATCGTTCTTATCACCCATACAAAAGGAAACCAAACGCTTCATCGTATCATATTGGCATGAGATCAAAACTATGGTATTTTAAATTAGAGTGGATTGTGAAATGAGTAATCAAAGAGTATCCGAACAGATGATACCAGTACGAAAGTAATCACAATCATGGAATATGGTGTACAGTATATACAGGGTGTATCAAAAATACGTGTACAAACTTCAGGCATGGGTTCCTTACACCAAAAGAAGGAAAAAAGTTCATATGAACATATGTCCCATAATCCTTTGTTTCCCCGTTAGGAACTGTTCAACACATTGGTACACTCATAATATGCCAACACACAAAACTCATAACCAATGCTCGAAATGTCCTCCTCTTGCTTCTAGACATGCATGCACTCGTCGAATCATGGACTGTCGCACCCTTTCAAATACTCCGGGATGATGTTGAATGGTTTCGCAGGCTTCCATGACACGTCGATGAAGAGTTTCTTGATCCGGGATGTCTGCTCCATAAACCAATTGTTTAAGGTGCCCCAAAGATAAAAATCCAAAGGATTGAGGTCGGGAGAACATGCTAGCCATTGAACTGGTCCTCCTCTGCCTATCCATCTGTCATGGTAGACACCAGTCAGTGTATCTCGAACAAGGCGACTAAAATGTGCTGGAGCCCCATCATGCATGAACCACATGTTTTGTCTTATGTTCAGAGGCACATCTTCGTGCAGTAATTCTGGAAGAGTGTTTTGGATAAAGTCCCTGTAGATAGCACCTGTACAGTAAGACGTGCTGGTAGAACGTATGGACCTACCAGACAGTCAACTACAATTCCAGCCCACACATTAATCCTAAATTGTTGCTGATGTCCAGCCTGAAATACAGCACGAGGATTACGATCTGCCCATACGTGTTCATTGTGGAAATTGGTAATTCCATCTCTCCCAAACGTTGCCTCGTCTGTAAACAAAACTGATGAGACAAACAATGGATTGGCTATTAGTGCTAGAAACCATCGGCAAAAGTTCTCCCGTTGTGGATAATCGGCAGGCGAAAGGCCCTGCACACGTTGCATATGATACGGATACAAGAGCTACTCGTGAAGTACCCTCCATGCTGTACTGCGTGATGTACCAGTTGCCACAGCCAATTGTCTTGTACTGATACCTAGATCGTCTTCGAAACAGTGTAAAATGTCTTCTTCGGGGTTCGGCGTACGAACAACTCTTGGTCTTCCTCGATCACCAGTCTGTGGTGCAACGGTTCCTGTCTCAGCAACGCAACGATACACAGCAACAAAGGTTTGATGATTCGGTTGTCTTCGGTCTGGAAACGCCATCTGATACAGCCGTACAGCCTTGCGTCCATTACCATTCGCGCGACGATACATAAAAATGATATCAGCCTGCTCACGAAATGAATATCGTCCTGCCATGGTTGAACGAAACACGTTAACTCACTCCAAGTTCACAATTGCAACGTTGAAGACAGACTAATGACAAATGACACATGTAAACATGTCTCCATGGCAACACTTCGCCATCTGCAATCCATTTCTGATACAACGAGTCACAGCCTTCTATGAATGAGTGCATAAAGAAATGAAGTTTTGAGGTTGGACCTCGAAGGCAACGCAAACTTTTAGTAATAAATGAATAACGGGAAAACAAAGGATTATGGGACATATGTTCATATGAACTTTTTTCCTTCTTTCGGTGTAAGGAACCCATGCCTGAAGTTTGTACACATATTTTTGATACACCCTGTATATACATATACATATTTGCTACTTTGTTCATTAGGAAGGAATGATTGTGTGAAAAATAATTAGAGATTTAAAATTTTCCATTTTCATGCTTTATAAAGTTCATGGATGAGTAATTTTTGGCGAGATTTTTTTTTTACAATAATGACCATATAGAAGATAATATTTTTATATTGAGAACTCTGTAGTAATATAAAATATGAAACACAGTTCAGTGTTGACCGTATTCACATTAAAGTTCAGAATTTTCCGTCAGTTAATTCCAAAAGTTGTAATTAGGTGTAATCCATTCTATGAAACATTTGCATTTCAAGTGTGCCGTTACATTTTCAAAAGCTAAAAGCGTATTAATGAGACATGTTCTCTAATTCTGTAAAACATTAGTTTAAATTTAATTCCATGGAGAGCGTTAATGATGTGGATATAAAATTTTAATCTTCCATTAATGGCTTTATTTTGTGTTCCAATTTGATATTATAACCTTCCCCGATGGTCGAGTGGTCATCGTACCTGTCATTGGATGCAAGATATGTGACTGAAATTCGGTTGACGACGATCAAATTCTGAAAGCAGTAGCCCAGCTTTCTTCAGAAGGGAAGTAAAGCTAAGAAGTGAAAGAGTATTTTGTAACAATTTGATGTTATTGAGGAACCTTTTCAATGCATAAGAAAGCTCTAACTACCCGTATAATTTAGCATAGTCTATGTGGAAATATCGAACTTCAGAAAATTCTACTTAGTGGCACAGAAATGCTTGTAACATAGTTTAAAATGTATTTTAAAACAGAGATATTATTTCCAAGTACTATATCATCATCATCATCATCATCATAATCATCATCATCACTATTTCTTACCAATGTTTATTATTGTCACACTAACATTACTTATCCAACTTTCACTATTTACTATCATGTTGTTTTATGGTCTAGATATTAATGTAATAACTATGTAACCAATTGTATTCTATTAGAATTAGAGTCTGGCTGGGCGGAAGAGAAGGCCTACTGGCCTTAGTTCTGCCAGATTAAATAAATAAATAAATAAATAAATAAATAAATAAATAAATAAATAATAATAATAATAATAATAATAATAATTATTATTATTATTATTATTATTATTACTATTATTATTTTCTAAGATGAAGAAAGCAGCAGAAATTACGAGGAATGTGGCAAGTCATGGCAACTATTTTTTTTCGGAGTCAATCGATGGTATCACGAGTTGTCTTATGTCGTGTATTGTATGGCGGCATATCACTAGATGCCAGTGTAACGTATAGTTATTGCGCAGAGACCAATATAGATTCAGTTGTGAGTCCACCGCCATGCCGTGAATCCATAGTACGAGTTTGTGGTTGAAGCACTATGGAAATGGTAGTGTGATATGGTTTTCGCACAGAGTGATGTTACGTGTAATGTGCCATGCGGTTGAGTCGACAGCCGTGATGAATGAAATGACCAGATGGATTTTAGGGTGGCTATGTATGTTGTAATGCTATTCCAGTTACCTTATAAACACGAGTAGCATGATGCTGTGTCGTTTATGGACGTTTGATCATTATTGTACCCTATCATACTCTACCAGTACAAATAATGTCCTTTCAAGTAGTACATGGATACACCCTGCCCTTTCAAGTAACTTGATGCTGCGTCATTTATGGTTGTCTAATTCCTACCATAATCTATGCCAGCGTTTCTCAAACTATGGTCCGCGGACCACCTGTGATCCTCGAGGTCTGCCGTTGTGGTCCTTCAAAAAAGACAGAAGAAAAAATAAAATTCGAACGAATTGCTTATCACACTATACCTTAAAATCTCAGAATTTGGAAATGACACATGGCTGTCGAATTTCACTTTTTCTCCCAGTACAGACATTTTATGAAATTTATTACCCTACCCGTCTATCGACTTCTCACTCTACTCTCAGCAACAAAAGACGCATTTAAAGTACTATATACGTGATGTTTCTCGACATCTTTTCCCTGGACATCTGGCGCCGCGCCTGTAATCCAGCCAGGGACCACCCGAATTCATAACAGGACCAAAGTACCGAACCGTAATTCAATTTTAAAATACAAGTATATTGATATTAAAATATGTTACGAAAATGATAAATTTACTTTCGAAAGGATCAAGAGTAAGGTGGTCCGCGGAATTGTTCTGACTTTAAAAAGTGGTCCCCACTTCAAAAAAGTTTGAGAAACGCTGATCTATGCCATTCGTACACGTACATACCCTGCCCTTTAAGGGGAAGGACCCACAGGAAATCTTTTTTTTTCATTTTGTCTTAAGTAGAGCCTCTATTTCCTTAACATAGTTTTATATCAATGTATGAAGCCTTTCAAACACAACTTTTACACTGTTGCCCTTTAAGGTACAGTCACAGATATAAAATGCAGTATTATAGAGAAAAGTAATATATCTGCTGTCAAGAATATTACATAATCACAAATCTTGTCTTAAATGAAAGCTAAAAGACAGCCAATAACTTTTGTTTTATGGGTTTTAGAAATTTTAATTTTTATAGTTTTATTTTTATTTTGCATTTTTATGAACAGAAACAAAAATTGCACGTCTATTTTTAACTTATAGCTTAATTTGCAATTTGAGAATTTCCTATTACAGAATTATTCATGTATAAAGTGAGAATATGCCCAGAAAACTTTATTCAATTATCTCTATTATAGTCTGAAATGTTACATAATATTAAATTTTGAAAAATGTAAAATAATCAAATTCCGGATATTCGACAGTGAAGTTTAAAAATGACGTAAAAGCAATTATTTTCTTCCTCACGACCTTGATATTTCGCTCAAATGAAGTCGGTAATATGAAGTATTTTTAGGCTAAAAATAAAAAAAAATGTTAATTTTGATTCATATTTGGTCATTCTTGTAGTTCCTGCCCCTTAATTTGTCTATTTCAAAATTCTTAACAGCGCTCGCATTTTTATAAAAATGTAGTATTCCCAACCCTCGTATATTTCTTCACAGTGAAGAAACTGCATAACCTATATAGCGATCTGTAAGATAAATCTTCTACGAGGAAGGGACGCAAGTTTAGCAGCTTTCATTAAATACATCGCATTCACATTCTCTGCGAAGTTTAAAATTACAAGTTTCCAAGACGGTGGTGGTGTTCTAAAAAAATTAACGTTATTCACAATTTTTCTCTTTGGTCATTTGGAAAGAGAAGCTTTTGTTTGTGATTAAGACACATTAATGACATTCGAGACAGACACCAGCGTAGCTCAGGCGAAGCTTGTGTGAATGCTTGTCCGAAGCTGGACTAGGGCGTGGGTGTGGTAGGCCCTACCAATTTGGGCTGATCATCTGGTTGCGTTTTCTTCCGAGATTTTCCCCAATCAGGTAAAAGTCAGATAAGCATGTGGCGAATCACTGACCTCATCTCGCCAAACATTATCTCATTATCAGCGATTCCGTAGGCACACAATAACCTAGTAATTGATACAGCTTCATTAAATAAAGGAATAAAAATTCGACAGGTGCACAGCTGTACCATGCTGCATACCTTTACGTTGGATTACGTGTGGATGCAATCATTAGTCGACAGGTGTATAGTTTTACCACAGTCTGGTTATACAGTCACGAAGCTTGAGTTGATGAGGGTACTAGAAACAATAGACTGTGCCGGTACTGTTTCACATTGCATGTGATGAGGCGATAGTAGCGATCCTAGTGGTTAGCAACTATTTATGGATGCATATTCCCTACGTATTGAGTTTCATAACTGTATATACTAGATTGCGGTTTTACTGTATTTCATAATTTTACGTAGAACTACGTGTGCGAGAAGTTGATCCGCAGACGCCTAATTTTCGACCGCCATGTATTATAGTACTCGTATGTGCTGCGGCGTCATACCATCCCTTCGGCTGAAGTCTGTCGCTCGCACGCCGGCCCAGATTACATATATACCAGATTACTCATCTCTATGTTAAAATCGGTAGCACTTTGAAGATAACAACCGCTAGGATCGCCACCCGTCCGCCGTAAACGAACACGAGATGGCAATAGGTACAGTCGCTAATGCAATTCAAATGGGAGTTATGACATTACTCCTTATGTAACAACTAGATGGCAGCATAGTAAACCTGACAAAAGTTGTTACCGTCAAAGCCTATAAGGCCGAGCAATCTGAGTATACAGGGTGTTTCCGGGCTGGTGTTACAAACTTTCAGGGATGATGAGGAAGGGCACATGTATCAATGTGAGATAAGGAACCCTGGTCCGGAAATGACTGAGTCGAAAGTATAAGCAAAAATAGTCGATTGGCCGAAATTTGTATAAGCACTTCTTTTCACATTATTAACATGGTGAAAAAAAAATTAACTTTGCGCCCCCATCACAATGTTTGCTTGTTAGCTGTGATTTAGCGCGTCATCTTTCATTGATAAAATCCCGCAAATTCTAAATTACATTGCAGATGTAATTTCTTGGTTTACGATACAACAAGTGCTAGAACTGTCAACAATCCTCTCAAATAAAAATTTCACACATTTTCATATGATTTCTCGACAGACGCTGGATTTAATTTATATCGAAATTATAACTTGGTGGAAACTATAATCAAGTTCGTCCACTGTTTGTGGATTTCTCTCATACACTTTCCCTTTGAAGTTACTCCAAAGATAATAATCACACGGATTAAGGTCGGGAGACATGGCGGACCACAAACCACAGATAATTACGTGGTCTTCGAAATCCTCGAACGCAGTGGTTCTCAAACTTTCTGAAGGTACAATCCATGCAGTTTAGGGTTATACAATTTTACATGCAGCTGTTTTAATATTTTCCGGAAGAAACTCAAAATAATACGACAGTCATAGATGGAAACTGAATTCATTTTTAGATAGTAGGATTCCTCGAGCTTGCAAAGGATGCTCTTAAATTTTCGATAGCATTTGAAAATTCGTATTTATGCAAAACAAGTTTCTAGTCTGTGATTGCCATCAAAACTAAAGCGAGCAATCCCTTTGTAACTGAAAATGATACCAATGTGTGTGTGTTTTTTAGTAGGCCTATACCTTTCAAGTTGTGATTTGAGAAGCTACTTGCTGGAATATATATTATAGCATATTTACCACATTAATTATTTTTTTACATTATAACTACTGAAACTTTTTTCTAATTGTTATGATTAACGTTCTTTACGTTTTTAAATGTAATAATGTATGCTAATAAGGCAATTTTTGTTTTATTTTGTAAATCATCCCGTGCCCTCCTCAGCTCTTTACACAACCATCCAGGGGACACCCACACTTTGGACACCACTGCTTTAGTGGTATGCTGTTGTACCATCCTGTTGAAAATATGCATAGGTTTTATCCTTTTCTATAAGCCGTTGTATGAAATTCGTAAGAATATATACGACATATGCTATATTTCGCAATTGATAATAAAAATATAGGCCAATTGAATCGGTCATTTGTGAAACCACATGAGTCACAGAAAATAAGTTTGGAGAAAAATGGAAAAAAAAACTACCTATAGATAATGGATTTTCTGTTAGCTCTGTGAAATTTTTACAGGAGGACCATACATTAGTATGTCTGATTACAAAAGCATTGTATCTTAATTATCTCATTTCATATCACCTTAATTTTTTTTTAATTTCTTGGCCTCGTGTTGTTTTAACAAGTACCAATACAGTATTCTGATAAAATATGAAGTGAATTGTTTGTTGTAGTGTGAAATACATTATTAGTCTATACAGTTTTCAATCAATTTAGAGACCTATTGTTATTTTTATTTCATATTGAAAATGTATAATATCATTCACAAATTAAATTTAAAATATCATAGCCGACTTAAACAAAGTTATTCGCGAGTAGTTAATTTTCATACCAGTGTGTCACATGTTTAATGACAATATATGAATACAGACATATCTTTAGTTCACAATAAGGAAATAACATAAATTGCATATTATCCCTCCGAAAAAGACGGTTTTTCTTGCTTTGGGATCTCTCTTCGATGACTTTTTCTCTTTATGTCATGCACTTCTAGAAGTCCTTGAAGGTACACAGGTACACATCTAGTTCATTTTTGTTTTCAAATGACGTAGTTTTTTTTTTAATGTCTATTCCAGGCCTGCAGAATTGTAGCTCTTGAGAGCGACTGCTTTCCTCCCCTCTTTTACCCCAACCACCTTTTCTACCTGTGCGGTCACGGCGTTCTAGTTACGCTCGGCTGCATCAACATTCACTCTTGGGGCGGAAGTCGATCATCCCCAATAGAAGTGAAGTGAGGCTGACGTCATAGTTCCCCTACTTTGCGAGTTCTGCAGGCCTGGTCTATTCTATCTGGTACAGGTACTTCCATAGAACACTGTTATTTTTTCTTCTACAGAACTCTTGGAGCTAACACTCACTGTCCAACACCTTGACAAAGAATTGCATGATAGCAAATGCGTCATGGCTGCATCATGGCGTTAAGCGTTAAAGCCGCATGTGGTTTTGAAAGAACTCAATATTTTAAGATTTTATAAAATAATTATGATCGGACTCATGTTGTTTTGACTGGAAACGATGCGATGCTTCCTATAGTACCGGTAACTCATTTGCGTAAAAATGTGGACTCATGTGGTTTTACAAATGACCGATTCAATTATTCTCGTACCATCGATTTCACATCAAATACCTTCTCTTACGTCGTGCATTGGAACTTCAAGTAAGATACCTGAATATAAATCCCGTATTTGTCCAGAATTATTGGAATTATGAAAAAGTACTGACAAACGAAAAGGTATTTTCCTAGAAAATCTCCTACAATACTAGCTCTATTCACAACACGTTTCACGTGGACTAATAGGGACTTGAATTTCGTCTGGAATGTGAAGATTCTACTAACGGGAAATTGCTACGCTCAGAAATAAAATTACTAAAATAACGAAAGAGGATACTAATTGCTGTCTGTTACAATGACAACCAATTACTTAAAAAAGTTTGGCACAAAGACTTAACACTCAATTGTTTCTAGTTCTGTGTTGGGAGTTTGCTCAGAAGTGATTTAGAGAGTAATTACTTGAAATTATTGTTCTCTCTCTGGCTATAACTGAAACTGTAACACCGTATTTATTTTAATTCCACTGCGCATGTCAGGGGATCTGCGAGGGCGCCGAGGACAGTAATGGCAGTCTGGTGTAGCAAGTATGTTTAATTAACACACTCCCTCCCACACTGCAGGTCAAGTTTCCGCTATGGAACTCTTTAACGAGTTATTTTCAACAGTTGTGAGTAGTCGAATGTAACCGTTCGTCCATTTACACTCACTGTTTGCAGTCCCTCTGTAAATTAATTGAAGATCATTGCAGAAAGATAGGTCGTTAGAGAAACCAATACTTTCATCCCTGTTTTTTTTTCTATATAATTATTTTCATCAGTTGTACCAGTTTTTAGGTATGTTCGCGTATTATGTGTTGAAGAGCTTTTATTGTTTCTTCTTTTTAGTCCATCGGTTTGGAAAAACTTCGATTCTATCAGACAGATTACATAACAAATACATGACTTCTTTGAAAAGCATTTCAAGGATTATAAAACTACCCATGTAAAGGAAACCCAAATTAAGATAATCTTATGAAAATACTTATGGAACTGGCTTGGCGTAGGCAGTCATGTTTAATTCTTGATGAAGGTAATGATGATTACACTGGTCTACAGTGATTTTGCTACTGAACTAAAACAAGTGTACCAACCCTAATTTGAGTGTGCTAATTACAGATCTGAAATCAGTTTTTTCTATCACGTCACAATTGTAAAATAATAACATTTCTAATTTTTTTAATTTTTAATACATTTAATACATTTTATTTATTTTATTGTGATTTTGCTATTGAACAAAAACAAATGTACCAACCCTAATTTGAGTGTGCTGATTACAGATATGAAGTCCGTTTTTTCTATCACGTCATAATTTTAAAATAACATTTTTAATTTTTACATTTTAGATCCATTTTATTTATCTTACTGTGATTTTGCTGCTGAATAAAAACAAGTGTACTAACCTTAATTTGAGTGTGCTGATTTCAGATATGAAACCCGTATTTTTGTCACGTCACAATTTTAAAATAATAACATTTTAAATTTTTAATTATAATTTGTGACACTACGTTCAGGTCAAAACTGAGTGCTCTTGAACTCGAAGCTTGGGACACATTTGTACTACTGTCAACTAGGTTTTTAGGAAATTATAGAGCTGATAATTATGCTGAGCTAGTATATAACATGCTTAGAGCATTTCAGAATTTAGGTTGTCGCATGTCTTTAAAAATGTACTTTCTTCATTTACATCTTAACTTTTTTCCATAATAAATAAGAATTTTACCATAGAGCTCACTAATGCTGAGTTATTTTAAAAGGTGTCACGAAATGGCTTTCCTGCGCTCATAATTTATCATATTCGTTTCCTGTGTTTCTTAAAATAATATTTATGTAGGGTACCTCATTTTTTATTTGCATAAACAGTGATATACAACTGAGCGAGTTGGCTCAGACGGTAGCGTTTGAGACACGGATACAAACCCCGTGGCCGACCAATCTGACTGGGGTTTTTCACGATTTCCATTAGTCATAAAATCAAATGCCGGATTGGAAAGATACATCCCATGATACATCACCGCCTCAATTACCAATATCAAAAACATTAATCAAAGTCTATAATCAGTTACATGAACACAAGCCATCTACAACACACAATAGAAACAGGAACTCAACAAGAGTAAAAACGGCCTGCTGATATACTCACACATTCTAAACACGCGACATGACCACAGATGTTAAGGTGTGAATAAAATAAACATAACAAAAAAAGTGCACAGTAAGGTTAACATAAAAATTATCTTCGTATACAATCTACTCTATTAATTTGGTGTGATTTATTAAAGGATGCATTCAAGACTAATTTAGAGAAATGTTAAATGAATTATTCTTGCACCAAAAACGGATATTCTCTGAAGCAAATAATCATATTTTAATTATTTGCATGTAATAACAATTAAGAAACATGTTAAAGGAATTATCATTGCACCAAATGAGTGGTCTCTGGACCAAAATGATCGCATTTTAAATATTTAAATACAATTTAAATTAAGCAACATATTAAACGATTTATCCTTCTATTAAACACGAATGTTCCCTGGACCAGATGTCCTTTTTTAATTATGTAATTACTTTATATTTATTTCTAACAAGTGCAGCGGAGTGCACGGGTACGGCTAGTATTCTAATATAATAAAGAATTGAATTTTTACAGAGCGCGTCATTTTCATGACATCGGTATTTTAAGTTTCCTAGCTCTGATATTTAATAATGAAAAGTGGGAAAAAATTTAAAATAGCCTAAAAATGCTATTTTTATTTCGTAGGAAACAGTATGTCTAACAAAATTTCCAGTTTGTGTTTCCTGGCATCTAAAGCTCCTCTCCTGTGTTCAGAAACAATGCAATAATATTTCTGATAATGACACGCCTGTTATTTATTCGTTATCCTAAAAAAATCACATAATAAATTATTACGTATAAAGACTTGGTATTTATTGTCATTTCAACTGAAAGCTACATTCTATTCAGTGAATTAAATATGTGGCTTATTTTCGTCCGTTGAGCTTTCGTTTTATTATTTTATATATTTTCTGTGCTGGTGAGCTGTAAGTTCATTGCTAATGGACATAAAACGCATACTACCTATGACACTGTATCAGCTTATCGTAAATTACTTAACGGGTATTGGCTGACTGGCTTTTCGAGAGTCGGACCGGAGACGGATCCTTGCACTCAAGCACTCATTGGCCCATTGTGTACCCTACAAATGCTATTATTGTCCAAGTCCTATAGGTGCCTGGATGGCATTCGTGAATCAGATGCTGGGGACAGGCCATCTTGCTTCAGCGCTGATAGAGGCAAGTCTATCCACAGACAACTACCTCATAAAGCCTAAGGCCTGGAGATTCACGCCCTGAAATGCTACATCGGAAACTCCAAAGATTTCACCCCAGTCTATTTTTGACTACTGCAGATTACAGATGAAATGATAGGGAAGTTGAGAATGTTGGCGGAATGAAAAAGAAAAACCGGAGTACCATGAACGAAACACTCTACAACATCTTCTTTGACAACCACAAATTCCATCACAGCCTGGCCGGGGAGCAAACCCAACGTGCGAACGTTAAACTACAGACACAGTAACTTAATGGATACATCAGTTCAATTTACGGGTCATGTAGGAGATGTTTTTCTAGACAGATTCGGGGTAAATTTACACAAAATCGATATATACAAGCACTTGAACATTCACGTAATAACCTGGACAATAATCCGCTATGTAAAATAAATATTTGAAACTAAAATCTTGCTGTAAACTTAGTTGGCTGAAAATTCATATTGAAGTAGGCCTATAGTTACAAGGTCATAGTTTTAAATTTCACTTCTCAGATATTAAAACAACTGAACAATAACAGAATTTCTCTTTATCGGAGTTACCATGATAGAAGGGCAGATCACCACCAGAGGTATGGTGTATGGAGTTGAAGGTTAGAGAGGTATGCGTAGTGTAATGAGTGTAAGGGCCGGCATAACGAGCAGCATATCGGCACGCAACTCATTTCATCACGGGTGCACAAAAACCGTTTTTAGACTGTAATGTGTAAGGATGATCCATGATCCGCCCTCCTATAAGCACCTCTGCCTCTTGAATTGGCTTTACGAGGGCTGTATCCGGGACGGGTCCGTAAATTTAGGCATGGTTTGGTCATTGTCAAGATGAGACCGAGGATTCGTCATACGATTTCTTAACATTCGCTTTACAGTTGGAGAAATCCTGAGGAAATAGTAAACAGGTAATCAGCCCAAGCAGAAATCGATTCCACACCGGAGTTGCTCACTGCCGACCTTCATTTCGTAATGCTAATAATCTTACTGTAATTAATATATTTATAACTGTTTAGTCTATACCAAGATTAATTTAAATAGTCATGCTTCTCAATCCCAGCTTCACAAATATTGTACTAGAAATAATCATTATATTGTAACACCTACGGTCAAGTTGACAAAGACCAAGAAATGGTTCAATGTTAAGAATGCCCACTCAGTTGGCTTATTTGTTTTTAAAAAATAGCTTTTAGGTCATCCTTTTTAACATATTAATGAATTTTTTGACAGCCATATAAACTTGGAATTTTAATCTGAATGGTTTTATTGACTATTGTCTGTAATTACTCCATGGTAATTCTGACAAACATGATTGATTGATTTATCGCAAGTTTGGATTAATAGATAGACGCACCTACAGTCTGAGCTACGCCGGTGGTGCCATTTATTGTAATAGTAGAGTAAAAATGGAGTAATAATATTAAATATTAGTAATAAACTAGATATAAGTGTGAGAAATTTTAGAAGAACTTAGTTATACATTACTAAATAACCCGTCCTCAGACTTAGCTTGAGTGGTATTCCGATAATGCAGAGAAAGAAGATAAACTAGAATTTTACTAGATCAATAATGTGTGTATTGGGAAGCAAAGCATTAATGACTTAGTCCAGATGCCAATTATTCTACAGCAGATGAACAGTTAGTTACATTGTACAGAGCAAGCAACCCTAGGAGTTCTTATACTTATCGCCGATGCTGAGTATGTGGGTTGTGAGATCATGCCAGCAAGCACCCAAGTAGCTATTTGGCTGCGAATACTGTGCCGAAAATTTCACTAAATTGTGTGAAGTCAACCAATATTTTCAGAGAGGGAAACACAAAAGGGAAATGAGAAGAGGGACACGATACATGCCAATCGTTAACCGAACGACTATCTACAATCCACCCAGGGGGGGGGAAAAAAACCTGATGTAAACAAAAGGGCGTAGTATGAGACATTGTCCACGTGTACTGTATAGTAATGTTACAAAATTGGCTAATGACGACGCAATACAAAAAAAAAAAAAAAAAAAAAAAAAACGTGTAGGCTGTGTCGCTGACACACGGCCGCGGGCTTTCTGGTGTGGTAACGTCAAACAACAGCTAGCTTCTCTTTATTATGGTTATTAGTGTTTAAGACAAATTATGAGTTAAGTTGAACATTGTGGATTCACCGTGAGATCTCTATCGATCATCCTTTTGGACATACAATTTTTGGAATGTGAGGTGTAGAAGGGGTGGCAGCGCTCATGCCCTGCTGAGCGGCCTCCTCGCTCTCGGTTTTCTGGCGTTCCTTGCACTTTCTTGTCCGTTCAGCCCCACTAATTGCGAACTTTTTCTGAGTTTCTTGATCTGCTCTATCGGTTTGAGCACGCTTCCTTAATTTCGACTTGGGTGAAACGGTAACTGTAATGCGATGTTAAGCTTATTTTCCGCTAAAATTAATTTACACACTCACAACACCCACACCGAAACTTAGGATTAAATACCACTATTCGTCCGAGAAAATTAGTTTATTTAGCAATTATATGCCGTTTATTGCATCTAAATCGGACAGCGCGTGTATTCACAGCGCTTTCTCGAAGTTGATTGTACACCCGAAATTGTACTCCAGATATCCGCGCGCCCTCCCCTCCCCATCTCCCCCCCGGCACACCTTATCACGTAGTGGGAGGATAATAACCCACACGTTGATACCTAAATGAACGAAATTAATCAGGAACTTTCTAACGTACGAACGTATCAAACTACTACCTAATTTCTTTACGCCAACTTTTCTAGCCTGAATCCCTAACGGCAGACCGAATTATAAAGACGTTATCACGTCAAATGTAGTCCTACTTAATCTGCTCGATATTTAGGAATTAAAGAAAAGAAACTGAAGATACCTAAATATATCGAGAACTACTTAGAAGTTCTAACGTCTACAAATCCGTCTTCATTAACAAAATCATCAAAATTATTTTTAACTGCAATAGGAAGCTGGCTTACTTTGAATAATACTTTCACATCCAATAAAACTGTGAAGTAATTTTGCCTAGATGTGTAGATTAATTAGACTGTTGATTGCGTTATACGAGTACATGTTCACAAACAAATTATATTGTTATAACATAGGCTCTATATGTAGAATAGAATAAGATCTAAATATTGTAAAAAATAATTAGAGATTCCATGGAATGCCTTAAGTATAGCAGCCAGATTGGAAATGGGGATGGAGGATAGTAGGGGAACAATATTTGTTAAGAAAGTTAAATTTTTGGGTTATATTGTAGAGAAAGAAGAAGATGATATCTTGAAAAGACGTTTAAGATACCTACAAACGATGAAAACTAAGTCAAATTGGATAAAAGAATTATAAAATAATGTAAGCAGTTTAAGACTAAATTAGTTATGGCAAGAAATTGAGGAAATTAATATATACATTTGATAGGTAAAATTATAATGAGAAGGAGTAACGAGATTGTGAGACAGGAAATGTTTAGCGATTGAAAGAGTTTAAATTACAAAGAAATGAAAATCATATTGGGACAGGAAGAATATATAAAAATGAACAACAGGAAAGAAAGAATGACACTAGCGTGGTGGAGATTGGGTATTTTGAAGTTAAAAAAGTAGAAGAGGAGACGTAGGAAAAGACGTAAGTCCTTTATGTAATAAAAAAGACGCATTACACATTCTGCTACCTTGTACAGAAAATGAAGGAACAAGAAAAAATTTTTGTTCAGGAAGCGTTACTAAATATAATATGTATAACATGAATGTTTATTTTGTTATTCAATCTAAATGACTTATCAGTGTTTTAAAAAACATCAATAAAATTTATAAATATAAATATTCATTGAAGTTAAAGTTAAAATAATGCTAACTTTTTCGCCCCTTGGCATCTTCAGGCATTTGACCAAACAATATCAAGTAATACGTAAATTTATAGTAAATGAAATGACTGTTGAATGAATACATTAATCAATCTTAAAACTAACATATTAAAATCATGTGTAAAAATGAAATGATAAACCATAGTTGGATTAATTATTGTTTGATATGTTTTTTTTTAAATACTCATACGTCATTTAGACAGAATAACAAAATAAACATTCATGCTATATTATATCGTATATTGACTTGTCTGAAAATTATTACTACAATGCTTTCTAAGCATTACTAAAATTAAATATAGAAATAGCATATAAGAAATTGTATAGAACAGTAAACGGAAGAAAATTGAGGTAACTCGGAAAATTTTCATATATAGTAGGTCTAAAGAAAAAATGGAAAGGGAAAACTAAAATATAAGCATATGTATATAAGAAATATCAACCAAATGGAAAGAGTCTTTGTTCATATATAACTATAATAATTACATGTAGTATAGAATATATAGCGATATTTATGAATAGTAAAATGTAGTTAAGGATGGTTTCCTGAAAACAGAAATGTAACAGGACTACCATTAACAAATGATACACAAATTGTACATAATTTTGATGACAATAAATATAATTACATATGTAGAATAAAACAAACAAGGAGCTATTATCGGACAGGTCGTGAAGTAGCGCATCTTCTGTCCATCGTTGGATAATTCGCAATTTTGCCAACTGTGACTACTTGTTTTGTAATGAAACAGGTTCTCTTTAGTTTGAAATTGAGATTGCCTTTCTTTACTTCCATAAATATGAAGTCGTATATCCGAAATTGCTTTCTGTTACACAAAACATGTGTTAATCGTAACCTAGGCCGCTTCGTGAACGTGATTTTGAACATTGGTAGTAGACTATATTATTTTATATCGATACGGTACAGCAGTAAGATAATGTGACGGAGAGATTTATTATTTCTGACTACAGCACTTCTAATGACGGAAGTGAAAGTGATGGCAGCGACACGGAAGGAATTGGTTATTTAATCGACTCAGAATGTTTTCAAAAGTAAAAAACAATTTAAAAAAAACCTAGTCTCGGCTCTTAACATAACATATCGTGTTAATAACCAGACTATACAGCATGCACGGGCTAATTCGCGCGCTGTGATAACAGAGCGAATCAAGTTCAATATTTCGGCGGCGTAATACATTTGTACTGCATTATTTGTTTGACATTAGGCTTTTTCTTGGGCGATTTATAGCATAGGCCTACATCTTTGGCTTTGCGCGTTGGATACTGGAGTTCGTGTCCTGTTGAGTACAGGTGGAACTTCTGGTGAACAAATTCGGTATTTATTTAGGTATTTTTTGGTTTTCCAGTCTTTCAATATTTCTTCATAATCATAACTATGGTGGAAAAATTCAAATACCTGGGAGCAACAGTGACAAATATAAATGATACTCGGGAGGAAATTAAACCTAGAATAAATATGGGAAATGCCTGTTATTATTCGATTGAGAAGCTTTCATCATCCAGTCTGCTGTCAAAAAATCTGAAAGTTAGAATTTATAAAACAGTTATATTACCGGCTCTTCTGTATGGTTGTGAAACTTGGACTCTCACTTTGAGAGAGGAACATAGGTTAAGAGTGTTTGAGAATAAGGTGCTTAGGAAAATATTTGGGGCTAAGAGGGATAAAGTTACAGGAGAATGAAGAAAGTTACACAACACAGAACTGCACGCATTGTATTCTTCACCTGACATAATTAGGAACATTAAATCCAGACGTTTGAGATGGGCAGGGCATGTAGCACGTATGGACGAATCCAGAAATGCATATAGAGTGATAGTTGGGAGGCCGGAGGGAAATAGACCTTTGGGGAGACCAAGACGTAGATAGGAAGATAATATTAAAATGGATTTGAGGGAGGTTGAATATGATAATAGAGACTGGATTAATCTTGTTCAGGATAGGGACCAATGGCAGGCTTATGTGAGGGCGGCAATGAACCTCCGGGTTCCTTAAAAGCCAGTAAATAAGTAAGTAATCATAACTATCAGTATTAACGTTCTTAATGAGAAAGAAAACAATAGCGGGTTGTTTGTAGGAGGTTTGAGTTCGATAACTGCTGATAAAGGATACAACCATACATAATATACTTCACAAGGTTTCGAATACACCTTCTCTATATCAAGAAAATATGGATAGAGGAGACAGATATCCTACTCGATGAGGTTTCTACAAACTTCTAAATCCACGTTACTGACAACGACTAGACGAAAGACGAGGTAGTTACTATTGATGAACGAATAAATATCGGTCTCCAGAAATTATATTCAGTTTTATTTTACTTTCCAGCTCATTTTAACGCAATTATTTTTTGGAATCTACTTACGTCTTTTGTTCTTTCATTGACAATACAGGGTTGTTTCCGATCTCTGATAACGAATTTGAACGACGTCATGTGCGTCAGGAGTCACACGACAGCTGAGCTGTGGCACGAGGTGACAGACAAGTAGTGAGTGATCTCATAGTCAGAGTGCACGGGGACTCACAGCAGAAATTCCCAAGAAAATCGAGCCTTTTTGTGGGAGGGGTACATTACGACCCTTTCCAATGCCAAGTGAAAATAAAAGAAACATGCAATAAACGAAGTTTCGTTATTTCCAAGAAAGGCATCTTCTGTGTACTTAATAAAATTGGTAAAGCTCGAATGGAACTAATTTGTATCATCTCATTGGGTGCGGCGACTTGTGACGGTTTGGATTTGCTTGCTTTTTCCACTCTGGAATTAATCCCATCCGAGCTTTACCAGTCTTATTAGGTACACACAAGATGCCTTTCTTGGAAATAACGAAACCACGTTTTTTGCAGGCTCCTATGATTTTCACGTAACTGTACTTGGCATAGGAAAGAGTTGTTATGTACCCCTCCCAAAAAGGCTCGATTTTCTTGGGTATTGCTACTGTGATACACCGTGCACTCTGATTATGAAATCACTCCTACACTGGTCTGTCACCTCTCGCCGCAATTTAGCTGTCGGTGCGATTCCTCACGCACATCACGTCATTGAAATTCTTTGTCAGAGATCGGAAATAACCCTTCGCCATCTGTTCTCAGTCGTTCATCAGCCTCATGAATTTAGCTATTTGAATAGGTTAGCCTATATTTTCCTCTGTAAGGATATTTTGTGCGAGATTGTGCGTATTTGCTTGCTTTCCGCACAAAACCAATACGCGATAAGTGTGAAATACCACATTCAGTATTCCCAACGTAACACACATAACAATTTCCTTCTTCTTACCGCTTAAGCGCCATATTCATTTTACTGCTTTAGGCTTCTAACATATTATTTTTAGAGACGTTTAACATAGTAATAATTATAAATTGGAAACTTACCACTGCAATTTAACCTAAATTGCACTGTTAATTATTGTTTTTAAATATTTGCAAAAATTAAGTAAAGTCTACTACTCCACGAAAGCTATTGTATTCCTGATACAAGTAACATTAAGGAAGCCGTGAAAAAATTAACAAGATTCCAGATGCCGATATTATTACTGCAATATGTTATATAAATAATATTGTTAAAATATTAAAATGAAAAATAAATCATTACATAACCTTACCGTTTGTTTTAAGTTCGCATTTATAGACTGGGGGGAAAAAAAGATAGACGTATATCACGGCCTGCTGGAATATAGTAAACACAGAAAACATTTTATAGCAACAATATTGAAGATAGATATTTTAGTTTTTAAAAGTTGCCGTCATTGAACAGAAACCAAGATTGAGATTTCATTGCAAGTAATTAGAAATTCCTCTTTCAGGTATGTAATAAACGATCTTCGCACAAAATAATGTACGATACACGAGCGGTATGTTTGTTTTCATGTTCTCGGAAATTAAAAAAAGCTCAACTACGTTTCGCTTTTTCAATCTTTTCCTCGAACATGAAAACATCAACATACCGCTCTTGTAACGCATATTACTATTATTGCATACTTAATTTTTTTCAACAGCAATGGAACAAATCTAATAGGCTATACCTCTCGTCCATATAAAACATATACTGTACAATATCATCATCCCCAAGATACTTACTCTATTGGAGTTTTAAAGCGAAAATTCTATAGAATATATGATCAAGGAGTGATGTAAGTTGCGTCCCCTGGTAAATCTATGACGTAAGTTGCGACCTGTTTACCTAAGAAGCGTATGTATGTCTACGTTGTGTCCCAATATTATTCATTACATTAAAGTGTTCAAAAGCGTGTATAGCGACACACATCGAGGGTATTATATCAGAAGGGCGTATCAACAAATGTGGAGTTAGTGAAATATTTTAATGGAACCTATTTATCTTCGAAAACAATCGTTTGTAAATTACAATGGGCATGAGAAAGAATCAAAGTACCCTGTTAATTAGACAAGGATAGGAAAAGTTATTCTTTATTTAAATGTCTATAAAGTTCTGTTGATAGGCCCTTCTGGCATGATGTCCTCGATATGAATCCTAAGAAGCGAATTAAAGAGAAAGATAAAGATGACTGCTTTGTTGAAACATGATTTTTTAAGACAAAAGATATTTGACTTTTAAAAGATGGAACTGGCTCGGTTTCAGTTTATTAAAGCTGCTTCTTTTAATTTTTTACCTGTGTGGAGATTTTTAACAAAAAATTTAGTAACATTTTTGTAAGATTCGTTTTAATTTATGGACTAGAAAACATTTGCATCTACACCAGTGACACAAGTATGTAGGCACTGTGTTAATTAAAGTCTTATAATAGGCAGAAAAGCTATAAAAAGGACGTGCTCATTGTGTATATGTGTATTAGTGACAGTTCTAAGTCTGTAAATGAGAAAGAAGATGCTAATTTATGATTTCCTCAGTGTTAGGCTATGAATTTCAAAATACATAAGAACAATAAATTTTTATTACCTCTGTAAATTTCGGTAATTAATTCATTGGAAACATTACGTTTCGGAACTGCTTTGATCCAATTGCAATCCGAAAAAAGTGTATGTTTACAATCTTCGCTCTCATGCCCTGCCCAGTGTAAGAGAGGGTTAATGTTACACTCACCTCAGTCTGCTGCTAGGCTATGAAATTTTAAATACGTGATATAGATGCAATTTACATGCCCGATCTGGCGTAAAGAACACTAGGGATGCAACTTATCAGGCCCGGTAACCACTAGTGGCCTTAGAGTTGGCTTCAACATTATATTAGTAGAGAGGTTAGCGGACATTTCGTCCAACGTTTTTCGTCCAGTGGTACATTTCGTCCAGACTTACTTTGTCCATGTTACTTTGTTCACACTATTTCGGTCAAGAATTTTTGTCCAATTCTACATTTCGTTCAGATCATTTCAACCAAGAATTTTTGTCAATTTATTACATAATATAATAAATAAATCATATAATATAATAAAAATATTGAAACTAAACACACTAGAACAATATGAAATATACAGACACACAAAAACACACCCCAACGAAATTCTCAACACACAACTCAACTTCAAAACACACACACTCTTTGACTCTACACTATACCACAGGAACACACCCTCACAGGAAACAGAACAAGTGGCGCCAAGACCAACAACGACCATTTCTGAAGATGACCCATAAATAGGTCGAAACATGTAAACGAGGTACGTTGAAATTTAACACAGGAAAGTCTTACTATACATATTCCGAAGTGATACAGTGTTAAAAGTTGTGTAATCAAGATGTATAAAAATATTGACAAAATATGACTAATGTTCATCTTCTGAGTCAGAGTCATGTTCAGCTGGATTAACAACCACTCTGTAACCAAGTCCTCTCAGGTAGTCCTCCACACGATTGTGTTCTTTGTAATCTCGGTAATTGCGTACCATTTCTTCAATGCGTTCCTGATTTTGAATATACTTATTACGAGATGAACACAGCTGTATGTGGCCTCCATGAAGCTGAAGAATTGTTTGTTCATTCATATGCTCTTCATTCTTTAACACCTCAATGAATTTCCACGCTAACGGGGGATATACAACCATTAATTTCTGGATCGTACTGTGCCATCCTTCCACAGCATTGTGGAAATAAAATGAATGTAACAGAATCATTGGCTTTCCTTTACTCATATAGATAATTTCTGTCATTTCCTAAATGAACTGAATTTTAGAAATTATTATAAATAATAAGTATAAAAGAGTAATGTTACTAGGCACCATATTCAATAAAGTAGAAATACAATAGAATAATACCGTTACTAGGCAACTATAAATGTCTCGTTGAACGATGTCTTAATGGACGATATGCACTATGGATGAAACTTGTTGGACGAAATGTCTCAATGGACGAAACGTCTAAAAGGACGAAATGCCTTATTGGACGATAAGCGTTATGGACGAAGCTTATGGGACGAAATGTCCTGTAAGGAGTGGAGAAAGTCATAGTTGCAATATGCAAATAGTTATTTGGCAGTAAATGTTGCATTGTGCTCCACAAAATCGTCTTAGGCCTATGTCTGCCAATATTTTCAGAGAAGAGAATAAAGAGCAAACTACGAGGAAAGGCAGGAAGAGCTATCAGGGGGGATTCAGCAGCAGTGAGCGGCTTATCAGCAACAACACTCGGGCCAAATAGTCACGTAGGACAATAGATTCACTGACAGAATGAAACATTGTAGAAGCCACGTGGGATGAATAGAGGAGCAGTTGAGCCGGAATATCTGATTTCGGGGCTCGAACAGTAGAACACATGGCAAATACACGGGCGAGTGCAAACAGTTCAATAGTCAATACAAAAACACGGAGCGTCATTAAACGAAAAACTGACTAAATGAATTGCAGAGTAGCTTTGTTTGGGAGGGCAAATGTTTGCCACACTGACGAGGCAGATAGCGGATCGATACACTCTAGTATAAATCATAGCCATTGTTTCCCATATTTTCTTGTTCATTTCCCTGTAAAAATAGCCAGCTCAAATATCTGACGACCCCTTGTGACCCCCACAACACATATAGCGTGCCCTTGCCACATTATGAGGCTGTGAGATAGAATCCTGCATTAGTACGCTTGAATTGTTTGTATATCATGTACAAAATTGTTTTCATCCAGGGTAAATATAACTCTACCGGCAAATACTTCCATCACCCATGATATAATGATCCTGTGGGACGAGTAGCAAAGGAAGTTCCTGAACTGACGCCATCGTATAAGTTATGAAAGTTAAATGACGAGAAGGGAATGGGACGGTAGTAATTGTAGGAATAACAGTAATTATTATCGTTTGCTTAACGATCAGTCGCGGTAACGCAAAGGCATGCTGGTTAAACATTGCTTAGAAGCAATGTTCGTGGATTTGAACCCACTGTCCTCCGGTATGTGTGGTTTTCGTAGAAAATGTAACATACTGTGAAGGCAAGAAAGCTCAGTGTGGCAATGGCTCAACGTTATGGAACTTTACCGTGTATTCTTAGAAGAATATGAAGAAAAACGCTTAAGATTAACGTTAACATTCATACTTTGATTGAACGTTCGATCGAAGGAAAGATGGATGGGAGGACCGTCCGGACGGTTGGATGGACGGATGGATGGGTATATCGATGAATATAATTACTGAGTAAATAGATACATAAATGTATTTATATATTATAGGAAATATGGATGGAAGGGCGAATAGACAAATGAGTGAATATATGGATAAATCTAGATGCATGGATAGATTGAAGGGGATAGGTAGGTAGGTAGGTAGGTAGGTAGGTAGGTAGGTAGGTAGGTAGGTAGGTAGCCAGACAGCCAGACAGACAGACAGACAGATACATAGATAGATAGGTAGGTAGAAAGTGGATGTATATATATAAAATTGATAAATAGAAAGGCAAATAGATTAGACAAATATTACTCGTACTTCAGGTAGGTAAGTAGCTAAGTAGATAGGTGGTTAGATAAATGGACAATGGATGGATTATTGTACCAGGGAGAGTCAGCAATTACGTAACAACTTGAAGTAGCGACTTACATTTTTTATTGAGGCGCATGAAACTATCACCACAATATGGCAGTATTATCGATGTGCGTACAAGCGGAGCAAAGAGGCAGCAGTTGTAAGATGGCGGCATATATACACGAGTGTAGCCTACAGTTATTGGTAACTCGGTCCGAGCATTGATGTCCGCTTTGTCTGAGGCTGCTAATGACACACCCAAAACTCATCAGTTCATCACCTGCGACTAACCAGGTTAGCATATCGTTCCCTTCATTCCGTCTGCTCGGATCTAGTCGTCGATCTGTTGCACATTTACCTCTGTGAAAATTCCCACTGGCCGATGTACTCATTGTTCTCCACTTGAATAGCTATGCAGAAAAACGTTGCAAGCGAAATTTTATTTCCTGTTGAAATGTTTTAAAATAAACACGTTGTACGTATTCTGTTTTTACACTGTATTGAAATCTGTTGGTTCAAATTAAAGTATAATCTTCAATATAGGTTGTAGAACTTATGATGTTCTGGGAAAACGTTAAAATGCTAAGCATAAAATATTTATTTTTCTTTTCCTGTAAAATTTTATTTTTGACACTTGCAACACTTTCCGATTAGCTCTTCAGTCTTGTCCGCCTTCTGCACACAATTGAAGACAATTTGACGTGACAGGCAGTGCTGACCATACAGGCACAGCATTGCTTTATGAATATACTCTGCTGACAGAACTTTTCCCCAGAAAAATCGCACAACGAAGCTTTGCTCGACAATTGTACTCTCGTGTAGATGTGCCGCCATCTCGCAACCTCTTTTTTTTTTTTTTTGTTCCTTTCGTGTGCGCACATCGATCACATTGAAATTTGTATCTTACTGACTCACCTGTGTATTTATTATAAATAGGTGAATTGATAGATTAGTGAATAGAAGGAAAGGTAGGCCTCAAAATTTCAATCTCATTGGCTGTGTACAGCCGTTATAGTATGTAGTTAGGAGACGATGCTGAATGTATACATAACATTATTTTACTGAAGGTTATAAATCTTTACATTTGAATTTGTTGTCAAATAAAATAATAAAATAAATATTTCCATTCCTCAAAACAATCAAATGTGACAGACATTTCAAAATTCACAATTAAGGTTATTTCTTTTGCACTGATTACATTATTTCCTCTAGTTATAAATATTTAATTTAATTAAAATTGGAACAATATTGCATGACAGGAGTTATAAATTATTTCAACCGGACAAGTCATATATTATAATATAATTCATGTAAACATCCTGCAATACACTCTCGCGTAGCAATAAATCCATTCGATGTGTCTCTCAACTTGAAGTGAAGTGTATTTGAATATTAATTAACCGTAAAATCTCGTTTTTGTGTAATTGAAACTTCATTATATGGTCTTCTCATACAGTACATAAATGAGTGTTTCTGATGAAACGAGGCATAATTATTTTTCGTGTACGTCTAATAATTAACGTACGAGCATTTTAACTGTCGAGCTCTTTATATTGTAACAAAACCTGTGGAGCCGAGAACCACACGCTAGGCTATGGTAGGACCGAACACTTGTCACTTAAAAGTCAACTCCGTAACTATTATCTGTCCAAGCCAAGAACATTCTAATGTATCACTACGCGTGTGGTAAACAGAAAAGATCAAGTACATTAATATATAGGTACATTAGGTTTCTTTTAATCTAGCATAGTGGTTAATAAATTACATTGCACTGATTTGAATTGACATAACTTGTGTAAAAACATTGATTATATTGAAATATTTACGGAACTATATTTTATAGCGTATTTTGCTTTCACTTTCAACCAATCGCAGGTCAGTCAGCTACGTCATTTTGTTTTGGTATTGTACCACAGTCTAGTCCAGTCATGTCAATTGATGCCCATAGGAGCAAGCGCGCGCTTTAGAGCCCAGGAGAGCCTGAGCGCTTTACAGCGGAAAGGAAAGAGGCAGACGAAAGAGGTAGTATATGCCGCTTGGTCGAGCTATATTCAGGTATGGCCAGCACTGATTCAATAGATAAAGGGAAGAGAACTTATTAAAACTATATCCATGTTAATTTTTAGAATTGTCTGAGAAGTATAAGTGCATTATAAGAATGTAAGTTTTAATTTTAATGCTCACTTTTCACAAGCTTGATTTTTTTATTCAAAATAAGTATTTTCTCAACTATTTTTATAGAAAAATGAAATTTTCAGATATAGGCCTATTTATTTAGTAGCCTTACAGAATGTTTTCGTAAATCTAATATATCGTAAATACGTATTACTGAAAATAATGTATTGACAATTTTGAAAATATTCGCATGGAAATTGTTTGTAAGAAAATGAATTAACAAAGCAACTACTGTTAAATCATAAGCAAAAATACGTGCCCATGTGTTGTAAAAATGTCAGCTCTATAGCTTCAGCACATTTCGAGAAAATAATTTAATATTCTGATGATAGTAATTTTCTCACCAATATCACCTTAAAAGCATAATGCGATAAGTGTTTTGTTATGGAATATTAGTTACACCAAAAACATATGCAGCACCTAGGTAACTTTGCTTTGTACTGTACTATTGTTTTGATTAGTTTATTGATTACTTTTATAAGGCTAAAGGTACCATCAGTATCAATTCCGACTTATCATGTCATACTCAATCTCTCTCTCTCTCTCTCTCTTTTGGGGGGGGATATCACTTTCTTTATGAATTATGTGTTTCATCCATTTAGTACAATATAGTTGTACTACTGTGGAATTTATGTGAATATTCCTTCTTAACTTTTCATTATGTTATTAACATTTTAAACACAACCGCAATATTAAGAAATTGATAGAAGAAGAAGAAGAAGAAGAAGAAGAAGAAGAAGAAGGAAGTTAGCTTCCCTTATGAAAAGGCTGCCAGATTTGACAAAGCGTATTACATATAATTTGGAAGCAGACCTAAAAGGTAAAATGATATGCATTTGAAACGATGAGTGAATCGAATATACAAAATGTCAGAAACATTTACACCTAAGTAGCGTTTGTGCTCATTTACAGTTAATAAAGGGGAAGAAAAATCATCAGATAGGTTAGAATGATATGAATGCCATATATCGCGAGAAAAATAATAGTACGGATTTACGTATGGGCATTGATATCTAAACCAATGAACAGCCATCGGTTAAGATAACTTGAAATTTACATTATCACTCCCATACAAATGATTTCTCAATATCTGAATCGATTCTTTGAGGGCACTAATGGCTATTTCCTTCACAATGCTGCGCGTTAGCCCCAGGTTTTTACATTTGTTGGCAAAGAAGGAGAGTATGGTACCTCGTGCTCCCACCATCAGACCTATTACATCAATGTGGGACAGGCTATATTTATCTTTATAGAACGGGATTGTTGGTTCATAGATCTGTTTCTTTTCACTGTCCACCTCATGCGGTTGATCTGCAAGTGTCTCAAATCTGATGGTGGGATCGAGAATGTATGCCGAGTTGTTCTTAATGGCAATGATATCAATTCTTTTGTTTTACAGACAATATACAGTAGACAATACCAAACAGAAAGAAGCCATATAAAAATAACGACATAACATTTCATTTTCCCTTTTAAGTTTGTGCACCACTGTTTCCTTAATCCAACAGGCTGCTTATTCATATACACAACCCTTCCTCTTTCCATACTTAGCGCTTGATGACCGCTCACGACGTCAAGGTCAGAAAAATGCGCCTGCTTTGACATCACTGGTCTAGTCTATAGTCACGAAGCTCAATACGTATAAATGTGCATCTATAGATAGTTGCTAACCACCTTATTACAGACAATGCGGAATAGTACCGGCACAGTCTATTGTTCCTAGTGCCCTCAACAACTCAAGCTTCGTGACTGTATATACTAGACTGTGCATGTACGGTTCTTAGCTTGAATAGACATTAACAGAAAGGATACGGACGCTTCGTGGTCAGTACTGCGAGTGTCAACATGTTATGAATAGACTTTTCTTAACCGTGGTTTCAAAATCGTTCCCATCACGAGGCTGGGTGGACTCTATTTCTGACTATATAACCTTGAAAAATAACCTGAGTATAGCCAGGAATCGAACCCACCTTCTTTATAATTTATAGTCAGGCAAGCTAACCTCTTTACTAAGGACACAGTCTTTTCGATATCGCATTCTACAGAGTTTTCCCAGGAAACAGGATTAGCTCAGGTAAATCCCTTTTACCTTTAACTGTTATAGATGGAACGAAACTGCCGAGGAAATAGTGTGTACACTTCCGTTGAATTGAGAGTAGGAATATAATGTAAAAGTAGAATTAAAATTAGAGTTCCTGCTTGTTCGAAATATTCATTAACACTATAAAAAGGATTGTCGCCAAGATATCTTCCTAAAATATTCCTAATCTGGATAAGTCAATGTAATGTCTTTCGTGGGGTAATTTGTTGAATAATTTTAGAGACATTGAGTTTAGCCAACATTTATTTGTTCAATCTGATTGATGGTTTAAGTAGCAGGTAATTAGATCTAAGACTTTCAACTGTTTGCGCAGATTGTCAATTTGTTAATTGTTTCCCACCAGATATCACACGACTGCAGTAACTATCGACAAAATGGTTCAAATAACGCCAGGACTACTTGAAAAAGAAAAAAGATTTTTTTTTGTTAAGAAATACACACAAATTAAATAATTTGCTTCGACGTTTATTTCATTAATAACCATAACTTTTGCTGTAGGTAACACACTTGGCTAGAATTTACGGGAAGTAAATTACAGTCTGAAACATCATCTAAATGAGTGGCAAGACTCTTTTCGCTGTAGTTATTTTGAACATTTTTTTATTTTTCTCCATTCCATATACCAGTTTTGTGATATATGCCTATCACGTTGTATCTTTGAGTTTGCTGATAATAATAATACTACCAATGTTACTCTTCCTGTAGCTTCTTTTATTTATTCTGGTTCGCTTTCCGAATATTAGTGTGTTCATTTTCGGTCTTCATAAATTTACCGTCATATAGCATTTACTGCTACAGATGTCATGTCAATCAAAACTCAAACGACAGTAATATATGTAAGCAACTTATTGAGTTATCTAATATGTTTACAAATATCGAATGACTTTCTAAAAAATAGCGTACGACACATGTTAAAAATGTTATTTTGTTCGTAGGTTTGCCACATTCGGCCTGCGGCCTCGTTTCGTAAACTCCCTATTCACAAAATAAAATCTAATTGTTAACACTTATATCGTAAATAATTATTGCATAACGTACTAAAATTTTTACGAAATATAATGGTAATCGACTCACTAGAGTCTCTTTTTATTAATTATATTTATTCAGCTGTGAATGAAAAAGGTGGCGAATCCCTCATTGTATGTTTCAACTGGAGACTTAAGGACGATGATCTGGTTTGCTGGTTCTGTTGGGATAGTTGAGTTCACCGCGAAACCACAAATAAGTGAACTACTAGAGTACGTGATGTGTTGCTTAAAGTATTCAGCTAACTGCGTGAAACTCGCTTGATGAATGACCGCTAACTAAAGAAAGGAACAGCTGTTGCTTTTACTTATTTAGAAATCGCATTTAACGTTTTCCTCTCATTTGCTTTCCACTTCTAAGTATCTACTTCTAGTTCATGTAGTACAGCTTTCCTGAATATTTAAACAACCGTCTCTTTATCAGCTAACCAGAGTTCGATATCTGAAAGATTTTGTGAAATTAGTGATTGCCAAATCATTTTTAACATGGATTTTCTCCGATGACGGTTCGCTACCAGGAAACTCGTCATTTTAATGGAAACCGTAATGAAAATTAATGGTTGTAAAGCGTAGAATAAAACACTTTTAAAATATAGACGTAGGCCTAGTCAACAATTTTTCCAGCAATCAACAAAATCACTTAAAAAATATGACGGGGGATTCGTAGATTTCCTATCAATGCCTGGAACGTTTAAGTATTTGATGATGCTGTGGTTTCGTATAATCGTAGGTCACTGCTTTTTGGGTATCATCCTAGCAAAATTATGAAATTTAGAGTTCGACCTTTCCGTAAATATCGTAAACATTGCAACAAAATAAATGCAGCATTCGCTCCTCAATACAGCAGTAATATCTTGAATGTAATGATATCAAAATTACAATTATTTTTCTAATAATATGTTGCGAGTTGCATAAGCATGCTCCTGCTAGAAGCTTATGAAATGTTGCGGGTTATATTACCGTGCTTCCATTAAGAAGAAAGATGCGCATAGTCTTAAGATGCATCTGCACGGTTCAACTTCCTTCCAACTTTACGCATTCAAGCAATGCATGAAAGATTGATATTTAACATTAACTACTATAATATAGTAGTGAAAATGACGTTCAAAACGACGTACCATGTAGACACAAGATCTTCTTTTTACTTAGTTATTTAACGACGCTGTATCAACTACGAGGTTATTTAACGTCGATAGAACTGATGATAGCGAATGAGGCCGAGGATTCGCCATAGATTACCCAACATTCATCTTATGGTAGGGAAAACCCCCGGAAAAAACTCAACCAGGTAATCAGCCCAAGCGGGAATCGAACCCGCGCCCGAGCGCAACTCTGAATCGGCAGGCAAGTGCCTTAGCCGACTGAGCTACGCCGGTGACTCACAAGACCTTCATGCATATTAATTGAACGAGCGTTTTAATCTTGGTTCCTTCAATATTCTTTTCAGATTGCATGCATACGCGCATGGAAAATTGAACCGTGTAGATGCAGCTTTAGAGAAATAAAAGGAGTACTAATACTGGCAGATTATAGCAGGGATTCTGAAACATCACTTATTGATTTATATATTTTACATAGTCTTATTTTTTGTATCTATTTTACATCCATAGATCAAGTGAATAATAGTCTACCTAGGTAGCGTAGTCGGTATAGCGCTGGCCTTCTGTGCTCGAGGTTGCGGGTTCGATTCCGGCCTAGGTCGATGGCATTTAAGTGTGTTTCAATGCGGCAGGCTCATGTCAGTAGATATACTGGCATGTAAAAGAACTCCTGCGGGACAAAATTTCGGCACACCGGCGACGCTGATATAACCTCTGCAGTTGCGAGCGTCGTTAAATAAACTATAATAAAATAAATAAAAATAATAAATCAAGTGAATAACTCTACGAGTGTCAAACTAACTCTTGTAACATAACAATAAGTATCTCATCAACCCCTGAATAAAAATACTCATTTTTTTAGAGTGATCTTAAGCAGTCCTGGGCACAACGGGGAAGTGGAACGGAAGTCTGAAACACTCCTCCCATGTTCTTTCCGCTTCACTGCCTTATAAACAGACGCACAGTGGGATACTGTGCATCAGTGATGGATTTAAGGCGACCAGGCGTAAACGCTATGTTGCAATCCGTCACTGAGCAGTGGTTAACTACCGGTCTAGTCGTTTAGCCGTCTCAATTGAGTTAATAGCGCCCAGGCCTGATCTTCAGAGTACAAAAATTAATTATGAAAAAATTTTAAGTTTCTAGTGGCTACAGCTTATTTTAAAATATTTTACACTGTACCAAGAATACATCCACACTAAGTATGCGTCACCCAGTTTCAGGAAGGAAACTACAGTTGTGTTGGTTTCAATATTTTATTTTTGTTTCGGTTTACAAATAGATAGCAATTATAATGAAAGGATTGCAATATATTTTGTCTTCATATCAATCTATAGGCCTATTCCAACAAATTTTCCACTAAGGTTCATTCAGTGTATCGCACATGTCAATTGTGACATTAAATGTTCGTACAGTTCTGTAGCTGCACTGGATGCCAAGATATTACTGAAAGAACCCGCGCGGTACAGCTAATTTTATAAACAATTTCGGTGCCTTCATATCCGTGGCGAGAGAATGTGTTATCACTGGTCGTGGTCACACAAGTTACATTTATTCATGACCGAACTACGAGTAACAATAGCATACTATTGTTACAGTAGACATTTGAAATTATATCACATTTCGTTTCACACGGATCTCAGGATGTCGTTTCATACGGATCTCAGGATGGGTGTTCAGACTCGATGTGGGGAAACACGTATTCTAAGTCATAAAATTGTAGTCTACTTTATAAAATGACTACGTGAATGCCCCTTTCTTTTAAACTTTATGAGCGCCAGACCTAACAATTTGTACATACATTCTCCCATTAATTCTACGCCTTTTCATAATGTTTGGTTTGTTTAGGTCACGTAGGTTCAATACAAAAAATTATATCTACCATGTGGAGAATAGAAAACTGAAACTTTTAAGTTGGTACTAATTTAATATCTAAATAAATATTTGCATTAGGCCTATGTTGATAAACGGTCACTCACATAGAAGATGTGTGTAAAATTTGAGGACTGTAGCTTTAACTATTTCTGAGAAAACGGGAAGTAACTTATATTTCTAAAATGTTACGTAAAATATATAATTTAATATTTATTTTCTAGCGTATAAATGGACGCGCGACTTACATAAAGTATAAACTCACATCTACCCAGTTCTGTCAATCTCTTGTTCGTACCACCGAACATCAGATCGGTATGCATATCGTAATAGTAATAGAAATTTGTCCACCTGTTTCATTTTATGGATGATAGCGGGTGTAAAAGATATTGATAAAAGCTAAAATAGAAGTACGTTGAAAAAATTTGCCATAACATCTTTATTGATCTCAAATTTTACTTGAACCCATCGCAAACTGAACTTGAATCACCGATAAGGAGAATCGGCACTGTAGACTTCGACTAGCGGTAAGTACACCTATCACTGTCTTAATAATTTGTTTCCAGATGAAATTATCATTTCTATTTTAATATCTGTTCGAAGGAACTGTTCTAATAATTTTGATCCCAACTTAAAAATTCATAGCTCTCTTCTGGATTTGAACTCGCGAAATTGGGGTGTCGTAATACGCATGGTAATTCCAGACAATTTTGTATGATATACGTACATACGCACAGTTTTTGTTATTTCTATGTTTATTAAGGCTTAGATACTCGTATCTTAGGTTTGAAACAGTTTATTCACAATGGGATTTTATGCAGTGATTTAACTGTTGACTCTTTTCCCTCTTTTTTTTTTCTCCTGCTGCACAGAAAGATTTATATTAGCGTGTTCATTTAAACTTTCCTAAGTATCGGACATGAGTGATTTGTGCACATAACTGATAATGGTAATCCACGTGGTTTGAACGCATTCTGTCTGCTGGATGAAACCAAATAATACAGACCAACAGAACTGTCATCAAATTCCAGAACGAGTGCTGGAAATGAATGAAATTTATCGCAAACCATTTGAGGTTTTCCTCTCCTCTTTTTCTCTGTGGATTGCCCACAGAATTACCTGCATCGCGTAGCAAGCCTACCGTAACTTCAGATAATTCATATTACCATCACGCCGATGATAAAATAACAATAAAAAACAGAAACGCATCATAGCGTTGAAAACGTTTTGGATGGTGAGGGCTATTACTTGTGCATGGAGCAATCTGATAATACTTTTTTGTGGTCACTCGGAGATAAAGCTTCCTCCCGCCAGAGGCCAGCAGTGCATTGTCAGCAGTAATGGTGAGGAATTGCAGCTCATCACCTTCACAGGAAGAGGGGCATAACTCACGTCAAAACAAATATAAACACAAGGAAGTAGTTATCCCACTCTCTCCACGACCTCTTGAATCTGCATCAGCTCTGACAGTGTCGCCTCAGATTGTTGTTAAAGTCATCACGTTTTCCAAGAAAATTACGTACTCTTAATAATTTTTAGGAAAATTTTATTTTAATACGTACAACTGTAACTAGGTATTTTATTTCGTATTGAGACTACTTTATATAGGGTAAAGGTTGGTAATATTATGATACGAGTAATATTGTGATAGTTTTCTTTTTGAGAATTTCTTACAATTTTACTGAACGAGAGAAGAACCGGTTTTGTGTAGAAACTTGTCCACGAACATTCCCTTAATACGTTGACGCAAAAAACCGATCTTCTTCTCGCTCAGTAAAATTGTAATATATTCTCAAAACGAACTATCACAATGTTACTCATATCACAACATTACCAACCTTTACCCTATTTCTATTTGTGTGTGTGTGTGTGTGTGTGTGTGTGTGTATATATATATATATATATATACATAGTATATATATATATTATAAAATACTTTTATTTAATTATTATTATTTCTGATAGTTTTTTCTTAGTACACATGTATTAGGTCTAATTCCCATTTCAGTTTTTTGATAGGCCTTCCCCTCTACTCATACTCTCAACCATCTGTGAAGGGGAAGATGCTAATATCCATCTTACTAACGCTCGACTAATTGACTTTCAACATAGTGAAAAATTATATTATTGTAAATGTTTACTGATAATCTGTATTTCGAAAGTCTATACTAAGCGTTTATATTTCATTTTATTGCTCTTTATATCAACAGGCACATTAAAAAGCTACTGAGAGCAGACGATAAATGTTTTCTCCACCGTTACTTCCTACTGTACAACACACACAATGAGACAATCTGCACTGTGTCACTCCCCCCTGACTCCATAATACAAACTAACATTCCTTAGTATAATTATTAGTTGAAAATACTGTAAGAAGGACTCAACCATGTAACTGTCAAACATCTCTGTCACTGTATTTTATATTCACTTACGTCCTTTATTTAATATTTTATTTTCTTGTGTGTACAACCTGGGGGTTGCAGTTGTAAGAGGTAACAGCTACCTAAGTGTTACTGACGAAATCAGGACAAGAAGAAGGGGAAAGAAATGCTTTCGTATCCTCTCAACTTGTATGAAATGTCGTTTACTTGGAATATACAGTATTTGCAATGCACGTACATAATAATCCAATGTTCATATACATGTCTATATAATATACAGAATGCTCATTAAGTATGGAACATTACTCATAATGTCTTAAATTTAAGTTTTACAAAAAAAAATCATACAAAAGCTGTTGGAGATCAAGTGTGTATGATATGATAAAATTGTTCGAAAAAAGTTAGTTACTGAGGCATACAGGATGTGAGAGTAAACTTTATTTTTTAATGGCACTCTTTTTAAGATTATCCGAATCTCCTTTAAATTTTACGTATGACTACGTATAAATTTTACTCATTCACTCGTTTCGTGTCTTTTAACTATTTATTATACCTGTTTCATGGGCTTCAAACTTGAGACAAATAACTATGTACAATCATGTTGAGTAGGTCATAAAACTAGACAAAACACTATCACTAAACAAATTTTACAACAGATGCTCAAAATGAGAACCATTCATAGTCAAACAATGTTCCAGTCTATCACGAAAACAGTCCATTGTTTTTCTTACAGATACATGACTGATTTGTTTCATCTCCATTGCCTGCTGGATCGTATCCTATGATTGCGTAAACTGCCTGCTCAGTGAAAGTTATTTTGCCGCTAGGTGGTAGATACTGCACACCGTTATTACTGATAACGTTAATAGCGGTGTGCACTACTTGCCACCTAGCGGCAAAATAACTTTGAGCAGGCAGTGTAAGCAGCCATAGGATACGATCCAGCAGGCAGTGTTCATCTCATACCTGCAATCATACAGAGTAGACCATGAAATGAAACAAAACACTAATATTAATCAACAATGAATAGTTTTAATTAATGGTTTCCCGGACTACCTAAGCTCCTAATCATTTTCCATCTGAAATGTATGAAAATGCCTAGTGCGTTCACTTCCCGCGCAACTGAACTGGTGGAGAAGTTGCCGCTATAGAACGGCGCTCTCTGAACTTCGAGTGAGACAATTTTAACATTGACATGGCTTTTTAGATAATAATTCACAATTAATTTTCTTCTTCTTTTTGGCCCCTTTCTTCTTCACATCTTTCTTCTTCCCATTATTTCCTTTCTCATTGTCTCTCATTGTTCGCTTCTCAATCTCTCTATGTACGCTTTTCTTCTTCTTCCCGCGTTTTGCTTTCTTCTTCATCCTTCATATCATTCACTTCTTCCTTCATATGTTTCTTCTCTCGTCCCTTTTATTTCCTTCTCTTAATATGACGTCTCCTTTTTGTTTCTACACATTCTCTTATTCAGGATATCTTCTTTGGTAATTTTTGACATACCATCGGCATTCCAACAAATTTTGCCTACCTATGTACGTTATCAGGGACAGGGCTCCTTTAAGTGCTATACTCGTAAATCTATTAAATGTGCATTCCAGCTTTACTTCTTCTCGTGTAGAAACCGCGCTAAGAATTTTATTTTCCTTCGGCTGGATTAGAATCGTGAACCTCTGATCCAAGAGTCACCATGATAAGCGCCTGACCACCGAAAAGACTGTAGTATGCAGAGGGGTCCATACCTGTGGAGTAACGGTTAGCGCATCTAGCCGCGAAACCAGGTGGCCCGGGTTCGATTCCCGGTTGGGGCAAGTTACCTGATCGAGGTTTTTTCCGGGGTTTTCCCTCAACCCAATATGACAAATGTTGGGTAACTTTCGGTGCTGAACCTCGGACTCATTTCACCGCCATTATCACCTTCATCTCACTTAGACGCTATAATCTAAGATGTTGATAAAGCGTCGTAAAATAACCTACTAAAATAACAAAAAATATTTACAGAGGGTTTTGAAAAAAGGTTCAAATATTTAGAAAAGAGGTAGTGTGCATCAAAACAAGAAATAAAACCCTATAAACATGCGACACAAATTAATATATTCTGAGAAATGAGCAAATGTTTACCATCACTGTACGAGTAGAACATCTTCCACTGTGGACTCTTTGGGAACCTCTTCTCTAAATATTGGAACCTTTTTTTTAGAACACTCTGCATATAGTTATTTAATCGCCCCTTATTATAAAGTTTGCTGCAACCCTTCGTTTTTATGGCATGCTCACCAAATTTCGATGCCAGATTTTAAGAGATTTCAACGCAAGATTACCTTAAAATTTCTATACCCTCAGGATGAATAATTTGTTAATTAAGAATAGGAAAATTTGCTTTTTATTTAGTTACCAAGAAAAGTCGGCACCATTTGATATTAGTTAAAAAAAATGTAAATTATAATTTATTTAACGACGTTCGCAACTGCCTACGTTATATCATCGTCGCCGGTGTGCCGGAATTTTGTTTCGCAGGAGTTCTTTTCCATGCCAGTAAATCTACTGACATAAGCCTGTCGCATTTAACCACACTTAAATGCCATCGGCCTGAGCCGGGATCGAAACCGCAACCTCAAGCACAGAATGCCAGCGCTATACCGACTACGCTACCCAGGCCGACTTGATATTAGTTATCACCTCTCTTTTAAAATGCTCATAAAATAAGCACCTACGATAGGTTAGGTTATGCAGACTAATTAATAACGTCTTAAGTTCGAGGTTCCCAAATTAAAACAAGAGCATTGAGTAACATACAAGCTATAAGACCAGAACCTGCAAATATTATTAGCTGCTCGCCTTTATTACTTGACACATTACTCAGTTTTACATTTAAGTTACCGTTACGAGTACTGTGTTTACGTAATTGATTTTCATTGTGTTGAATTGCAGAACTTCGTACAAATAAGGGGCATATGACGCATCTGCTGTGTTATGAGTAGGCTTCGAGACTTCAGACCCAATAGAGCAGTTCAGTGGGAAATCTACGTAACGGCGTACTGAGTATAGTGGTAAAGCGTACAGTGGGTGGGGGTACTGTAGAATGAATGCCAACAGTACAAAGAAAAACGCTCGGATTTGAAGGTTCTGACAAATAATTTGGTTTCCATACAAACCCATTTTCAAACTGTGTCTGAAGCTATTACATGGTTAGAAAAGTAGAGCAAGAGTTGCCGGAAGCCCTCAAATTAGTTGAAGAAATGACATAGAGAATTAATGAGACACCAAGTACACCGGTTACTGAACGTGTAAAACACAAGTGTAAATAAATTTAATGTAAATATAACGGATATAGAACATTGTGTAATAAAAACAGCAAATTAGTGGACATAGAATCACCCGAGAATAAAGGACTCTCTTAGAGACTGCAATGATGTTATGTTTTTTTCGTTTTGCTGCTATCACGTCATGCGACGTAGAGCGCAGCTTTTCACAGTACAAACTGTGTTTGGCAGATAACCGAAAAAGATTTATGTTTGAGACACTGAAAATGTATCTTGTAGTACATTGCAATTCGGTACTGTAACTGCACTTTCTAAAGACGACCAATAGAATAAATGAAGAAATTAAAACTGCTACATGTTTATTTCCACCATTAACACTGTCTATTATTAAACACAAATGCTTATAAAAGACAGGAAAATAAATTCTTTTCATATTCTTTTAACATTGTCATTGTGTAATGTATATTTACTTTCAGAATGTACATATGTGTGTGTTCCCCCATACTACCGTACTCTATTCTAAATAGCAACGTTGTTCCCTCAACACATCTCTACCTTTACTACCTGCAGCGAGTCAACAAGCTATAGTACATGCACAGTAAACTTATTGCATCGGGTCCCAAGTCTCGAAGCCTGGCTATGAGTGAAACCTTTTACTATGAAATTATTAGTTATTTTGTTTTTGCAACGGAATTAGCATGTGGTTCATTATTACCATTGAACATTATCAGGTACCTTGGAAAGGGTTTGAGTCTACGAAGTTGGGACGGAGTCTTTGTGTGAAGGAAGTCTGCACGGTTCTCTTCCCTTCCCGTGCCATGTTTCACTGCCAACTGAGCAGCCCATTCTACATATTTGACTGCGATGTTGCGTGGGTAACCGAACTACTTTTCAACGTCTCTCTTCTGAAGACATTCACTTTATTGTTTCCGGCTTGCAGAATTATATTAGTCAATGCTTTCATTACGAGAACCCAGTTGCCACAGCGGCCAGCTATGAACTGAAAGAACGTGAGTTAGAAGCTTAATAGAAAGCATTTTTAGTTCTAATATTAGGTCATTCAAATGTGGAAAGGAATTTAACGTGGTTGTCATTATTTCAACTTATCCACAAATATTTTATCTCTGTAGTTAAAAAAAATTAAAGAACATTATTGATATTATTACACAGAAGAACTTGAAAGAATAAAGAATTTGAAATTAAATAACTTGGATATAACGATGGCTGAGAACAAGATTGTTCTAAGTACAACTTTTTATAAGAAAGAAATCTGTGTTTAATTGTGTTCCAGTTCTTGTCTCCATATATGAATCCAACAAAACTGTAAATATTCCTCTCAATAAGGTTGCTATGAAGCTATTCCAAATTGTTTCATGAAGCTTTGAATTCAGGAGCTTAAAATTGCTCTCCTGAAAAAAAAATAGTAAAATGGACTTGGAACAGTCTGGTTCTGGGCCATCGATATGTGCGAGTTTTTTTTTCAGAAATTGATATAATCCGTAGAAATAAAGATAACTGCGTAGAAAATATGTCAATAATAAATATTTGGATAAATTTGAAAAGTTCTAAGATACATATTAAAACTCAAGCAATGGAATGAATATTGTTATCAATATTGAAAGGGGAAGATAGTAATTCAGAAATAAACTGAACAAGAAGATATTAAGTAATTTAAATATATTTTTATGAAATCTAATCTTTAGTAATATTAAATTTTTGTGTACGATAACACTACTGGATGTTCATTTCAAAGTGTGTCATGACGTCACTGTTGTAAGTCAGCGATTTGAAGCGAGTTTCAACTTTTATGTCAGAGAAGTTGCTATTAATCAAGGCGTTCAATCTGAACTTGAGAATGTGTACGGTATAACTTGAACGTCGTAGCAACAGATGGCGGTCTGTACGGTCTGTGTGCTACCATAACCTCTTTCGAACTGTGTTTTGCGCGGGAAGTCGTACGCAGGGTATTTGTTATCATCGGTTGCGTACGGCAACATTCCACAACACAAATCAAATGTTCCGTGTCCATGTTGACCGTCTAAGTTAATGTCAACAAATACTGTACGTAAGTAATCGCCTTAACCCTCTCCCCATATCCCGACAATAAGAAAAGAACTCACCTCAGTACGTGTTTCCAAACAGTTCACATTCCTGCCACTACAGGTGTTACCGTACGTATCGGTAAGTACTCTTCAGAATGAACGCCGTACTTGCTAGGCAACTTCTCTGGCACATAGGTAATACGCCTCTCCGGAAGTGTAGGAAGATTGAATTCTCTAGGCTCATCGGCTAGCCACATGATGACATACAGCGAGCCACGACACACTTTGAACTGAACACGCAGTATTATACCCACCCAGATGACAACAGAATTATTAAGTATTAACTAAAATATAGGGCTATGAAATGAGACAGTACTGTGATAAAATTACGAAAACTAGGAGTTTTTTTTTTGTTAGAAGACACGAACAGAAGGAGAACTGGATTGAAAGGAAAAATAATAGAAAAAGGGACACGAATGCAGAATAAAAATAAAATGATTAGGAAAGGAAAGACCAAGGCTATTTCTTCAAAATATCTTACGGTATAAGATTCTTCGTGGACGAAAGTCTATGGAAGGGGATCCTTTCAAATATATTTATATCTCCCGATACTCCTTCTAAGGTAGTATTACTGCTTTGTAAAATATTGACATTAAATTAAAACTTCGAACAGTTTTTGGATTTAATGTATGTTGATGCTTAGAAACTAGAAACTTTGTAATAAGGTAGTTGATATTGAAACTTCATGCATGCGGAACTTATAGTTAATTAACACGTGACGAAGATTATGTTGCAATAGCTATAAAATATGTAGGCCTACAGCACATTTTCCATCGTCGTTGTTTAAATATAACTGCCAAATTCATATTATTATCATACTTAAGTAATTTTCTCCTGTTACACATTTTAGCACTGAAGACAGAGTAATTGAGATAGATACACACTTCTCGAAGAGCTGGAGGGTTAACAGCTGCTATCTCTTCGTACCCGTGGAACGAAATAATTTGCATCTCTCAACTCTTTTAGGACTTTTATACACTTCGATAACACGACATCAACCAAATTTCGAAACGGAGTTTCTAGTTTAATGTGAAAGTTAACTTTGCTTTCATAAAAGCTTAATGCTAAATGGAATTCAAACACCTCACATTACAGTGTTACAAACAGCAACTACGTGCACGAGAATGTGAAATATTAAAACCGAACAGTTTTGTGCGTAAATATTTTAACTTGAACTTCACATTCTCTGCCTTCGGCGTTGATATATGAAACAATCGAACAGGGAAGTTAATAACTATATTAAAATTTAGCATTATTACCTAAACAGAGAGTGCGTTATATTTTTATTCTCATTTATAGTAAATATAAATATTTATGTTGTGGTGCTGCAAGAAACTTGAACTTTTTTGGAAGAATTGCGTCTTGTATTCATTGCACCAAGATGATGATTTCTGCTATACCGTGTGTCTTTGCACATTAATTTCGCTAAATATATTGGAAGATACTTTACATGTATAATATCTACATGTTAATTTATCGTGAATGATTGACATGGAACCTTGTTATTCTAGTGGGCGTTATACAGGGTGATCCACGAGGTTTTGCCGTCCTTTACTGAGCTTATTTCTGAAGACATTTTGAGCAAAAAATGTCATATGAACATAGTTCCTATTCTCAATATTTTCAGAATTACACTAATTTAAAGTTGTTTGTAAAATACGTTTTTTCTTTAGTTTGAATGTAAAAGAATAATACAAATAGAGACTGAACCATTCAGAAATATCATTTCTATAATTGGCAAGTATTATGAAGCTAAAAATGTGCTGTGAACTCCTTAGTTGCTTCGTACAGACATCTTCTTCTATTTTTAACTAGAAAATTGCATTATTCTTATGCACTTATCACAACAATTATTACAAATCACACCACTTCCACCCACTTAATTATTTGCAGTTCAATTTTGCATCCTAATTTACAGTCTTGGAGAGTTTACAATACATTTTAAAAAATGTCGCCCTCCGCTTGAGTACACTTGGCCGCACGCTTGTGAACGGCACTCGTCGCTCTGTGTAACTGCATACGGCTATCTTTGATTTCCGTAGCGCTCGCGCTGGCTGCTGACTGCACGCTGACCAAGATCACGCGTTCACACCAATGCGTTCTAATAACGAAACGTAACTCTGTAAATATTGAGAATAGGACCCATGTTTATGTAACATTTTTTGCTCAGAATGTCTTCGGAAATAATCTCCATAAAGGACGATTTACACTTTGCGTATTACTTAAGACAAAGTGTTACAGCATGTCTGACCGTGAAACGAGCAGACTCATGTTGACATTTTGGTTAGGACAAGTTATGTGGCTGGGACGTTTTCGAGGTTTTCCCTCAACTAAGTGAAGCAGAATAGCTTTATAACTTTCGGCGTTGGACCTCGGACTTATTTCACCATCATTTATTCATATATTATTATCATAATTACCATAGCACGGGTTAAGTTCACGGTACAGCGTGCTGTATTCGTACAAGAGCGCGGTTGTTCGGCGACATATCATTCATAAAGCAGGAGTGGTAAGCACAGTAAGCCTCAGCCCGAGGTGCAAGTCCCTCCTCCGTAAACAAAAAAAAAAACGAATTAAATATAAACATATATTTAAAAAAACTAGTTTGTATGAGAAAAATTAATAATTAACCTTTCTCATACCAAGCGAGGTACAGATATATCACAATTTTGAATAATTTATTGTTTGATTGTTGCTGAGAATCCAATCCTAGAACCTTACTTTCTGCATTATTTCTTCAACTATATTGCATATATGTAAATATTAATTTTTTGGTCCTACTGAATTAACACCGTCACTAGAATTGTTGTCTTGGAATCCACTTAAAGAAAGAAGATTCTTCAACTCCCTCTTATTACTATTTAAAATCATCCACATCTCCACATCCTTTTACCTAGGATCTCGTTTTGTTTACCTTTCACTACCTCGAACCCGGTACATGTACCTTCTCTCTATTCCTCTGCACAGAACATCCTTCCACTCATCATCTTTCACCATATCGATTCCACGCCTCCGGAATTCTCTCCCTGACCATATTAGAGACTGTCGGACAATATCAAAATTTTAATCTAAATTAAAGAATCACATTCTAGTTCATGGAATTGCTTGTTGAACACCTGTCAGGTTGCGCAACTTCGGCTTAACCCATGACATATAATAAATATTGTAACTATGCTGCTGCAAAATTGACAACTACAATGTAATGTATTTATTATTATTATTATTATTATTATTATTATTATTATTATTATTATTATTATTATTATTATTATTATTAGTTATCACTATCATCATTGCTATCTCTGTTTTTTTTTATTTTTTCTTGTATTAGCTCGATGAAAGCTCTATAGTGTTCTTTTGACCCTGTTGACCCTCTATAGGGCTTTAATTTAATTTGTATTATTTTCATCAGTGTTTGTATTTCTTTTTTGTGTTATACTGTATGTGTTATCTGGTAGAATGGAAGAGAAGGCCTTATGGCCTTAATCCCGTCAGATTAAGTAAATAAAAAATTAAATGATAAAAAATAAAGTTATGTGTTGGTTATCATTTGTTGTATTGTATGTAGTTAGGTGGATAAGTTACGTATTTCCAGTATTACGCGTAATGGTCTATTGCTGTGCCCTGCTGGTTTTAATTGGTCTTGCAAAGAAAGACAGTTTTACCTTGGTGAACTGGTTCTTTCACTGTAGCCTATTTATATGCTACAGCAAGTTATTTCACTGTCCATGTACAAGTCCAGCTAATGACGTTATTTTGACCTGTTTTGCTTCTTTATTTTTCTTCCGGTTTTGTAGTACATAGCCTGCGGTTTTTCTCAGGAATTTAATTTTAACTGATGTGTCTCGTTGTATACATACAGTATCTTAATAGCGTACGCTTCTCTGTCGTAAGCGATTAGTGATCTTCCCACATCATCACGGGAGCTTCACTTTAGTGTATTTCTTAGACTTCAAAGTTTGTTGTTTATTCTTAGTCCTTGAGTATAATTTTTCATATGTTGTAACTACCTCTTTCCTTGATTCCTCGCTGTGGCGCAGATGGTAGCGTACATGTCTACAAATTCAACGGATCTCGGTTCCATTCTCGGAAGCTAAATGATTATTTATCTTGTTCTTACAAGACTAGTTGTGTGGACATTGTCTCGTATTTGTCTTGGACTTTGATTTCCTGCCATTCTGATCAAATGGACAGAGAATTCTGCTATTTATAAATAACTCGTAATGATTCAAAACCCTCACAAAAGAGAGTACGGACAAAGAAGTCGTCGTCGTTTTCCTAACAAGTATTAGGCCGAGTGGCCTGTTACGGTCTCAAATTAGAATTTTCAGCCCATCTCTTCTTCGGACGACCCAGAGATCTTTTGCCATGCGGATGGTAATGAAACAGTGCTTTTGGAATTCTGTATCGATCTATTCGTTCGAGATGACCCTTCCATTGAAGTTGATATTTGCTGATGAACTGCATAATGGGTTCTATTTGAAGTTCTTGCATTATGTCTTCATTTTTTTATGATTCCAGCGAGTATATCCAGCTGTTGCTCTCATGGACCTCATCTCACTTGCTGTTATTCTACTGACATCTTTATTCTTCACAGTCCACGCTTCACGCAAAGAAGTATATTCTTAAATGTAGGTGATGATGGTAATTATTAATTTCCTTCGAGTACGTTTATATAAAATGTAATTAAATAAAATACCAGCTTCATTAATAGCGAACTACTGTGATTCAAGCGGTAGCAACAAATGATTCGCACAGAATTTCGGTTTCTGAAAGCTTTAAAATGCAATTTTCTCCAAACATTAAACTTTGAGTTGTCTCCCTTTTGAACTGGCCCGTCGTAATTAAATAAAACTAAAGTCCTAGGGTTCAATTCCATTGATAGAAATTAAATCCAGTGTGTCTATATAAGATGTGAAATGTGCACTAGAGAGGATGGTTGACAATTCCAGGACTTACTATAAGATAAGGTAATAAAGTATATCTCTAATGTAATATACACGCCGCGAGATTTTAATACGTACCAAAATCCAATTCGTTGAATCAACGCTAAACGGGCTGTTACTTGCCCATATCATTTTTCGAAAAGCGTCGTACTAAGTAGGACCTATTCCTAGACGTACACCTTTTACAATCCTCTAGGGATGATAGTGGAGTCGTGAGAAACAATTTGAGAATAGAAACTCAAGCCCCAAAATACCGCTGTTAACATTAAATTTACCTAGATATAACTCATTATAATCATTGTAAAATAATGCAAGAGAACACTAAAGATAACATTTTGCATGCATGCATATTCGGATGCCTATCGCTTAGGTAAACTTACCAACAGATTGATAATAACTAGAGACGAGAATTCCATGCAAATGCATGTTTTTATAGGAACATAGGACATAGCTCAAATTTAGTACTTATCCATTTCATTACTTTCCGGTTCCAAATATGTGTACTTTTTCCGTGCATGTTTGCATGTTTTGGCCTTTCTGGGGATAAAAACATACATAATGCATATTTAAGCAATTTTTAGCATAATCATGCATATAATATACAGTATATTCAGTTAAAATGCATGTTTTAATAGTTTTGAGTGGACACCTCAGTTTCTGGATTTTTATGACCCTCAATTTAGCTTCAGGAATCAGGACTTCAAAAGGAAAAGAAAAAAAAAACTAAGTTACAGAAAATGGTTCATTCAAGTTTGCACCCGTAACTTCTTGCGATTTAGAGAGGTCATTCTCTGCCTACAAAAACATATTGACTGAAAAGAGCAGGAACCTTAGTTGTTAACTGTGCAAAAAAGAAAAGTCAAGTCAAATAAGAAATTTGGAAGAAAAATGAAAGTGCATATTTTAATGTATTTTGCGCTTGATCGTGCATGTTTCATAGTTTGATAGTACATGAATGCATGCATATTTTGGGATTTTATAGTGTATGAAATTCTCGTCTCTAATAATAACTTTTCCAAAATCCTCAAGATCTTATTAAACTGAAATATTTAAATTTGAAAACAAAATATACAGCTGCTAGGATAACAGCAATAGATTTTGCTTTGTCTCAGTACAATCTTACAGATAGTGGAAGCGCTTTTACAAATATTCTGGTAAAGTTTTGCTGTGCTATAAATATCCGAGCATGTTTGCATGCGAGAGAATTTGCTTGCCATCTTGGTATTTTAGTGATATATATTAATAAAATTGTCGTATGTAACACAGAAACGAGACATCTGTTGGCCTCGGTTTCTACTCTCAAATTGTTTCTTATGATCCCTATACCAATATTTGCAACGTGGTCTCTGAAATGCTCTACAATCAATGAAACTTTGTTTCACATCTACTCCTTATAAAGGTCGATTTCACACCGCACTAGAATATTTGAACCAGTGAATGCATCGCATTTCCTGACATGTATAATGCAACATCGATCTGTATTTCCTTTACTTTACTTTGCTTTGCTTGGTGACCCGGCTGGAAATTTCTCTCATAAATATTAAATGAAAGAAGTTATTAACAAATTTAAAGTATCGCCGCTTAATATTACCTTACAAATATAAAAAAAAATATGTCTTACTATTTCAGCGACGTCACAGCAATTGATTTTTAGTTATTTAACGACGCTGTAGCAACTACTAGGTTATTTAGCGTCAATGAGTTGGTGATGGCGAAATTGTATTTGGCGAGATGAGGCCAAGGATTCGCCATAGATTACCTGGCATTCACCTTACGGTTGGGGAAAACCTCGGAAAAAAACCCAACCAGGTAATCAGCCCAAGCGGGGATCGAACCCGCGCCCGAGCGCAACTTCAGACCGGTAGGCAAGCGCCTTAAACGACTGAGCCACGCCGGTGGCTCACAGCAATTGATATAAGTGTCTAAAATAGGTGTTGTATTAAAAACATTATATTGTGTTATTTAATAACCATAAATACAGTAGGCTCTTACATTTTATTTGCGGTTTATTTGTCGTGGCTTTTCCAGGGTTGAATCTGGGACTGATCCTCGTACTTAGACTTAGGACGCACAATGGGCCAGTGCAGCCTATGTATGCGATTATTGTGCAGGTGCTACAGGTAGCCTGGAGTGACATTCGAGAATCCGACGCTGACAGGTGTACCATTCTTCCTCGGTCTTGAATGAACGAGGTCCCATTCTCAGACTAAAATCTGGTAAGTTCCAAGGCCCGAAGCTCCAATATTTCACCCCACCCTATTTTTAACTGTTTCAGAGGATAGATGAAATAAGGAGGAGATAGTGTTGGTGGAAGGTTAGAGGGAAAAGAGAGTACCTCTAAAAAAGCTCTTTGCAACATCCGCTTTGTCTACCACAAATTCTATCATAACGGTGGATTGAGCCATGGCCATCTGGATGGGAAATCAGCGCGCTAACGCTTGAGCCATAGAATGCGGAATTTCATTTGCGGTTACTCCGATACTAAAGATACATGCAAATAGTCTGCCACAAGACAAAGCCACAAAATAAATAAATAAAGGTATGAATAAGTGAGCATAATTTTAACATGGTTTTGCAAGAGATTCTTGTTTGAATTGAGAGAGGGTAGGAATAGTAGCATAATAGCTTCACATAGGCTCCCTAGAATCTAACCTATTTTAAAATTATAATTACTGCAATCGAATTTGATTAAAACTTAAAATAACTTTTTTTCTGTCGGACCAGCGGTTTAGGAATACTACTGTATAATATACCAACCAGCTACCGACGTAGCTCAGGCGGTAGCTCGTCTGGCTGCTGATCCAGAGTTTCGTTCGGTTGTGGGTTAGGTTCCTGCTTAGGCTGATTACTTTGTTGGGTTTTACCCGAGATTTTCCTCAATAGTAAGGCGAATGTCAGGTAATCTATGGCGAATCGTCGACCTCATCTCGCCAAACACCATCTCACTATCACCAATTCAATCGACGTTAAGTAACTCAATAGTTGATACAGCTTTGTTAAATAATCATGTAAAAAAATAACAAGGACTTTTGTTAATTTCAATGACAGTATAACTTTGTTTAAAAATAATTGGAGCACAAGTAGGACAGTAATTCGAAAATAAATAAATAAATAAATAATAATAATAATAATAATAATAATAATGTCTTATATCCAGCCGTTGCTTACAACATTGTCGTTTTGGCTGATTTCTGTTTAATACAGAAGAGTGACTGGAATTCTCTGTTAGTGAAAGTGTCGTAGCCCGGTTTTGCAAGCAGTAACACTCCGAGCCTCTTCGATTGGGCTTCGCAACTAAAGCGCCACGATACGCTGGGGGCCGTTTTTGTTTAATGACGCACCCGCTGAGACGATAGCAATAACTGAATAATCGCCCAGGTGAAGCAATGAATTGTAAAACTCTAATTGATGTCTGACCATGCTGGCATCGTGTTCTGGAGGTCTGGGTTTACAATCCTCACATGCCTATCAATGTGTTATCCTCATCCCCTCCATGCAAAGTTTCGTTTGTTTCCTTTGCTGTAATCTGAAACTTTGCATTCTATTTAATTGATGCACATTTAACATGACAATCGTCGTAAAGATCTCTGTTAAAAAAAAAACAAGAGGACAGGGAGATAGTGAGAAATTGCCTTGTTTATACTTTATGGAAGAATAAAGCATACTTTAACAAATAATAAATATACTTCCTCATTGTTTGGAAGCCGCAATTCAGATTTTTCCGTTTTCAAATACATCCCTGTCGGCCAAATTCCAATCATATGCTTGAGGTCTAGAGACCAGCACGTAATAGCCAGACTGTTAGGACGACTTCATTCCTTTTTAACGACGCTGTAGTCTTTAGCATCGACAGAATTGGTAAAAGTGAGATAGTATTTGATGGGATGAGGCTGAGGATTCGCCATGGTATTACCTAACATTCGCCTTACAGTTCGGTAAAATTTGTGAAAAACCTACCTGTTAGTCAGCCCAAACGGAAATCAAACTCATGTCCCCAGCGCAGCTCCGGATCAGTACTGATGGGGGGTCCTAAAGAAAATTGGTGTGGATTGGAAAGAGAGAATGCAGTTCAGTAATCTCGACATGAAACAACGTGTCAAATTTATGGTAGGAGAAGAAATAATGTCAGAAGGAAGCGAAAAAGCCTGAAGTGAAATGTTTGCGCAAATTCGACTGTGTGTCTGAAAGCTGTCCAACCGTCTTAACAATTTATCAAGCACCTACTTGGGCAATAAAATGTCTTATATTTTTTGAGAACAAGTCTGCGTTAATATAACTACTTTCCGAAACTTCAACAATGCTACCGAGTGGAGCTCCGACTTTGAGGGTATCATTCATTCTCAATCCTTTAAAAATAATAATCATTGGCGGTATGTAATGCCTGTCGCATTTGCACAGCAGACCATTGTTGTGGTCACTTCTCTTTCCGTACTTTTTAAGCCACCAATCTGCTTTTTACCTTTCTGTCCAATTTTCTTCATGCCTTTTTGTACTGTCGTGTAGATTCTTGTCCCCTCTAGTTGGCATCTACAATTCTTTCGTGTAAATCGAAAAATTTGCATACATTTTCCTTACAGAAGCCTCTTGTTCGAACTAGTGACGTAGCTTCCTGTTGTATAGATAATTTTGGGTGGCGTTTCATGAAGCTATAAAACCATTTTTTTCCCTGCCATTTTACTGATCATATTGAAGTTAAGATTCAACTGGTACTTCTCAGCGAAGTCAAACGCGATACGCCTAACATCATTGATGGTTCGGCCAAGGAACATTTATTCTAACTGCAATAAATAGTTTTCTAAATCATTTTCCATGTCTTTTGTAAAAACTAGACCTCTGCCCATCACTTTCGCATTCTCGTTTGCATAAATATTTTTTTTAAAGGAGTTGTAGCTTTAATGTTGGTTTTCGTACCTCAAACATTCTGCAGCACTCGTTTATTTATTTTATTGGGTTATTTTACGACGCTGTATCGACATCTCAGGTTATTTAGCGTCTGAATGAAATGAAGGTGACAATGCCTGTGAAATGAATCCGGGATCAGCACCGATAGTTACTCAGCATTTGCTCGTATTGGGTTGAGGGAAAACCCCGGAAAAAACCTCAACCAGGTGGCTCGCCCCGACCGGGATTCGAACCCGGGCCACATGGTTTCGCAACCAGACGTGCTGACCGTTACTCCACAGGTGTGGACCACTCGTTGTTAAGTCCACAATCTCCATTTCTAAAAGCTACCATAGCTCTCTCCAGGTCATCTTGACTCCACTTTCCGTAAGTCTTCTTTTCAGCCATCTATAATAATGAATTAAATGAAAATATTAGAGACCAATTCTAGTATTATACTGGTACAAGTTAGGAAACCTATTGATGATACAACATAGGCAATTACGCCATTTTCTATATAATCAAACTTTTCACATAATCTGTATAAGCATGCGAAAAACACGTGGCAGCATTACTTTATCTAATTACTACTAAAATCGATAAATACATAGTTATACTCATAACATTACTTTCTAACCATGAAATCCTTATGAAAATTGCAAAAATATTACTCCGATGGGTACAGTTTTCTATGGATTCTTCTTTTTACTCCAGCACAGCTGCAAACGTGCCGATTCTTTCTTCTGCCATGGTCAACTAGAAAGCAGTAACTGAAAACGCCACCAGAGGACAAGTAGCTCTAATAGTTTCCTGCAAATCGCTAGTGACACAATATAGGAACGGCACAATATAGGAAACTCTCCCTAATGTGTACAAGATTTATGTGAAGTCAGAAGTCAAATCATTAAGACGATTAGTGCAGGAATTATGTTGCAAATATCTGTTTTATATATCAAAATGCTTAAGTTTCTCCCATATAAAGTGTCAGTATGTTACCAGTGAGCACGTTGCCAGAGTCGAGTCTTGTTTGCAGCGCTGCGTCTTTGAAATATTGACTATAAAACTTATGCTGATGTAACACATTCACCTAAGCAATTATCAGACGGTCTTCAATGCACAAAGAATATTAACACAATAATTATTATTCTGGTGGGGTATCTCACATCTCAGACAGAAATAAAACTTCCTCTAGCTCCGAATCGAAAGTAAGAACCGATGCAACACACCTTACTGCACTCTGGTTGTTGTCATTGAAAGGATTACGAATATAAGACTTCAATAATTTCAAGAGAAAAATTGTTTCGGGGCAGGATATCGATCCCGAGACCTCTGGTTGAACGTACCAGCGCTCTACCGACTGAGCTACCCAGGAACTCCACCCGATACTGTCTCAATTTCTCCCTTTATATCCACACAACTCGAGTAGGCTGACGAGACGCCAGAGACCCACATCGAGTGCACACAAACTCTGTGTGACTTGGATAATTCCAATATGTTCAATCAATTCCAATATGTTTAATCAGACGTCCCAGGATCGATACCCGGCCCCGGAATAATTTTTCCCTTGAAATTATTCATTTCAACTTTTGTCCTTGGATAATCTCCTTTAGTTACTTCATCTTTAATGCTGTCTAATGGTTGTATTCCGGATTCTATTCCTTCTAGTCTTGTTCTCTATTTTTCTGACATATCTTATTTCTGCCGCTTCGACCTACTCTTGTTTCTCTGTCATTGTCCAAGATTCACACCCGTATATTTACAATGAAATAAATATAATAGGGTTTACCATACATCACCTAAGTAACGAACAATTTTATGCTACCATTACGTTGATCAAACCGTTGCTCGGTTAGCGGCAACTTCACAAGAAAAGTGTCCGAATTTCGACCAGCACCAGACTTTTGGCTGGGAAAGATGTTATGAGACAGATTTCTTTTCGAATTATAATACTTCTCGTGCCATAATTTATTAATTGTAACGGTATGAATGTATTATTGTGTCTTAGGTCTACTAATTGAAAATGGATTCTATATAAAGAACTGTAATTACAGTGCAAGGAAAGTCGATAGTGAGAGATAAAGAAAAATTAAATGCTTTGAACGAACTAGCAACTACCGAGAATCACACGTTACGTGCGGTCTGTAATGCAGTGGAATATTAACGTTATATATGCGTGCTAATTTCGCGGTGAATTATAAAAGTTCTGAAGCCTTGACAGTGTGTCACCGCCATATTTCGATATTCCGCTACTGTTGCAGCTTGTTTATAATTCTCGAATACATTACACACTTTAATTACACGAAATGAGTCGCACTGCATATTGATCATATTCTATTCACATCTGAATGCAGAGCGCTAGGTTATTCCTAATGGTGAAGTTGTGCGCTCCGACCAGCCTGTCCCATAATTCCGGGATTGCTCACCGAGTTAGTTTGACCGTAACTAGGTATTACACGTACGTACCTCGTTATTTGCAGTGCGATTAGAAAGAACGGTTTACGGTGCGATCAGATCTGTCTGCAGATAGGCAATATAGGAGTCTGAATTACCGATATTTAATTACAAATTGTCAAAACAAGCTTTGCTTTATATTTTATGTTTTAATTAAGTACAAAGAAGTACTTTGCTGTTGCAAAAACATTTATTTCAATAGTTTCACGGAAATACTCGTATATGTTTTTTATCGTCACGGAAACCAAAAAAATTGTCTTTCGAGTGCCGATTGATCGTCTGTCGGTCCGTCCTTCTGTATACAGTAGTTTTCTCTATATTAATATCATCATCATCATCATCACCATCGACATAACCACCACAATCTACGTTAAGATTTAAAGATTTATGCGACATTTTAAAGATTTATCCAGTCGCATAGATTTTGATCCGTGCGTGTTTTTCGTAGGTTTTTACGCTGTATGGAGACTTCACTTTCCATCACATTAGTGCCGAAGTGCAACTGTTTTTGAAAAAGTGCGACGCGTCACCCGTATTTGCCTTACCCCTGCCCAACTTCAAGACAAGCATGGAATGAAATCTCTGCCATTGATTCAATAGCCATATTATAGTTCTCTCCTTCTCTGCCGGGAATGTTATGGCCTACTTCTCCTGTCAGACGTTATGGAACGGAGTATAGTGTTAGTATAAGTCTGCATACTAAGATACAGGATAATGTATAAATAAACCAAAGAACAAAGTGCTAGGATTAGTTAATTTTAACTTTGTAAACATGTCAGGTAATCTATGGCGAATCCTCGGCCTCATCTCGCCAAACATCATCTCACCATCACCAATCTCATCGACGCTAAACAACCTCGTAGTTCATACAGTGTCGTTAAATAACCAAGTAAAAAAACATCCCTATCATGACAAACATGTATAGCATCTACGTCAACTCGCCTGGATTGGCTCACCATCTAGTAACCATGCCCTACTCCAACATGGTACATCATGGCTAATTCATTCGTTCGTCATGCATTCGAGCAATCATTCATTCATTTACAAAGATAGTTATACTAAGTCAAAATAATCAGCTTAAATAAGTATCAGGGAACCTTATGATTTTTTTTTTTTAAATTTAGACCCGCCAGAGGTCGTTTACCAAAGTTATCTTTGTTTTCTGTTTTCGTTTTCACTTGTTTCCTTTGTTTTACTTGCACTAATACAAACACAACACCCATGCCCGAGGCGGGACTCGAACCCACAACCCTTCGGACCAAGCGATAGAGAAATTGATTAAAGAGCGGGAAAATGTGCGTTATGCTTTAAGTTCAGTATCAACGGACTATACTGTTGTCATTCACTCACGTAAACAGCGGCAAGAGAGTACAGTCTGGTAATGAGAACCTCACCACTCCATTCAATCGATCTATAAATACTGGAATGAAGTTGTAATATAGTTATGACGATTTAAAAACTTGCCTCAAATGTTAATTGCCATCGCCTGGATGATTAAAGGATGCATTACACTGAACCACAATATAGGTTCATTCGTAAATTATCGAAAGAGAAAGTTCGACGTTCTCAGTCAAACAGTTTTTCAACATTGAAAAGCTTCTTTCCGTGTTACAAGATGTTACAGGTGCAAATTAAAAAAGCGCAGTAATATTGTCGATTTTCCCTCTACTCAAAATGTTACACATAACTGTACGAGTATAACCTGTATTTTTTTTTTGCAGAATTTGTGGAATTTTTCTTTCACCTTTTTACCTATAAAATGTGGATTATCAAGTTTCTTGAACGGAATATTAGCAGAAATCATCATATTACATAAATCCACATTAAATTCGAATCGTGTATGTCTTTCATTATTTGATGTCGAAGACCTTTGTACGTTTGCGGTATGTTTTTTGCTGTTACAATGCCGCTCTATGTAATATTTCCTACATACTTTAAGTTCACATTTGCGCACGGCACAAAAAATATTTTCCCTTTGCGGAATCAAAATCTCTCTTCCATATTTGTTTCTTAGACTGTTTAATTCCAAATCCTTCGAGTTAGGTATTTTAAATCACTTTTACACAACACTACCACCTGCACAAAGACAATAAACAATATTGTAAATACCTGGCTTTCTTTCCCATACGACTAGAAGTAGACACTGAAGGTAATTTGTTGGTTCCTACTTGCCCTCTCCTAGTGCATTTATGTTATTGCGCTTGTACCTGTGACGTCATCCATACTTAAGACCAAACTAACCTGTATCGCGTAGTAAGGCACGTTTTTCTGCCTCTGCTTATGATCCATAGTTATTCGGCTGCAGTGTTGAATTTTCTCCATGTTGGTGAGTTAACTGTCACTGCTTTCTTTCTTCATAGTCGAGTACCATAGGCAACTCAAAATCGCGGCTGTGGGGGGCGGTTGAAAGGTTAAACACAGGAATACATTCATTCGTGCATTACTGCTTTGTAAATTGTTTTTTGTGCGAGATCGTGCGTATTTGCTTGGTTTCCGCACAAAACCAATCCGCGGAAAGACTAAAATTCCACATTCAGTATTCCCAACCTAACACACATAACAATTTCCCTCTTCTTACCGCTTAAATGACATATTGATTTTACTGCTTTAGGCTTTTAACATATTATTTTTAGAGACGTTCAATATAGTAATAATTATAAATTGGAAACTTACCACTGCAATTTCACCTAAATTGCACTGTTAATTATTGTTTTTAAATATTTGCAAAAATTAAGTAAACTCTACAACTCCACTAAAGTTACTGCATTCGTGATGCAAGTAACATTAAGGAAGCCGTGAAAAAATCAACAAGATTCCAGATGCCGATGTTATTACTGGAATATGTTATATAAATAATGTTGTTAAAATATTCAAATGAAAAATAAATCATTACATAACCTTACCGTTTGTTTTAAGTTCGCATTTATAGACTGGGGAAAAAAAGACAGACGTATATCACGGCCTGCTGGAGTATAGTAAACACAGAAAACATTTTAAAGCAACAATGTTGAAGATAGATATTTTTGTTTTGCAAATTTGCCGTCATTTAACAGAAACCAAGATAGAGATTTCATTGCAACTAATTAGAAATTCCTCTTTCAGGTATGTAATAAACGATCTTCGCACAAAATAATGAACGATACACGAGCTGTATGTTTTCTTTCAATTCTCGGAAATTAAAAAAGCTCAACTATGTTTCGCTTTTTAAAACTTTTCCTCGAACACGAAAACTTCAACATACCGCTCTTGTAACGCATATTACTATTTCCCTACTACTAAATGTTCCCATTATATTTACGTTATTAATAGTAGATTATTAGTTCGTAGAAACAAATCTGGTTATTTAAACCCCTAAATGAGACCTAGGTAAATCGCTTTCTCGCAACAGAAAACGGTAGATTTACCCCATTTAACAAAAATCTTTAGGAACGTTTAAAGATAAGATTTATATACCTGTAGTATACAGTATAATAAGTCTTTCTTACTTGTTAAATTTAATATTCTATCTTCCAATATATTAGCTAGAAATGTGTTATGTGTGATAGTATGACTAAAGAATTTTCTTTTTCTTTTCTCAAATTTCTTCATTGATATTCTATTTTATTTTTCACGAACACTCAAATGTTTGACACTTTGTCTCTCCAGCTGATATGTAATATTCTGCAGCAGATGCACATTTTTGCTTGTTATAAATAATAACAACAATAATAATAGTAATAATGATAAATATTAGTAATAAATATTGACAAATAGTAATAATAATAGTAGGCCTAATAGTAATAATAATAATAATAATAATAATAATAATAATAATAATAATAATAATAATAATAATAATAATAATGTCATATTTAACGGTTTAGTCTTCGCCAGACCTTATCGTCTCCAGATAATACTTTCTTTCATCTATGTCTTACTCTGCGCAGAGAACTGTGGCCGTCGGTACATCTGTTGATCTAGTATCCTTAGTAGATGATCAGTTAATTCTGTAGGCCTATGTATTTACAGAATATGTAATATTTAATTGTATAATTGTTTTGAATATATGCATTAATTTATCGGCTCCTGTGATACGTTTTGATATTTTTAAAATGAACATTGTCATACGTAGGTACCGGTATATTAGTAATTAAATATGACAATTATAAGCATTTTATCAAAAATAGAATAATCAGTTGTGGGTTAGCACAACATTTCATTGACCTCCTTACTTCTCATAATGATTTCATTATGTTATCCTATGTCGAAATTGACAATTTATAAGACACGGTTCGGATAGCCATGTGTGATTCCTACACGTTTTCGCGGACCTCCTGTGGGAAAAGTATGCACTGTGGACTGGATATTTTCATGGGCAGGTTCTCGGAATCCTGATCAATAGCGCCACAATTGTGCGGTCTGTGTTGTCCATTCTGTGTATTGCCTCCAGGGAATATTTATTAAGCTTCCTGCAGCAAGTGCGATCGTCCATTGTCCTGAATTACACCAACTGAAATACTAGATCTGCGGCTGAGTTGCCTAGGAGACGGCCCACTGAATTCCACGCCACATAAAGTCAATTATGCCATAACTACAAGCATTGAAGTCCATCCATTGCTCGCTCACTCACTCACTCACTCACTCACTCACTCACTCACTCACTCACTCACTCACTCACTCACTCACTCACTCACTCACTCACTCACTCACTCACTCACTCAGACAATGAATTCATTCTTTCTTTTCTTTCTTTCTTTCTTTCTTTCTTTCTTTCTTTCTTTCTTTCTTTCTTTCTTTCTTTCTTTCAGCCTTCATTCACATGTTTCAAAGTTTTAAAATAAACTAGTATCAATTTCATTTTTGTCGATTTATAATAGGGGAGAGTCGGGTAGTATCGGACAGCGGGTAATATCGGACAGTGAGTTTCTTTCATCTACCACACGATGATAGTACCTGATTGACATGGTTACGGTTCTGTGATGTCGCATAGAGAAACGTAACCATGTCATTCAGGTACTACCGTATGGTAGTAGATGAAAGAAACGCACTGTCCGATATTACCCGATGTCCGATACTACCCGACTCTCCCCTACTTACTATCAGAGTCTTTCTTCTTCAAATATTTTCAGATAATAAGATTCTCATTCATTTTATAACTACTTCAAGGTTCATGTTTTAAATAACTCCATCCAAAGGTCTCTACAAGTATAAGTATCAATACCATTTCACTTCTTTTCGATTGTATTTTTCTGTATCTGGTACGTACAGTATTTCGCTTACTAATTTATTTGTTCATTAAATTGTTCGTTCATTAATCCGTTAGCTTTTTTATTCACTATTTCTATAGTTTTTTCGTTTTCTTGTAAAGTATATTAATTTATTTACCTACTGACTCTCTTTCAGTCAGTCTGGTCAGTCCAATCAGTCTGGTCTGCTCTGTCAGTCAAGTCTAGTCAGTCCAGTCACTCTGGTCAGTCGATAAGTCTAGTCGGTCATTGAGTGTAGTTAGTCAGGTCTAGTCAAGTCTAGTCAGTCATTTAGTGAGTCTAGTCAGCCAAGTCTAGTCAGTCTGTTCAGTCAATGTAGTCAGCCCGGTCTATCTCAGTAGGCAGTCATTGAGTCAGTATAATAGTCAAATCGGCCTAGTCAGACTGTCTAGTCAGTTTGCTTTGTACAGTCTAAAGTACAGTACTTGTATATTTGCCACAGAAATGAATAAATATGCATTACAAGTAGGCTTAAGTACAGTAAAAGAAAACTGCAGTGAAGATGAGCAATGCAGCAGAACGGCAACAGAGCAAGTCCTACGAACTAAATTACAGTAGACATACTTAACACGGGTGTATATCAGTTGCGCGCGAAAGGATTAAAAATTAATCAGTTGCGGGCGGGCGAACTGCTTCGACGTAAACAAATCAGCTGCGCGCGGGTATCCTCCATGTAGGCATATTAGTTGCGCGTGGAGACTTTCGTATTAATGAAGCAGTTAGCCTATAGTTGAGTGGTAACGTCGAACAGTTTGAAAGTTTTCATTGAATATGTTGGCAATACTAATCAGGTCGATACTGGAGCTGTAATATCTACACGTTTGAGAAGTTTTTGTTGAATATGTTGGTGACGCTGATCTTATTGAACCTTTTATATGCAATGTGTGGAAGTATATTAAACGCTTCGACGTTTGTCATTTGTCCTGGAAAATATTTGGACTTCGGATACAAAATTACTCTTACTTCTAACAGAACCACAAATGAATGAGAAACATTTCGTTAAGCATTTTCTCTTAATTTCAACCCTGCACATCCACATATTTATAATTCCTTGACGCTATCATTCAGACACAAACTAGTATGTATATTGAAATGAATGACAGATAATATTCCCAGGATGAATCCTAGATATAGAAAACTGAAATAATATGTTGAAGAACTCCTTAATAAATACAAACATGGGAACATTAGTAGAATTTTTATTTTTTTTTAAAGACCGTTTCGTACTATTATAAGAGAAAATAAATTAAAAGTTATTGATAAGATTTTTATTTTCTTTCATGAGTACCAACTTCATGATACGATCATTTTTATTCCTTTGACGAGTACCAACTTCATGGTGCGATTGAAACAAACATTTTTAACCATACCTGCCAATAACGTGCAGGGAGTCCTAAGTCTATATAAGTTAAATGGGAAGGAAAAGTTAGGAAAATATAATAACCGCGCGCAACCGATGAGTAAACACTACTAACCATCGCGCGGAACTGATGCACAAAATTCAGGTAAAAATTTTCCGTGTGCGCAACTGATGAACTCTCCTTACATCATGGTACATATATGACGTAATTTTTATCTAGACACTTGTCAGTTTTTTTTGTGAGATAATATCCCAAAACATCGGCCTAGGTTGGAAGCGCGTACTTTGAGTTAGAGATCTTTATTTAAGAGACGAGACAAACTCGGAAAATGCATAATCAAATAAAAAATAAAAACCATGATTTATGCAGGAGTAAGAGTGATGGAAAGCATACAATGAAATGAAGTGGTTGAGAGATGAAGGAACTTGCGGAAATAGACTCTGAGGAGAAGAGAGTAGCAAGATTTAGGACCTGCTCCAGTCAGACTTATGTTCTCGTGGTTTCCGTTACAAGATGGAATTCCTTGCATAAGCTTGACGTCAGATGTCATGGGTCCACGGATGCAGACAGAACCTCCAGTCCAGAAGAGTCGTACCTTGCGAGTACGTTAGTCATATTTATAAGGTTCTGTAAAATGTACGTAGAGGTGATTGCAATAAGCAACGTTTACGCTTCGAGTATTTTCCCTTCGATCTTTGAGTTGATATGGGTGTTATTAAAATTTATGACACTTTGGAAATCCGCGAAACTTTTTTGAAAATGAGAGTTATACAGGGTGATTCACGAGGAGTAACCGGCACTTACGGAGCATATTTCCAATGACATTTTAAACAAAGAATTAAAAAAAACTATTCTCAATATTTTCAGAGTTACACTAATTTGAAGTTGTTTGTAAAATACGATTATTCTTTAATTTTAATGGTAAAAGAATATTACAGATAAATAATTAACTATTCACGAGTATCATTTCTTCAATTAGCTAGTATTCTGAAAATGTGTTGTGAATTCCATAGTTGCTTCGTACATAACTTTTTTGCGAATTTTCAACTACAAAATTACATTTTTTTCTTATGCATTTATTACAATTGTTACAAATCACCTCACTCTTGTAAATTCTTTAAGATTGTACATTAGGATGCAGAATTAAACCGTAAAGAATCAAGTTCCTAAAGTCGTATGATGTGTAACAATTGAGCCGTTCAGAGCAGAAGTGGTGTAAGTCAAAAATGGGTAATGAGGGTTAAACTAAACATTCTGTAAAATACAGCGCAAAGTAGCAATTAAAATTAAATTTATTTAAACTATTAGTAGTCAGCGGATAGCAAGAAGGTCGTTTTAATTGTTACTTTGCGCTGTATTTTACACAATTTTTACTTTAAACCTCATTATCCAATTCTGACTTACACCAGTTTTGCTCTGAACGGCTCAATTGTTGTGATAAGTGCGTAAAAATGATGTAATTTTTAGTTAAAAATTTAAAAATAAAATCTGTACAAAGCAATTAAAAACACATTTTTAGCTTAAGAACAGTAACAAATTAAAGAAATGATAATTCTGAATAGTTCATTCTCTATTTTTAATATTCTTTTACCCTTAAAACTAAAGAAAAAAGGTATTTTACTAACAACTTAAAATTAGTGTAACTCTGAAAATATTCAGATGAGGACACATGTTTACATAATTTAATTACTGAAAAGGAAACGAACATTTGTAGTTTCCAACTGAATTCCTAGATGGCTTCGATAGGAATGGATTGTGGAGGAGCTGAGAATGAGATAGTCCAAAGCCACATTAAAAAAAAAAAAATGTTTTTTTTTTTTGTGCACATTCATTTGTTACATGTATAGGAACGCTACTAGTAACATTTAAATGCAAGTTAGAAATAGGTGATATTTAGAATACGTAATTTCAATTGGTATTAATATAATTATTAAATTTTTACATACTGTAAATTTTAAACAAGTATGTTATGAATATGTGACAACATAATATATCATTTTAATTCACTTGATTCTCAGTTTACTCAATTTTGTTATCAAGTTAACCTACAAAACTTTCTTACTAAATACAATACTTGAGCTACTGTATTTCCACTTTAAAATGCAACATTTAGTTTAACTGACAACATTCTGGAGGCAGTTAATAAAAATTACAAGTTGAAGGGATTTCCTGTGATTTATCCAAAGCATTTGATTGTATAAATCATAAAATGCTGCTAGACAAATTAGACTATTATGGAATTAAAGTCGTTCCACATCAGTGGTTTCAGTCATATCTCATAGATGGGAAACAGAAAGTCGAAATCAATACAACTATGAAATCTGTCTCGATATGGGGAACTATTAATAATGGAATTCCTCAAAGATCAATATTAGGTCCCCTACTTTTTCTAGTTTTCATAAATGATCTTGCCCTCGTAATAAAAGATGTAGGTCATCCCATATTATGTGCAGATGACACAAGTATAGTAATAACAGCCAATAACTCCAACACATTCCAATCTTCAACAGAGGCAATTCCTCTCAAAATATGTGATTGGTTCTCAGTCAATAAATTAGTATTAAATTGTGACAAAACTAATATAATTCAGTTCAAATCCTGCCCGAATTCAGCCTCACAAATTTCAAGCGCAATAATTAACAACAGGTCCCTAATAGAAACAATAAGAACGAAATTTCTTTGCTTACAAATCAATAATGTGTTAAATTTAAAAAAAATCATATTAAAGAAATTACCCCCAAACTAAATTCAGCATGTTTTGCTACTAGATCTATGCATAGATGGTAAATATCAATACCTTAAAAACAATATGCTTTGCATACTTCAACTCGGTAACGAGTTTTGGAATAATATTCTGGGGAAATTCCACAGATAGTAACAATATTTTCCTACTACAAAAAAGAGTAATTAGAATAATATTAGGTGGCAAATCTAGGGAATCGCATAGGACCATTTTAAAAAAGCTACAAATAATGCCCATGGCGTGTAACTGTATTTTTTCATTAATAATCTTCCTCGTATATAATAGTGAAAACTTTGTAACTAATTCAACAGTTCATAGCATAAATACGCGTAAAAAAATGACTTTCATACTCCATCGGCAAGTCTACCGTGTTATCAAAAAGGAGTGGGTTATATGGCAGTAAAATATTTTAGTAGCCTCCCTGTGGATATAAAAAATGAAACTCAAAACATAAGATTATTTAGGGCCAAATTAATTAAGTACCTCATTTTCACGCCTTCTATTCTGTAGTTGAATTCATGAAATTCAACGACGTTTTCATGAATATTTCTGTCTTGTACGAGTATTAAGTGTTGATACTAAAACTTTGTATTGTACTAGTAGACTATATTCTAAATCTCTTCTGTATATATTTCAACTAGACTGTGATTAAGACTTTATTGTAGTATTTAGATTTCTTCGTTTGACATCTCATATTCTAGGTGTGAAGCGATGTACGAATACCATGGGATGTAAATAAATAAAATATAATAAAAATATAATATTATTTTCGTTTACTTTCTAATAAGTTAAGCTATTCTATGATCAATTGTTCCCCTGAACAGGAGTTTTACGTTTGCTGAGATTGATTTATATCAAATAGAACATATTGTTTTCTAAATGTTTAATCTAAATGTTGTTTCTTTAACAGTAATCTTATTATTATCAGACAAGTCCATTTCTCTGACCTATATATTCTATTACTCTATTTATGTCGCTTCTTTTCCCTGTATTGTAATGCATGTATAGTTACAAATAGTAACAAAATTTGTCTAATGATATTGAGAGATTCATTATCCACAATCACTTGTATAATACTATGTAATTTTTTTCACTTCATTTCATTACTCTTCAATGTATTTTCATCTCGTGTTTCTCCGAAATCAAATTGTACTTTGTTTTTAAATTTATCATTGTTCCGTATTCTCTCCCCAATCATATTGTATTTTTCATTTAACCTCTGCTTTGTATTCTGGATCCTAGTGGTCAGCCGTAGATTTCGGCCAGATGTCCAAAATTGTGGAATTTGTGTATGCATAGTATTATACAGAGCGAGTCAGCCAGGGCTAGACCGGCGTCAGCAGAAAGTTGTATGCTTAGTAACTGCTGCGACATCGCATTGAGGATAATACGGGTTTCCGATTCTGTTATAGGAAGGGCTAGGGACTATGTAACTTGAGGTTCCGGGCCCTATGGATTATCAGGTATTCGTCTGAGGTTGGAGAATGACTGTCTGGGCTGTCAGAATGGCCCACCTGTCAGTATCGGGTTCAAGAATGCCATCCAGGCCAAAAGTTGGAATTGGACAGTCATCGGATTTACAGCTAGGCCTATAGGGCACACAGTGGACCAAGATAAGCTCACAGTAAGTTCGATACATTTCGGATCCGGCCCTGGAAAGGAAAGGCCAAACTAAGGATCATCCTGTCTCAACCCTGAGACTCCAAGGTCTTCCTGTATCAGCATCGGAAAGTCGTACTAACTTCAAGACCTGAACCTAGCCTATTTTTAGATATTGGTGATGATAGATGAAATTATGTGGAGACAGAGAATGTTAGTGAAATGATAGAGGGAACGAGAGTACCCCGAGAAAAACCCGCTATAATGTCTACTTTGTCCACTACAAATCACATCACGGCCTGGTCAGGGATCGAATTCGAGCCACCTACATGAAAGACTCACATAGACATGATGAGAATTAATGATATTCAAGATTATTATGAGTGCTAGGACTCTGGGAAGACTTCTTAAAATTTCATTTTGACATCTCTATAGAGTTGTGTTATCTTATTTTTATACTCGTATTCAAGACTTCGGAATAAATTAAACCCAATCTTTTTGCGAGTGAAATGATTTTCGTATATCCCTTATTTGTGAGAAAATTCCAACAATTCTGTATTTGCATTTCTGGAGATTTTATTATGACATCCATTGCTCGTTGTTTTGCCATGGTCCGAACATTTTATTGTAACCGCCATTTTGTCTCTATGTAACGGTTCACAGATATTGTCAACTCTAATTCTTTCTAACGTTGTGATGAATATGCAACAATGTATGTAAATTTAATTTATTCCGCGTTTTGTTACGTTTGGCTGCCTGAAATATCGTGACAAAGGAAAAACCGTTACGAAATAGTTGCATATTATGCCTGTGTGTAGTTTGTTAGAAGTGACAAATCAAAATTATACAGTTTTAATAATGCCACTTTTCATTATTGTTGTTGTTGTTGTTTAGTCAACTGTCGAAGACAGGTTGGAACCTCGTAAGTGACACCAATAAGGAATCACTCATGAGGCAACTAAAATAGGAGGTAACGGAATAGGTTGAACAGATCCTTTTCCCCTCCATTGCATACATCGCTAACTTACTAGTAACATATTACGCTAATCAGACTAAGATGTATACAAACAATTCTTTTTCTAACACATATCGTCAAGTGATATGTACTGTCTGATATGTACTATACATATCAGCCAGAACCTCAATCAGAGGTATTTTCATTATTATACTGTTACGTTATATGTTCAACTAATCTAGTTATTTTTGAGTAGACGCTTTTGATCTACAACATGATTTAGACAGACTAGGCTATATAGATGGATGAAAGAGTAATGGAACGGAGAAAAATTCCCTCCGGCGCCGGGACTTGAACCCGGGTTTTCAGCTCTACGTGCTGATGCTTTAACCACTAAGCCACACCGGATACAACCCCGGCGTCGAACAGAATTGTCTCTGATTGAGTTCCAACTCTTGGGTTCCCTCTAGTGGCCGCCCTCTGCACTACGTCATAGATGTCTATGAACATAGGACCGAAGTCCACACATGTGCTGAGGTGCACTCGTTATGAGTGACTGGTTGGCCGGGATCCGACGGAATAAGCGCCGTCTTAAATCACTTCGTGATTTGCGCATATCATACATTATTTTAATGTACCGAAGTACATATGATATTTCCATGCAGATATTCTGCGTCATCATACGATGAAAGAGTAATGGAACGGAGAAAAATTCCCTCCGGCGCCGGGACTTGAACCCGGGTTTTCAGCTCTACGTGCTGATGCTTTAACCACTAAGCCACACCGGATACAACCCCGGCGTCGAACAGAATTGTCTCTGATTGAGTTCCAACTCTTGGGTTCGACGCCGGGGTTGTATCCGGTGTGGCTTAGTGGTTAAAGCATCAGCACGTAGAGCTGAAAACCCGGGTTCAAGTCCCGGCGCCGGAGGGAATTTTTCTCCGTTCCATTACTCTTTCATCGTATGATGACGCAGAATATCTGCATGGAAATATCATATGTACTTCGGTACATTAAAATAATGTATGATATGCGCAAATCACGAAGTGATTTAAGACGGCGCTTATTCCGTCGGATACCGGCCAACCAGTCACTCATAACGAGTGCACCTCAGCACATGTGTGGACTTCGGTCCTATGTTCATAGACATCTATGACGTAGTGCAGAGGGCGGCCACTAGAGGGAACCCAAGAGTTGGAACTCAATCAGAGACAATTCTGTTCGACGCCGGGGTTGTATCCGGTGTGGCTTAGTGGTTAAAGCATCAGCACGTAGAGCTGAAAACCCGGGTTCAAGTCCCGGCGCCGGAGGGAATTTTTCTCCGTTCCATTACTCTTTCATCGTATGATGACGCAGAATATCTGCATGGAAATATCATATGTACTTCGGTACATTAAAATAATGTATATAGATGGAGTATTGACAATTTTCTTTCGTTAAATTCTAATAAATGTTGCTTTATAACGTGGTATTCTAAAAATAAGACAATAGCTCAAAATTCGTATGAAATTAATGGTGTGAAATTACTTAGAGTAGAATCATTTAAGGATTTGAGTATTTATTTTGCACACAACTTATGTTTTAAAATACAGTTCAATCACGTGGTAATTGAAGCATATAGAAAATTAGGATTTATAATCAGAAATACAAAAGAATTTTTAAAATATAAATACTATTAATACTCTATATAAAACTCTAATTAGGAGTAAGCTAGAGTATGCGTCTATAATATGGTCACCTCAGTTCCGGTCCCATCAGATGCAAATAGAAAGGATACAGAAATGATTTTTACGTTATTTATATTTCAAAAAACATCACATGACGTCTTATGAAAAGCAAATCAATTACTTTTTGAATTTAATTATAAAACTTTAAAATCGATACGATTAATAAATAGCCAAATTTTGCTCTATAAGACTGTTAACGATTATTGAATAACTGTGATTTTCTTAAATTCCTTCAGTTCAATTTAAAAAAAAAAACAGAATTACGTCATAGGCTATCTTTTGTTATTCCAATTCCTCGAACTGTTTTCTTCAAGAACTCTCAATTGTTTTTTATGTGTAATACAACTCTCTGTCTTAAACTGTGATTCTCAATATTTCAGTTTAACAGTTAAAAAATTTCATACAATATTAAAAAGAATTGTATTTCCTTAGATATTTAAATTATTAATAAGTGTATTATAAGATTTTTATACTAGTTTTGAAATAATTTTGCATTATTATATTGACATTTGGCACTATAATAACTGTAAAATTATATTCTAGCATCTATTATGTAATCTTTCTTTCGTTTGTGTTGTTTATTTTGTTTTTTCTTAGTATCTATTTTATATATGTAACAATGTAAGCCACCTATAATTGAAAGCTTGCTTCTGTTGGTGGTGGATTTAAAATAAGATAAAAGTAAAAAATAAACAACGAATCAAAACAGATGACCCATCCAGATCTTCAGACTTACTACCCTCAAGATGGAACCTGCAAGTAGCTCTGAAACATCAGAATAATTAAAACTCAACAAAAGGTTCCGAAATCCAGAATATTTACGTTCAATCTTCTTGAAAGTCTGACATTTTATTTTAACGCTGTATATATTCAATTGTGTGTTTGTATTAAAATAATATGAGCAAATATTTTCTGTTATTAATAATATCGGTCGGGACTGGAGGCCAGATGGAAATAAAAAGAGACTCTCACTGCTTTGATGGGTTTCGTGTGTTAGAATTGCGATAGTTTACAGTGAACGCTTTGCAAGTTTGGAAAGGCTTGTGACGGGTGTCCTGAGAGGAAACCAGTCAGAAAATTAAGACCCTCAACCCCTGACCCGAGTGAAGGACTCTACGCGACGGAGCGTGCGAGCGTCTGATGGTGATCCCGTGTCCGCAGCGTGGAGAGCCTCGAGGACCTCTTGGCCACACTCGTCAATAGCCCATTACTGTTGTGCCAATAGGGCGCAACCACTCAGCTGCGAACTCCGTGCGTATTGCATTGATCTATAAACTTCTCACTTGTCCATGTATTGTTACTTGCTCATTTTACGGAGTATAGGCGTATAGAAAATACAATTCAACTATGAAGTGTGTATTTGGAGATTTCACAAGAACAGTATCTTAAGAGACAAAAAGCAAACGAAAATATTTTGATATTATATCGATTAATTTATCTGCTGCCAACCTCATTTTCTGTCTGTCTGCGTACAGATTTCGTTATCAAATTTTTGCACAAATATTATTATAAATTTACCATTGAATTTAAATTTAAAGATCAGATTCTGCTAGCCAATATAAAAGAAAAAAGAAGATGTACGGCGTACAGTGTTGAAGTATGGCCAGTATAAATTAAATTTTAAGTGATTTGATTTTTAAACTACAGCCACCAGTTAGAGGTGAGAATAATGCATTAAGAAAATCTGCACATAAGCCGGTATCTCACGATATGATATTTTCAAATGTTTAAACACTAGAGACAGAGCTTGTGTTTACTGTGTCCAACTATGCCTCTGGTGAAGCAATATTTTGAACAAGCCTGGCTGTCCTCGGTGGTCTAGCGCAGAGGTGGACGCGTTAGGGATAACAGAGAAGATAAATAGAGAGAGGTGGTTAGAGATACAAGTCGATTCGACATGCAGATACAATAATAACCCAAGTTTCCTCGGCAAGAGAGGCGAATTTTCGAATTACAACCTTTCATTGTGTTTGTCTTTTCTGTTTGGCTGAATAGAATTGTTAGTCACATTTTATTTTTCTGATAGGAATGCAATTAAGGATAATGTTATGTTTGAGGAACGAGATATTTAATTAAAAAATGTAATCGATTCATTAAAGTCTAAAATAATCATGTTATTAATTTTGTAATTTATTGTAGAAGAAAGAAATTAATAAACAATCAATAAAACATCGTCAACACTCTGAAATGTTAAAATACTCGTAAAAGGAAGCAGTGTCTTATCTTCTTTGTTAATACAAAATACAATTAATTTGTTAAAAATAAGACTTATATTTTGTTATATTTGATAGTAATAGTGATTGTAGTCGTATTATATTCAATAGTAATCATCATAACAAAGTTAATAATAATCATACAATAACAAATTTACCTTTCAATAATACAAACTGTTAATGTTTTTGTATGGGCCAGATTTGCCCTACTCTGGTCTAGTGGTTAGCATACATACAAGCCTTTGAACCCGACAGGAGTAAGGCTGTAGGACTCTTCTCGTAGATTTAAAGTAAGTTAAAGAAACTCGTTTCTAATAGGCCTAAGAGAATTCCAAGCAATATTTATCAACAATTTATGACTGAAGTTGAATTATTTAGACATTGAATAATTTGTGCAGATGATAAAATCTTTAAATACAATACTACTGTACTAAGAGAACTCCAACAATATTTATCAGCAATTTATGACTGAAGTTGAATTATTTAGACACTGAATAATCTGTGCAGATGATAAAATCTTAAAGTACAATACTACTGTACTACTTTTAATAAGAGTTATTTTTATTTGTAGCTGATTAAAAATAAAAATACAAAATATCAGATGACCATTTATAACATGGCTGTGGAAAGATTGATCTGTTTCTGGACAATAACATCGTGCACTGTTATTCGTCATCATATGTTTCACTACAGGAACATAAAATTGAAAGATTTTTAATACCGCTGTTAGATTATTTACTGATTCCGTTTTATGTACAATTATATTATTTATATTATGATTGAAAACTAGAAAATATTGTTGTATTTATAATTTTGTGCAGAAGGATGTGGAGGAAAATAAGGTAAATGTTACAATTACCTAAGTCCAAGTCCAACCTAATCCAACTTTAACTCATCCCAACACATAAATAATTAGCAGTATAATGAATATTATGAGATAAAATTAAAGTCCGTCCACTTTTAAAGTGATCCTAATATAAACAAACCTCAATTGTATCCTTCCGCCATTCGCACCGCAATAATATTGTCAATGTGACTAATAATTTATTAGTCACATTGACAGGGAGCACGTGTGAAGTACATAATTATGGCATGTGATATAAGTACCGTACGCAGTATATTAGCGTAATAAATGAAGTAAAATACAAATACATACTCTACGTAAAATTAGTTACTATTAATAGTATTAATTAAGTTAGTAAGTTTTAGCAGAACAATCAGTAGCTTAAGCATCAATTATACAGTATATTATATACACGATGAGAGGGCATAACATTGATTACAAAGCTCTAGAAATTAGGCATAAAATCCAATATGTTAAGATGGATATCTGAGTTCATCACCCAAAGATTTTGTTCTACAACTTATGGATCAGCAAGTTCTAAATATAAACAAACTCACTTGGGCTTACCTCAAGGTGCAGCATTAAGCACAACACTATTCAACATATATATTAACGACCTACCACAAGAGCTGGAAAAACATGACACTAAAACAGCACTCTTTGCTGATGATTTGGTTATTTGGACGTCACATAATACCAACACAGTAGAGAAACTTCAAAATTCCATCCAGTCATCGTTAATGGCACTTGAAATTTGGTGTTCAAATAATATGATGTCAGTGAACACAGAAAAAACAAACTTTCAACTCTTCTCATTAAGAAAGAAACCAGTGAAAATAAATCTAAACTATAGAGATGATAAGTTACAAAGAACTGAAAATGCAAAATACCTGGGTATACATTTCGACACTAAGCTCACATGGAGAAATCACATTGAACAGATCAGCACAAAGGCAACAAATCGTTTTAAATTACTAAAAAGACTGGCAGGAACTAAATGGGGTAGCTCAAGGAGTACACTCAACACAACCTACAACACATACATAAACGTACTGTGGTGAAGCACTAATAACCTCATCAACCACAAATAAACAGATATTAGAACGCACTCAAAACCAAGCTTTACGTCTCATCACTGGTGCAATCAAAACTACTCCAATTGAAGCCATGCAAATAATCACATCTAATAAACCAATTGTAACAGATCTTGAAACACAAGCCCTTTTAACCTATGAAAAATTAAGAAGGCTTCCAAATTGTGATAAATGGAGTAAACACAAAGATTCTAAATTTACATTGAGGACCCAAAATGGATACATACAAGAGGTAGAAAAGCTTAAGCAAATTCTAGGAATACCAAGTGAAAAGGAAAACTTGATGTCTCGATATAATCCACTTAATAACTCAAAGTAGATTGCTGCCTTGATCTTGATGAAGTCTTCAACAAAAAAGATATAAATCCAGAAATAGCAAAAGCCATTGCCCTACAAACAATTAATAGAAAATATCCACAGAAGGACTGGTTGTACATTTACACTGATGGATCTCTCATGGATCAAAATGAAGGAGCTGGAGCAGGAGCTACTTGCCAATACTTTTCTCTTTATAAAAATGTTGGCAAGTACACAACAAATTTTGATGGCGAAGTTGACGCCATTTACACATCACTTCAAAATGTATTTGTTTGGCTAAACCAGTGCAAAAACATAGTCATCCTGTCTGACTCCAAAGCTGCAATCCAGTCCATCAGCTCAACTACATCCCCTAAAATGGAAAAAGTAAAAGAAATTCATTGCATGGTAAAACAAATTCAAATGCTAAATAAAAAAGTGGTCTTCCAATGGATCCCGGCCCACTGCGGACTGAACGGTAACGAGAAAGCAGATATGTTAGCAAAGAAAGGAATTTATATCAACTTAAAAACAAATTTCAAGTTCCCATATGTATCAATAAAACGAGTCATAAAAAGAATAAGTTACAGCGAACAGGCAAAACATCTAAATTCAAAATGGAAAGAATCATTCAAAGATCCAAAACTAATTCCTGACCTACCTCGAAAATCTGCCGTGGCCATGTTTAGATTGATTACTGGTCATGATTGCCTCAGTAAACACCTCCATCGTATTGGAGTACTGAATTCACCTAAATGCTTACTGTGCACCAGAGAAGAGGACATGGAGATGGAGCACCTGGCTAATTGTGAAACTCTTAGGACATTTGTGGACCTTCCATCAAAATATTGGGAAGCAAGAAGGATGATGACTTCATTGTTAAATCCAGAGCATTAGATACGCGCGCGCACACACACACACACGCACGCACGCACGCACACTGAAAAAAGTGCTATGATTGCATTGTGACGCTGTCATTGGAAAACTGTCCTTTTTCCGTTGGCAGACCGTTGATTAAATTTGAAGTGATTGTTGCCAATGTTATTCATATCCCTTTCATTGTGCGTTTAAGTTCGTGTACTCTTTTAAAGAGTTATGAATAAAATTTACCGGGAGTTACAACCTTACCAGCTTTTGTTTTTTCTTTGCGAACACTATTAATGCTTGTACACGACACACCGGTAAACTCAGACATTAAATTCACTATCTCTTTTATCGGAAGTTCTGGATATTTTTCACTGAACTTGTGAAATACATTTAAAATTACTCTTTTTGGTCACTAGTCAAAGGTTTGCTGACTTATGTTTTACAAATTTAATTGGCGACACAACAACAGAAGACTCAGCACCTTCAGCCATTTTGTTGCACCAGTAGCGACTGAAGTGCTGCCGCCCACAAATGTGTCATGCGTATGTAATAAACTATTTTAAATTGTAAGTATTGATCTCAGAGTGATTAGGTACATTTTGTAATCATTTCTATGTTTTGGATATTATTATTTCAATTATGGAAGAATAATGAATATATTAGGAGAAAATCCACAAACGATTAGGAAAAACACGGGAATTTTACTGGAAGCAAGTAAAGAGATAGGTTTGGAAGTAAATCCCAAAAATACAAAGTATATGATTATGTCTCGTGACGGGAATATTGTACGAAATGGAAATATAAAAATTGGAAATTTATCTTTTGAAGAGGTGGAGAAGTTCAAATATCTGGGAGCAACAGTAACAAATATAAATGATATTCGGGAGGAAATTAAACACAGAATAAATATGGGAAATGCCTATTATTATTCGGTTGAGAAACTTTTATCATCCAGTCTGCTGTCCAAAAATCTGAAAGTTAGAATTTATAAAACAGTTATATTACCGGTTGTTCTGTATGGTTGTGAAACTTGGACTCTCACTTTGAGAGAGGAACATAGGTTAAGGGTGTTTGAGAATAAGGTGCTTAGGAAAATATTTGGAGCTAAGAGGGATGAAGTTACAGGAGAATGGAGGAAGTTACACAACACAGAACTGCACGCATTGTATTCTTCACCTGACATAATTAGGAACATTAAATCCAGACGTTTGAGATGGGCAGGGCATATAGCACGTATGGGCGAATCCAGAAATGCATATAGAGTGTTAGTTGGGAGGCCAGAGGGAAAAAGACCTTTAGGGAGGCCAAGACGTAGGTGGTAAGATAATATTAAAATGGATTTGAGGGAAGTGGGATATGATGATAGAGAATGGATTAATCTTGCTCAGGATAGGGACCGATGGCGGGCTTATGTGAGGGCGGCAATGAACCTCCGGGTTCCTTAAAAGCCAGTAAATAAATAAGTATGGAAGAATAACAAGTATATTCAGGGGACATATTTTTAATTCAATGAAGGGATCTACTTTTTTCTCATGCTTATTGCTTATACAGTGTGCTTCGGTGTCATAACCAATGAAACGCGAGCTGGTCACATGGGTTTGTTTTGACGCAGATCACTTTAAGAGTGGATACGGTATAGGTCTAATATTTACTGTTTGCTGAGATTTTTGTGTTGTGATTGAATCCGTAAACTGACATAACATAGCCGATAATATTTTCACAAAAATATTGTGTAGGCTAATAGTGAATGTTTTCTTATGTGTAAGCTCGATATTATTTTATTAAGGTTCTATTAAAGTGGAATAGACATATGAAGCAGAAATACTAGTATGTACCTAGTGTTTCCACTTTATTTAGTAATTTTACGTTCATTATTATAGAAAGTTGTGTGGTTAGGAAATAATTTATTTAAAATTGTTAAATACTCCCTCGATCACACGCGCTAGCGCACACTTACACAAGCATACATATATACATAACATCCATATTTAATACAAAGGACATTGCAAATTGATGTAAATGTTGAACAGAAGTGGGAAGTAGTAACAATATTGCTAAAATGAGCAATAAAGCATTACATGCTCCAAAATATTGTAATGGGTAGACCTATATTAAAAAACGGTTATTTCTCGGAAATGTTAGACACTTTATATTGATATGTCAGTTGGTTTTTTTAACATATCCGCTCAAATATATCTACATTTTATGGATGGAGGATTTCGAAAATGGAAAAATAGTTTGTCGTCACTATTTCTTTACAACACATATTTCAATGGTTGTGCCATTCATTAAATACACTGCATCGCAAAACTTGAACGTAGGTAAAATGTAATAACTATGGTTGAAGTACTTACAAATTATAATGCACATCTGCCATGTTGCTGCGATATTTCAGGGCCATCCTGTAGGCCCATTCAGCTTCTTCCACGCGTCCCTGGGAACTCAGTACTGATCCCAGGTTCCCGTAAGCTGTAACAAAGGAAACATGACATCAGCAAAGCAAATATTACACAAAAACTCTTGCAGACATAGTGAATATATATATATATATATATATATATATATATATAGTTTGGAATATGATACATAAAAATGACAAACATTTATAAATTATATCTGAGTGAGAAGTCTTCTAAATTCTACTAGAGCAGTCTCACTCAGGAATAGAGTCCTTTTACATGTTGAAAATCTACTAGCTTCAGTCCCCATGCTGAAAAAATTTTAATTTCTTAAAATTTTCTCATCTTCCACCAAATGTGATGACAATAATGGTAACTCTTCGAAATAGCGTATCGATTTATGAAGTCACTGTCCTTTTTATGCAGACTTTTCTGGGAAGTACTATTATGTGTTACAGAGGAAGATTCTCCAAGAGTTGGTAGTTTGTAAGGAGTTGCGAGTTATCTTGACTCAGCAAGAAGCCAATTAGTTAACTTTTGTTTTATGAACTTTGAATTTGTGTATTTATACCGTATTATGGAGGAATCAGTCTCGAAAATTTCATTACTCCTTAATTGTTACATCTTGGCCTAACTGACTTACATTTAATAAACTTATGACATTTAATGTTGTATTTATAATTTGCATAGAGATATTTTATTTGTTGTAAGCGATAACTTAAAAAATGACAATAATTTAATAAAGAAAAAAAAAAAGGACTTCTTCATAGACTACAGTAAAGCTTTCGAACGTGTCAAGAGGACAAAAGTATAAGAAATTATGATTAAAAGAGATATTCCACTTCGTGTTGTAGAAATTTTAAGTGACACTTTTTCGCAGTATATTCATATCATTGTATCTGCATTTTCTCTGCAGTTGAAAAAATATATATTTTAAAGAATTATATTGCTATCATTAATTACAAGATTAATCTATGCGGATATCTAACGAGGAAAAAATTACACATTTTTTATTCAGTTTACGAATCACAAAAATAAACGAAATTATAGTTACGCTATTTCTAATGTTTAAAAAAAATGCAGATGGATACCTTTACTATGATGCATATCTTTACGTAGAAAAAAGTGTGGGCGGTGCGAGAAATGAAACAAGAAGAATATAAGGATAACGAGACAACGAGAACAAGGGGAATATACTAAAGATAATGGATAAGTCAGGTCCAAATTAAGGAGAATAAGGATAAGGCTAGTAGAAAAAGGTGAAGAGAAGGAGAACAGGATGATAAGGAGAACCGGAGCAAAGCATGGGAAAACATATAATTTATTTATTTCTTATGTATTAGATTTATTTCTACTGACAGAGTTAAGGCCATTAGGCCTTCTCTTCCACTCAACCAGTATGAGAATAATAGCAAATATAAAAATAACAGCAATATAGGAGCAGCGCAATATATCATACAATTAATAATAATAATTATAATAATACTTACTTACTGGCATTTAAGGAACCCGGAGATTCATTGCCGCCCTCACATAAGCCCGCCATTGGTCCCTATCCTGAGCAAGATTAATCCAGTCTCATATCCTCCCTCCCTCAAATCCATTTTAATATTATCTTCCCATCTACGTCTCGGCCTCCCCAAAGGTATTTTTCCCTCCGGCCTCCCAACTAACACTCTATATGCATTTCTGGATTCGCCCATACGTGCTACATGTCCTGCCCATCTGAAACGTCTGCATTTTATGTTCCTAATTATGTCAGGTGAATATACAATGCGTGCAGCTCTGCGTTGTGTAACTTCCTCCATTCTCCTGTAACTTCATCCCTCTTAGCCCCAAATATTTTCCTAAGCACCTTATTCTCAAACACCCTTAATCTATGTTCCTCTCTCAAAGTGAGAGTCCAAGTTTCACAACCATACAGAACAACCGGTAATATAACTGTTTTATAAATTCTAACTTTCAGATATTTTGACAGAAGACTAGATATATATTATTTTAATGTACCGAAGTATATATGATATTTCCATGCAGATATTCTCCGTCATCATGCGATGAAAGAGTAATGGAACGGAGAAAAATTCCCTCCGGCGCCGGGATTTGAACCCGGGTTTTCAGCTCTACGTGCTGATGCTTTATCCACTAAGCCATACCGGATACCCACCCCGGCGTCGGACAGAATCGACGCTGGGGTGGGTATCCGGTGTGGCTTAGTGGATAAAGCATCAGCACGTAGAGCTGAAAACCCGGGTTCAAATCCCGGCGCCGGAGGGAATTTTTCTCCGTTCCATTACTCTTTCATCGTAGAAGACTAGATGACAAAAGCTTCTCAACCGAATAATAACAGGCATTTTCCATATTTATTCTGCGTTTAATTTCGTCCCGAGTGTCATTTATATTTGTTACTGTTGCTCCAAGATATCTGAATTTTTCCACCTCTTCGAAGGATAAATCTCCTATTTTTATAGTTCCATTTCGTACAATATTCTGTTCACGAGACATGATCATATACTTAGTATTTTCGGGATTTACTTCCAACCCTATCGCTTTACTTGCTTCAACTAGAATTTCCGCGTTTTCCCTAATCGTTTGTGCATTTTCTCGTAACATATTCATGTCATCCACATAGACAAGAAGCTGATGTAACCCGTTCAATTCCAAACCTCTGTGTTATCCTGAACTTTCCTAATGGCATATTCTAGAGTGAAGTTAAAAAGTAAAGGTGATAGTGCATCTCCTTGCTTTAGCCCGCAGTGAATAATAATAATAATAATAATAATAATAATAATAATAATAATAATAATAATAATAATAATAATAGCAAAATTAAGAAAAGTTTAGTTACTTGTAATTCCAAGTGTGAAATAATATTTCAACAATGTGAATCGAAGTAATTATAAAAATAATGAAGAAAATTTATACATTAAAAATAAAAATAATATACTAGAAAAATTGCATTTTAAGAAAGATCACAGTCTAAGCAGTCTATTTGACAACCGGTTTTCGAAAGTAGTCAAATATAATATAATGATAATATAATAATAACGAGACGATAAGGAGAACAAGAGGAATATACGGATAACGGATAAGTCGGGTCTCATGAAAGAGAACAAGAGGAAGGCTTGTAGAAAAAGGTGAAGACAAAGAGAACAAGAAGGTTGCAAGGATAACAGGATGACAAGAAGAACTAGGAGAAAGCAAGGAGAACCGCAGGAAAGCATGGAAAAAAGTAGAATATAATGATAACGGGACAACAAGAAAAATAAGGAGAACCCAAGTAGAACAAGGGAACCTAAGGAGAAGATAACCAAAGGAAAACAAGGAGAAGACGTGAATAACTAGAGCAAAACAAGGATAAGAAGGATGAGGATTGCATTTTTAGGGGACAGTCAATTCCAAGGTTATGCCCCTCCCCAATATCTAATGAGGATGGAAACTTAGTTCTATTTCGAAACATACCTCAGCAATTTAGCCTACATTGCTACACCTGAATGCGGTGCAAGTATTTTAAGTGTGAAACTACAAATGCAGGATATAGACTATGCCTACGGGTTAGCTTTCTGGAAGTAAAGTGTTCTGTCTTGTCTAAAGCTTTGAGTCATATTGACCACATTATCAGGGGATCCTGGTACTTGTGTCTACTGTTGGTTCAAAATTGACTTTGGATTAAGCATTGGACTTCTCAAAGAGCTCAGTTGTTGAAAATGGATAATGATATTGATAACATAGATCCTGCTTTCTTTTCCTTGGGACCTAGTCTTAAAAATCCCGCATTCTTATGAATTTATGCATATTTCTCAAGCGTATAACTCCCGCATATCTTTCTTTTCTGCAAGTTATAGGTTATTTCTTTATCGCCGTGGGAAGAGGGTTGGGGTATTTTAACGCTCTCTATCATCCGACCGACTGGCTCGGAAATTGACCTGTGGCCTCTGAGCACCTCTGGATAGATTATCAGCAACTGTCGTTTATTCCCAGTCCACAATTTCCTCATGACTTAGCCGTAAACTGCTTTTCCAAAGAGGAGGAAAAAACCAGCCTGCGTGTTCTATAATCTAGAACTCCGTCAGGACAACATTTCTTCCTTCTATAAACGAAAAACACGATCTACCCACCGTCAAAAAATGCGGCTCTTGTCGCCATGTTGTGTTGCCAACTGAGTTATGACCGGACCATTTCCCTCCCAGCCAACGGTAAAGCTATAGGAGGCCGTGGAATCAGTAGCGCTCCTCGCGGGTAAGCCGTTAACTTCTACTCCATTTCCCCCGCTTTTCGTAGGCAGCTCACTTTAAAAATGGCGCAGTCTCCATCGTCAGCTGGTTGCACCATCCCTTGTGTACACTGACCCAGATTCTCTCCCCTCGCTTTCCCCTACGCAAGGACATTCCACGCGGGAAGGGAACAATCACTGACGAAGCCATCGATATTCTAGTCATTTGAACTTGTGCCAGTTTCCTGTGTGGAGATAGTGTAATAATTACGAAAAATCTCTATTTGAACTTCCAAACGCATATAAACGTTTGACGTTATGGGTAAACTGGAACATTCTGAATATGTTCGCAATAATGAAATCTTGGTTTCTCCTCCATTTTTCATCTATTCCCCTTTTCTTCGTTCTTTACTATATTCTTCTGTTCTCATATTTCCTTATTCTATTTCTTTTACTCTTTTCCTTATTTATTTTTTTCTCCTCCTCCAGATACTCTTCCCTTTCTCTTCCTATAACTGCTGCTTCTCTTTTTGCTTATTGTCACTTTCCTCTTTCTCTTTCATCGCGGCAATCTCTTTCCTTCCTTCCAAATGTCACTGTGTACGTTAACAGAAAACCACAATTCCAAGTCATACAGAGATTGTGTGCACTCGATGTGGGTCTCTGGCGTTTCGTCAGCCCACGTGAGTTGTGTGGATATAAAGGGAAAAGTTGAGACGATGTCGGGTGGATTTCCCGGGTAGCTCAGTTGGCAGAGCGCTGGTACGTTCAACCAGAGGTCCCGGGATCGATACCCGGCCCTGGAACAATTTTTCCCTTGAAATGATTCAAATGGTTATCATGTTTGCTATTACTTTCCTAGTTCATACCCAATCGAGAACGATTGATCCTTCGTTCCAAGAAAATAAAAGTGAAAATCTTAATCTTTGTAACATATGTTTAGGACACGTAAGAACCCGGAAACAAGCAGCTGTTGCTCTCTCCACCAAGTTCCTTCATTTACGAACGAATATTACTGTGGACCAATGTCTAGACTGAGAATGGAATTATTTCAGTAAATATATGGTTTCGTGAGACTAGAAGACTCTAGAGGACATAACATGAAATTAAGAAGAAACAGGCCTTACGTGACGTATTTTGCTTACAGTACCTCGAGATCTGAAAAGGAGACCACAATTACAAATTTAATTATATTTAGATTTGGAATAATTAATCCAGTGTTATATTTACACCTACTATTGCTACTATCATGAATAATGTTCGCCATTAACATCGAAAAAAAAATTGTACATTGTGATTCTCGTTACAACTGAGTGATAAGATTTCTGTTACAGCTGGTTTATTGGAGACTATAATCGTTGATCTAATAGCGGTCTCACAGTCTATGGGCGCTCAGTTTGTCCGGCGTTTCTTTTATAGCCCTCAGTTTCTCACTCGATATCCGCTGCTTTACAACATCTCGTTCGAGATATCAAAATATGTTTCTATGTGTCTGGTCAGTTGATAGCGGAAATATATATAGTAAGGGAGTCAGAAACGATTGCTTGCTACGTGTTGCCTTTGCTTCTAAACGTACGAACTGCTTTAGGTTAGAAATTTAAGTACAGAGTAGTATAAAGCATACTATTTGGTCAAATTAGCTTAAAAGAATGGTAGTTTATCCTTATGGCTATATAATTTACATTATATTTCACATATTAAAATGTTTCTGCACCGATTAAACAGACAATAGATATGGATTTTTTGTGATGGTAATAACAGAAGTAGAAGAAAAGTGGATTAGTAGCTTTGTTATGATCCATGAAATTAAAAACATAAAAAAATTAATTTGTGCTGCAAAGGGTTAACACATTTTATCTACTTATTAGTCCCCATTGAGGGGGAAGGGGCACTTGCTGTGGATAGCCCTGGCTTGGATGGACCCATTATACTATCCGGAATGGAATGATCACCGAGGTCTTTCAATCCCGGTTCCAATAGGTACTATGAGCTCAGGGGAGAGCCCACTGTACATAGCACTACCAACAACTACTAATTACCACATATCACAGGGTCAAGTTCGGTGGCTGAACGCAGCCGACTCTACTTCAGATGCAAACCCACAATATGGGAGAAAATTATGAAATATTAATTATGTAATTATGTTGACGAAATGAGTCCGAGGTCCATCGCTGAAAGTTATACAGCAATTCTGCTTCAGTTGGTTGACGGAAATCCTCGGAACTCGGGATCGTTCGCTTCAAGGTCAGACATGATAACCGTTACTCCACAGCGGTGGAGTAACATATGTTACTTCCGGATTAAAATGTAAAAGTCGCAAGTAGTAACGTTATAGTACGATGAAAACTATTTAGTTTTACCTTCACATATTACGCGTCTTGATTCGTTTTGTCTTCACACTTGTGAGAATTTCTGGACCAACACTGAATAGTGGGGAAACAAGATCCATTGGTTTACTTGGTCAGCATGGTATTGACCAATATTCAAGGCTGCACAAGATAGGTAACACAAATCCACTGCCTACAGAAGAAACTGAAAACTATGTAAAGAAAAATTACACTGTAGAAGTGCAATCCGTCATCGTCATTGATTGAGAAATTGCTGTTTGCCATTGGAACCGAAGTTAAAGCCAGGTCGAGGAGATATTTTGTTTAGAAGCGATAAAAGTACTGTATTTAATACGACGTCCTTCAGACGTCCCATGTCATAGTTTAACATCACGTACAGCAGTAGTGTCAGAGTTGTAAGCTCCAAAACCGGTTGTGGAGCTAGAGTCGGAGCGTGAACTTGCTTATGTCTGTGGAAACACCGGAGCACGCAACGAGTCTAGTGGAGCGCTCCGCTCCGTTTAGTCTATCTGACAACGCTGACGTACAGTAAAATTCCAACCCGGACGAAAATAGATTCTATATCTTCCATCAAATTTCAAATTTATTTATTTAATACACAAGGTTTACACTACATTAGGCATTGCAGCCCGAAAGAGCAGAAGCTCGTGCTCGGGCGCAGTTAAGTCTAGTTATATAAAATTGAAGTGTGTTCATTCAGCACAATAATATTAATATGTAGTAAAATACATTCCATGTAATAACATATTAGTACATTATGCAACGAGCCTATAATGATAGTAATTAAGACGCAAGTATGTTTGTTTATGAAACTTGAAATTATTCAGAAGTATTAATTTTATTTGTATCTGACAGAAGATCGGAAGTGACCTTGTTCATAGCTCGTGAATTGTAAGATGTGCGCAGACGCGAAAGTATTGATTTTTTCCGAGGAACAATAATGTCATTGACTTTGATGTAATGTAGAGAATGTATAACCTGGAAATTGATTTAGAATTGAAAAACGAAATGACAAATTGAATTTATTTGAATATTATTTACAATTAACGCTAATTATTATAGTAACAGAACATAACCTTCTGCGACAGTATTGGATTTCCAGCCTCCGTGACGAGAATAATCGAAAACCTGAACTTTAATGAATAGGTGTACTTTAATGACATGCATTAAAGGACTGCTACCAGGTGTATAATTACTACATTTCGGCATGGCCGAGCATAAACATATATAGAAAATACAAAGTATACGAGTATTAGATTACAATTTTAAACTCATACAGCTTAATAAAAGACAAAACAATTAAACAATTAATCTAATTTGTTTCCTAAATCTATGTGTGTTCGGTATACTTAGTTCAGGGTAAGCTCTAATTAATGCGTTATATATTATGGGTCCAAATTTTCTGCTGTGTTTTAATCCAGCAGTTGTGTGGCATTTGAGGATGCTTACAAATAAACTGTAGTTTTGTCTCTATGGTATTCATGAGGGTCAAATTTTAATTTATTGTGATTTTTATGGACGTAAATCAGCTATGTTTGTTTATAAATTTGTTCTAGATTTGATACACTAAATTCCTTAAAAAATAATTTCGTTGGGTGATCAAAAGGTTTATATATGGAGCAAATTTAAAGGATGGAGAGTCGATTTTGCCATTCCTCCCCGACTTATACCATACTGAATTATTGATTGAAATAAGTACACAGTATGCAGAACAAAAATAGGTAAATAAGAACGAAGAATGGAAAATTTGTGGATTGTTTTACGCAATCTGTTACACATGAAGGAGATATGTTTTTCCCATTTTAAATGTTGGTCAATAATAATACCTAAATATTTAACTTGTGAGGATATACTCAAGGCGTGACATGAGCAAGTAAGTAGGTTACAATCATTTATTATTATATTTCTATTACTTCCCTACCACATTTCTTTGCTTTGCTCGCAAGAGATTCTATAGACGAAAGTTACTATTGAGACTGTACATGTCTCTTCAGGACTTCATCTTGATGTCGTATAGGAGGTGTTCAGAGTATAACGTTTGTGACCTATAGAGACATCCAGCACTATTATAAATGACTAGCCGTACCCGTGCGCTCCGCTGCACCCGTTAGAAATAAATATAAAGTAATTACATAATTAAAATAGGACATTTTGATCCAGGGAACATTCACGTTTGATATAAGGATAAATCGTTTATTATGTTACTTAATTTAAATTGTATTTGCATAATTAAAATGCGATCATTTTGATCCAGAGACCACTCATTTGGTCATAAAAATTATTTTAGGAAATACAGGAAACGAATGTACAGAATAGCCTATCAAGTTTTCTGTGCATAAGAAGCTATTTTAATCTTACCTGTCCTCGATTCACTCAGAAGTTACTGTAATAACATTATAGCATTATGTCCATCTAGAGAAACTACACTTTCCAATGGTGAATTAATAATTAATTATACAAATCGGTTAATTTAGCTTCCGATATTACTTCATACAAACACAGAAACATTATCTGTAGGCTATCTTTCATAGCTTTCGATTGTTGCTGTCCAAGGCCCCTTATAGACGAAGTCATTTGTTTTTTAATTCATTACACGGCCTTAGATGGCAGTTATTTTAATTTTAAAATTCATTTATCTCATTAAATATCAGTCCTAGCAAAATTTTTCAAGGAATGAAACTTGTCGGAAATTATTTTTAAAGAAACGTTTGTTATGTAACATTTTTCACAAAAATCAATAATAAGCGAGATATTTCGATTTATTTAATTCAGGCCCCCTTATAACTCCCCTTTTAAATAATGTATTTTGAATGTCATATAGCCTAAAATCTAAGTTAAAACGAACTTAATTTATATTCCACTTTTCATATAAATCGGTTCAGCCATTATCGCGTGAAAAGGTAACAAACATCCAGACAGACAGACAGACAGACAGACGACAGACATACAAACAAAAATTTCTAAAAAGCGATTTTCGGTTTCAGGGTGATTAATTATATATGTTAGGACCAATTATTTTTGGAAAATCGAAAATTACCAGAAAAATTTCGGCTACAGATTTATTATTAGTATAGATTTAGAGGTTGATGGTGTTTTAATTCGGTTATTTTACGACACTGTATGAACTACTAGATTATTTAGCGTCTATGGAATTGGTGATGGCGAGATATTTGACGAGATGAGGCCTAGGATTTGCCACATGATTACATGACATTCACCTTACAGTTGGGGAAATCTCGGAAAAATCAAACCACTTAATCAACCCAAATGGGAATCGAACCTACGCCGAGCGCAGCCCCGGATCAGCAGACGACACGACTAACGCCTGAGCTACGCCGTTGACTTTATTCGTTGCTTTTCTGTTGCCAGCATTAGGCTCTGATTCCGATGCGTGAATATCTGTATGAACATAACGCACTCACGCGTCGTTTCATTTCTAGTTTTTATGATGCGCACATTTATATAAGTGACGTCACGCCAACTCCCTTTCTATGTTCCAATGTCTTCCAACTGACTCGGGCTGGAGGAAACAACTGAATGCATAATAATGCGAGCAGCTTAAGTTCTAAAGCGTTCCAACTCATTGATTAAAGTTAACTCCGATTGGGCAGGAGTATAATATTGAAGATATAGAAGACTTCAAAGAAAAAAGTGGTAGTATTTACATCTGAAGACAAACTTTTCTAACTCATTATTTAAGAACTACTTCAAGCGGAGGAGCTACAAAATTATGATTCCATGGTGATTTATCTATGAAATAGCAATGGTGAAAAGATAATATCTCGGAAAATTGAGGTATTCAGTAAAGACACTTTTTATTATAAATTAATGCATTATCTTGATTATCTTAATTGCTTTCTTCGTGTCGTTGTGTGAATCATGAGTATTATTATGTACACTGGTGTTTAAAGGTACCTAACCTAGAATTGTCTGATCGTATAAGCGAACTTTGTAATGATATGATGTCATAAGGAAAGATTACATACAAACGGACGAAATTTCAAATAGGTCCCCGCTAGTTTTTAATAGGTGATAATGTAATCATATACTCTTCTTTTATAGCTTTACAATTATATCAAAGGAAACTAACCATTGAAATCAATATTAATTTCTGAAGGAAATTAAACACTTAGAATGTATTCTTAAAATAATATATTTCTGCGTTTGTAAAATATTTAATGCATATAATATACATATGTAATACATAGGCTGTAATAATGCAGTGGAAACAACATAAAATTGCTTTATTTACATTCTGTTCGTATGTAAGTTATGTATTTTTTCAGAGTTGGCTGGGTGAGAAAGAGTTGGGAGTTTTTCAAGAAGTGTAACATGTTGTATGCATCTTCATTATTATATCTGTGGTTATATACCTTCAATCTATGGTCGTTAGAGACTCTTAGTTATACCTTAGATCATATATAACAGATAACTCCTCGCTACGTTAAAATCGGCAGCACTTTGAAGAGAACAACCGCCAGGATCGCCACCCGTCCGCCGTAAACGAAAACGAGATGGCAGCACAGTCGCTAATGCAATTCAAATGGGAATTATGACGTGACTCCTTATGTAACAACTAGATGGCAGCGTAGTAAACCTGACAAAAGTTAACCTCAAAGCCTATAAGCCCGACATATCTGTTACATATATGATCTAGGATTATACTAGCGAAATCACCCGAGGGTGCATTGTGAGCACGTGGGAGACTGGACAGTCTGTGCTCGCCATAAGCCTTGCAGTTCTAAGATCAGAAGCGACAGTCAAAAAGTGGATCAAGCGATGACAGCGTTTTTTTTTAAGTTTGTTTTAGCATATTTATTTTACATACTATTGGCGATACTGGCTGCTATCTGAATCATCTATTCGTACGAGTAATAACTAATATAGCCACACTTACACGAACAAATTATCGATCTCTATCGATTATCAGGAGTCGGTTATCGTTGAAGGTCAGTGTACTTTATTAGCAGGTTCATAATAACTTGTGTTTTGCTGTCATAGCTCCGAGCTGTGATAGCTCAGGAAAAATTCCTATGGCAGATGATGGCGATTTTGTCACAGTGTGATTTTTGTCTTCGGCTGATTCTTGGCGATTGTGATTGTTACGTATAGTTGTAATCATAATCGTCATCATCGCTATGAATCACATATTGGGCGGAGATGGCGATTTCTCTCGCTGTGACATATTGGCGATTTTGTCACAAATGTGATTTTTGTGTTTGGCTGATGCATGGCGATTGGAAAGTTGCCGAGTTATCCCGAATGTAGCCAAACTACGTATATGTCAACACTATAGTAGTAGGCCTATAGTCGGAACCAGTGACAAACCTGTCACAGCGACAAAATCACACTCCACCGTACCGGAGATGGTCTGGTGAATTTGAGAACGCAGCAGGAATGACATGGACATTAGTGGCAATGAATCCACTCATGGAGGTCTAGAGTGAGCTAGATGAAAACGGACTAGTTCACTATGGGAGAAGACTAGAATCCCTACCTTCATTGTCCTGTAGGGATTGTTCGGCTTTTTTTTTTTTAATCTTTAATATTTATTAAAATGTTTGTTATTTGAAATTAATCATTACCCAACACTGCAAACATTGCTACTTACTTTTTTTGTGGGGCCAAAACCACTGAATCAAGCTGTACTGTTCTCCAACCAGGAGATCAACCGTGAAAGGAATGTGCTTACTATTGCGTCATCTATTGGAGCGAAGTAGATAGATAGTATTATTATCGTTATAACGTCACTTTAAAAACCATGCGCTCTCCTGCATATGTTATTTCCTGTATGGAGGGATTAAAAGACCAGGAGATTAACAGTGATCTAATTTTTTAACTAGGGTAGTATAAAAATGTATGTATCAATGTTATTGTTTGTGTTGTGAGAGCTAGCCAATAGAGATACGAGTACCCACGTGTGTGACCTCATGACATCAACATTCATTCACAGCATTACCCCGCTGCGTTTCATTCCGCAAAGACTTTCTCGTGGTTGGAGAACAGTACTAACCTTCAAGATAGACACATTTCCAACCCACACTACCTGACTACGTTCAGGTTCGTTGAGTATCCATGTTTTGAACAGGCAACCTCGCTTGTCCTCAGGCTAGCTCCCTCCGCTCGTCGCTAACCTGCGATCGGGGATTGCTATGAAATGTTAATGAAATGGATATCAGACGGAGTAATGTTGACACGGCTTGCCTCTTTTTTATGAGTTATTTTAGTTGTTAAATGTAACAACTAGTACTAAATAATTTAGTTACTTTTACCCTTGCCGTCAAACGTACGATAGGGTCGATAGTCTCATGGGTGAGGTGGTACAAATGAAAACACTCAGCATAAATAATCAACTATCTGTTTACATTTATTAGTTAACACTTCCGGTAATAAGAAGATAAACAAAATGGATGCAGGGGGAATAAAGTCATCTATAACTCTACTAATCCTTCGGGATTGGCTTGCCAATTACTCGTAACTCAACTGGCATACCTCATTACACACAACAGTGACACAATCTGTAATAACAGATTATAAGTATAAGTTAATTGGGTGACAATACTATACTTCTTGAATGCTGCAGGAAGTACCAATATGAAGGTAAACACAACTACTATAAAATATACAATTGATGAAATGTCAGCGGATACTTTAAACCAAAGTGAATTACACAATCCCCGGTATGAGAGCACATATACTTATATTACTTAAAAGAAACATACAATTACTGATGTTGAAAAATCTGTTATGATCGTAGGCAGACCAGCCTCGAAACCAACCAACAATGGTCTCTCTCCAACTCTCATGCCACCATCATCACACAACTGAAACACTCCACAGCCCGGACACACTTCCACACGTAGTTAGGGACTATCCCAGATCGAGTCCCGACTACACCAGATCCTTCATCACAGATCACCTCCAAACAAAAACCCCAACTCTCAATGGTTGTCCCACAACCATTCTCTCCGAGCGTCGACCCACGACACTCCGCGTCCACCGTCCACCGTCCACCATGCTTCACCGGCAAACTGACGCTAATTAATAATTAATAAGAACAAAGCCAATGAAATTCGAAAGACCATATCACTTGATAAGTTAAATTCACTCCTTATACGTGAGAAGTATCAGACCATGAATGGCGGAAAGAAGAAAAGCCATCTATGAAAAGGAAGAATGAGACCTAAAATGGCGGATAGGATGCCATCTATGAGAAGTAAGGGTAACTAACAACAGAAAAATGACATGAAGAAGGAAGAAAAAAAGAAAAAGAAAGAAAGAATCACAGAGTACCGAAACGAAAACGGCACAATGTCAGTGCTTAATATGGTAAAACCCAGAGAAAAAACCCAACTGCGAACTTGTACTCCACAACTGTTATCCCAGTCTTTATCGGGACTCTAACCCGGACCGCCTGCAAGGCAGACTCATGCATTAGACTATGTGTATACAGCAGAGACAAGTTTTACTTTGCAGAAGGAACAAGACTTTGTATATTGCGATTGAGAAACGAAGTAGGTCGCTCCAAAAACTTGGTTAACAAGTGTGGGAAGCGTTATACAAGCGGAGATGTTTGCAGAGCAGTTAGAGTTATGACAAAGTCGTAAGATCGGAATCCAGAATGACCGCCATAAAGTATATCTTGTGGGGCAGAGAATAGACTGCGAACCGTCAAAATGTCAAAGACAGGCTCTGGTCGCGTGGTAGAAAAAAAATTGACGCACTTTATGCTGGGCAGCCAGAGTCATTAAGAGATTGCAGACACGATGTTTAAAACAGAGAGAGAAAGAGAGCGATAACCTCGTTGTTTATAGGTCACTTTCTGAAAGAAAAACAGAGTTACAGAGTCATCAAATATGTGTGGGGAGTGTGGAATAAACGCTCTTCCAATAGCGAGATTAATTTCACAGCTATGTACAATTTTCATAACGGGAATTAGTTTTGCAGAAGCGTTTTATGTAATGGATTTAGTATCATAGCAACAGCTTTCACTAATGGGATTTCTTTAATAACGACTCCAACCAGTGAAATTATTTTTAATCTACTTTCACTAGAAAGTTTAGTTTTCCAATTGCTTTCGTAAGTGGAATTGTTTTTCCAAAACTTATTATTTAAGTCTGAGGTTAGTCTAATAGCAATCACTTCCATTAGTGAGGTTAGTTTTCAAACAACTTTCATTAAAGAGTTCAGTATTACAACTACTTTCAGTAGTGGGATTATTTTTCCAATCACTTTAACAGGTGGAATTAATTTTACAGCAGTCACTTTTATTGCTCAGATTGATTCTTCTTCCACTTTTAATAGTGGGATTAGTTTTCAAATCACTTTCACTAGTGGGATTAGCTTTCCAATCACTTTCAATAATAGCATTTGTTTTACCAATCGCTTTCAATAGTGAGATTTGTTTTCCAATCACTATTAAAAGTCGGATTAGTTTTCCAATCAATTTCACAAGTTGAATTAGTCTACCAATCACTTTTCACAAATGGGATTATTTTTCCAACAACTTTCTTAAGTTGGATTAGTTTTACAGTAACTTTCACTAGAAGGTTTCTCTTTTTAAATGACTGTCACTAATGGAATTAGTTTTCAAATTAATTTAATTAGTGGAATTACTTTTCCATTACTTTCACCAGTGGCATTGATTTTCCAACCACTTTTAAAAGTGGGATTTATTCTCCAATCACTTTCACAAGTGACACTAATTTTACAATTTCTTTCACGAAAGGGATTAATTTTCAAATCACTTTACCAAAAGTAGGATTAGTTTTACACTCACTTTCATTAATGGGATACGTTTTCCAAATCGCTTTCACTAATAGAATTAGTTTTTAAAATTATTTTCAATAGTGGGATTAGTTTTCCAATTACTTTCATTAGTGGGATTAGTTTTCCAGTCACTTACGCTGGTTAGTTTTACAACGACTTTTACTAGCGCGGTTAATTTTTCAATCACTTTTTTATGGGAGTTAATTTTTAATCACTTTTACTAATATGGTTAGTTTTCAGTCACTTTCACTACTAAAATTAGTTTTCCAGTTACTTTCTCTATTGGAGTTAGCTTTCCAATTCTTTCATTGTGGGATTAATTCTTCAATCACTTAAAAAAATGGGATTAGTTTTGCAATCATATTTCACAGATGAGATTAATATTCAAATCACTTTCTGAATTCGGATTATTTTTCAAATTACTTTCACAAGTAGTGTCTTACTTCACTTTCACTAGTGGGATTAGTTCTCCTATTATTAGATAGGTGCATAAGTTCATAGCACTTTTTCATAAGTTTATTAAACAATCAGATACACATAAAAGAGAAGTTAATCAGCAACAATATATTCTCCTTCACTATTTAT